>NC_073393.1:13407441-14007441 GCF_028641065.1 Leucoraja erinaceus | reverse complement strand
TTCAGATGTTGGTCTGTACTAAGAATTACCTAATTGTCCAAAGCCAATTTGCCACCAGCTGTGACTCAAATATTGTTTATGGCACATATCTGCCAATAGCTCGATATGTCCCTAGGCACATCACAATGCAAATAAGCAACCGTGCTCAGAAATCCATTGAACATTTGCATTTCTTGCATAATATCACCAGGGGCATCTCAAATATCTAAATGTTGTTGTTCACATCATACAGAGTATGTCAGTGGAAAGTTTCGAAGAGACTGTATCCACTGTTTGTCCCTGCCCTCATTCCGTGCCCAACTAAAGATATGTGAATAATTCAATATTTTGTATTCATTATCTCTCTCCATAATTCACAAATGATTAATAATAATGTTATTTTCCTTCATAGCTATTAAACTCTCAGATGCTGACAATGTTTTTCATTCGACATCTCTTTCCTTTAAAACCAAACTGGTCCAGAATCCACCTACAACAACTAGGTTTGGTGCCATTGCCAGTAGTGTCAATTGGTCAGTACTGCAATACTTAAAAAATGTAAATATATTTGAAAATTATTTATTTTGAGAGATAAGTGATTGTATTTGCATCATTTGCATGGACTTCAACTTCTGTACAATTTCCACGGGTCAGTCAACACTCGACCTCAAATCGGTTGAAACACTGCAAAGACCACATCATATCAAACTCAGAACACGCATAGCCGGGTTCCAACCGTGTGGCAAGATCTGGTCACACACACGGTAAAATATATTTCAATTCTGAACTGCAGAGTAGCTTCGTTTTATTTCACTGGTGACACCAGTCTTAGCGACAGGCGTGCTGTGTAAGTGAACATATTACAGCCTTGCTTCCAGCACCCTTTCTGTACCGGTAGGCAGCAAGATACTGTATCTTTGGTAGACAGTGCTTCATGCCTGTGTGGTACATAGCTCACTCATGCCAAGGGCTGGGGCAACAAGAAAAGGTGCAACTCCCTAATTGCCTCGGGGTGTTCTGTGCTGTTTGACGGCGCGGAGATTGGGACAATTTCGGCAGGATTGTCGTGAGGAAAGCAAGAATGGTTCTCTCTGCTGATGTCCGCACCGCACCTCGCCACTCTTCCTGCTGTTAACAGCGTTCCCCAGAGCCAGCACGGTGAGCTCCGGGCTTTTAGCCCAGTGCACGCCAGGCTCGGAGCACCCGCGGGGATTCGAGCAGCTCCGCCCGCTGCGTGGCCGCTCAGCCCCGCCCTTCTCCCCGCCTTCTCCTTCCCTCCCGCGGCGCCGACTTCGCCCGAGCGCTGCCGAAGCCGCTCGGCGTATCTGCCTGGGCGCTGTCCACCAACGAAAGCGGCTGAAAGTCGCTGGGCCGCCACCGGTCTCCACAAGCTCACGCCGCCTCTCGCCCTTCGGTCCCCGGCTCCTCATCCCGGCTCCAACCTGCCACTGGTCTGGCTCCAAGCTTAAAAACCCCATCCAGGGGGCAGGGACAGTCCCTGAATGGAGCTCTTGGTCAGGAGCGACAGGGCAGGGTTTATCACCTTTCATCCCGGCCGATCAGAGAGCACAGTCCGGGCTAAACTCTGGTCCCACGCAGAACTGAGCGGCGGTGAAACGCACCCCTTGCGCGCACTGACCCAGCTCAGCACACACAGGGCCCGTCATAACACATGGAGCCAAGAGCCCAACAAATCAAACGTGGACGGTGATGGCACGGACACCGGCATCAAACGCCACAAAACGGGATAAAATATCTCCAAAAATGCTTGACAGAAGACATTGGACATATAATCAAATGCCTGGTTGTGGTGAGAGGACTAGAAGAAGCGCTTTTCAGGAGGAGGGGTGGAGAGGCCGGGTGCTTAAGGGTGGGTAGAAGACATAAATTCATGGTTGGCTTCTTGTGGTGAAGCAAAGACAACCAGAAAGCTAGAACCAGAGATGCACATTTGTCTGTGCCTTGCAGGGTGGAAAACGTAAACTGATGGAGCTATGGAAAGATCTAAATGCAAGGGTGGGATTTTACCAGGTGACTGGAGTTAAGGGGGGGGGGGGGGGGGGGGGTAATCTGGTTTGTAGGGGTTTGGGAAACACAGAACTTGGCACTAGTTTGGATATAAAGGGTCGATTTTTGATATTGTCCAGAAGTAACATGAATATGGGTGAGATTTTAGTTGAGGCAGTTTGGAGATATAGAACATTGACATAGTAGTAGCAGTAGTAGCAGACCTCTGCTAATGTGTACAAAAAGAACCAATGCCTGGAAGGCATAGTTCAGAAAGTAGACCTTGACCATACTAGGTGTCTCTGAACTGTACCAACCCAGTGTAAAACAATCCACAAACCAAACTAATTTAGGCTGCAACACCGACATGAGTCCCAGAAACAGCATCTTCAACCTTATCTGCTTGTTCTTCCAAGAAGAAGCACGTAAGACTCAAACTTCATCACCCAGATATGAACCCAGCTTTCACTGAAGAAGGGTTTCGACCCAAAACGCCACCTATTAACTTTTCTCCAAAGATGCTGTCTGACCCACTGAGTTGCACCATCTCCAGCTTCCACGTTGATATACAAAGAGATATGCAGGCATTGTCACAGGAAGAAACATGCAGCCATTCTAGCCTGGAGCCAGCTCTGCTGTTCAATCAGCTCATGCTTTATTTTAATCAACTCCATGCAATCACCGCCAAGACATTTCTTGACACCGTACCAAATTAAATCCTATCAATCATGGTCCTGAACAATTCAATTGTCTCAGCAATCATAACACTTCTGGAGAAGAAATGTCCAGATTTCTACTACCTTTACATGGGGAAAGCTTTCTATGATTTCAATATTGAAATGCCAAGATTATTATTGGTTTTTAATGTACCCTGTGTTTCAATTGGTCTGGGGCGGGGCAGTGTGAGGTGAAATTATCATTTCTAACTATCAAAAAATATTTAACAGATTGCCATTTAGCATTCTTAACTCAAGGGAACAAGCCAAGGACGTAATTTAAGCTCCAATATTATCCTAGTGAATCTGTGCTGCATTTATTATCCAAGGCACTGCACTCTTCCTAGGATGGAATGACCAGAAAACAGCACATGACACTCCAGATGCGCTCTGTACAAATGAGACATGCCTTGGACTGCTGTCCCAACCCACTCACTATCTTTTAGCGATTTGTGGGCATGGACATTCACTTCCACCATACACAAACCCGGGCCAGCCATAAAAATTACAGACAGGCCTCGATCATTATTATACAGCAAAAATAGACTGATTAGAAATGTTCAGCACATTCCTTTATTAAACCACCCCCCTCCTTTCAAATCGTCTCCATCCCACATTGCCTGAAGAAATCAGGATTCAAATGAATGTATTGGATAGGGTGGGACCAAACTGACCAGAAATTCCACGAATTCCACCCATTTATTAATACTGTGAATCGGAATCTGTGCAACCAGGCTGATTAATTACCACAATGGATCGTGACGATAAAATGTCCAGGTTGCCGTCTGTCGGGTTAATTTCGCATCCAATGTAGACATTTGTTTTAATAAATCTCAGAGAGCTGGCCTTCCAGCCCAGTGTCAAACGTGGCAAAAATACTTGACAAACATGAGAGCTTGGTATTACATCTTAATTGGTAGCGGTAGATGATACCGAACCCCAATCTCTGCCTTGATGCATACTCGCACATTCACTGGAGCAGACCCAGCCATGCCAACACAGCTACAACGTTAAATACACCGGATCCACACCCTTTCCCAAAGAATTGAGGACACTGGACACAAATAAACAGCCAATCCTCAGCAAAAACAAGTCTGGACCCTCCAATGGCCAAAGTGCACATGTTGATAAAAGTCACTGCCCTTCCACCAAAACCTTCAATATATTGGAGACAGGAGACTGGGTAACAGCACCATAAATATGGCGGTCTCTATCATTAATACACATCTAACCTCGAGATACAGTCTCGACTCAAAACTAAGGCGTGAACATATGAAGAGGGTGATGTGTGCGCGATATTATAATCCATTTCGAATGATAAAATCAAATCATCGCCCCCCTCAAAATAAAAGCAGAAGCCACTTACTTCATTTGCTTAACGATGGTGCTTTTCCCCGATTCGCCCGCCCCTGTAGGAAAACAGAAAGAGAGAACGAGGGATGATGAGAGAAAGTGGTTACGGAGGACGGGGGGAAAGGGTGCGTTCGTGAATGTAAGGAGATAAAGAGAGATTAGAGTGAGCGGGCAGGCCCGCCGAGCTGCCGGGAGCTCGCTGCCTGCTGGCCGGGGCTGTCAGTGAGGGTAGTCGGGGAAGAGGCAGGGAGGGGTTCGGGGAACTCAGGGCTTACCGAGAAGCAGCAGCTTCACATCCTTGGCGGCGGTGATACCATCCTCTTTGATGGATTTCTCGATGGCTTTGTTCCGCTCCATGGCTGCCCTTTCCTCGGCGCTCATTGTACATCCCATGGTTAGTGTGTGGAAATTCGCACAGCTCTGGCCTCTCTCCTCACTCACTCACTCACACTCGCTCGCTCCGACTGAACCCTCTCGCTGCGAGACGCCGGGGCTCTAATCGCACATCCAAAGCCGGAA
Source organism: Leucoraja erinaceus (assembly GCF_028641065.1). Lineage (NCBI taxonomy): Eukaryota > Metazoa > Chordata > Chondrichthyes > Rajiformes > Rajidae > Leucoraja > Leucoraja erinaceus. Next base: position 14,002,867 of record NC_073393.1, on the reverse strand, counting down.
GGTGGGGGGGTGGGGAAAAAGCAGCCGGACTCACTCCGTCCCTTTACCGTTGTACAGAAGCACGAATATCCTGGAAAAAAGCTGGCGTTATTTTTTTTCCCCTCACTCTCTCGCCGCAGCTCTGCACAATCAAGACAGCGGATGAGCCTTCGGATGGGGAGGGGAGGAGAGAGAAAGAGAGAGAGAGAGAGAAAGAATGGGGACTGGGGCCGGCCGAGGCTGTCAGTGGACTAGTGTGGGGGTGAGATGTGCTGGGCGGCGGCGGCGGTTCAGCCTGATCGCATCGTTCGACTGCTGACAATGGAGAGAGAGAGAGAGCCCGAGAGTGCACCAGCCTCTGCCCCGCTCCACACTGACGTCAAAACACACTGAGCCTGCGCCAAGCCACCAACACCCAGCGCCGCCGCTGACTGCACCTTAAGCAGCGGGAGGGAGCACTGGAGGTGTGGTGGGGTGTGGGCGTCCGAGTGCATCTCCTCATTGCAAGGCGTGCCAGTAAAGGCTGCAATCTCGCCTGTGACACCCCTCCTCCCCCCCCCCCTCAAACTGTTTGTGGGAGTGGACGTACGGGATCAAGGCGACTGAAGTCAATATTTGCATTGCGAAATCTGAACTCAGAGCCATCAACCTGTGTGCTTACAATATTCAATGCAAAGCGGAGCAGTATCAGTGTCTGAGACCCGCTCTCACTTCTGCGCACACGTGCACGCTTGCTCGTTTAACATGCCTTGTATCGAATTTAAATGGGATTGTGATCCATACGCCCCCGGGAGCCAGATATTATGGTCAGCACTTTCAATTGATCACACCCTCGTCTCCGAATGGATTTTAACCACAATATCGCCGGGCGCTGAAGCACTAATGCCTATGACGTTTTAGCGTAACGCAGATTGGAAAACGCGTCTTAAATCGGACTATTAGACCGGGAAGCGAGGGGAGTGGTGTTAGATTAGCACAAACACGGCGTCGGGGACGTGAGCCTACGGCCCAATAAATGCTGTTAATTTTATGCTATTTTCCAGGTCTCTGGGCGTGTACCTGAGATGGGCAAGGCAGGGCACCCAAGCCAAACAAGCTCCCGCCCAGCTTAAGTAAGCATCATGTTGACAATTCAAATCTATAAATAATATCCACCGCCAAACCCCTCCCGCTGCAACAGCCCTTTCCCAACTGCCTGTGAAATTCTTACAATCTCTGTAGAACATCATCCTCCCCAAAAAAATATCCCTAACTGATAATTTCTCCCACGGTGACATCTGGATCAATCCCCTCCCCCCCCCCCCCCCCCCCCCCCCCCAGAATAATAATTCCCGCAGCAAACAGGTTTACAATATCCGATCATCCATTAGGAGGATTATGTTTTACTAAACATTTTTTTTTTTAAATCAATGCAATATTTATGAAGTGGTTTGAGGAGATGTGCATCGGCGGTGTGTTGAGTAGAGGCGAAGATGAAAGGCGTGCTAAAATGGGAATTGTGAAAACTCTGGGATGAATGTGGGTTGACACTAACTTCGATAATTGCCGGAATACCAGCTCCGCCTGAGAATTGGCCTTCCGTCGAAGGAGCTGTTTTATTCCCCGCCCTACATGTCCCACGTCGCTTGCTTGCCGCTGCAGTGCTGTCGTTCCAAAGTTCACATGATTCAATGGGCACTGGTTACCGCCCCATCCTCCCACCCAAGAAGACCGAAAGGGCTGGTACAAACAAACCCAACACTCTCTGGGTAAAATACATGCTCACACATCTCGTTTAAATTTTGCTCCGCTCAACTTAAAGCTTTGCCCTCTAAACTTTAGGGACAAAAGGTTCTGACAGTCAACCCTTTCTATGCCTCTCATCGTTTTATATACTTGCATCAGGTCCCCCTCAACCTCTGATGCCTCAGAAAAAAAAATCTAAGTTTGCACAATCTCTCCATATAGCTAAAACTCTCTAATTTAGGCAGCATTCTGTTTTACTTCAGTACTCTTTCCAAGGTCCCCACATCCTTTCTGAAAAGGACCAGAATTGCACACAATACTCTAAATACGGCCTAACCAAAACTCTATAAAGCTGCAATGAAACTTTCTGATGCCCATACTCAATGCCCGACCAATGAAGGCAAGCATGCCATTCTACCACTCTACCATCTCTACCACTCTATCTACTTATGTGGCCATTTTCAGGGAGCTATGGACTAGGATCCAAAGATCCCTCTATTTATCAACATTGTTAAGGGTCAAATTCAACCTCCCATATTGCAATGCCTCATACTTGACTGGGTTAAGCTCCATCTGCTATTTCTCTGCCCATTTCCGCAGCCCCATGTTTTTTAATCCAGATTTTGAAATTAGGTGAAAAAAAAACCCTTAAAATCTCCGCTTTCCGTGAGACAGTGGGGGTATCAATGTTCAGCGCTTGTTATATGTCTCTATTAACACCGTATTAACACAATGTGTCACCAGTTATGTTTTGATTTCCTAAGCTGTCTGATGTGGGTACAATTACTATTTCAACTAATTGGATGTATTGGTGGATGGGAAAGATTTAAACGGGTATCGGATTTAAATGGGTCAGGTCATTAAGGAATACGGTCGAACGGGTTTCCTGGCTGGCTTGTAGGTCAGTCCCTCATTCAGGTCACTCACAGTATTTAGTATGTTTTTCCCATCTCTCATCGAAACATCGAAATTAGGTGCAGGAGTAGGCCATTCGGCCCTTCAAGCCTGCACCGCCATTCAATATGATCCTGGCTGATCATCCAACTCAGTATCCTGTACCTGCCTTCTCTCCATACCCCCTGATCCCTTCAGCCACAAGGGACACATCGAACTCCCTCTTAAATATAGCCAATGAACTGACCTCAACTACCTTCTGTGGCAGAGAGTTCCACAGATTCACCACTCTCTGTGAAAAAACATGTTTTTCTCATCTCGGTCCTAAAAGATTTCCCCCTTATTCTTGAACTGTGACCCCTTGTTCTGGACTTCCCCAACATCGGGAACAATCTTCCTGCATCTAACCTGTCCAACCCCTTAAGAATTTTGTAAGTTTCTATAAGATCCCCCCCTCATTCTTCTAAATTCTAGCGTGTACAAGTAGAGTCTATCCAGTCTTTCTTCATATGAAAGTCCTGACATCCCAGGAATCAGTCTGGTGAACCTTCTCTGCATTCCCTCTATGGCAAGAATGTCTTTTCTCAGATTAGGAGACCAAAACTGTACGCAATACTCCAGGTGTGGTCTCACCAAGACCCTGTACAACTGCAGTAGAACCTCCCTGCTCCTATACTCAAATCCTTTTGCCATGAATGCTAACGTACCATTCGCTTTCTTCACTGCCTGCTGCACCTGCATGCCTACTTTCAATGACTGGTGTACCATGACACCCAGGTCTCGTTGCATCTCTCCTTTTCCTAATCGGCCACCATCTCTCTCTCTCTCTCCCCCTTCCAAGGTTGGTGCACTGTTTGCATTAATTTGCTTCAGTTTTATTTGTTTGCGCTATTTATCACATTGTAGCTTTTGAAAGATTCAAGCGGGTATCAGACGCTTTCTAAGGGGTGAATCGGCCCGTTTGCTGGGCCTTTCATTGCCCGGCCCAGCTTAAAATCACTCTGCTGCATCGAGGCGATCGAGGCTCCCGATGTTGAAGTCCCCGCTGGCTGATTTTAAGCCGTGCTGAGCGATGAAAGGCCCCACGAATGTGCCGATTCAAGCCCCACGATTTGGGGTGGACGAAGCTGCTGTTGCTGGAGTTCAGAGTCGGTCACCAACCAGGTCAGCTCCCGATGTTACCGTCCACAGGGCCCATGGCCGAAGCCTCTCGAAGCCTCGCGTTTGTGTGTGGGTATGCGCGCGGCCTGCAAGAAATTGTGTCCCCCCTCTCATGTTTTGATAGGGATTTCCGCCCCCGTCTGCAGCTGATCTATACCCTGTTGTATAGAAACATAGAAAATAGCTGCAGGAGTAGGCCATTCAGCCCTTCGAGCCTGCACCGCCATTCAATATGATCATGGTTGATCATCCAACTCAGTATCCTGTACCTAATGTATACTTTGACATCCTTCATTACTGTCTGCAACTCCACAAAATTCCTAAGCAACCCATCTACATTTAAATCCAAGTCATATATATATATATATAAATAAATCACAAACAACAAAGATCCAGCACAGATCCCTGCAGAATTCCACTGGTCGCAGATGTTCAGCCAGAATAATACCCTTCCACCACAATCCTCTGTGTACTATGAGTAAGCCAGTTCTGAATCCAAATGACCTAGTCACCATGGATCCAATGCATCTTAACCTTCCTGATCAGTCTACCAGAGGGACTCTATCAGGCTTGAAACATTAATTTTGTTTGTCTCTCTGCGGATGCTGCCTGATCTGCTTAATGTTTCCAGCATTTTATAGTCATAGACTCCTACAGTGTTAAATAGGCCCTTCGGCACAACTTGCCCACACTGACCAACATGTCTCAGCTACATTAGTCCCACCTGCCTGAACTTGGCCCATATCCCTCTAAACCTGTCCTATCCATATACCAATCCAAACGTTTCTTAAACATTGCGATCGTACCTGGCTCAACTACCTCCTCTGGCAGCTCGTTCCGTACACCCACTGCCCTTTGTGTGAAACCAACACCTTTGTTTCTTTTTTTCTTCCAGAATTCCAACATCTGTAGTTTTTTTTTAAATTTTAATTTACTGCCAGTGAATGATGTTAGTTCCTATCACAGTACCTTGGAGAACAATGGGACATGCAGTATACTGTGTACATTTAAAAACACCGAGAGATTTTCTACAGTGTACAATGCGAATCAATGTTATATAGCTGGGGATAATAGGCTAGACCAGGAAATAATGGGTGCTGTGGTGACAGTGACAAACTTACTTGTTGCCTTTGTCATGTGGAGAGATATTGGCAGCAAGACGTGTGTTCACAATCACTTGAGGTGCAGTCACACACCAACCTACAATTAGGCTGCACTTCTCCCTTATCACTGGATCAGCATTCTAGTTTTCCAGGTTTAACAGCATTGCAACAATTATAGTGTTAAGGTCTGTCATAATCTTCTCAAACGCGGTTAGCAGTGATTGTTAAATCCTGTTCTCCCAGTAATGTCCATACCCACGGGTTAATAACATAAACTGTGATTCCTCGTTTGCCAGAGCTGCAACATCACCATCACTCTTTTTGTAATCTTCGTCAGAGTCACAAGACCACAATTCCTGAAAACAGTCCAACCATATCATCATTTGCAAACCACATTTAGAGAGTCACAGGGAGTTATGGCATGGAAACATTTCCTTCTGCCCACCATCGGTCTGTGCCGGACACAAACCAACCGCTTACACACATCCTACATTAATCCCAGTTTTCCTATTTTTCCCACGTTCACATCGATTTCTCCAGATTCTACTACTCACCAACACATTGCATGCAAGTTAGCTACCGTAGCCAATTAATCTTCCAATCTGCAAGTCTTTGGGATTTGGGAGGAAATTGGAGCAGCCAGAGGAAACCCTTGCTGTCACAGTGAGAACGTGCAAACTCCATACAGACAGCACTGGAGGTAGGGAATGACCCTGGGTCACCGGAGGTGTGAGGCAGCAGCTCTACAAGCTGTGCCATTATGCTGCCCCAATTTATATATATACAATACCAGTTAAACCATACAATTTCCTACTAATCACCTTATCCTTGGTGTCTGACTTCTTTAGCCTCACCTACAGCACCTTTAGACTTTAGACTTTAAAGATACAGCACAGAAACAAGCCCTTCTGCCCACCAAGTCTGCGTCGACCAGCGATCACCCCATACACCAGCACTATCCTACACGCACTGGGGACAATTTACTATTTTTAGAGAGGCCAATTAACCTACAAAGCTGTACTTCTTTGGAGAGTGGGGGGAGAACGGAGCACCCAGAGAAAACCCACGCGGTCACAGGGAGAACGTACAAACTCCATAGAAACAGTACCCATAGTCAAGATTGAACCCGGGTCTCTGGCCCTGTAAGACAGCAAATTTACCTGTGCGCCACTGTGCTGCCCACTACAGTATTGCTCAAGAATTTGCAGCCAGGTTGATGGCGAGCCTCCCATATACAGCCATGGACGGATAATCTTGAGCAATTATTGACCCACTTAGTCCAGCCTCGGGGTCTGGGCTAGCTGACAAACACCAGTGATGGGGCCGGGAGTGATAGTGGCGGAGTCATGAATGTTGTTGTTCCAAGAGAGGTCAGCTGGTTTGTGCTCCACTCTTCCAGACTGGTACCTTAGCGGTTTTTGGTACAAAGAAGTTGATACCAGTTGAAGTACAGATGGATAGATGGAGAGTTGCGATGGCTTTAACATGTGCCTGTGCCTGTAACATGTAGCCTGTGCCTTATTAATCAGTCCGAGCTTGCATTGTAATGTGCATGTGTTGAGGAGCTTCAGCTTCTTGCTACAATGGAAAGTGAAATCTTGGGCCTCACACATATGTAATGTTTGGGACTGCAAGTGTTGTAATGAAGCTGGCAACCACTTGCATCCTGGAAAGGCTGAATTGTCGGCTCCACACAATCCGTGTGCAAGATTGGACAGGGATTCCCACAATGGGGTACATCCCACGCAGTCTTTCAGGCAATCCTGTTAGTGTCCCTAATGTCTTATCAGAAATTATAGATCAGTACACACAGGAACAGGCCCTTCAGCCGATAATTCTGTCTGACCCGCTGCGTTACTCTAGCACTTTGTGTCTTTCTATGCTATTCTCTATGGTGCACCATGTGGCTGTATCTGAGACGATGACACTGTGTCAGATGGGCAGATGGAGTGCTTCCTTCTTTGCTCCCTCGTAGCTCAGCAGCTTCCTTGATATAAGAAAGGCTCGAAAGCAGGTTCACATGGAGCGGAGGTTTGTTGTGGCAGGTTCTATGTAAATTGTAGTGTTTTCTCTGCCAAATGCTGGTGTGATTGTGAGACACCTTCTCCAACAAGACAGAGATTGATGCTTTAGCATATATCTGTGTATCACAAACATCAAGGAAAGTGCGCAGAGGACTGCCATGCAAAATAAGTCAATCCGTTTTCCAAAACCAGAAAGTATGGATAAACCGTGTTATCCACTCCCGATTGAAGACCAAGTTTGATGTGCTCAATTGCAATAATAAGGAACTGCAGATGCTGGTTTATATCAGAAGACGGGTCCCGACCTGAAACGTCACATGTCCATATTCTCCAGAGATGCTGCCTGACCCGCTGAGTTACTCCAGCTTTTTGTGTCTACCTGAAGTGTTCAGGTCAGGTGGTTCTTAACTGCAGAAGAAATCTAGGCATGACTTTTGCAAAGCCATCAAGGACACCAGGAAACAATTTCAGACCAAGCTGGAGCCTCCAGCTAACCACATAAACACCTGCCAGTTGTGGCAGATCTTGCACGGTATAATGGGCTACAAAGCAATATAATCATTGGCAACAACGACGAGCTCAATTAATTCTATACTTATTTTGAACAAAAGGTCAGTGGAATTAGATCATACCACCCCGTCATCCTTGGGTGCATCTGTACCCACGGTTACCATTGCAGACGTCAGGTTGGCCTTCCTGAGAGAGAACCATGGGAAGCAACTGGCCTGGATGAAGTCCCCAGCTCTGCCCTCAGAACCTGCATGAACTAGCTGGAAGGAGATTCCACAGACATCTTCAACCTTTCTCTACTCCAATCGGAGGTAAGAAGACCATTGTGATCCTGGTGCCAAAGAAAAACAAGATAATGTGCCTTAATGACTCCTGTCTGGTGACTCTGGCATCCACCATCATGAAGTTGGGACACTGGCCATGGTGTACATCAACTCCAGCCTCCCAAAGTCCATCGATCCACTGTCATTTATCTACCTCTGCACAAGTACATGGCAGATGCCATCTCAGAGGCCATACACTGACTCTTGAACATCTGGACAACAAGGATATCTATGTCAGACTCCTATTTATTGACCATAGTTCCATCTTCAATGCCATAATCATCTACAAACTCCTGGACCTTGGTCGCAGCACCTCATCCGCAATTGAATCCTTGACTTCCTGACCCAAAGACCATAATCAGTAAGGACACATCAGTGCCCCACCAAGCATTCTACACATCCCTTTATTTACTACCTATACACTTATGAATGTGCAGCTAAATTCTGGGCTAACACAATTTATATATTTGCAGATGACACCACCATAGCAGGTTGGATCTCAAATAATGATGAGATGCAGTACAGGAAACAGATAGAGAGCTTAGTAGCATGGGGTCAAGGAAACAACCTCACCACTAATGTCAGCAAAACAGAGGAGCAGGACATCGACTTCAAGAAACATGGTGTGTGTGAAAATGGTGATGGTCGCGATCTTCAAGTTCCTAGAACAATCACTAACAATTTGTCCTAGTCCAATCACATTAATGCCATGGCTGTAATGAGTTGAGTCGAGTTGGTACTAGACTCGACTCGACTCATGCCTACTATGTTCTGTTGTGCTGAAGCAAAGCAGGAATTTTATTGTCCTATCAGGGACACATGACAATAAACTCTCTTGAATCTTGAATCTTGAGTCTTGGTAATATAAATCGCATATTAAACGGAGCAACTACTAACAAGCACTACAATTGGTTAGTAGGAAATAACCAAGCTACAATGGCCGACAAAGCACAGCGACATGTTTATTTCCTCAGAAGTCTAAGGAAATTCAGTATGTCACCAATGATCCATTTCTTACCAATTTCTACAAATTCACCATGGAAAGCATCCTATCTGAATGCATCGCAGCTTGGAATGGCAATATCCAAGACTGCAAGAAATTGCAGTAAGTTATGAACACAACCCAATTCATCCCGCAAAACAGCCTCGCCCCCATCAACTCCATCAATTCGTCATGCTGCCTCTCGATTGCAACTAACATATTCTAGAACCAGTCATTCTCTCTTCTCCTCTTCCGGTCAGGCAGAAGATACACAAGCTTGAAAGCACATACAGCCAAATTCATGAACAGCTTCTTCCCCACTGTTATCAGACTCCTATGGTAAGGATGATTTCTTAATCTTCCAATCTACTTTGTGCAGCCCGTGCACTTTTCTCTGTGGCCGTAACACTATATTCTGCTCCTTGATTATTTTTTGTTTTTGGTCTAACTTGATGTTCTCTCGTATGGTATGCTTTCCCTGGAGAGCAAGCAAAACAGCATCTTTCACTGTATCTCAGGACACGTGGCAATAATAAATCAGAACCAATTGTCTGTCTTGATTCAATAGCTGGGAGAGTGTGAAATGTGGGTGTTAATCCAAAGTAATGATATGTTAGTTGGGCTGTGATAGGGCCCATAAATGTTAGGTAGGAGGCATAATTGATAACAATTGTTGTTAGGTGAGTAATAAGGGGTTGTTGTACAAAGCAGTGTATGAGGCTAGTCATCCAATTGCTGAAAGGTGGAGGAGATCTTCTCTAATGTTGACAATGAATATGGGTGATCAATTAAACATTTTGCAGCATGTATGAAGTTGCTACCCTGCTTTCATCCATGCCCTGTTTATTGCAGTTATAAGGAATAGCCATCATCTTGATAACTTAATAAAATAAAATATTTATTTACTTGTATGCACTTATGAAGCATTTATATTCATAATGTGAACAGAACAACTCATACAACTCTGGGTTGACAACTGAAGAAGTTGATCTAAATGCACCACCCAAAACCACTAAGTCCATTAACATTGCTACCTAATGAATCCTTCTACAGTTCATCCCCGAGAGACCACCAGGCCACTGAAAGGCTCTGATACCGAGAACTGCAAACTCCAAACGTTTCAAAGGTCTTTTATTGTCACATGTACCAATTAAGGTACATTGATATGTGAATTACCACACAGCCATAAGAAAACAAAACCAACATGAAAGTTAACATAAACAGCCACCACAACGGATTCCCCACATTCCTCACCGTGATGGGAGGCAAAAAGTCCAACTTCTTCCTCTTTATTCTCCCGCGTCGGGGCGGTCGAAGCTCCCATGTCGGGGTGGTCGAAACTCCTGCGGCTTGGAGTTCCTGAAGTCGGTCTCTGACCAGGGATCGCGGGCTCCATGATGTTAAAGTCCGCAAGCACGCATGGTTGAGGCTCCGAGGTCGATCCCTGGCAAAGGGATTGTGGCCTCTGAGATGTTAAAGTCCCGTAGGCACCCATAGTGGAGTTCTCGAAATCGGTCCTCAGCAAAGGCCACCAACTTCTCGATGTTAGGCCGCAGTGTGGATGGAGATACGATATGGAAAAAAATCGTATCTCCGTCAAGGTAAGAGATTAGAAAAAGTTTCCCCCCCACCCCCCACATAAAACAAGCTACAGAACACTAAAAACATACATTTAACACATACTATTAAAACACAAAGAAGGAAAAGACAAACAGACTGTTGGCGAGGTAGCCATTGTTCGCCAGGATAATACAATAATGCCCAAAAATCAAAGGGGTTCAAAGGGGTATTTTATTGTCACGTGTACCAATTAAGGTACAGTGATGCTTGGTACAGCCATACTAAGAAAATGCAACAAGACACACAACTCCATAAAAGTTAACATAAACATCCACCACAAAGGATTCCCCACATTCCTCACTGTGTTGGAAGGCAATAATGTCTAATCCTCTTCACTCTTTAAGTGAGCTTTCTGAAGTTTCTAATATAACACTGCTCTGTATCAAGCCATAATTCAAACTTGCATTTAGTTTCCTCATACAGGACAAGAAAGGGAATTGATGGGGATTGCAAGAAAATAAATGCAATCAACATAAACCAAAATAAAATATTTTAATACAGGCTTGTCCAGCAGTTATTGAGGCAGTGTCACAAACAGCAGCACCATAAAAATAGATAGACTAAGGTTGAAGGTTATAGTTTATTGCACAAAGAGCTTCACGGCAGAAGCTGTCATCACAATTCTGGGGAAGATGCCAGTTATGAAAATAGTTCATAAAAATTATATTGCAACTTTGCAAAACAAATAGCAAATTCTCTTTTATGCCTAAGGAGGTTTGAGGCCACCCATTTCTTGGATTCCTTCACATGCAGTAAGATCTTGTTCTGTTTCCCTCCTGTAATGGAGTTTTCTTTTATGTGGGCAGATTATTACGAACCATGGGATTTTGATATCAATACTCTCCCTGTTGCACCAACAGTTGCATCCATTTCAGAGAATATAGCAAGAAGGAAGCTTTCACATGCAAGGTAGAGAAATGGAGAGGATAAAAAATGGAAAGAAGAGGTTTGGTCAGGCTACAAGCTACAAGCCTACAACTACAAGCCCACAACTACAGTAGGTCAGCAGAATGGACAAATGGATTAGTATCCAGTGGCAGACACAAAATGCTGGAGTAAGTCAGCAGGACAGGCAGCATCTCTGGAGAGAAGGAATGGGTGACGTTTCGGGTCGAGACCCTTCTTCAGACATGAAATGTCACCCATTCCTTCTCTCCAGAATGCTGCCTGTTCTGCCGAGTTACTCCAGCATTGTCAGGTGTACCAATTAAGGTACAGTAATACTGCATTTTGTGTCGATCTTCGGTTTAAACCAGCATCTGCAGTTCTTTCCCACACAGTATCTAGTGGTATACCCTCAGACAAAAGGTAATTTGCTACATCCTTTGTGTCTGCTACAACCAGCTGATGGCGAATATATTGCAATTCACCCAACATCATACCTGAACATGTCATCACATCCAGTAAGCACAGTCAAGTGGCTCGGCATAGATTTACAGTATAAATAATACAGTAGACTCTCAGCCATTCGGCAACCATGGATAATGGAAGGTGTCAGTTGTGTGATTAGTTCACTAGCATGGGCATTTCTAAAACATAGCGTTCTAACACTCTGTTTTAATAAATTACCAAACTATATGTTATCTTCATACTACGTTAAATAACAATGTGTTTTACAGCAAATTTCTATATTTGAAATCCAAACACTATTAATATAAAATGTAATATTAATATAAAATGAAGCAAAAATAAATCAAATGAATCTGAACTCATAATCACATGAAGTAAAATCTCCAGAGGATGCTGCTGCAAACCAGCCAACAACTGCACTCCCCTTCTGTACGGGAGTACAGAATAAATCTTTCCGCACTTACTTTGTATAACACTTGAAATAAATATCTTATTGAAACATATAATATTATAAGGGTTTGGACACGCTAGGGGCAGGAAACATGTTCCCGATGTTGGGGGAGTCCAGAACTAGGGGCTACAGTTTAAGAATAAGGGGTAAGCCATTTAGAACGGAGACGAGGAAACACTTTATCCTCACAGATATTTGTGAGTCTGTGGAATTCTCTGCCTCAGAGGGCGGTGGAGGCCGGTTCTCTGGATACTTTCAAGAGAGAACTAGATAGAGCTCATAAAGATAGCGGAATAAGGAGATATGGGGAGAAGGCAGGAACGGGGTACTGATTGGGGATGATCAGCCATGATCACATTGAATGGCGGTGCTGGCTCGAAGGGCTGAATGGCCTACTTCTGCACCTATTGTCTATTGTCTAAATGCCACTGTTTTATCCTATTTTCATAATGCTAAATTTTCTTAGAACGTCTTAACAAATTGCACAAGAATTCTGGCAAATTGCACAATGTATTAAACCTGGATAAATGAGAGTTTACTCCATGTATAGAACATCTTTCTCTACTGTGACAATATTGGATGATGTAGAAAAAACACACATTTACAAGATGTTTATATTGCTATGTGATTAGAGGAAATTTTTACAAGGTTTTTAATTGCTTGAATAATATGGTAATAAAAAACAAGTACAATGAAAGCTGGAAATAGTCACCCATATTACGAATGACCTGACAGACGGAAAAGTGAAATTGAAGCAAGGTATTCACTGATGACTGGATACAGCATATATTACATTAGTTTAATTATGGGGGATGTTAGGCTGACTGTTCAATAAATGAAAGAATTATTATCATGTGTATCGAGTGAGATGATATGGGTCATGATAGAAAGCAGAAATTTATGGAGAAATTAGACTGCAAACAACTCTCAGTAACGGAACCCTGACATGATCTGTGGGTTGCCTGTCGCAAATCAAGAGATATAAAATTGAAGGAATGTGAAAAGTTAAAGATAACGCAAACTATGTTATGAGGAAAGATTCTACGAGTTGAGGGTGAATGGGTGGCACAGTGGTGTAGTTGTTAGAGCTGTTGTTTCACAGCGCCAGAGATTCAGGTTTGATCCTAACCTCGAGTGATGTCTGTGTGGAGTTTGCATGTGAATAAGTGGGCTTCTTGTGGGTCCTCCGGTTTCCTCCCACATCCCAAAGACTTAAGGGCTACTAGGTTAATTGGCCTCTGTAAATTGTCCCAAATGTGTAGGGAGTGGATGAGAAAATAGGATAACACTAACTAATGTGAACAGGTGATCGATGATCAGCGTGGACTTGGTGGGCCCAAAAACCTGCACCATTCAATCAAAATGGACAGCTTGAGTTAAGAGAGTGTGACATAATTCAAGGAAAATATATAAAGGGAACGATGGATGACAGGATGTCATCATTATGTCAAATATTTCTTGGTCATAGAGTTCAGTGTCCATTTGCTGCCTACTCAATGTTCTACTTTTCTTGTTTCTTTAGCCCAATTGATTTGATTCTGATTCTACTGCAAGATAATTCCTCTGGAATGCAAAATCGGCCTGTACTGAGCAGGTGTGCATGATGTTGGAAGATCGTGATATGGGTGTGGAACCATTCGAGCAATTATTGCTTGCAGATTTCACAAGGTTGCTCGAGAGTAATGTTGATGAAGTTCCAGCTTCGAATACCTTTTCAGCAATGTAGGTCAGATCGGGAGATTTGTCGTTTCAGATTGTTCATTCAGCCTCTTCTGTTGAATGTGCGGCTGGTATTTATACCTCACCAGTCCACTCCAAAGCAAGTTCTTGCACAATCAACCAACAGCTACATTTGCAAGAGATGGGTACAGTTCTAATTCCTACCCGTTCACACTAGCTGACAGCAATCCCTTGATCTGCAGTCCTTGTAGCTCAGTGAAAACCAGCACACTGTTGTCTACATATGATTCTATATCAGAGTCCTGAGATATCCAAAATAGCATCTGTAGTGCAAATTCAAGCGTTATGCAATACAGGGCATATTTGTGTGTGTGCGCGCTGAATGCCTGCCATAAATCCGCAGAGCAGGCAAACAAATCACTGCAGGCTCTCAGTTGATTTGACTCAAGGCTTGTCACTGAGAGCTCAATGCAACAGCAATGACGGAACATATGTGGAGCAACAGGATGGATCCCAACACCAGTCCTTTTTAAAGGGATCATCAGTCACTTACAGGAGGTGTTGCTGGTTAATTTCTCATTGTTTCTACAGCTTTACAGCTGTTTACTGTTTTCTGCAGTGGTTTCAAGATGCTGACCTCTGCAGGCACAGAGATTGAGATAGCAGAGCTGAATCTGCAAAAGTGCATTGCTCCCAGACACGAGTCTCGGACAAGGAGGGTAACATTAGCCTAGGAAGTTGCCTCTGTTTTGACATAAATGCAGGTGACTTAATAGAGATCAGGCACGGGTAAGGTATTCCAACCCTCACAACTCTGCAGCAGCTGCTTGGGAAGGGGGAGAAAAGTTAATGACATCAAGATAATAACTGTTAGGAGAAGACGTTAAGAGAATGACAACATAATGAATGGAGTGTCAGACTGGCAATCCAGAGGCCTGGCCAAATCATCCAAACCCCTCAGTTGACAGTCCACCAGGAAAATTACATTCTAAATAAAATAATAAGAGGGGTGGCAGAGTGGCACAGCCACAGAGCTGCTGCCTCACAGTGGCAGAGACCAGGGTTCAATCCTGACTACAGGTGCTGTTTGTACTGAGTTTGTTCTTTCTCTCTGTGACTGCGTAGGTTTTCTATTGGTGCTCCGGTTTCCTCCCACAGTCCATAGATGTACAGGTATGTGGGTTAATTGGCTTAGGTTAAATTGTAAATTGTCCTTAGTGTGTGGGATAGTGTTAGTGTATGGGGTGACTAACCCTGGTCGGCACGGACTCGGTGGGCCGGCGGGCCTGTTTGACGCTGTATCTCTAAAGTCTAAAGTAAAGTCTCAAGAGGAATGGAGATGCTGAAACTGCCAGATTCTGATTAAACAAATGTACTTATTTCACTGATGACTCTGTCACCCAGTCTAGTCTCTAGGTGACTCCTGACCTATGGCTACAAGGTTGAGTATTAACTGCCTTCTGCATTAACTTTGCAAGCCACACAGTTTAAATTGGTTTATTATTGTGGTGTGTGCTGAAAAATAGAGAAAAACTTCCAGTCCAGACAGATCATACTCTACATGAGTACAACAGGTAGTACAACAGAGAAAATAAACAGAGTACAGAATATAGTGTTATAGCTGCAGAGAAAGTGCAGATTAAAATAAAATAAGGACTGCAGCAAAATAGATTGGAAGATCAGGAATACCTCCCAATTAAACCAGTCTATTTAAACACAAGAATAAAATGAATAGTACATCCAATATTGATCTATGTACTGGTCTCAGATGTAGCAAAGGTTCTGTCTTCCCAGTTATCCTTGTGAAGCCTCATGAACATTTGATTGGAGCTATGTTTACTGAATCCTTTCCTTCAGTCAATGTGTCCCTACCACTGACTGTTGAACGAGCCCCCAAAGAAATATCTGCTAGATTAGGTCGGCTGCTGCAGACCATCAGCAACTCAATGCACCCGAGTGTGACAGTATTGTTGGGAGTAAATACTACACATTCCTGGAGATAGCAGAAGAACTGTACTCCATTGGAACTTGTACATTCTTGACCACACAGAACGGTGCCATTAGTTTCAAGCTAGGGAAGCCAATCTGATTCAAGGTGTGCAGGTGGCCATGGCCAGAGTGGTACCATGCTCACCTTAAAATGATGCACCTTAACAAAACTACACAAAGATTTAGGAACAGCTTCTACCCTTCCATTATCCGACTTCTGAATGGTCCTTCCATAAGTATTGTTCTATTTATCGCTACCCCATATGGCCATCGAATGTTGTCTATGGAACTGATGCGCTGCAATGCTGAGACCTATTCTGTTTCTTCCCCTTTGCTCCAACTATTGTACTTGAGTTTGAATTGATTCCATTTATGTACATTATTATTTGATCTGTTTGGAGAGCATGCAAAACAAAGCTTTTTCACTGTACCTTGGTATAGGTAACAGTAATAAACCTAAATAAAGCATATGAAACATTGAGAGAATAATGAAATAAAGTGATCTCATAAAATTGATCAGATTAAAGCTCTGAACACTGTCATAACCATTTGTAGAGGAAGTGGCTCAAAAACAATTCCATATTCAATGATAATAAAAAGAAGCAAATGCTGGATCACTGCAACTCAGCAGCATTTTTTGGAAAGACAGTTAGCAGAGTCTCAGAATTTGAAAGGTTTGTCTTTTCACAGATGCTGCCTGACCTGCTGAGTGTGTCTAAGATCTTCTGTTTTTATTTCAGATTTCCTCTATCCTTTATTTCCGTCTTCTGGCCAAAGAATGGAGCATTTGGAATTACCTTCTTCCCCAGAGTGCCATTTGGACAATGTTCCTCCTTCTGATGTCTCCCCTGGCAAGGTGCCAGATTACAGCCAATTCAATTCACTCCACATATTGTGAAGAAATAGTTGTGTGAAACGGCGATGGGGCCAAACACCGCTCCACTTGCAGACTGAAGAACTGCACTGTTGAACGAGCTGCACCTCAGGCCAAGCTGTCCCAATGTAGATACAATGCTGGCATCTTCCTGTCAATTTGGAAATTGCCCAGGTCTGTGCTATCCACAAATAGTAGGACAAATCCAATCTGACTAATTAATGCTCCATTAGTCTGCTATCAATCGTCAGCAGAGGGTTGGAATGTGTCACTGATGGAGCTGTTAAATAGCACTTACCAGTAACCTACTTCCTGATGCTAGGTTTTGGTTTTGTTGGGACCAGTGAGTCTAGACCTCATTACAGTGAACATTGACAAGAAGTTGAATTCCAGAGGTGCGGTACAATTGACTGCCTTCGAGGTCGAGCTGCACTCAGCTGAGTGAAGCATTGTGGAGCCCTGGTGAAAGTGAAATAATTTGGCGTCAAAAAGGAAAACTCTCCGATGATTCGAATTATGTTTAGTATAAAGTAAATTATTAATGGTGTAGGGAGGATCTGCAGATGCGGGTTTAAACTGAAGACAGACACAAAAAGCTGGGTTGGCTCAGCGGGTCAGGCAGCATCTCTGGAGAAAAGGAATAGGTGACTTTTCGGGTCGACACCCTTCTTCATACATTATTGGTGGTGTTGGAAGTCAATTATCCAAGCCTCATGGTTTTTGCTGCAAGAATTCACATTCCGTAGGCTCAACCATCTTCAGTTGGTTCGTCAATAATCTTCCCTTCATCATTGAGGTCAGAAGTAGGGATGGCCAACATTCACAACATCGCACAACATTCAATTCCTTTTGCAGCTCCTCAGATAATGCATTGGCCACTGCCTCCATGCAGGATGTTCATTGAGCTGATGATGATCGACATTCACAACACACCAGACATAGGCCATATCCCACAAGAGAGATTCCAACTGTTTCTGCTTGACTTTGAAAAATGTTATCTTTGCTGAAACCTCACCAGCAACAGCCTGGGAGTGAGAGCAGAAATGTTCATAACTTCATAAATCATACGAGCAGAATTAGACCATTCGGCCCATCGCATATACACCACCATTCAATCGTGGCTAATCTATCTTTTTCTCATTCTCCTGCCTTCTCCTTCCGATTAATTAAATACTGTGGTCAAAAGAGTGAGTCTTAGGGTGGATAGACTGTGGTAAGCGACTCCTTACCAAAACCTTCATACCATCAAGGAGGCACAAATCAGGTATAATCTACACATGGAATATTGAATGTACAGGACAGGAACAGATCATTCAGGCCCACAATGTCTCTGTTGAACATGGTGCTAAGATAAACTAATCTCATCCGTCTGCACATGATACATATTCCTCCATTCCCTTCATATACAAGTGCCTATCTAAAAGCCTTAAACATCGCCTTCATATCTGCCTCCATCACCACCCCTGGCAGCACGTTCCAGACACCCATCAGCCTCGGTATAATAAACTTGCCTCGTACATCTTCCTTAAACTTTGTCCCCCTCACTTTACATGTCTGGATAAGTGCAGCTCCAACAGACCTCTGGAATGCATGACAACCCCATCTATTTAGAAACATTGAAACACAGAAATTAGGTGCAGGAGTAGGCCATTCAGCCCTTCGAGCCTGCACCACCATTCAATATGATCATGGCTGATTATCCAAGTCAGTATCCTGTACCTACCTTCTCTCCATACCCCCTGATCCCTTTAACCACAAGGGCCACATCTAACTCCCTCTTAAATATAGCCAATTAACTGGCCTCAACTACCTTCTGTGGCAGAGAATTCCAGAGATTCACCACTCTCTGTGTGAAAAATGTTTTTCTCATCTTGGTCCTAAAAGATTTCCTCCTTATCCTTAAACTGTGACCCCTTGTTCTGGACTTCCCCAACATCGGGAACAATCTTCCTGCATCTAGCCTGTCCAACCCTTTAAGAATTTTGTGAGTTTCTATAAGATCCCCCCTCAATCTTCTAAATTCTAACGAGTACAAGCCGAGTCTATCCAGTCTTTCTTCATATGAAAGTCCTGACATCCCAGGAATCAGTCTGGTGAACCTTCTCTGTACTCCCTCTATGGCAAGAATATCTTTCCTCAGATTAGGAGACCAAAACTGTACGCAATATTCCAGGTGTGGTCTCACCAAGACCCTGTACATCTGCAGTAGAACCTCCCTGCTCCTATACTCAAATCCTTTGCTATTTGACTGACACTCAGATTGTTACCTGCTTTGCCACCCTAGACATGCATTCCCTCCACCACTAGCACTCCCTGCCTGCCGTCTACCACCAATAAAATGCATTACAGTTACTTGCCTAAGCCACACAGACAGCACCAAACCCACAATCTCCACCACAAAGAAAGGCCAGGAGAGCATACAGTCATAGTCATAGAGTCCTTCAGCCCAATTCGTGCATGCCGCTCAAGATCCTCCATCTATGCTTGTACTGTTTGCCTGCATTTGGCTCGCATCCTTCTGAAACGTACTGTTCATAAACAAAAGGATCTGAACAGCACTTGCCCAATATCTTTATCAAACTGAAGCATGAGACACCAAGGATTGTTTTCTAACCTACATCACCCAGCGATGGATAACTCATGTAAGGAATTTCACACTAAACCTTTCAGGGCCATGCCAACATAACTAAGATAACTGGTTAGCACAAACAGCTTATAATCCAGTGTATGTGTATGGAAGTGTGCGAAAGGGAACTCACCCACTCACAAACCAGGAACACTTAACATCCCCTAATGTCTGCAGGTTTTTAATCAATTATAAACCTATTATTTACGCTAGCAGTCTTTGTAACTGAAGGCAGCGCATACACACCTTTACAAAGCAAGTAAAGCTTGGGCAATATATTCTGGCTTTGCTTATATTTTTAAAAAGACTATGGGATGGAGAGACAATTACAAATGGGGTTATGCAATGGTATTTTGAAGCTCAGAACCGCAGAAACCTGGGTGTGTGGCTGTGACCTCAAAACACACAGCATTATATTTACCAACAGGATGTAACAGCCCATGAAGATAGCAAACATACATCAGTCTGACGTTAGAGAGAGGCTCCCGACTTTTCTGAATGGAAAACGGACATATTGATACTGGGTGAAATATGTACCTCCCTTACCTTACAAACCTCATACTTCTCCATTGAAGGAATTACTTTGGAGCATAGGTGACTGAGATATGATCTTATCGAGATTAATTAAACCACGAGGATTGTAGATAGGATGAATGTACTTAGTCTTTTTTCCAGGGTCAAGGAATCAAGAATTAGAGGGCATAGGTATAAGGAATGAGGGGAAAGATTTAAAAGGAACCTGCGGGGCAACGTTTTCACACAGAGGGTGATTATGTATATGGAAAGAGCTACCAGAGGAAGTGGTGAAGGCAGGTCCAGTAACTACATTTAAAAGACAGTTAGACAGGTATATGGATGGGAATTATTGAGTAGAATATGGGCCAAAGATGGGGCAAATGGGAGCAGCATAAATGGGCGTTTTGGTCAGAATGGACAAGTTGTGCCGAAGATTTATTTCAAATCCGCTTGTCATTGGGGCAAACCTTAGTATTGTAAATGGTTTATTGTTTTCACGTGCATTGAGATACAATGAAAACACATGTTTGCATGCTATCCAGTCAAATCATACCATACATGACTATAATCAAACCATAAACAAATACAACAGGTAGTGCAAAGAGAAAGACACCAGATTACAGAATATAGTGTTAAGGTGTTACTGCGTCACAGCTACAAAGAAAGTGCAGGTTAAATAAAAAGTGCAAGGCTGTAAAGAGGTAGGTTGGGAGATTGGGAACAAACCTTTATCTTTGAGAGGCCTGTTCACAGTCCGATAACAGCTGGGAAGAAACGGCTCCTGAATCTAGTGGCATGGGCTTTCAAGCTTTTGTACCTTCTGCCCAGTAGGAGAGGGGATAAGAGTGAATGACTGGAGTCTGATTATTTGATTATGTTGGCTGCTCTCTGAGGCAGTGTAAAGTGCAGAGCCCCTGGTGGAGAGTCTGGGAAGTGTGCTGGTCTGGGTTGCATCCACAACTTCCTGCAATTTCTTGTGATCCTGGGACGAGCTTTCACCAAACCAAGTTGAGATGGTAATCAACCAAACATAAATATAACATCGTATAACAGACATGCACGTGTACATTCAGTACATATGCATGAGTCCACATGCCTCTCCAAAAGGTGTCAAATGTAAGCGTCCTGAGCACATCACTGAGGGAAGGCCATTAATAAAACAACTGATGATGGTGGGGCTTATTCTGCTGCAAAACAAGATACCCCATCCTTTTCCTTCCCCCAATAGAGGCACCCTGTTGCCTTACTGTGAATTAATAATTTCTTATACCAGACTTCCATGACTCTTATTCCTGTATATCAAAATATCTTGATCAGGCCATTCATCACAATCGCAATCCCGATCTCCCAACCCACCTCATTGCTCTTTTTATTTAATCTGCACTTTCGCTGTGGCTGTGATACTATAACACTGTCACACTATATTCTATACGTGCCTTTGTTCAGTTTATGTCACCATTTCATCAACAGGATATTTCTACATCAAAACTTCAGTGGAGGATTGATGAATGGTAAAATTAAGGGAGATATCACTTCGCCCAGAGATAAAAGTTTGGAATAATTTGCCAGACTAAATGGGGAGAGTCAAAGACTGCAGATGTTTACAGCACTGATGAAGAGGACAAATGAGGCAATCCTTGAGGAACGAGTTGCCTTTTCTTCTCACAGACTCTGCCAGTATGATGTTGAGCTGTGGCCAGTTTTTTGTGGTCCACCTACACCCACTAAAGTGAAATCACCCTCATTCAGCTCAACCAACGAGGATTGTATCATTGTTACACACAGGAGACTATCAATAAGAATTTAAATATGGGGCCAGCCATGCTGTGGTTGTATTCCGGGACTAGCAATCAGAAACCTGCAGTGATAATTCATGCCTTTAATACGCACTGCAAAAGTATCAGTCTGAATTCGGTATCGGCAACCAATCTACAAATTGAAATCTGGGACTGCTATGAAGCTGTCAGATTGTTGTAATAAAACTCTAGTGACCTACTGTATAAAGGTTCACTTTACCTAATCTCATCTTTGAAGTGATCTTGCAAACCAGTCAGCTGATACAAACGGCTGCAGAGGCCACTAATCCCATCAGTCTGCCCATTCCTTTTCAGGGCAACTTGCGACGATTGACGTGTAAATTAATTTAGCAGCACCACACCACCAGAATTATTTTAAAAGCTTCAAATGAGCTGAAAGTGAGGGCGAAATTGAAGGTTCTTTTGTTCTATACTGTTTTGATAATTGTCAAAAAAAGCTAGGAAGATTGTAAGTTGTCTCAACCTAAATTTCATCCGGTACATTGGCACAGCTGGTGGAGCTGCTGCTTCACAGCACCAGAGACCCGGGTTCAATGCTGACCTCAGGCGCTATTTGTGTGGAGTTTGCACGTTCCAGCTGTGACTGCACTGGTTCCTCCGCATGCTCCAGTTTTCTATCCTAAAGATGCATGAGTTTATAGGCCTCGGTAATTGGGATAATAAAGAGCGTGTGCATGGACAACTGTGGACGTAGATACGGTTCGCTGAAGGGCCTGTTTCCATGCTGTATCTTTCAATCAATCAATCAAGCAAGCAATCAATCAAGCAAGCAAGCAATCAATCAAATGATCGATCAATCAATCAATCTCCTTATGGTTCAATTAGACTAGAATGTGAATATAACAGGAAATTAATCTCACACACATCTTGACTGTTACCGAACATACTATAAAATATATTTATGGGTTCTGCTATATAGTTCTGCTAGAGTGCATGCTTCCAGAACGATAATTTGATATGACACAATTGATGAAATAGGAAATACTATTTGTATTATGCAGGCAGTACCGGTTAGAAGCCAATTTTGAACGTGAACTAGAGAACCTCTCAAAAGTTATTTTGGAAATAAACGAGCAGAGAACAAGCTGTCTCAGGTTAAAAAAATAACAGTATGTGGGTAAAAAAGCCAAGTTTTCATGTAACCTCCTCACAGTAATCAGGCACACTTGTCTCTTAAGAACACAACTATTAGTTTCACTCCGGGTTGCCATTGAAATTGACAAGCAATCACTTCTATTCGAGCTATTCAGCAATGATACTTTAGTATTTTTAGCTTGGAGTGACAAAAATAAACTACAGCTACAAAAAAGATCTTTATTTTTCAAAATCATGCAGGTAAAATAACATTACTACTGTGAGTGGAACTCTCTAGCCCCATAGGTAGAATTACTTTTATAATACAATTTACTACAACGCAAGGTTTCTTAGGAATGGAATTATAATGTTCTATCAGAACAACCTTGCTTCTAAAAATGTCTTAATTTTCATTTCAAAGGGGTTCAGAATTATCTGGTCAAAGAAGATAAGAATTACGAGAATGGATGTAGTTTAACAAATGCAATGTTGTGGTTTGAATAATTATTAATTGCACAATGCAATGCTTGTCTGTACATCCCAGTCTGCAAGGATCAGGGAATGCAAGGAAATCACCACAGGAAGAAGACTTTCCTGATCCTTGGGGATATATGTTTATAAAGGTGTGCGGAGAAACGTTCGCTGGATCATAGCGTCATTAACAGCGGTGACCCTGAAATCTTATCAAAGAACCAACACAGTGGATTCTTGTTGATGTTTGTTCTTTGTGAATCATGATCCAGTTAGAGTTACTCAGAATGATATATAAACTCTAGGAGCAAATGAAAGTTTTAGAGATGAGGCCTTAGTGGAGCATGCCTCTAGCTTTGATTTCTAGTCCTATAATTTCAGGATCCTCTCAAAGCACTTTTGAAGTGCAGTCGTTATTGCATTGTACGAAATGCAGTCATTATTGTATTGTAGGAAATATTTACAATTGAATACCAATTTTGCTTGAAAACAAACAGCTGAAGGAACTCAGCAGGTCAGGCAGCATCTGTGGTGGGAAATAGATTGATGACATTTTAGGTCGGGACCCTCCTTTGTTCCTTTCTCCAGCTATTATTAAACTTGCAGCATTGAAGCAAACATAAGCTTGGTTTGTTTATCCAAGCTTTTTAGCTTTTTATAGTTTAGTTTAGAGATACAGCTCGGAAACAGGCCCTGCCGACCAACGATCCCTGCACACTAACACTATCCTACAAACACTAAGGACAATTTACAATTATATCAAGCTAATTAACATACAAACCTGTACATCTTTGGAGTGTGGGAGGAAACCAGAGATCCTGTAGAAAACCCACGCAGGTTATGGGGAGAATGTACAAACTCCATTCAGACAAGCACCTATAGTCAGGATCGAACCCGGGTCTCTGGCGCTGTGAGGCAGCAACTCTACCGCTGTCATATGTGAGTGACTGTAAAGGACCAAGTTAAAGAAGGGCACAAGAATTACTAATATGAGTCTTACTGCCTAGCTCACAAGGCTGGCATAGAAACATGGAAAATAGGTGCAAGAGGAGACCATTCGGCCCTTCGAGCCAGCACCGCCATTCATTGCGATCATGGCTGATCGTCCCCAATCAATAACCCGTGCCTGCTTTCTCCCCATATCCCTTGATTCAGGTCAGGATAAAACAAAAAAGGTCAGGTTAAAACAATAGTTCTACTGACTACACCTTGTCCATGAGTGGACTCAGTCTAGGCTGCAGCCAAGTCACTGTATGGTACTTGCCTCTCCCCTATCCTCATAGAGTTACAGCAACACCTTGATCTCAAAGGCAGCTACAGACTGGGGTAGTCCTGCAAAGCTCGGGCCTTCCTTTACCCCCAGAAATATTGCAATAGCTGGCGAAACCCGGATTAACAGCCGTTAAAACTGTCAAAGGTCTTTGAGTACCTCTGACCGAGTGAATGACGGAGATAAATGTTGGGAAACTGCGTGGCATTGTCTCTCTGGAGTCCAGTGCTGGACTACAGCCAGTATGACAGCCACGAGCCTCTCAGGAAGTCTGGAAATCCCACACATTTTTCCATGAATGCCTTCAAAACTGATCCAAAGTTGTTAATCTGGCCCTTGCTGGAAAAATAAAACTGTTTAGTACCACTGGAGTAAGACCAGGAATCACAGACAAAAACCAGAAAGAGTTGAGACTCGCCACCTTTAATATAACAACATATTCCTCGCCTCAAAACAACATTTGATGGCGTTGTGTATTTTGAAGGAAGGCCTAACATTTTATAGCTGTGGTAAAATGATTGTAATATTTGATCAGGAACATATACCAGAGAAACATCGTGGGAGACTGTTTCGAGTGATTCTCCTCCAGACCTTCAAAGTAACAAAAGCTAATTCAGGAAAGGATAGATGTCACAATGGACTCCATTTTTAAGTTTGCATGGAAAGTTAGGGTGGCACAGTGATACAGCCTATAGAGCTGCTGCCTTACAGCCCCGATAAGCCTTTTTCAATTCTGAACTCCTGTGCTGGCATTGTGGAGTTTGCAGGCTGTCCATGTGGTTATGTGATCTCCTCTGGGTACTCGCTTCCTCCCACATGCCAAAATCATATGGGTGCATTAATTGGCCACTATGAGCTGCCCCTTAAGTGCAGGTGAATGGTTGAATCATACGGGAAGTGATGGGAATGCTGCAGGGAAAAGTAGTGGGAATAATATGCGTTATAACTTGATAGGACAGGACTGATTTATATGGTTTAAACAAACATTCCACGTTGGACATTCATAATTAAATGAAATAGAAAAGGAAAAGGGTATTAACAGCATCCAACCTTCTGAATCTTTCCTAATTGGATAATCTTCTACCATTTTCATTACACCCTCATCTGATATTTATATCAGTTAACAGAATAATCTTGTATACACAAAGGATCACTCAATTGAACTAGTAATGTCTTTATATATTTTTAAATACGACCCACAAATAATTTCAAAGAAATGTCCAATGTTGAAAGAAATATCTTGCATTTATAGAGGTGGTATATGATGCATATATTTCTAAACATAAATATAGTTTGAGCATTTCATAAAATTATCGTACATGTTCAAAACTATTCTGCATTGCAAATGCTTCACATTATTTATTTATTCACTGTCTCAGTCCCTTAGAAGAATGAGACGCCTGTCAGAATTGTCTTGCCTTATAATGCCGATGTGCCTGTTACAGTATTTACATTCGACATATCAGATTTATTTGTTTTTAACAGATTTTGTTACCACACAAGCTAGTAATTTAACAGATTTGATAGTGCTGATAATCCATATTTTATTTCGGTCCATATTACAAGGAGAGTGTTTTCTCCAGTTTTTATTCAGTGTTGACGACCAATAATAACTCTTACCACCATGAACGATTAACAGTCAATTAAGCTAATAATGAGGTGGTAAGGCAGCAAGAAATACTCTCAGTTTTAATACTGAATGTCAAAGGTTCGGACCAGGTCGTATTCAGACTGAGTTTGAATAGTATTAGAATAGTCCAAATGTATTCTCGGAAATACAGGTTTTAATTTATTTTTTCTTCATCTTAGGCAGTGACTAGTGGGGTGCCGCAAGGCTCGGTGCTGGGACTGCAACTATTTACAACGTACATCAATGATTTAGATGAAGGGATTCAAAGTAGCAAATTTGCAAATTTGCAGATGACACAAAGCTGGGTGGCAATATGAACTGTGAGGAGGATGCTCTGAGAATGCAGGGTGACTTGGACAGGTTGGGTGAGTGGGCAGATGCATGGCAGATGCAGTTTAATGTGGATAAATGTGAGGTTATCTACTTTGGTAGCAAAAACAGGAAGTGTTCAGTTTCAGTCCCCTAATTTAAGGAAGGGTATTCTTGCTATTGAAGGAGTGCAGCGTAGGTTCACAAGGTGAATTCCCGGGATGGCGGGACTGTCATATGCTGAGAGAATGGAGCGGCTAGGCTTGTACACTGTGGAGTTTAGAAGGATGAGAGGGGAATCTTATTGAAACATATAAGATTATTAAGGGTTTGGACATGCTAGAGGCCGGAAACATGTTCCCGATGTTGGGGGAGTCCAGAACCAGGGGCCACTGTTTAAGAATAAGGGGTAAGCCATTTAGAACGCAGATGAGGAAATACTTTTTCACCCAGACAGTTGTGAGTCTGTGGAATTCCCTGCCTCAGAGGGCGGTGGAGGCTGGTCCTCTGGATGCTTTTAAGAGGGAGCTAGATAGGGCTGTTAAAGATAGTGGAGTTAGGGGATATGGGGAGAAGGCAGGAACGGGGTACTGATTGGAGATGATCAGCCATGATCGCATTGAATGGCGGTGCTGGCTCGAAGGGCTGAATGGCCTACTCCTGCACCTATTGTCTATTGAAACAGCAGACACTCATGAAAAGAGTGCTCACCTTAATTGAATGTTGTTCTGAAAGGAAAATGGTGCTCTGCACTAATATGTGTAGGAAGGAACTGCAGATGCTGGTTTAAACCGAAGATAGACACAAAATGCTGGAGTAACTGGAGCAAAAGGCAGCATCTCTAGAGAGAAGAAACGGGTGATGTTTTGGGTCGAGACCCATGATAGGTTATGATTTGTGAGTGGGATTTCAGGATAAAATACATGTTAATAGATAATTTATTAATTTATTTTTCTCCTTTCGATTAGATATTCTAGAAGAATGAACATGTTAGATGTTTCATGATGATTGTCATGAATTAAATATCAATGGTTCAATGGTGCTTTATTGCCATATAACCATATAACCATATAACAATTACAGCACGGAAACAGGCCATCTCGACCCTTCTAGTCCGGGCCGAACACATAATCTCCCCTAGTCCCATATACCTGCGCTCAGACCATAACCCTCCATTCCCTTCCCATCCATATAACTATCCAATTTATTTTTAAATGATAAAAACGAACCTGCCTCCACCACCTTCACTGGAAGCTCATTCCACACAGCTACCACTCTCTGAGTAAAGAAGTTCCCCCTCATGTTACCCCTAAACTTCAGTCCCTTAATTCTCAAGTCAAATGTGTGAAGTGCAAACACACAGTGAGGTTCTTTTCTTACAAACAGTCCATGAAGTATTACCATACAACTCCCGATTAGCAGTTGTACAGAAATAATCTTTCGTGTTGTGTCGGCAAATTGATATTCCAGAACAATGTGCTGTCATTAAATAATCTGGAACACTGGCTGCAGTTTGATATTCTAGAACAATGTTAGATATTCTGGGCGAAAGTGCCTTCAGTTGGGTGTTTGGGACAATACGGATTGAATTAGCTATTCCAGAACAGTCTCCCATTGTTAAATATACTAAAATCTTTCGCCATGTGTTAGGTATCCAATGACTCAATGTCAATACTTTATTGTCACATGTATCTAGGTACAGTGAAATTCCTATTCAGTAAAAAAATTACCATACATAGACACAATCAGACAAGTACAGGAGTGCAGGAATAGTAGATTACACTGAGACAGTACACAAGTGTCGCTACATTTCTGGCGCCATTTAGTATGATTCAAGTCCAAAGTTGTTAAACATGTAGAGTCTTAACTTGGCCATAAATGCCCGTTGCTGCATGATCTGCTGTGTTCAACTCTCCAGGATAATTTGCCATCAAAATGATTTTCCAGAACAATGCACCATGATCCAATATTCTAGAACAATAGGCCTTCAATTAGAAACTTGCACCAGACCTTACAAGCGTCTTACTCTGATGCTGGTTATTAATAAGTACATCAAAACATGGCCATCATTACTTGTCCCAGTAGATTCAAGACTTTTTTGCAGCATCGACATTGAGGTTGATGGTTGCAGAAGTGTAAGATTTGTGGGCAATTTACAACGGCATTTTAGGCCTCCACATCGGGGAGATCAGCTCCTGCATCGGGGGGGGGGGATGTCAGCTCCCCTACGCTGGGCGATCGGAACTAGGTCATGGCTGGTCGTGCCTATGCGTTGTTGGAGGTTTCCGACAAACCTCTCCTGAGACTGCGAGCTCTTGATGGTAAGTCCGTAGGCCGCGGTTGGAGCGATCCTGGGGCAAGGGATCGGCTCCGATGTTAAGTCCACGCCCTGCGGTGGGGCCCAACGTCAGTCCGAGGAGGCCTCCAACTCCATCGATGCGTAGGCCGCAGAGCGCCTGGAGATGCGACCCGTAAAAAAAAGTTGCATCTCCGGCAAATGTTTCTCCTGACACCCCTCCCCCACCCCCTCCCCCCACATAAAACAAACCGGAGAACATTTACACAGACTTTTAACACACACTAAAAATAAGAAAAAGAGGAAAAAACAGACAGACTGTTGGCGGGGCTGCCAATCCTACGGCACCCCTGGGGGTCCAGAGCGCCAACCACTCTACTGCTTGAGTCCAAGCTACATTGGCCATCACAACCACAATATTACACATGAAAAACTAAGACACAATAGAGTTCAGAGCCCGGCTTCTCTCTACAATGGAAATCATATGAATTGCAAACAACAATCTGTCATTCAATCAAAGCTAGAAGGAGGAATGTTTTGGGAAAATATTTGAACCGGTATTTATTTATCAGGGGTATATGTTTATGTTTCACTTGTGTTTCACTTGTGGCCCTGTACAATTAAATAATTCCCCTTCTCTGCTGTAAGCAGATGCTTAGTTGCTCTTAAGAAATATCTGCTTCACTTGATCACTTCCATCAAAATGCTCGTAAGCAGCTTAACTAACAGCAATTATCAGATACCCAAAAATGCAAAGCCTACATAGAGTGATGTCTCCTGGATAATGGAGCAGGCTACTGATGATGATTGCTTAGCACAGTGGAAATCTATTTCAGCCTTGAACATGATGATTGCTTAGCACAGT
Organism: Leucoraja erinaceus; assembly: GCF_028641065.1. Taxonomy (NCBI): domain Eukaryota; kingdom Metazoa; phylum Chordata; class Chondrichthyes; order Rajiformes; family Rajidae; genus Leucoraja; species Leucoraja erinaceus. Next base: position 13,973,328 of record NC_073393.1, on the reverse strand, counting down.
GGCAAAATATTTCATCCTTGAACTTGCTTCACCATTTAACAAGATCATGGCCCATCTACTTGAAGTCCATTATAAAAAAATCCAACAATCACTTCTGATTGCCTTAGTTGTAAGTCAAGTGGAAGAAGAAAGGAAAAACTAGCAAAGATCAGTGCAATTCTTTGTGTGAGTCACAGCATTACCTTCATTGAGTGAGCAAAGATGCTCAAGTTAACCAGAGTTTTGAGTGATTCTGGTGTTTAAAAAAAGTCTGTAAGAAAAGCTTGTAAAGGGCTTGCATCGTCAGTCCCTCATCACGTTCTTTCCTGGTGGTGTCAGTCACTTTGACAAGCATTGATTCGACTACTTCGAGTGCTTAGTTTAGAAACAGACCCATCGGCCCACTGAGTCCACACCAACCAATGATTACCCGTTCACACTAGATGTATCCTACACACTAGGGGCAATTTACAGCAGCTAATTAACTTAAAAACCTGCACGTCTTTGGAATGTAAGAGGCAACCAGAGCACCCGGAGAAACCCACGTGGTCACAGGGAGAACATATGTACAAACTCTGTACAGAGAGCACCCGTCGTCGGGATCAAACCTGTGTCTCTGGCGCTTGTAAGGCAGCAAATATACCACTGTGCCACTGTGTCTTTGACTGTTCCATCAAATCAGAGCCATGTTCTAGACTGACTGGGTATCATGTCATCCGTATGATGGAATGAAAATAAATCCCCATGAATTAATGTCAACAAAATCTTTACTCAGTTTAGTGTATTTCAAGAAAGCACCTGACAAGACATTTGCGTTCTCTATTATCATGGGTGTGTATAAGACAGAACAATGTTAGAGAAACATAAAGTCCCTGAACATAGAGGCACTGCCTAATGGTGGAGTTAGCTCTTCCAAGCTGGAAAAGGGCTTCATGAACCCCATCAGACATTGTACTATTACCCCCGCCTTTGGCTTCACCAGTTAGTACTCAGTGGTCACTTTAGCTGAAATGTGGTTTTAGACTTTCTTTACACAAGTTGGGGCAGAGTGAAATTGCTCCATCTCTGACTGACCAAAAGGATGGGCATTGCCAATCGATCTCACATTAGTATTTCTAACATAAGTACTCAACCCTCTTTGTTGAACAAGTACCAAAGGATTTTAAAGAGATATATTATTACTGTTTAATGTACACAAGCCTTGGATTATCCAGAGATAAAAAAAGAGACCCAGGTAACCTGTAAACTAATATTTCTGGCCATAAAATTGGTATGTAACACTGTGGAATTTTCAGATTCCATTTGGAGCAGTTTTGGCTTTGCCTATTGCAGTGGTATGTGAAAAATATTCACAAGGAAAGAAAACATTATCTTGAGGAAACAAAACACCTTGAATCATCATTAGTGACAGCTATACTCATCCAGGTAGTGTAGTGAAGATGTGGAGTTATGTGGCTGTTTTTTTAAGCACTTATTGCGTTTATTTGCAGATTTTTCATTAAACTTCTGGCAGTATAAAGTTTCAATTCAGCAGTTACTGACAACTTTAAGCAATGCATTGAAAAACTATCAAAACATTGTTGATTTCTCCAATAATGATAAGAATTGGCTTCTCAATGAACCTGGTTACAGTGGCAATGAATTTTCTTTAGAGGTATATGTACTTATAAAGGCATTTAAAGAAAGTGAATATTGCAAAAATGGCTACAGCTCATAATGCATGGTTTCAAGAATGAAATATTTGTATTGGTTAGACCTCTAATATGGCAGCTGATACAATTGGCAGCTAAATATGTAGTCTTGAACCGGTGGTGAAATGTTTCTGTTGTCATGGTGAGTGATTTTAAACAGAACTTAAGGAGATATCTCTGTCAAACCCAACTGAATTTGTATTTCAACCTAGAACTTGCAAGACAAGTGCGATTTCATTTTCAATGTACTTAAACCAAAGTGCAGATTTGAATGCTGGTCAAAAATGCATGAGGCTTCTTCTCACGGTCTTTGACATCATCAAAACCCCTTGAGTTATGTGTGACTCTCCACCATCTGTTATTCTCTATATAAAGGAAGAAGTAAATGACTCACCAACATTTATAGCATCATAAACCTAAATAGCTATATACTACTGAAGCGTAGAACTGTTCTATTGTGGAAGTGACATTAATCTCTAGAACTGTGAACTCAGGTGGATATAAAAGTTCCAGGTGAGAACGCACAGGAAAAATATATTTTTTTAAAACGAGTAGAAACAAGGAACCTCAAATTCAAAATTTGTACAAAAATGCTGGAGTAACTCAGCTAGTCAGGCAGCATCTCTGGAGAAGGTACACAAAAATGCTGGAGAAACTCAGCGGGTGCAGCAGCATCTATGGAGCGAAGGAGATAGGCAACGTTTCGGGCCGAAACCCTTGTTCAGAGTCTTCGATTTTCCAGCATCTGCAGTTCCTTCTTAAACACAGCATCTCTGGAGAACATGGATAGGTGACATTTAGTATCAGGGGCCTTCTTCAAACTCTCTCTGGAGAACATGGATAGATGACGTTTCATGTTGGGACCCTTCTTCGGACTCAACTAGTGTTTGTTTAACATCAAGAGCATTGAATAACATTCAGTCTGAAGAAGGGTCTCAACCCGAAACATCGCCCATTCATTCTCTCCAGAGATGTTGCCTCACCCGCTGAGTTACTCCAGCATTTTGTGTCTCCCTGCGATTTGAACCAGCAGTTGCTGTTCTTTCTTTAATATTACTGGGCTAGCTACCAGAATTCCAGACCATTGATCAAATATGTACAGTCAAATTCCATCATATCTGCTAGGGTATATAAATTCTGATAATTAAGTAAATCTAGAATTCAAATGCAATTAAAATGTTGTTGAGAAATAGTAAGTATAAAACTGCTGGATGGTCATAAAAATCCACCTGTTTTGGAAGGAAAGCTGCCATCTTTACAGTACCTGCCGATGCTTGTCAAGAGTCATAGTCACAGAGAGATCCAGCATGAAACAGGCCATTTGGCCCACAAAGTCTGCCAATCATTAACCAGCCATGAAAACTAATCCTACATTAATTGCATTCTTTTAATTTCCTTGCTATTTTATCAACTATGCCCTGATTCTATGACTTGCTTACACACTAGTGGTAATTTACAGTGGCCAGTTAACATGTCAACCTGCATGTCTTTGGGATGTGACAGATCTATGTGATATACATCTACTTGTAAACGATACCGCCCCATGTTGTAAACTTTTAACTGTTCCGAGGCAATTAAGAATGTTCAGTAAATGTTGGCACTACTGGTGACAACCACGCACTGTGAAGAAATGAAAAGAAAGTCTTATAATCCCAGGTGGTCCAAGTGATGTTCTCACCAATGAATGGTGGCTGTTGGAAATCTTTGCAGTGCTCATTCTTAGAACAAGCAATGTGACCATAATTAGATTTCTTTGCAGTGATACCCATTGAGGGATGAATGTAAACCACTCTCTTCAAAAATATGCCATCAGATCTCTTACACCCACTGAGAGATGAGAGCAAGCTTCAAATTGATATCTTGTGTTAAAAACATTCTTCCAACAGTGCCTCCTTTCAGCATTAGAACATCACACCACTCTCTGCTAAAACCTCTGGGCTGGGTTTGAACCCATCAACCCTGATTCTGCAGCAGGATTATTATGTCCATACCAAAGCCAAGCTATTGAAGTCATTGTGAATGCCCTTGAGACACAGGGTTATTTCCACACTAGACTGTTGTATGGGACGTTCACAAGCTGATTGCCTTTGGTTTTGTCTCTCAGTTTAGCTCAGTGGTACTGGAGGTCAGGAGCTGTCTCATAGCTCAGGTGACCGGGACTCAACTTTGACCTCTGGTGCAGTCTCCGTGGAATTTGCAACTTCTCTTTGTGACCATGTGGGCTTCACTAGGTGCTCTGGTTTTCTTTCGTATTGCAAACTCCAGCTTGAGGTTAATCATCTACTATAAGTTGGCCCGAGTGTGTAGCAGGCTGACGGGAGATCGGGAACACATTGCGGGAAAATGTGGAGGAAAGAGATTGATGAGATCTGACATAGACTCAGTGGGCTAAATGACCACCTTCTATAGAATGCCTATGATATGAAAAATGGAAGATAAATGGCAATTGAATAATAAATCAGGAGGACATGCAGAGTTCATCAGATGATCCATAAGCCAGAGTGGGCTGGAGGGGTGCAGGATGGCCTACTCCAGTTCCTACTTCTTATGGACTTATTCATCGCACTTTACTTTCACACACTAACTTTGACATGTTTTTTTTTTAAATCCTACCGATAACCAGGACAATGATTTAGCCTGGGAAACTCAGCGGGTGCAGCAGCATCTATGGAGCGAAGGAAATAGGCAACGTTTCGGGCCGAAACCCTTCTCTTCCTTCGCTCCATAGATGCTGCTGCACCCGCTGAGTTTCTCCAGCTTTTTTGTGTACCTTCGATTCTCCAGCATCTGCAGTTCCTTCTTAAACAATGATTTAGCCTGACCTGGTTTGGCAGCTGATCTTGATGTATCTCAGTGTGGTTTTGTTAGAATGCTGAGATGCCGACACCATTCCTTACACCTCAGAATAGTGAGAGTGTCAACATTAGTCTGTTAGTCAAGAGGTTCAGTAAGTGATTGCTTTGTGATGTATCATTGAGAAAGCTCACTAATTCTCAAGTCATGAGAAGATGCATTGAAACACATTGGTGAAAAATGAGGCTATTGTTCTGTGGAGGATTGGGATGGCCAAGGTGGTAGGGGCTGTGTGTGATGATGGGCAAAGGTCTAAACTATAGGAGAATAAATCCAGCTGGGGAATTCAGAGGAGAACTTTAACCCACTGTCTTGTTAGAATGTGGACAGGCCACCCAAGCAAGTTTAAGGCAAAGAGTGTGTTAGTTCACGAGAGGGAAAGAAATATAAGGGGATGATCATGGCGTTTGGTGCAGGATAAAAGGAGGGGAATTGTGCTAGTATAGACCAGCTGAGCCAAAGAGCCTGTTACTGGGCTGTAGACTTGGTGCCATCAATGTAAGTGCTTAGTGGCACTAGCTGTTTTGTGATGCTACAGAACATTACAGTCCATTATGCAGAAGGTAATTCCTTACACATATCAACTTACTGCTAGTCTGCTCATTTGGGGGGGTTTAGCTAATAGAATATATGGGGGAGTGGGGGGAGCAAAATTAGTTGATTTAGGATCAGAATAAATGAATACCTCTCTATGATTCCACGCTTCTACGAACTCAGACGTGAGGGAGCCAAACATCGAGATATTGTTAAACCCCACGGTTCTCGTACCTGGTGGGCAAATGTGGCTTTGAATCCCTTTTGGCCTAAAACCCAGGGCAGAATTTAAGTCACAGATACAGTACAGAAACATCCTCTGGCTCTCCAAATCCATGCACGCACTTGCATTGATCCAGCGTCAATCTATTTTTTATCCAGCCCCACCACGCCATGTTCTCATCAAATGTCCATAGATGCTGCCGCTCGTCTGCACACTACAGTGGGCAATTCCCAGCAGCCAATTAACTGGTTTCCTCACTCACACTTTAAGGGGGAGGGAGGAAGCCAGAGCAGCCAAATGACATTCACGTCAATGTGAAAACATGCAAACTCCACACAGACAGTACCTGAACCCAGGCCTCTCGCTCTGCAAGGGGCTCTACTAGCTGTGCCACTGTGCTGCTCACTTGAACCAATAGCCCTGGAGTGGAGACAATGGGCCAAAGACTATGTAGTTACCTTGCAGCTCCCTGAGCGAGTTTCATTTGGCAGTGTTATGAACCATTCTGTAGCTGCTGCAGACCAGTTGCATAAACCAGCATCTGCAGTTCCTTTCTACACATTACCAATTGTTGTTGCTTGCGTATAATGTTGACTTGTCATCTCTATGTTGTACCGGGGCATATGTCACCCATGGCTAATGGGCACATTACTTGTAGTTCAACACAATATTTAATACAGCAGATGTATTAAATATTGTCTCTTGCCTTTTTGTTCCAGTGCATTTCCAGTCAATCCTTCAAATAAGACGACATGACCAAGAGAAATGAAAAGATTGGACCTTAGCTCTAAGATGCAGAGTAAATTCAGTTTTATCTCTGAACTAGACTAAGCGGGACCCGTTGGGTTCCAGCATCACACGGGAGGGCTGGTTCCCCCAACACAATATTCCACCTCTCCACCAGTTCCAATATTGGTGGCCAGTGTGGTGGGGGGGGAGGGGGGGGGGAGGGGCTTTCTGGAGCGCTAGTATGGGTGTTGTGGGCTGAAGGGACAGGTTTCCAGAGGGCTAGTATGGACATTGTGGGCTGAATGGATTCTTGGGCTGGCGGCTCTGTCACTCAAGCCTGTTGTGCTGGCAGCTCACTCACTCACGGCTGGTGGGCTGGCAGTTGACTCACGGCTATTCCTTGAAATCCCATTTCAAGCAGGATGCAAGGCCACCAAATGCTAGTGCAGTTTCATACCATTTCAAGCAGGGTGCAAGGCCACTAAAGACAGTGAGTCATGAGCTCTCCCTCCTCCATCTTGCAGAGACTGAGCCACGCCCACATTTCTGTCTTTTTATAGTCCCCCCTCCCACCTCAAGGGGCGTGGCCTTCATGGCTTGATTGACAGGAAAGACAATCTGAACATTTATTAAACACTAATAACTCTTTTATTTGGGAAACATCCTCAGCATCTGATGAGCGGAGGGGGACTGAGTAAGATGGACAAAAATCACAGCCATACGTGGTAGCGTCTTTTCTAAGTTCAATATAAAGCGCAAATAGGAAATGGTCAAGGTTAGACTTTTAATTATATAGAAGGGAACTTTAATTAGGCAAGACAACTTTAATTAGGCAAGGCAACTTTAATTAGGCAACACAGCTTTAGCATTTCCAAACCAAAGGCAACACAGCTTTAGCATTTCCAAACTATATTTTCAAACCACATTAAGAGCACTGACAGGTCAGTAAAACCACTCACAGTTTAGTAGACATGTGTTCAGTTCAGACTGAAAGACGTGACCCTCTCGCTACCCCATCTTGCAGAGACTGACTGAGGCACTCAACACTTCCGGGTTTTATAGTCCCTCCGGAAGGGGCGTGGCCTTCAGAAGAGGGAATCCTAACATTTTTTTAAACACTAATAACTCTTTTATTTTTCATCAATGGGAAAAATCCTCTTGTCCTGCGCAGTGGAGGGGGACTTTGAGTAAGGTGGCCAAAATTCACAGCCGTAAGTGGCAGCGTTTTTTCTAAAATCAATATACAGAACAACAGGAAGTTGACAAGATCAGAATTTTAGTAATATAGATATCACTTAACAACAACTTCTTAATGCCAATTTTCATAGAATCAGAATTGATTACTCGGCTTTTGTTGATGTGTCCAATGTTTAAGCATACCAGACAGCCTCTAACCTCTGCCAGAACTATTGAGAAGTACACGGTGTGTAACGTGTCTGGTGAATGAACCCGAGACAGTATAGCGTTTCCTCAATAATGCACTGGAATCGCGCCCTAGGATATGACCTCAAACTGGATAGGAGCCAGATTCAGAAGCACGATAACTATATTACCAGAGATCCCAAATGACACATAAGACAGATATGTATGCTAAGGTTCATGAAAATATTTCAAAATTCAAGATAATTTTTATACATAAAGCAACAACTCAGAGTAAAGATTGGACAGCATTTAAAACAAAGCTTTTCACTGTACATCAGAGCACATGCCAATATAAACCTACACCTTAAGTTGGTTCTGATGAAATTTACCTGAAGCATTAGCTCAGTTTCTCTCCCCACTGATGCCGCGTGACTTTCTGGGCATTCCCAGAATATTTGTTTTTATTTCAGGTACCCAGTTTTTGCCACATTTTGCTTTTGTACAAACGTGTAGGGGACAATCAACGATGTACCACAAATTATTCCTAAAAATATCCTTTGCCATTCAGCCTGTGAATGAATAATAACTTGTTATATTCCGGACAGTTACTTAGCTGTAATTCAAACTGCAGCTATTAGAAAAGGGACAATAAACAGTAAGTGTACACTGCATGAGTGTCTCTATTTCTGCAGCTGACCTCGATGTATTTGTCCTAAGTCATGAATTCCGGCTGCATTAACCTCCATTCACCTCTAATCACGTCAATTACTGCAAGCAAAAGCGGAACTCGCTATCAAAACATGGAGGGGACAGGGGACACAATTTTTTGGCAGCCACGCGTGCATGCGCAAACTCACCCACACGCGCAATGGTCTCCCCATTGCAGCAAGGATGTGGAGGCTTTGGAAAGGGTGCAGAGAAGCTTTACCAGAATGACGCCTGAAATAGGTGGTATTAGTTACAGGGAGGTTGGACGACTTGGTTTGTTTTCTCTGGAACCCTGGAGGTTGCAGGGTGACCCGGCAGAAGTATATAAAATGGTGAGGAGCATTGATAGGGTAGACAATCAGAACTTATTTCTCAGGATGGAAACATCAAATACCAGAAGGCATAAGGTGAGAGGGACAAAGTTTAAAGGAGATGTGTGGGGCAATTTTTTTACTCAGTGGTGAGTGCCTAGAATGTGCTGCCAGGTGCCCATGGAGGCAGATTCGATAGTTGCATTTAGGAGACTTTTGCATAAACAATAGATATGCAGGAATGAAACAATATGGATTATGTGTAGGCAGTTGATGTTGGTCTCAAGTTTAGCACAGATATTGTGGGCCAAAGGGCCTGTTTCTCTGCTGTGCTGTTCCATGTTCCATGCTATTATGCCACCTAGCAGAAATGATACCTAAGGCATTCTCAAAGGTGATCTGGCTTAAGACCAGCAGTAAAGTAGTTTCAACTGCATGACTGATCATCAATCCATTCTCAGCACAGGAAATTTGTCCGTGATGACTGGAACAAATGATGCACAAACCTATAATGGAAGGAGGGCATTTTACCCATGATGTCCATACAGGAAAACCCCATCCGTCTCATCACTCCCTCTCCTTCTTTCACTAAAGCCCCACAACTTGCTTTCTTTCATTTGCCCATCAATTCATCTTTGATATCTTTTTGCCATGAACCTACACCTAAGAGGTAATTTATTACAACCAATTATAGCACGAACATGTCTTTCCTATGTGTTATGTGGATATGTCCAGTTGGTATTTTTCTCTTGATACTTAGGTCTGGCTTGATTGTACTGATGTGTTGTATGATTTGACTGGACAGCATGCAAGTAAAGCTTTTCACACTGTCTCAGTATACGTGATAATAATAAACATTCACCAATGCTAATTAGAAAAATAAAATGAAACCTATATAGCCTGTGATTAACATCTTCTCACTAAAATAAGCACAAAAAGACCAAGGCATTTCAGATAAGATTGTCTTCCAGCCTATTAAACCTGGCGTTCACCACAATAAGAATATTCCCCTAAAAAACAGATCAGCAAATTCACGATGGAACAATCTTTGTTGTCCAACACCAAGAACAAACAAACTTCACGCAGACAGCACCTAAGGCCAGTATTGAACCCAGGTATCTGGCACTGTGAGGCAGCAACTCTACCAGCTGCAAAACCCTGCCACCCTTCATTAACTAGGAAATGCAGCTGTTCGTGCATTTTACACTACTGGAGTATTGTAAGGTCTGGACAAACACCTTCGGAAAGACATGTTCATCATAGTACAGTCTGGGCACATCATCAGAACAGATTGCAATTTGCATCAGATGAAGGGTCCTAGAACTGAAGCATTGATTATATATTTAGAATACTTTTATTGCCATTGGTCACATCTCATTTTTTGTTTACTTAGAAGTTATATCTGAACGACTTCAACTGACATTTGCTTTTTAATTTATCACCACAGGCAAATTGTGACAGTGTGTGTTGAAATTGGACATTTTCCCTGAGTAGCTGTACATGTCATCTACCAAATGCTGCAGAACCGGGCATTTTGCACCATTCACTGTTTCTTGCACACCTTGGTTTCTCAGATCAGTAGCCATTGACACTGCATATTCCTGGCAGTGCAAACTGCTAACTTTTAATTGTGGGCAATTGAAACATCAGCGAATGGTGATGTCAACAGTCTACTTCCTTAAGCAATGACAGTTAAGGATTGTTGAGGAATTAAGGCATGCGGGATACTTGCCTTCATTAGCTCAAAATAAGACCATTGCACAGTTGACTACAGTTCTGGTCCCCAAAATATAGGAAGGGTGTGATTACACTGGAGAGGATGCCAAGGAAATTCAGCAGGATGTTGCTTGCCTTTGAGTGTTTCAGCTATGAGGAGAATTTGGATAGACTGGATTTATTTTTCTTGGAATGGAGGAGCCTGAAGGGAGACATGATAGATATAAACACTGTGAAGGGTGTAGACAGGGCCAAGAGTGAGTAATCTTTACCTTAGCGAAGGTGTCTATAACACGAGGTTGGATGATGCTGCTGGCTAGCACAGACATGATGTCCTGAAGGGCCTGTTTCCATGCAGTTACACATTATATAAAACAGGCATGAGCAGAAGGAGAATGAAATACATATAAATTTAGTATAGAATGAAAAATGCAGTGAGGCCAAAATTCATGGATATAACGAGAAACTGAAACAGCATAAAGGAAAATGAAGAAAAGCACAAAAAATTGAAATGCTATATTTTTCAAGTCTCTGACAATAATTATCAACATGAAGGAATGAGACAATATAATTTAAAATGTTCCCTTTATGCGCCAAAAATATGAACAAGTGCTGCATTAACAATTATCATGTTGTTAAATTTGTACTGGTGGTATTAATTATCAGCCTTTATTTTCAACAGCAAATGTAATAGGCAATTAATGTGCAAACCCAGTAATATTTTAAAAAAATAATAGGAAAGCAGCTGTAGGTAGCAAAACAGCAAAATTGCAGAATAAATCAACCAGCAAATTCTGTTAATTCACAACCAATAGCTCAGCTCTTATATTGTTGGCTGCTTTGCACTTTAATGTATTCACAATGGAGAGTCTCAAAGCTTCTTTGAAAAAATATAATATTCTCACTGATTTGTGGGAATACCTGGCATGTGTTTGATCGAGCTGAAGCGGAGCAGTCAGGATGGTGCTGAGAAACTTCAATCTACAGTATCTGGTGAGAACATGCGAGGGAATTAAATGGCATTCCCAAGATTTTCTTAATTATTTCAGGATAAAAAAAATGTATGTCTGTTTCCACTTGCCTTGGAAATATTCCTCCCACACACGTAAGAAAATGCACAGGTAACATTAAACTCTGCAAACAGTGTATGGTAACGAGATAACTGTATTCTGTTTAGAAACCTTTCCAGGATTATACACAGAGCAAAAAACAAATTGCTGGGGGATCTTAGCGGGTCAGGCAGCATCTGTGGAGGGAAATGAACAATTGGCTTTTTGGGTCGCGACCCTTCTTCTAACCTGCTGAATTCCACCAGCAGTTTCATTTTTGCTCCAAATCCCAGCATCTGCAGTCTCTTGTATCTCCATATACTCCATTGAATTTGGGTTCCTGCTACGTTACTGAGCTCAGTACATTCCCCTCTGAATCCAGGAATGAGCTAAAAATAAATATCTACCCCCCCCCACCCCGGCTCCCAGCTACAATGATGCTCGACAGAATGTTTTATTTTTTAAATGTAGCCTGTAAGGTGTGCAACAATTTATTCATCCTACGAGTGTTTGCGTTATTGAGAGAAACAGCATGATAAGAGACAAACATGAAAAGCTAGCAATTAATTACGATGCCTTACAAGGCCCTGAGATGCATCAAATCTCTTCCCAAAAACAGTGATTGCTTCATGGATGAGGTGCTCAGCTGTTTCAATGGAGCTGCCATTTGTTGTTTTGAAGGTGTAGTCACCATGAAATGTAGGACAGGCAGCATGTGATTCGCGCTTGGCAAACAGCAGTGAGATGCATGAATAGATAAATTGTTTGAGGTGTTGGTGCAGTTATAAATGTTGGCCTAGATATGACCCTCCTCTTGCATAAATAGTACCATGGGGCACTTTTTGTTCATCTGAGAGGGTGCAGAGATTTGACTTTAATGTTTCATTGTAATGGCGGCATTCCTTCAGTACTGCACAGAACCGTCGATATACATTTTGTAGAAACAAGGAACTGCAGATGCTGGCTTACAAAAGAAGACACAGAGTGCTGCAGCAGCTCAGCTGGACAGGCAACATCTCAGAAGAAAATGGAGAGGTGACGTTTCAGGTTGGAACCTTTCTTCAGACTGATTGTGGAGAGGAGGGGAGAAGAAAGCTAGAAGTGAGGAGGTGCAGGACAAAACCTGGCTGGTAATAGGCTGACACAGGTGAGGATGTTTATTTAATAGGCAGATGTTTGGACAAAGGCCAGATATGAAAAAACAGAAGATGTGAGACAAAAGGATTGTGAATTGTGAAGCTAGAGGAAAGAATGTATACATTTTGTGTTCAATTCTCTGAGAGGTTCACAGCATTCTGACTCATTGAATATCATTGAACAACCTTTTCAGGTAGCCCGGGCATTCCCTCTCTCTATCCCTTCCCCACCCGAGTCGCACAAGCTTCTCATTTTCACCCCACAAACAGTTAACAATGGCCTGTTTCCTTTATCATCGTTACTTTTTAGCATATTTCATTCATTGTTCTTTATCTCTCCACATCATCGTCCATATCTCTCATTTCCCTTATCCCTAACCAGTCTGAAGAAGGGTCTCGGCCTAAAACGTCACCCATTCCTTCTCTCAGCGATGCTGACTGTCCCGCTGAGTTACTACAGCTTTGTGTGTCTATCTTCGGTTTAAACCAGTATCTGTAGTTCCTTTTTACACACCACCACAGACACAGATGTTTCCAGAACACCTTTGAACTTCCTTTACATTATTTGACTCCACTTGAATCGGCCACCTGCAATGTGAATCAGTAACTCCCTCGGTGGAGGTGAACCATGTACCAACTGCAAAATGCATTGTGGTTACTCACCAAGCTCACACAGACAGGATCTCTCAAACCCACTATCTTTGTCACCAAGAAGGTCATGAGAAAGGAATATTCAATGCCCATCCCTCCAATCACATACCATCCGAACTCGGAAATGTATCTAATCCCTTCCTCACTGCTGGGTTTCTCCTCTGGCAGTACAGTTAACAGAAGGACGGCCGTGGTTCAATAGAACAACATAACATCACCTACAGAAGGGCGGGGAATAAATGCTGGCATTGCAAAATAATGTCATAAATTAATAAATAAATAAATGCACAGACAGACAGGCAGGCAGGCAGGCAGACAGACAGAGAGAAGACAGACAGACAGACAGACAGACAGACAGACAGATATATAGATAGATAGACAGTCTGGTGCATGGGTCAGCTATTCATGTCACCAGACAATGTCCACAAAAGCACTTAGAGCTACAAGATGTATTAAAGCAGCAGAGTTCCCTCAAGCCATAACTTAGTCCCGTCCAGTTCTTTTGACTTGTCTTCTTCCACTTGCCTTCCCACATAACACAAACACTTCCACAATTAGCGTATATGAAAGAAAGCTCTGCTAGGAAAAAATAACTTGGAGACAGCAAGCAAGCAATATCTTTTTGTTTGCCTTTACAAACCAGGAATAGCACAGCCACCCATGACCTTTTCAGAGTGGTATTGAGGCAAAGCATTTAACAAATCCTCGTGTTTCGTCACTAGGACGACGGTCAGAATAAAGATGCCTTTACTCTGCCACAGAAATATAATCACCTAGACAGAGATGGAAATGTGGGTAGTTGTGTTTTATATGCCATTGTGTTCCTGTGTTTATAAAGCAGCATGTTCTCCATCCTACTGTGAGCGATGCCATGGGATATTTGCTGGTTATGTAAGGGAAGTAATACAGCACACATTTTTCTGACTGTTGGGCTTTATCTGTCACTTCTGTTTCACACTTTAAAATAACTCCAGAAACAAAGCTAGTCATTTGGAATGCACTCAAAACACACACACGGAGCAGGGAACATGTTAGAATATCTGCAGTCTATTATATGACCTGAGCTAAGTGGTCTGATCTGCTGCCTGGTCCCAATTAACTCGTCCGATTGTGAATTCATTATCGTTCACTTTGTCTGCAATAGAGTTGCTGGTTCAGAATTCTGGACCTCCCAATTGAACGTTGCCCTCAGTGCCACTTGGAGTACAGTGATCCAGCCGGGAGACACAACTCCACCTTCTCAGAGGGCAATGAATGTCAAGCTTGCTGCACTCCCGAATCAATCCGCAATTTAAACAAGTCTGTCAGGCCTTGAACGAAATTTGTTCCAATGTGGAAGAAAATCACACAACATACATAACATTCATTCGCTCCCAACTTGTTGCTTCACAGACACAATCAAATTGCCAACCCAAACTGAATTTAGAAGATTGAGGGGGGATCTTATAGAAACTTACAAAATTCTTAAGGGGTTGGACAGGCTAGATGCAGGAAGATTGTTCCCGATGTTGGGGAAGTCCAGAACAAGGGGGGTCACAGTTTAAGGATAAAGGGGAAATCTTTTAGGACTGAGATGAGAAAAACATTTTTTACACAGAGAGTGGTGAATCTCTGGAATTCTCTGCCACAGAATGTAGTTGAGGCCATTTCATTGGCTATATTTAAGAGGGAGTTAGATGTGGCCCTTGTGGCTAAAGGTATGGAGAGAAGGCAGGTACAGAATACTGAGTTGGATGATCAGCCATGATCATATTGAATGGCGGTGCAGGCTCGAAGGGTCGAATGGCCTACTCCTGCACTTATTTTCTATGTTTCTATGTTTCTATGAAAGAAACCACACATAAAGAAAGACAGTGATGGCACAGTGGTGCAGCAGTAGAGTTGCTGCTTTACAGCACTTTCAACGCCAGAGACCTGGGTTAGATCCCGACTACTGGTGCTGACTTTACAGAGTTTGTATCTTCTCCCTGTGACCGCGTGGGTTTTCCCCGAGATCTGTGGTTTCCTCCCACACTCCAAAGACGTACACGTTTGTAGGTTAATTGGCTTTGTATAAAAATGTAAATTGTCCTTTGTGCGTGTAGGATGGTGTTAATATGTGGGAATTGTTGGTTGCCGCGGACATAGTGGGCTGAAGGGCCTGTTTCTGCGCTGTATCTCCAAACTAAACTAAACAGCTATTTTTTCCCAGAACGTTTTCCTAGAAATTGAAAACACATGAATTCATGTGGGAAGCTGCACATGTTGATGAACTTCAGCAAATGTTCCTTCATTAAAACAATATCAACATGGGCTTGGGAGTTTAATGCCAGTTTCTTGGCTCTTCCTCGAATCTCTTTTCCTTTGAAAGAGAAAAAAGGGAGTAATGACAGAATATAACCAAGAACAGGACCAACATTTACTGCCCCGAGTCTCAACCCAAAACATCACCCATTCCTACTCGCCAAAGATGTTGTCTGTCCCGCTGAGTTACTCCAGCATTTTGTGCCCATCTTCGATTTAAACCGGCATCCAGCACTTTCCTGCACTTTTATTGCCCTTCATTGATTGCCCTTCACTGATTGCCACGTTCTGAAATCCTCTGGTAAATGTACTCCTTTAATGTTGCTGGGTAAGGAACTCAGAGGTTTAGATCCAGAAACAATGAAGGTGCAGCAGCATATTTACCATTAGGAACAGTGTGTAACTTGGATAGGGAACCAGACAGGCAACTGGTGGTGTTGCAATGTGCTCATTGTACTCGCCATTCCTGGTGGTAGAGGTCACAGGTTAGAGAAGCCGAGGTGTGTATTTTGTAAATACTATACACTTTAGCCACTGTCATGTGCGGGAAGGGAATGAATTATTATGACACTCTGTTCAGGCGGGATGCCAAACTTCATGAGTACGGAAGGTGCTGCACTCGTGGTGGCAAATGAAAGGAACTCCATTAACTCTTGACTTACTGTACGTCTTGTGGATGGTGGAACAGGTTTGAGGTATCAGGAGGTGAATCACACAGTGATGTCCTGGGGCTGGGGTGACTCCAACAGCGACAGACATATTGCTGCGTATTGTATGCCCTAGTTTGTGGAGTGGTTTGCCTTTAACACTCATTGACTTCAGTCTTACCAAAGAGGCCACACTTGGTAAAATACTGCCTTGGTGTCAAGGGCTGTCACTTTCACCTCACCTCACCTTTGAAATTTGTCTATTTTCTCCTTGCTTAATGTTATGGGGACTGATGCCAAGTAGCAGTAACAAAACTCAATCCAGGCATTGGTGAACAGATTATAGTTGAATAAATAAAACTTGATAGCCCACTCGACCACATCTCCCACCACTCTCGTGATGGTTGAAAGTGGACTGATTGGGCCGTAATTATCTGAATTGGAGTGTTATTCATTTTATGGACAGGAAAACCTTGAACAATTTTCCATTATGTGGTTTAAGTGCCCTGGAAGAGTTTAGCTGGAGGGCCAGCTATTTGGAGAATATTCGTTAAGGGTGACTATAAGAGGAAGGTTGCAGTGAGATGGGGATTCATGGTTTTGATGGATGGACTAATACAGATGTGAAGAGTGTAGTCTGAACAAAATTAGTGTACTGCGAAGTAATTTGCTGGAGAATGGTTCGCCTGAGTTTAGAGGAATATGGGCCAAACGCAGGCAGGTGGGACGAGTGTAGATAGCTCTAGATGTCAGCTGATCTACATTGGTGAGACCAAGCGGAGGCTTGGCGATCGTTTCACCGAACACCTCCACTCGGTCCGCAATAACCAACCTGACCTCCTGGTGGCTCAGCACTTCAACTCCCCTTCCCATTCCCCATCCGACCTCTCTGTCCTGGGTCTCCTCCATGGCCAGAGCTAGCAACACCGGAAATTGGAGGAACAGCACCTCATATTCCACTTGGGGAGTCTGCATCCTGCAGGCATGAACATTGAATTCTCCCAATTTTATTAGCCCTTACTGTCTCCTCCCCTTCCTCAGCCCTCGGGCTGTCTCCTCCCATCCCCCAGCCTTCGTGCTCCTCCTCCTCCTTTTTCCTTTCTTCTCCCCGCCCTCCCCCACCCCCCATCAGTCTGAAGAAGGGTTTTGGCCCGAAACGTTGCCTATTTCCTTCGCTCCATAGATGCTGCTGCACCCGTTGAGTTTCCCCAGCATTTTTGTGTACTGCAGATAGAACATGTTGGTCAGTGTGGGGAAGTTGGGTTGAAGGGCCTGTTTCCACGCTGTAAGACTCTTTGACTGGTTTGAGCAAGCAGAGTCATATGTTTAACATGATGACAACATAAGAAGGGATACTCGACCATTGGTTTTACTTTATCTGCCAAGGTCACTCAAATGTTGCTTACACTTTATCCAGGAATATAGATAGCATGGTTACCTTGCTCTGAGCTGTTTGCTAACTCCAGATATACGTTCTTGATATAATCAGCCTGATCCTTCCTCCCTTCATTACAGATCAATATATCCCTTTGAGTTCTCACCGTTCTGAATGGCAAACTCAAGCAAGTATCATAGTCTTGATATTCTGCCTTCCATCATCCCACTTTCCTCTTTTTGGATCCAAACCTATTTCAGGTTTATTTTATTTTGTTTTAAAGATACAGCAAGGAAACAGGCACTTTGGCCCACCGTCCACTCCGAACATCAATCACCCGTTCACACTAGTTCTATGTTATCCCACTTTCTCATCCACACTCCATACACTAGGAGCAGTTGACAGAAGCCAATTAGCCTACAAACCAGTAGGTCTTTAGGATGTGCACCCGGAGGAAACCCACGCGGACACAGGGAGAACGTGCAGACTCTGCACAGACACCACCCAAGGTCAGGATCAAACTCGGGTCTCTGTCTCCGTGAGGCAGCAGCTCGACCAGCTGTGCCACAGTGCCATCCACAGAGGTTGCATTTCGTAAGTTTTACCAGAAATCCTGAAGTTGAAGTCCATGAATTCTGCCAGTCCTGTTGATACTAATTAGTTGGCCACACAAGTGACGTGGAAATATCGCGCCTAGGTTAAAAGCCACTGAAAGATGAATGGCATCAGCACCAGAGATTCCCATGCTCAACTGGACTACCTCTTCTTGTGACAATAGATGGGACATTAATACATTACACATTATAAGACATGGCATCAGGTAAAATACAGCATTTTTCTCCGACTCACAATATGATTCAGTCAACAGCTCTGAAACCGATTATGTGGTCATTATCACATTGATATTTGTGGGAGCTTTTTGTGCACAATTGGCAACCTTGTTCTCCGCTAAGTTTGCTAAGATGCTAAGTTTCCTCCCACACTCCAAAACCGTGCAGGTTTGTAGGTCAATTGGTTTGGTATAAGTGTAAATCGTCCCTAGTGTGTGTAGGATGGTATTAATGTACTGGTCGGTACGGACTCGCTGGGCCAAAGGGCCTGTTTCCGCGCTGTATCTCTAAGACGAAAAAAACGAAATCTCAATGACAGGAAATTGCTCTGGGACGTCCTGAGGTTGAGATTGCATAAATCTTAGGTTTTTTTTTCATTCTTTCTAGCACTGTGCGAGAGGCAGCAGGAAGGGGCAGTGATAAGTAAAGAAGAGTGGTGTTCCAGGCAACATATGACTGGCGACTGCTGCCAGGGGGAAGTGCTTGGTAATAGGTTTAATTTTCAAAAGTACTTATCTTGGAGTTCCAACCTGGGATCTGGAGGGATTTGCATCCCCAGTTAATACCCAAGGGCAGCACGGTGGTGCAGTGGTAGAGCTACTGCCTTACAACGACAGAGTCCTGGGTTCGATCCTGACTACGGGTGCTTGTCTGTACAGAGTTTGTGCGTTCTCCCCATGACCTGCATGGGTTGTCCCCGAGATCTCCTGGTTCCTTCCACATTCCAAAGACGTACAGGTTTATAGATTAATTGGCTTGGTATAAATGTAAAAAATGTAAAATTGCCCATCGTGTGTGTAGGGTCGTGTTACTGTGCGGGGTCGCTGGTCAGTGGGGACTCAGTGACCTAACGGCCAGTTTCCGTGCTGTATCTCCAAACAAAACTAAAACTAAACTAATTGGGTAGTAAATTGCCTAACAAATAGTCATAAAAGGTACAGGATGGAACAGACCTTTTGGCCCAACGAGCCAGTGTTGACCATCAAGCACCCATTTGTGCAACAATCCTACCTAACCTTTTATCCTCCCTATATTTCCATCAATTCTCCCCTAGACTCGACCACTTCTTGCTTTTGAGGGAGTGCAGCGTAGGTTTACAAGGTTAATTCCCGGGATAGCGGGACTGTCATATGCTGAGAGAATGGAGCAGCTGGGCTTGTACAGTCTGGAGTTTAGAAGGATGAGAGGATATCTCATTGAAACATATAAAATTGTTAAGGGTTTGGACACGCTAGAAGCAGGAAACATGTTCCCGATGTTGGGGGAGTCCAGAACCAGGGGCAACAGGTTAAGAATAAGGAGTAAGCCATTTAGAACGGAGACGAGGAAACACTTTTTCTCACAGAGAGTGCTGAGTCTGTGGAATTCTCTGCCTCAGAGGGCAGTGGAGGCAGATTCTCTGGATGCTTTCAAGAGAGAGCTAGATAGGGCTCTTAAAAATAACGGTCAGGGGATATGGGGAGAAGGCAGGAACAGGGTACTGATTATGGATGATCAGCCATGATCACATTGAATGGCGGTGCTGGCTCAAAGGGCCGAATGGCCTACTCCTGCACCTATTGTCTATTGTCTATTGTCACTTTACAATGCCCAGTTAACCTACTAACCTACACATCTTGGAAACATAGAAACATAAAAAATAGGTGCAGGAGGAGGCCATTCGGCCCTTCGAGCCAGCACTGCCATTCATTGTGATCATGGCTGATCGTCCCCTATCAATAACCCGTGCTTGCCTTCTCCTCATATCCCTAGACTCCACTAGCCCCTAGAGCTCTATTTAACTCTCTCTTAAATCCATCCAGTGACTTGGTCTCCGCTGCCCTCTGTGTCAGGGAATTCCATAAATTCCCAACTCTCTGGGTGAAAAAGTTTTTTCTCACCTCACTCTTAAATGACTGGTGATTGGAATGATTGGAAAATGATAGGAGCCTGAGCTGCTAGAGGAAGTCCATGCAGACAGATAACGCGAAGTACAAACTTCACACAGACAGCACCTGCGGTCAGCAAGGAAGTGTTTTTGGTGCCGTGAGGCGGCATTCTGATAGCTACAGCACTGTGGTACCTTAAACGTGTCTTGGAAGTAACAACGTGGAAGTGAAAGATAAAACGCAGTGAAAATGAAATCTAATATATATCTCAGGAATATTTTACAGTGCGATACATAAATAATGGTTGCGTGATGTATGAGCTTTTCTACAGTATCTTCTTGAAAACATTGTGTTGATTTTCACACTTTTTCCATGAGATACTTGATAGATGCTGCAGTAGGGTTGCCACCCACAGGCTCGAATTAAATTAGGAACTACTTGAAGAGCTGTGAGTATGAGCTGAGCAGGAAGGCACAAGACTACAGTAACTTCTCCAGGCAACATCTACTGTTCAAAACAGGACAATCCTGCACTAACCTGTGGTGTGCAATGGTGGGGCTTGTCTAAGCTCCCCCTTACCACATTCACCAAGACTAGTTGGCCAAAACACAATGCCTACAATCCCATGAGCAAAAGGATCAATCTCGTTTTTTTTTTGTAAAAGCAGAACCCTCATTTTGGCATCCAGAGTCCTCAGACATCAACAGAGCTAATGCAGAATGGAGCTAATACTTCAGATCCAAGAGACTTCCATCTTAACTCCGTTTCTCTCCCCACAGATGCTGTCTGACCTTCTGAGTGTTTCCAGCATTCTCCGTATTTAGTTCCACTTCAACGTGGCCTTGGTTCAAGGCTTACACATCTCTAGCTTTTGTACTTGCTCTATTTCATGCTGCCCATAAAATTTGTCTGTGTGTTTAACGAGCTGTAAAGTTTTGTCACATAGTTTGGTGCCAATACAGATCATCTATCCTCCAACTATCAGTGACTCAGGCAATGTGAAAAAGTATGACAGCTGGTGTGTGTGATAAAACAGAAAGACTGCATAAATCCACTGACTGACTTCCAGAAGTAGACTAAGTGAAGAAATGCTTCTACTGGAATCTCCATGTCATGAGATTGTATAACAGGGGTTAAAATATTCCAAACTTATTATTCAGCAAAATGTGAATGCAATATGGCCATAATGCAAAAGTAAGTTGATTGATGAAGTGATGATGGAAACAAAAACAGAATGGATTTTCAATTTGCCAACCAGAAATAAATGGAGTTGAAAGTCAGTTGCTTTTTTTTATTGTCGGGGGGCACTCTGCAACGTTGCGGCACTCTGCAACATCGGTTCACTCGCCAGATTGTTGCGGTGCTAGGCTACCAGATGATTTTCACAGATTAGCATAAAACCAATTATTATTTTCAGATGCAAATGCACCAAGATAACCAGAAAATAGAAAAGTATAGCACAGGAATTGACTCTTTGGCCCACCATACCAATGGCAACCATGATGCCAATTTAAACTAAACCCATCTGCCTGTGATTGATCTATCTCCCTGATTCCCCATATGTTTATACGCCTGTCAAAATGCCTCTTAAAGTTTGCTATTGTATCTGCTTTTACCACCGCCCCTGCGAGTGTGTTCCAACTTTCTACCACTTTGTGTAAATTAAGGTGTCTCGCAAATCTCCTTTGCATCTACGTACTTGCAATGGTACATTGGCACGGCAACTTGCATGGTGTCTCTTGTGCCATCTATTGCCTCACATCAGATAG
The DNA here is from genome assembly GCF_028641065.1 of Leucoraja erinaceus. NCBI lineage: Eukaryota > Metazoa > Chordata > Chondrichthyes > Rajiformes > Rajidae > Leucoraja > Leucoraja erinaceus. The sequence goes on along the minus strand of NC_073393.1, from coordinate 13,951,614 downwards.
ACTCAGCAAAATAACTGTTGGGGTGACAAATACTTAGGTATAACTTTACTATGGCAAGTTGCATTGTTTATTTGGGAAGTTTGTCTTTGGTACGGTTACAATTCATTTTCTTATATTCCTTTCCATTTAATTCAGTGAAGAGATGAATCATGCAAGATTTTTGGAATGGGTGCTTCTTGCACCACTGTATTTATAGAAGCTGAAGGCATCCACAATGATAAAAGGTAAGGAGGGAGTAAATAGAATGTGTACAATTCGGTAGTACAGACCTGGTGTGACATGCAGAGGAAATACAATAGTGTTAGAGCAGTGCTCCACTGTGGGTGGAATCGGGTAATTCCACCAGGCACTTTCGTACATGATTCATCCTTGGACTGTCAGTATCAGACCTAATGACCTTATTCCTCCCACAGTGCACTCTTAAAAAATTGATTGCATCATTTCAAAGGGCATCAGCCGAGGTCTCTCACATCAGAGATATCAGCAGAACTGTTTCCTCTGTTGATGATCAATTTAAGGGTCAGTCAATTTTCACTTACTGCATTCTATCACTCTTGAAGCTGAATCCTAATTCTGGCAATGACCATTGATGTTGTTCACAGATGCCGACTGAGTCCATGCAAGGTCTGAAAACCTTGCACGATGAGAAAGGTTGTACATTTAGTCAAAAAGAAAAAGCAACCAGAGATATGTTAGCAGAAATCAGAGAGGAACTTCATGGATTATAAAGGAAGCAGGGAAGAACTTGAACAGGGAATCGGCAGGGCTTGTGTGGGGAAGGTCATGTCTTACAAACTTAATTGAGTTTTTGCAGGAGGCGGTGAAGGACAGGACAGCGCATGTTGTCTCATAGACTTCAGTAACGTTTTTGACAAGGCAGGCTGATCCAGAGGATACACAGAGACTTGGTAGATTGGATTCAAAATTGGCTTGGCCAGAGGAATGCGATACGAACTGGATCAGCAGCATTCTGCATGGATCACTGCACGGACCTCTGTGTTGTTTGTGACATTCATAAATGATTTGGACGAAAATAAAGGTAGGCTGATGATGGTGGAGATGATGAAGAATATTGTCGAAGAATGCAGCAGGGTATGGATCAGATCGACATATGAGCGGAGAAATTAAGTATAAGCTGGACAAATGGCCTGGTGGCTGTGGGGAAGTAGCTATTCCTGAACCTGGTTGTTGCAGTCTTCAGGCTCCTGTACCTTCTACCTGAAGGTAGCAGGGAGATGAGTGTGTGGCCAGGATGGTGGGGGTCTTTGATGATACTGCCAGCCTTTTTGAGGCTGCGATGGAAGGAAGGTCAGAGCCGATGATGGACTGGGCTGTGTTTACTGCTTTTTGTAGTCTTTTCCTCTCCAGGGCGCTCAAATTGCCGAACCAAGCCACGATGCAACCGGTCAGTATGCTCTCGACTGTGCACCTGTAGAAGTTAGAGAGAGTCTTCCTTGACAATCCGACTCTCCGTAATCTTCTCAGGAAGTAGAGGCGCTGATGAGCTTTTTTGATAATTGCGTTAGTGTTCTCGGACCAGGAAAGATCTTCAGAGATGTGCACACCCAGGAATTTGAAGTTCTTGACCCTTTCAACCATCGACCCGTTGATGTAAATGGGGCTGTGGGTCCCCCTCCTACTCCTTCCAAAGTCCACAATCAGTTCCTTGGTTTTGCTGGTGTTGAGGGCCATGTTATTGCGCTGGCACCATATGGACAGTTGCTCGATCTCTCTTCTATATTCTGACTCATCCCCATCAGTGATACGCCCCACAATAGTGGTGTCGTCAGCGAACTTGATGATGGAGTTTGCACTGTGGTTCGCTACGCAGTCATGGGTATAGAGTGAGTACAGCAGGGGGCTGAGCACGCAGCCTTGAGGTGCTCCCGTGCTGATTGTTATCGAGGCTGACACATTTCCACCAATACGAACAGACTGTGGTCTGTGGATGAGGAAGTCGAGGATCCAGTTGCAGAGGGATGCACAGAGACCCAGTTCTGCGAGTTTGGTAACCTGTTTGGAGGGGATGATTGTGTTAAATGCCGAGCTGTAATCAAGGAATAACAGCCTGACATATGAGTTTTTTGTTGTCCAAGTGGTCCAGTGCGGAGTGGAGGGCCAGCGAGATCGCATCCACCATTGATCTGTTGTGGCGGTAAGCGAACTGCAGTGGGTCCAGGTTTTTGTCGAGGTAGGAGTTGATTTGCTCCATGATCAACCTCTCAAAGCACTTCATCACCACCGGCGTTAGTGCCACTGGTCGATAGTCATTGAGGCACGTCACCTTACTCTTCTTGGGCACCGGTATAATTGATGCCCTTTTAAAGCAGGTGGGGACCTCAGCCCTCAGAAGTGAGAGGTTGAAAATGTCCGTAAAAATTCCCGCCAGTTAGACCGCACAGGTATTTAGAACACGACCGGGTATACCATCAGGACCAGGTGCTTTTCGGGGGTTCACCCCTCTGAAGGATTTCCTGATATCGGCCTCTGTGACTGAGACTGAAATGCCATCACAGCGAATGGGGGATCGGGAAGGCACATCAGTATTCTCCCTGTCAAAGCGTGCGTAAAACGCATTGAGCTCGTCAGGGAGTGATGTTACAGAAGAAGAAAGTATACGGTTAATGGCAGGCCTTTAAGAGCACTGACGTACAAAGGTGTCTTGGGGTGCAAGTTCATAGCTCCCTGAGAGTGGCAACACAAATTGATAGAATGGTAAAGAAGGTGTATGGCACTATTTTTAGACAAAGAATAGCAGGTGCCTGGACAGTGCTGCTCAGGAAGATGGTGGAAGCAGATAGGATGGCAACATTTAAGATGGATTTAAGCAAGTCCATGAACAAGCAGGGGACAGAGGGATGTAAGCTACGTACAAGCAGATGGGAACAGTTTACATTGACATTGTAGTCGGCATAGACATTATGGGCTGAAGGACCAGTCCTGTGCTATAAGCTGGGTTATGTTCCATAAGCTAGTACAGTACTTGGGCAGCACTTAGAATGGGAACTTGACCGTGCTCCTGCTGGAGGACATCGAGACATGTTCCTGAGTCCACAGTCCTTTCTCAATTCTCCGCAGGTTAGGCTTTCTTAAAGTCACAGAGTGATAGAGCATGGAAGCAGGCCCTTCGGCCCAACTTGCTCTCTCCGACCTACATGCCCCATCTCATCTGCCTGCGCTTAGCCCATAACCCCCAAAACCAACCCTATCCATATAACCTGTCCAAATGTCTCTTGAATGCTATGATAGTACCTGCCTTAACTACCTCCTCCGGCAGCTCATTCCATATACCCACCACCCTTTACGTGTTAAATCTTTCTCCCTCTCACCTTAAACTTCTCCTCCGATTCACAATTCCCCTAATCTTGGCTAAAGACTCTGTGGATTTACCCAACCTATTCCTCTCATGAGCTTGTACACCTCGATAAGTTCCCCCTCATTCCTCCTGCACTCCAAGGAATAAAGTCCTAGCCTGCGAAACCTCTCCCAACAGGTTAGGCCCTGGAGTCCTGGCACCATCCTCGCAAATCTTCTCTGAACCCTTTCCAGTCAATTGTGATGGAGAGATGTGACCTTCTGTGCTGAGAATTCTGGACAGCCACCTGCAATGGAAATGCAAATCATTCCCATAATTTCATTTTCATCAAATGCATCTCTCCTGTGATAGCCAAACCTATTAGTGAGGGAAGGGGGGGGGAGCCAGGCCAGGGACTCGGATGGTCGGGTTGGAAAGTGACAGCTCCAGAGATGGTACAATAGTGGCAACCATTGGGAACATTGTGAGAGAATAATGGCTAATGAAGACGGATTATTGGAGTAATTGACAGGGAAGAGTTGGCAACCACATGGCCAGTCAAATTGCTGGACATGGACAAGCACATTCAGACAAGGATTCAGGTTGTAATAGATAAAGAATGTGCAGGGATCTTGGTGGGGGTGAAACATTGCCTTCTGGTACACAGTAATAAATTAGCCAAGCTTCTCTTTGCAGACCAGCATCAATAGATTTATACCTGTTGTGTTTTGTACGTCAGCTGCAAACGTATATTTTCAATGAACAGAAATAATCCTTATTCCATTACCAGTGGTTCATAAATGCCGGCACGCTCAGTCTAGAGTGGGGAAGATAGTGAGTAATGAGTGGCTTTTGACTTGCGTTTTACGTGATGCTTTTGAGAGAAATTGCTCCAGATTATAGCTCTGCCCCTGTAAATCATTGCCTTCTGCACGGAGCTGCTGTTTATGTTCTGATCATCGTCAAGCAGAGGAAACTGGATGACCGGTACCTCCCAGGTGAATTACTGAATCCCCAGGAGCTTTGGATCCTGCTGCGTGTGTTACATTGTGGACCCACACTTGGTTTCACTCAAACAATTCTACTTTGCCAGCACTGGTGGTATCACTGACATAAATAGGCAGTGCAAAAATCACTTTTCTGAAGTAACTATGTGCTTAATACAGATTGTAATACCCTGAAGAAAAAGTCTTCTCTGTACTAGAAAATGTAGAAATAAATCATCCTGTACACCATTGGAGATATATATTCCCACACCTTCCAATAGAGAACCAACTTTTCCCAAGTTTCCTTCAGATATGGAAGGAGACCGTTTCAACCTATCGAGGGCGGCACGGTAGCGCAGCCATAGAGGTGCTGCCTTACAACGACAGAAACCCTGGGTCAATCCTGACTACGGGTGCTGTCTGTACGGAATCGCACATTCTCCTTGTGACTGCTTGGTTTTTCTCCGGGTGCTCCAGTTTCCTCCCACACTCTAAAGACCTACAGGTTTGTAGATTAATTGGCTTCAGTAAAAATTGTAAATTACCCCCAGTGTGCTACTTTGCCCAGGTGAACTCAGTGGGTCGAAAGGCCTGTTTCTGCACTGTAAAGACTAAACTCGGTTAAGAAAGTAATCCCATTACTCACTAGTTTCCAGTGGAACTTATTCTCCCCACAATATCTCGCAAATTCTACCAATCATCGGCACAATGGAGGCAATTTACCATGGCCAATTAACTTGATGCCCTGCATTTTGGGATATGGGAGGAAACAGGAGCATCTGCGTGGTCAACCGGGAAAACAAGCAAACTCCACAGAGACAGCACTGGAGGTCAAGATCGAACCTGACTCGCCGGAGTTGCAAGGCAGCGGCCTAACTACCTGCACCACTGTGCTGCCCTATTGGCATATTGCTAACGTGATTTAGCCTCTGGTACTCAATGAGCATCTCTCTCCATCGGCTTAAGTTACATGGCATGTCCCAGTTTCCATCGGAGGCAGGAGGCCTCAATCCTGTTTACCAGGATGGAGGGTAAATAAACATATCAGGTTCTGAAGAAGGATCCCAACCCAAAACGTTACCCATCCTTTTTCTCCAGAGATGCTGCCCGACTCGCTGAGTTACTCCACCACTTTGTGTCTATCTTTGGTATAAACCAGCATCTGCAGTTAACTTTGTTTCTACATCTAGAGAAAGAAGTGTGCTTGTGCACTGCACTAACCCCATTGAGGAAGAGGGGCAATATGATTATACATATGCCCTGTCATTTTATTAAAAGCTATCACTTATTATTTACAGTGCCAGTTCTTCAGGGAGTCATCTTTTGGGTCAGGTCACAGGATTTAAAGGATTCCAATTACAATTCTTAAAGAGTTCTTTACAAACAGATTTGATTAAAATTCAAGTCAATACAAATAGACTCATTGCTTCTGACTCTCGTTTTCTGTAATGGGTAATAGGTGAAGCAGGTCCCAGGGACCTGAGCTGAGCACTAGCATGTGGTGTTATTAGACTCTGGAATGCTAGCTCATTCACTAATTTTTCTTGTCGGCAATGCATTTTAATTCTCTCTGGACAAATGGGTGTCTGCAGTGTTCCTACCGTCACCCTGAGGTGGCTCCCTGGCACAGAACTCCACCACTTTGTCTCCATGTACAGTGAAAAGGCTTGCTTGCAGCAGCATCACAGGCATGTTTATTTTGTACTGTGCCTGTACTTCACAGTACTTGTAAATAGGTAAACAACAACAGTAAACACTAATCAGAGCCCCAGCACTGCACTCCCAGGATTCTGCTTGAAACGCTGGTCGGTATTTGGGTCATTGATGGGAAGTATCACTTATAGTTTTAGCTGGCAGTTTGCTGTGGTATCGGGGTGAGTAATGACTGCCTGGTGTGGAAGGTTGCCTTCTAGACCAGACTGGGAAGTCTGGGAGATCCCATGTAAGGAACTTCCTCATCTCTAACCTGGACCACACTAACACAGGGATGCAAGGAACTGCAGAAGTTCGACTAAAAAAAACCAACACAAGAGTGCTGGAGTAACTTGGCGGGTCAGGCAGCATCTCTTGAGAGAATGGATAAGTACAGTGAAAAACTACGTTTTGCATGAACTATCCAATCAGACCTGATAACACTCTACAATCAAGTCAAATTCAAGTACACTAGGTAGAGCAAAGGGGAAGATACAGAGTGAAGAATATACAGATTATAAAGTGCAAACTCACCCTGAAGGGTTTGATAATGCAGTGACTGAAGCATTGTTGGAAATCATTCATCTATCGAGCTATGGCATTTTGTTAAACAAAACAGAACACTGTGGAGCTAGAACAGTAGGCTTGGTGATTACAGATGAGGTGACCTCAATAATAAAAGGAGATATCTGGAGAAAGATTATATGGAATTTTTAGAGGTAAAATTAAGCTCATTAAAGGCTTCAATCCCCAAACACATGTGGTGTGCCTGGCAATTGGTGGCACCTGTGAAGTGGTGGCATCTATAAATGCTGGGATTAACAGCCAGGTGAATACGGATGATTGGTTTTAATTGGGAGATTTTAACTAGTTCATGTCAATAATGTTATGAAGTTCCTGAATGCTTTCAGTTTATTTTTCCACATCAACAAATTCCAGAACTAACACAAGACTGGCCCTATAACATTTAGAGAAAAGTGAACCATATTTGGTTACTAGCTGAACTATGCATGAAAGTTTATTCAAGGGCATCAGTGATTATATTTTGCATCATGTCAGAAAGAAAGAAATGTCAAGCAATTGTGAAGGAACTAAAGACATTGAAATGCACAGAACACCACTTTTGAACACTATGTGAAGGAATTTTTGTTTTTTTCCCCAGAGTAGATCATTTTGAAATCTTTTCTGTATGAAATCACGGCAGACAGAAAATTGGAGAGGATATCACCCTCAGGCACACATTGAATAGGAAATTTACCAGCTAAATATTTTAATGCACATTATGGATTTTGCAAACTGTTTGAGCAGCTTTCAGTTGCCCAGTTACTTCTCCTGATTTCATCGAAATACCTAATTAAAGAGTTAAAACAGCACCTAACTAAACCACTGCTCCTGGTTCCACTGGGACTGTCCAGTAATGGTCAGTAGTAACTTTCTGTCCCTACTAATGTCGGTAGCGGTAGAAATGCAAATAATGACATCATTTAACATTCATCTGTTGCTGGGGAAACTACAGGCACACGAATAGCTCACCAATGTGCCCTTTCCAATTCCAAATCTGGCTAATTTTACCTGGATATGATTTCCAACGTGATACCTGAACCAATGTGATGAAAACTAGTTGCTTCTTTTTGATCTGAAGAAGGGTCTTGACCCAAAACGTCAACTATTCCTTTTCTCCAGACATGCTGTCTGACCTACTGAGTTACTCCAGCATTTTGCGTCTATCTTTCTTCTATTTCATCCATGTCAGCATCCCTTGTTTTGCTTCCCTGCGACTTCTGTGGAAGTAGCTTGGTGTCAGGTTCTCTCCTCATAATCCATATCGCAATCATCCACAAACTGAAGTGTCCCAGGTTGTGAACATTTCTCAGGGAAGTCGTTAGGTGGGGATGGTAGAATCTTCAAAGGGCAATGGCCATTCTCTCTGGAAATGTTGTCATATTGCTTATGCTATATTTTGCAAGTTAATCAAACATTGCTTTGTTACATGGTATTTGATTCTAATGCTCTCCTCAAAATTGCATAACAATTGCAGCTGTCAATCCCATTTCAACCCTGTATACTTTACCTTGTATTCAGTATTTTTTTTTAACAATGGTAGTTCATACTCCCATTCTTTGGTGATATTGTCACAGCAATGTAAAGCAATGTTTTGATTTAATTTTATTCCACATTGAAGATCTGGGCATTGCTGGCAAGGTTGCATTTCTCACCCTTGAAGTAGGATGCAGTGAGCTATCTCGAACCACGGTAGACATTCAGATGTAGGTATTTCCATGGAGCAGTCAGGTAGCGATTTCCAGAATTTAACTGTAGCGATCATGAAGAGCCAGCACTATATTTATGCATCAGGAGTGCATTTAAGGTGAAGGGGAAGAGATTTCATAGGAATCTAAATGGTAACATTTTCACACAAAGGATGGTGGGTGAATGGATCAAGCCGCCAGGGGAGGTAGTTGAGGCAGGGACTATCCCGACATGTAAGAAACCGTTAGACATGTACATATATAGGACAGGTTTGGAGGGATATGGACCAAACGCGGGAAGATGGGACTAGTGTAGCTGGGCCGGTGTGTGCAAGTTGGACCATGTTGGCCGAAGTGGGCAAGTTGGGCCAAAGGGCCTGTTTCCGCTCTGTACCACTCTATGACTCTATGAGGAGTGAATTTTGTCGGTGGTGCACGTCGCAACCACTGTGTCCAGCAATGGGGGAAATGAATGTTTACAGTGGTTTCTTTGTCCTGGATGATCTTGTGCTTCTAAACAGCTATTGAAACAGCATCCAGTTGCTCCACTCCCATACTGTTCAATGTTCTATATTCCCAATTTGTTTTTTTTTAATAATATTTTTATTAGAAGCAAACACATATTATAGTAAAAACATTTCATGTATATCAGTCGTACATTATTAATATTATTAATTGTGGATTGATTCTGCTTCTTTTTATAGATAGAGATTTTTATAGATAGAGAGTAAGAAAAAAAGAGAAAGAAAAACACAAATGTCAAGATAAAAAAAGAATGGAATGATTTACTAATAATACATCATTGGAGATAGGTTCGTAAATTATAAAGTATAACTTTTCATCTAATCCTGAGTTCAAGCTTCAGTTAGGTTCCCGTGCTGAACCGATCTACCCCTTCAAATAGTCAATGAATGGAGACCATATTCTAACAAAAAGTTCTTGTTTGTCCATTAAGACAAGTCTGATTCTTTCCAGATGTAGGGTCTCCGACATTTCCATAATCCACATTTTAATTGTGGGGGTTATAGAGCCTTTCCAAAATTTTAATATTCCCGACTTGTGACTTGACGATGATACAAAAGCTTTGGGATGGCAAGGTAACTGTCATGTGCTACTTGCCCCAGCTACTGCTCTTTGTAGCCATTGTATTTTGGTGGCTGGTTCAGTCAGTTTGGATCAATGCCAACATCCAAGATGTTGGTATTGGCAGCTGAAGATAATGACATTGAATATATAGGGAACTGTGGCAGACTCTCCCTAAAAAGTAAAAAAAACTGCAGGTGATGGAAATCAGAAATAAAAAAAGAAAACGATGGAAACACTTAGCACGTCAGATTACATCTGTGGAGAGGGGAAAATAAACCATTTTTCAGATTGAGGGCATTTCATCAACAGCAGGAGCATGACAATCTTTAGTTGGACACATAAAGCTGAAGTAACTCAGCGGGTCATGCAGCATCACTGGAGAAAGGTAATAGGTGACGTTTCAGGTCAAGACCCTTCTTCAGACTGAGATTCAGGGGAGAGGGGAATGAGGGATATAAATAGTGATAAAGGGGATAGCAGAACAAATGAACGAAAGATGTGCAAAAAGTAACGATGATCAAGGAATGGTGGAGCCCACAATGGTCCATTGTTGGCAGGTGGACGAGTTTGTGATAACAAGTTATACAGACTGTGAAACTCAACAGGATGACAATGACACTAGTATGATGACTTGGGCGGGGAAGGGATGGAGAGAGAAGGGATGCAGGGGTTACTTGAAGTTGGAGAGATTAATATTTATACTGCCCAAGCTAAATATGAGATAGACACAAAATGCTGCAGTAACTCAGCGGGACAGGCAGCATCTCTGGAGAGAAGGAATGGATGACGTTTCGGGTCGAGACCCTTCTAACATGAGGTGCAGTTCCTCCAATTTGCATTTGGCATTACTCTGACAATGAGGAAGCCCGGGACAGAAAAGTCAGGATGGGAATGTGAAGGAGAGTTAAAGTTTTGAAAACCAGGAGATCATGTCGGGGAAGGCGGACTAAGTGAAGGTGTTCGGTGAAACGATCACCCAGTCTGCACTTGGTCTCACCGATGTATGGGAGTCCACACCTGGAACAGCGGATACCATAGATGAGGTTGGAGAAGGTGCAAGTGAACCTTTGCAAGTGGATCTCTTGTTGGAGATGGTTAATACATGGCATTTGTAAGGGTTACTTGCTCTTTATTAGGCCTTGCTGAGGATTACTTAGGCCTTGCCGCATGCAGACTGGGCTGCTTCATTTGCCGAGGGTTTGTAAATGGAATTAAACAGTGTGCAAAATCCTTCTGAAGAACCCTTGTAGGATATTTAATTGCCTTCCACAGTTAGGGCATGACACAACACAACAATATCTCATTTTAAGAACTATGGCTTTTAATTTGCTTGGTGTACATAAACCAGACAAATTCTTTGTCAACATTAGTGATTGCCAAGAGCACTGGGGAAGACCTCTCTTGCTATTATTGGTTGCACCTATCTGCAGCAATGAATTGAAAGTTTGAAGCCACACTAAATCACTGTGCCACCTATGAACCCAGGATTCAAGAACCAGTTAATAGCTATTAAAGCTAGTTAATAACACCGTAAATTTATATTTCACTGTCAGTTTCAAACAAAAAAAGCTAATGGAAAGCATCGTCTGGTTGCATCATTGAAATAATCAATTTGCCAATGGCCAGCAACCAAAGAGATACTAACCTTTTTATTTTTAAGTCAGTTTTCTCAGCAGAAGGTCACATAATCTCCACGCTGTGGTGCTACTTCAGTGGTTCTGTGCCCAGATGGAGCTGCTGCAACAAATGACCTGTCACTGGCTTGTGATGTGTTCAGTTTGCGGTGCGTCCGATCTTGTCAGCTGATGCAAGCCTTTTGTTCACAGGGTGCTGAATGACACTTGTAATGCAATTCAGCGCTGCTCAATCTTTTCTAGGAGAGGAAGGACTACAGAGAGAGAGGATAGGGAGAAAAACAAATAACATTTTAATTTAAATTCGGCACATTCTGATATCATTTAAAAATAAAAATTTGAGCAATATCAACAGTTACTAGAAATAGAATACCGGATGTGCTCATTAGAAGATTATTTCATTCCTGGCTTAAATTAATTATCATATTGCTTTGAATGGGAGGCTTTGAAGATTTTCATTCCTGTTGGATTGCATCCGGTGACCTCTGCTTTATAAGTGGTCCAAGCTCCCTACATACCATCTCCACCTGCGTGCCCCATCTACACCAACATTGTTAGTGAGGGAAGTGCAAGGGACTTCTCTCCATTGGTCCCTATCCCCTAACCGTCACCTTGACACTTACTTGGTTGCTATTGGTGCACGGTTTAGCTGCATGTTTCCTGCAATTAGAGTCATAGAGTCATACAGGGTGGAAACAGGCCCTTCAGCCCAACTTGCCCACACTGACCAACATGTCCCATCTACACTAGTCCCACTTGCTTGCGTTTGGCTCAAATCCCTCTAAAAGACCATACTTCCTATTGTGTCCTTCTAATTGGCCATACTTCCTTTCCTATTGACCAGACTTCAACAATAACTCCATTAAATGTAAAGCATTTTGCAATAAGCAGAGGTGCCATTTAAATGAAAATCTTTGTTGTCTTCTGCCAGAGAAGAAAGAATTAATGAAAGTTAGAAACACATGCACAAAATTAGAACTCAACATGGACCCAACACAAATGGAGGACTTGCAATTGTATTCATACTTGGCCTAGGCTGACCTCACCACTTCCATATAGATAATAATCTCAAACATGTTTTCATCGATAATCTAAGAGTGTGCTCACTTCATTGAGCACAGGAATAATTTTTCAGCTAAATCCACCTCTCTGCGCAATGCTCTGCCTTGGGAATGACACGTGATGTGGTCTCATCACTCTACATGTGTCTCACCTATAAAACTGTACCTGTAATCTCCTGGCACAATTCTGGGCTATTTTAAAGCAGGCATTTTATTCTTTGGATTTTGTGAAATAGTGTGTCATTGAATATCTTAAACAATTGTTTATTCAAAATTTATTTCCAGCACGAAAAACAGTAGATATGCTAATCTGAGGACAAATGAATAATGGCATTGTTTACCCTGAAAATGTAATCTTCTCTGATATTCACAGATTGCATAATAAAATGTGCATGTAGATTAACAATACGGGGGAACTCAGGGTAGGCCCTAGCGATGAAGGCCTTTTACAAAATCCTACATGAAAGACCACCAATTGAACAAAAATTCACGAGCATTTCAAATGGATCACAACGTAGATAAAACAATATAATGCAGAAAGCATTTCTCAAGGACCTAGTGCCTTTGGAGTGGAAATCTGACTTCGGCAGTAGCTGCAAAGGTCCTTTGTTTCATCAGGCTGCCTGTCATTCATTTACATTGAGGTTCTACTACTCAGTAGACAGAGCAATCTGCCCAATGCTTTCCAAGATGAATTTCTATTAGACTTTAATTTGTTATGTTTTCTAACCTACGGACCTATCTCCTAAGTGCATTATTGACAGTTTATTCTATTTTTTTAATATTCTCTTTTTTTCTCTTTTCTCTTTCTATCTATGAATATAAATAAACTATTAGAGGCAATGTTAATATGTAATCGACAAATGAGGACCCCAGCTATTTTGGTAGCTGGGACCCGGGGATCCTAGATACTAATAATATCTTATCGTTAAACAAAGTTTGTATTTGTTTGGATTGTGATATGCATATGCCTCTAATAAAAATTAAAATAAAAAATAAAAAAAACTTTTATTTGGATTTCCATATATGACCTGGAAGCAGAAACCAGGGTGGAGTTATCCAGCCTGGATTACTGTAGGGGATTGTAGTTACCATAACTCAAAGGTGAGGCGTTGCAAGTGAAGGGAAGTGCAACAGGGATGATTCTCATTGTAACGACATTGAAGTGTTCAAGCTTTACTAAGGTTTAAATGAACAACCTTTGAAAACTAAGGGATAATGTCGCTAATTGAAATTTAGGTTTAGGTTTATTATTGTCACGTGTGGACCGAGGTGCAGTGAAAAGCTTTGCTTTGTACGCTTTACAATCAAATTAGATAATACTATAAAATACAATGAAGTCCATAAAGAGGCAGCATAAAATTTAGATGGTGTGGAGTTTGGTGTGTGTAATGGACTGGGATACTTCCTTGAGCCTCTGCAATTTCTCGCAGTCTGGAGCAGAGCAGTTCCTAACAGAATACTTTCTATGGTACATTTGTATGACACTATACTCTCTATGGTGCATCAGTAAAATAAAAGTATCAACTAACATAGTGTACAGTACAGGAATAGGCCCTTTGGTCCACCAATTCCAAGCTGACCTTTCCTCCCATCTGCACTAATTTAAGCTGCTATCATCATCCTCATGTCCTGACAATTATGGAGTCATTAAGTCATACAGCATGGAACTCATCCAGGCCGACCAAGATGCCCCATCTAAACTAGTTCCATTTTCCTGGAATTAGGTCCATGTCCCATTAAACCTTTACCTATCCATGTATCTGTCCAAATGTCTTTTAAATGTTATTATTGCATGTGCCTCAACTATTTCCTCAGGCAACCTTCCCCTTCAGATGTATTTCTAATTTACACAGCATCCACTTTGTTCACAGGCACATATAAATAAGATGTGCCTGTAAACAAGGGTTTGAAGGGTTTCGGCTCGAAACGTTGCCTATTTCCTTCGCTCCATAGATGCTGCTGCACCCGCTGTGTTTCTCCAGCATTTTTGTGTACCTATAAATAAGATGTGTCCTGGAACAGTACTCCCATGCTGATCAAGCATCAAGATATAAGATAAAGGTAATATTTTGGATCATTTGCTTTTGGAATTATCTACTAGATTTGGTAGAGAACTAAAATATATTAAAGTTGCAGCTGAATACTAGACTGGGGGAAATAAAAGTATAGGGATACATGTCAGTTGGCCAGCCACCTTTTCCCTCTCCGGCATGTTTGTGCATGCAGTAAATACAGATCTTTTCCCACACAATAATTCCCACTGCTTCCACATGCTGGCACTGGCAGGGCGGGATGGGTGGTCTCTCTCTTGCGCGATCAACTTATGAAATCCAGCAGCTTTCACAAGCAGCAATTGTCACATCTTCAAATTGTGTTTGACACGTGGTTCAGTGCAAAGAAAGCTGTCAAAAATCAGCAATGTTGGACCAACCTTGACGAGTCCTCAATGATGGAGAATTTTTTTCACAGTCTCTCGCAGAATAACATGGTGAATTCTTTAGTGTGTTGGGTGGGGTCAAGGGTCAAGGGTCAAGAGGGTTTTGTTGTCATATGTACCAAGCACAACAATGGAACTCTTACTTGCAGCAGCACAGCAGAATATGTAAACATAGTACACTCTGTACACAATATAATAAACTAAAAAAACTTCCAGTGTATATACACACACACGTGTGTGTGTGTATGTGTATATATATACTGAACTTTATATATATATATGTGTGTGTGTGTGTGTGTGTGTGTGTGTGTGTGTGTGTGTGTGTGTGTGTGTGTGTGTGTGTGTGTGTGTGTGTGTGTGTGTGTGTGTGTGTGTGTGTGTGTGTGTGTATATATGTGTGTATAAATATATATATATGTGTAGGTGTGTGTGTGTATATATATTTATAGATCAGTGCTCAGTTGTGGTGAGGGGGAGAGAATTACTAATCATGCACAGAAGATTAACATATGATTGTTTTGATGGATTTTTCTGGCCTCAGCCTATTCATGTGACAGGATTGCTTGATGAGGGAAGCATTCCCACAATATCTTAGAGGAAGCTTATTCCAGCTATGTTATGGACCCTGCGATTAGAATACCCCCACCCCTTCAATTGTAAGTAGGAATCAGAGTGGACCATTAATTCAGTCCCTCGTTAATAGCCAAAGTTACAGAAAATAATTCTTCATTGGAGGAATCAGTTCCCAATGTGACCAGTAGCCAAACTGCAGTGTAACTTAATCACTGGGTAATCTAAAATGATACAAAAGATTCCTGTTGATATCAAGATGACGGGAACATCACCCAGCGATGGAATGGTTAAATAATAAAACACACACGCATAATGCTCAGAAAAAATATACACACATATTTAAATTATATTGGCTGGTCTTGGATCAAACAGCTGGCCAGGTAAACATAAACCAGATGATCTGAAAGTTATAATTGTATTAATCATATGACCTTACATTGCATGGGAATCCTCCCTACAGGCAGCAGCAGCAGCAGCAGCAGCAGCAGCAGCATACTAATTAGATGTTGACAGTGCATAAAGAGTTTCAGGCAACTTACTTTAAAATCAGGTACAATCCCCTGAAGGTGTACAAGGACCATTTACATCAACCTGGTAATATGTGGCCTGAATGCGAAAAGAAGGAGCAATCAAAATACAGTGGAGTTGCTCATTTCTGCAATACATTTACACCAAGGATTAGTGAGTTCAAAATACATATTTTTCACAGTGACAGAACTCAACTGTCTGAATCTTCAGATTGGACACACACAGAGCAAATCCAGGCATTGACTTCATTCATTACTATAAAGCCATTAAGTTGTTACTGTTTAATTGCCCGTGTTTTAATTTGCCACTGGCACTAAATTAAACTTTCTAAAGGCATGTTAGAAACAAACAATCAAATATGGAGTTTTCTCAGCCCATGTAAACCGGTACTTTTTGTCTTATATCTCCCCAGCAAGCAATAATAATTCAGGTGCAAATTACCAAATAGACTAATGACACAGAATGATACATTCCAAAACATTAAACAGAAATTGGCATTCCTCTTCTCACCAAAGGTGCTGCCAAAAGTAACAGATGGGCACTCTGAATAAATAATATTCACCATCACCCTGATATACATAAGGTTATGTGTCCCGGCAAAATATTGCTTTATAATTTGACAAAACACTTATGGAACCGGTGATAGAATACACGGTGACACAGACGATGACATGTCTACAGGTGTCAGTGATAACATATGTGCTATTACTAAGAATGACAAAATGATACTGGCACCAATGAAAAATATATACAATTTACTGATGATAAAATGTATATGAGGTCAATTCTAGTATTATTGATTAAATATATAGTAGCACTAATGCTAAAATATACGCGTGTATCAGTGGTAAAATATATACTGCAAGGAACTGCAGATGCTGGTATACAAAGAAAACACAAAGTGATGGAGCAAATCAGCAGGTACACAAAATTGCTGGAGAAACTCAGCGGGTGCAGCAGCATGTATGGAGCGAAGGAAATAGGCAATGTTTCGGGCCGAAACCCTTCTTCAGTAAATCAGCAGGTGTCAGGCAGCATCTCTAGAGAAGTTGGATAGGCAACGTTTTGGTTCGGGTCCCTTCTTCAGATTGATTATAGTGGGGGGGGGGAGGGGAAGACAAAGTCTGGCTAGTGAAAGGTGGATATAGGTTAAGGAGGCTTTAATGGGCAGATGGTAGGATAAAGGCCAGAGGTGAAAAGTGTTAGATTAGCAGATGTATAGAAGAGGAGTGAAATGTGAAGCCAGAAGAAGAAATATGGGTGGAAGAGAGGAAAGGGAGAAATGGGTGTACATCGAGATAGGGCACGAAACATTGCCTATTTCCTTCGCTCCATAGAGTAGAGAGAGGGAAAAAAGGGGACGGGTGAAAGGGGCAGTTATATATACTATTAGAAAAAATAAAATGTATCACTGCAACCAATGTAAAATTACACTGATGTTAACAATATACAGTATATTGCCAGCAATAATATAGAGGAGGAAAGAAAAAAAACTGAACAAGCTAGACAGCATCTATTCTTATGAAACTTGAAAGAATAACTCTGTTCCTCTTTCCACAGATGCTGCCTGATCTGCTGAGTGTTTTCAGTGTTGTCAGGTTTAATAGAAAACAAAATATAACACAGGTCTCACTGAGTGAACTGAAATAAATGAAACATTTGGACAAGTACATGGATAGGACAGGTTTACAGTGATATGGGCCAAATGCAGGCAGATGGGACTAGTGTAGATGGGACATGTTGGTCGGTATGGGCAAGTTGGGCTGAAGGACCTGTTTCCACGCTGTATAACTCTGTGACTCTGGAGGTGTAAATGGTAAAATATATACAGGTACCAATGAGAAGTTGTCTATTTGGACCAATGATAAAATATATGCTGACATCACTGATAGCACAAGTGCTTGTATTAATCACAAGCACCAATGATGAATTATATCCAAGTTTAAATAATAAAATGTACACAGAAACGCATAAAATCCCCTGTGTTTAGAACATCACATTGGGAACACTAAATGCTGTACACTAAATTGGAAGAAATGCTATTTTGCCAGGAAGAACTCTTTGGCTCCCTGGGCGTGTGAAGGGAGAAGAGTTAACTCGCCTGATGTTGTAAAGGAAGGTAGCATGAGAGATGTGTATTGTTGGTGAAGATAGAAGAACAAAGCACAGGAGGATAGAATTCAAAGACAAGATTCCCCTTCTCACCTTCTATCCAACCAATCTCCATATTCAACATCCTCAGTAACGTCTTTCATGTCTGATAAAGTATGTTTATGCAACAGTGATAACATATACTTGTACCAACAATAAAACATCTACTGACATAAATTTAAAAAAATGCTGAGGCATCATCGATGAGCAAATATATACAGGTGTCGATAGTTGTGTTAAAAGAGAATATGAGGAAAAAAATGTGCTCACTGGAGGTTTCATGTTGGACATGCCAGACGTTACTGAGGACCTTGAGTGTGGAGGTTGGTTCAAATTTAAATCAAGTTTATTCACCTGAAACATTAATGCCCCTGTCCCACTTAGGAAACCTGAACGGAAACCTTTGGAGACTTTGCGCCCCACCCAAGGTTTCTGTGCGGTTCCCGGAGGTTTTTGTCAGTCTCCCTAACTGCTTCCACTACCTGCAACCTCCGGCAACCACCTGCAACCTCCGGGAACCACACGGAAACCTTGGGTGGGGTGCAAAGTCTCCAGAGGTTTCCGTTCAGGTTTCCTAAGTGGGACAGGGGCATAACTCTATTTCTCTCTGTCTGACTTGTTCAGTGTTTCCAGGATTTTCTGTTTTCATCTGAGATCCATTTTCTGTAGTATTTTGTTATTGTGTTTCCACAGCTGATATTCAGTAAGAATTACGGGAATCCAATTACCGGAGTTGACATTTGTTTTCTTTGGGCTAAGCTTAGTGTTTGCATTTTAATTAGATTACGGGTTTTCCATATTTTCCTTCAATACAGGTGGCCACTTGGCCCATTGAGTCCGTGCCCACTCTCAGAGTGTCTCGCGTAGGCCCATCAATTCCTCCTGATTCTCCTGAAACCCACTTATATCACCTGCAATTTAAAGAGGCCAATTGGGATGAGGGAGGACTCAAGCAAACTCAGATGAAATCCAAATGGATTCAATACAAACTCCTCAAGCCACCACATCAGGATCAAATATGGGTCTCTAGAAGCTAGGGTGGACCTCAGAAGAGAATGAGTGACACGAGTGGAGATGGTGCCGACTGGATGAGTGGTAATAGCCAGCGAGTAGTGTGCCTGAGGGAGGTCTGAGTCGAAGGAAACAAATCAGGTCAGAAATGACCAGAAGTAGAGGATTGAACAGAATGCAGGAAATGTGTGTGACGAGGATGGCTTCTGTCAAAGAGGGTTACTTCTTCCACAACCGCTGTCACTCCTTTGGAACTCCAGAGTGATGTCCATTTCTGAGCTGACATCCAGTTAAAAATGGATCACCAACACTGCTCTGAACCTAATGGAAAATGAAAACCAATCCTGACAGCAAAAGTACATAATTACCACAGCAGAAACTGGAGCCACGGAAGCCAATTTGTGCCCAGCAAGGCCCTGCAAACAACAAGTAGATAATGACCAGGTTTAGCAATTGCTGGAGGCATTGATTATGGCACTTCCATCAGTGTTCTTGCCATGTCTCTGGAGTGGGACAAGGCCCCATTCTATCTCACTCACAGGGCAGAGTGCTGTCAACTAAACCACAAGGTGCAGTGACAAAATAATTTAGCCTATTGCATGGTAACAGTATCCTTAGCATGATGTGTATTAGTTGTAAATGTACACTGCAAGGTAAATTCTTATCTAAATTTGCACGATGGTTATTGATTGAGTAGCTCGTACGTTCATGAGTAATAGGAACAGCATTGGGCCATTTGGCTCATCCGGTCTACTCCACCATTCTATACTGGCTGATTTTTTTCCCCCTCCCATCATGTGCATCTGGCATCTTTAACACTACGAAATATCCCAAAGTTCTTTAGTAGAGCAATGTTTAAGTAAGTTTAATGCTGAGCCAAATAAGGAAGCATTAGGGTAATGGATAAAGCTCTCGAAGAAGACGTGATGGACTGATGGGAAGGTTGGGGAGGGAAATGTAGTGCTCAGAGCCCAAGTCCTGCCAAAGGAGGGGCAATAAAAACCAGGTATACACAGGAGCTCAGAATCTAAGGCAATAAGTAGCATTGTCGGACTGGCAAGGTTGGGACATGGAAAAGTAAAGGTAGGGTCTTCAGCTTTTCAAGTCCTTTCTGCCATTCAATATGAATGATCATTGTTGATTGCCCCTATTTCACTAAGTTCCAGGCCATATCCCACATCCTCGATGTTTTGTGTATCTAGATATCTACGTAAATCCTTCTTAACTATATTCAGTGACTTGGTCTGCACAGACTTGTGTTCAATCCTGACTTCAAGGCTCTATCTTTGTGGGAACATAATAAAAAGGAAGTACAGATGTTGGTTCACACCAAAGATACACACAAAATGCTGGAATAACTCAGCGGGTCAGGCAGCATCTCCGGAGAAAATGGACAGGTGACATTTAGGGTCAGGCCCCTTCTTCAGACTGTGTGGGGTTTTCATGTTTTCTCTGCAGGTTTTCTGGTTTGTTCCCACATCCCAAAGACACACCGGCAGGTTAACTGAAAACTGTAAATTACCCATTAGTGTTGGTTAATGGCAAAGATCATTCAAGGGGAGTTCATGCGCAAGAATGGGAGTGAATAAGCTGTTATGCCCCTGTCCCACTTAGGAAACCTGAACGGAAACCTTTGGAGACTTTGCGCCCCACCCAAGGTTTCCGTGCGGTTCCCGGAGGTTGCAGGTGGTTGCCGGAGGTTGCAGGTAGTGGGAGCAGCTAGGGAGACTGACAAAAACCTCCGGGAACCGCACGGAAACCTTGGGTGAGGCACAAAGTCTCCAGAGTTTCCGTTCAGGTTTCCTAAGTGGGACAGGGGCATTAGGATGCAGGGACATAGGAAAAGGGGAACAAAAGTCATGGGATTGCTCCCCTGAGAACCCGCATGTAATTGATGGTCCAAATGCTTTCTTCTGTCATTATCAGGAATGCCCTGTGTGAAGGGGCAGGGAAATCTGGTTTTTAACCCCAAATTGGAAAGA
This sequence comes from Leucoraja erinaceus, assembly GCF_028641065.1. NCBI lineage: Eukaryota > Metazoa > Chordata > Chondrichthyes > Rajiformes > Rajidae > Leucoraja > Leucoraja erinaceus. The sequence continues at coordinate 13,930,926 of NC_073393.1, read as the reverse complement.
GGACATTTTTCATTTTTCATTTCTTCAACTACTTGAAGAAGCACGGTTATGAGGAAGGCAGTGGTGTGCTGAACTGACCCGGTAACTCCTTCAATGAGCTGACACAATGCTGAACCATCTCCTGTACAGTATGATCGAGCCAGTGAATATGACAGTAATCTCATACATTTTAGCCCAGCTTTCTTCAGATTAAACAATCATTTGATCTGAGGCGTTGTTCCTGTTTTCGAGCTCCATCCTAGTGCTTAATTGAAAATATATTTGATGCATTTCAGCTTAGGATCTAAATCATAATCTGGGCTGTCACTTTCCCTAATTGAATTCTGCAATATATTGGGTTAAAATCACGGAGGAAAACCTCCATTAATAAATAAAAAATGATATCTTGTTGTGAATAACTGCGGCGAGGTTGAACGGTCAGGTGTGGGGGAGGGGTGCCTGCAAGCACAATAATCACTACATGAGCCCCGGTAAATTTTCTTTTGGCTACAAAATTCTAAAGAGAAACACATGAGCGAAAACAACATTTCATGCAGCTGTACACATCGAAGTGGTGTGCTTGTTTATCTGGGATTCATTCCATCAGTCCACCCCTAAGGAGTTTGATTCATCCAGGTTCGATCAACAGTGGATTGAGGCCAAGCCTCTTGGGACCACTGGTGCTCTTCTTATTCCTTATATATACATATTCATCCACATGATGTGAGCGTCAAAACACAAGTCACTGGGTACAATTCTGATTGCTTTCTTCCATCTATCATAATATCTCAAGTGATGTTCAATGCCTCTTGAGTTTGTGTTTCACCACAATGGAAATGATACATCTATCCATGTCCCCTCATAGCTGGGAAGTTGGTATTCTATCCGTTGTTTCTCATTCATTTTAGGGCAACATTTATAGCCCATTGCCAATTGCTGTCAAGATGGTGGTGGTGAACCATCTTCTTGAACTGCCGCAGTCAGTGTGATGATGCTACTTTCCCAATGCCATTGAGTAGGGAGTACCGGGATAGTGATCTAGTTCTAATCCTTGAAGGAACCACTACGTATTTCTGGGTGAGTTGTTGGAGAACTTGAAAGTAGAAGTGTTTAAACCTCCCTACCTATGCACTTCTGAAGGATAAAGGTTACAGGTTTGAGAGGTGCAGTCAAAGGTTCTTGCAGTTCATTGTGTTGATGCTACACATTGCATCTACCATGTGCCAGTTATCAAGCAAGCTGGAAAGTCCTTGGGGTGGTGAATGAAGTGTCCATCAGGCGTGATGTGTACCATATTGCTGACATGCCTTGCAGATGCTGGAAAGGCTTAGGTGAGAAATGGTATGTACTCACCATAATTTACCCTACCTATAGCCTTTATTTATAACCACAGTATTCATTCATGTGGTTCAGTTAAGGTTCTAGATGGCAACAGAGCTGTCATGCTGCTGATGGTAATGCAGTCAAATATTAGGGAGTACTTTCTTCTTACTGTGTAGGAAGGAACTGCAGATGCTGGTTTAAACCAACGATGGACATAAAAAGTGGGAGTAACTCAGCGGACAGGCAGGGTGTCAGACCCAGTCAGACAGGCAGGGTGACAGGCCCTCAACCCAAAACGTCGCCCATTCCTTCTCTCCAGAGATGCTGCCTGTCCCGCTGAGTTACTCCAGTTTTTTGTGTCTACTTTCTTGTTAGAGATAGATATTGCCCGGCATTTTGGTGGTGTGGATGTGACTTACCATATTTCAACACTGCCCCAGTGCTCTCCTGTTTTGCTGCTTCCTCAGCTGAGGATATGCGATTAGGATGGGACATTGTTCAATCATCTCCACTTCGATGAAGCCCATTGAACAGTGGCTGAAGAGATCGAGTCTGAGACTTGATGTCAAGGGCAGATAGTTTCACCTGGTTTATGGAATTCAGTTGCTTTGCCCAGAACGGATCAAGTCTGTAATGAGGTATAAGAAGCAAGTGGTGGAGGTGGAATATGAACTGAGGGCTAACGAGCTGATTATTATTAAGTAGCTATTACTTGGTAACAACGTTGACAGCATTTCCCACCAGGATGCTAATGATTGAGAGTAGACGGATGGATTGACAATTGGTCAAATTGGATTCCATCTCATACCCGGATAATGTCACGTAGATTCCGATGTGTACTGAAATAGTTGCTAATTGTGGGGCTTTCTCAGGAACACCAATATCTACCCTGAATACATCAAAATCTGTTTACTGTTCCATAATTGTATCGTCCTCATCAAGTTATGCAGCTGTGTCCCTCTGGAAGTGTTTATCAAAGGACAAAGTTGTACACAACGCACCTCCCAATGGGCAAACGAGATCATGTCTTTAGCACATGATGAGATCAATGGACCTGAAGGTGATGAGACCTATAACTTGCTTACAATACTTGCAAACCTTTTGCTCATTTGGAGTCAGGTTAAGCTGGCACTGACTGGCTCAATGAAAACGGCAGGAAAATAAGCACTTGCACACCTCAATCCCAGTCTGGGATTTCCTTTGCAAGTTTGAGCCAAAGCTTTTTCATCAGACTTTTTAGTTTAGTTTAGTTTAGAGATATAGTGTGGAAACAGGCCCTTCGGCCCACTGAGTCCACGCCGACCAGCGATCCCCGCACACTAACACCATCCTACACACACTAGGGACAATTTACACTACTTACATCAACCTAAAAACCTGTACGTCTTTGGAGTGTGGGAGGAAAACGATGATCTCGGAGAAAACCCACGCGATCACGGGGAGAACATACAAACTCCGTACAGACAGCACCCGTAGTCGGGATCGAACCCGGGTTTCCAGCGCTGCGAGCGCTGTAAGGCAGCAACTCTAGCGCTGCGCCACCGTGCCGCCACTATTCTCGACTGAGAGCTCTCCCCCTCTCTCACAATATACTCTCAGCTCTGTTGGTTTATGTCACTGGAGAAAAGTGAAGGGGAAAATAGCAGGCCGTATTTCAGCATTTAAGTTCCAGTGTGTGCATTGTCAAGTTATTGTGAATTGAAACAAATTATTCTTTGAAAACAAGCAACATTTTTCAACCCACAGCGACTACTAATCTTGAGATGATGTTTACAGGAGTGCAGAAACATAGACATAGAAACATAGAAACATAGAAATTAGGTGCAGGAGTAGGCCATTCGGCCCTTCGAGCCTGCACCGCCATTTAATATGATCATGGCTGATCATCCAACTCAGTATCCCGTACCTGCCTTCTCTCCATACCCTCTGATCCCCTTGGCCACAAGGGCCACATCTAACTCCCTCTTAAATATAGCCAATGAACTGGCCTCAACTACCTTCTGTGGCAGAGAATTCCAGAGATTCACCACTCTCTGTGTGAAACAGGCAGTAAGCTACCAAGAGTATTGAACAGTGGACCAATAACATCAAGAGATCAGTAAAATTAAACAGAAAATGGAAAAACGCCCAGATACAAAAGTTCACCCAATTTTATTTAAAACCTCAATCCTGCAGGCACATTGTTGTCTGTCTATTAAGCTGTACAATAATTGCCGTTCCCCACAGTAGTAAATGTGAAGTGCTGTGTTTACTGCCACACTTCCTCATATTTACTTCAATAACCATCTGTTGTGTCCTTGCATTTATTCGCTCCTATGTTTTATGTGCTGTCATCAAAATTCAAGGTGTCATTCCAAGTCCAAAGTTGCTCATCTTCACCACTTCACTGTCAGTGTTTAAAATGGGTGTCTATCATGAGTTCAGAATAAAATGAAGGTATCTCCATAGCAATACGGAATGCGTAAATCATGGAATATGATGTACAGGAGGCTCCATCCGAAGGCGGCACAGTGGCGCAGTGGTAGAGTTGCTGCCTCACAGCGCCAGGGATTCAGGTCTACAGGTGCTGTCTGTGCAGATATTGTACATTTTCCCTATGACCACGTGGGTTTCCTGTGTGCTCTGTTGTCCTCCCACATTCCAAATGGGTGCGGTTTGTAGGTTAATTGGCTTCTGTAAATTGCCCCTTGTGTATAGGATGTGAAAGGTGGGATAACATTGAATTAATGTATAGATTATTGATAGTCGACGTGGACTCAGTGGGCCAAAGCGCCTTTTCTCATGCTGTATCTCTAAAACTTTCTATAGTACAGTAATATTACTGGAGCAAAGTGATGGGGAGAAATTCAGTATTTAAGTTCCAGGGAGTTATTGAGGGGGACAGTGTAAGTTCACCAGGTTAATTCCTGGGATGTCGGGACTGATATATGATGAAAGAATGGATCGACTGGGCTTATATTCACTGGAATTCAGAAGGATGAGAGGGGATTTATAGAAACATGTAACATTCTTAAGGGATTGGACAGGCTAGATGCAGGAAAAATGTTCCCGATGTTGGGGGAGTCCAGAACCAGGGGTCACAGTTTAAGCATAAAGGGTAGACCACTTAGGACTGAGATGAGGAAAAACTTTGACCTACTCCTGGACCTATTGTCTATGTTTCCATGATAGATTCCATTTGTTCCACATACCATCTGCGCAATCAGAATCTCAAAATATAATATAAATTTCAACCAAAAATATAACCACTTTTTCAATTTATAAGAAAATCATACTTCTGTTTGATTAGATCCTTGAGATGTACCCTCTTGTTCTTCATATCGACGTTTACAACACAGCCATCAAATTCAACAGCTCAATGTGCCTCCGAGTTGCTGAAACAGGAAATTTGGAAGCTGTGCTTGCCATAAATTAATAACTTTCTTTTTTATACTTTCCACTGCAACTTGCAGGCTAACTTAGTGCAGATTGTAAATAAGAGGACGCAACGTGTATTACCACTGCTGATATGGATGAGGCTCAATGTTTGCTTGCTGGTCACTCTGTACTTCAAGCCACTGAAGAGAATGACCCAGCCTCAGCAATTTTGCCCGAATTAGGAACATTGAATCCTGAATCAAAATATGTTTTACATGAAGGAATTTATATTTTACTAGATGTGAATGGAGCTTACTTTGATTATTTTTTATTAATTTATGCATAATTTCCCCTTGAATTTGCTGGGTCATTTTAAAGGGCTTAAAACTTCAGTCAACTAATGTGGTGGATATGGAAATCCATTTCGGCCAGACTGGGTAAGGGGTGGCAGAATTTCCCGTTTAAAGGAGGGCATTAGTGAACCAGGTGGGTTCTGAGTTAGGACAGAGGCAACGTTGGACATCTCCAGTTTGCTGAGGTCGAAGAAGGGGGCAACATTAGAAGTAGTAAATTGGGGGGGGGAAAGAACACACAGGGAAGACCTTAACCAGTATGATGTTATGGAAGTGGAAATAAGTAGTCCTAACGATGGCATTGATAGGTGGGGCAAGCCTCATCTCTAATCAAATGTGCAAAAAGTTATGAACAGACTGTTTCGACTTCAGACATCAAGGAGAGGGATATTGCCAATGGCTGGGAGAGTGTAGATTGTGCTGGGTTTGGCAAAACAATGGCAGTCATCATTGTAGTGGAGAAAGGGTTGGGGAATGGTGCCGCAGTGTGTTTCAAGCAAGAAGTAATCAGAATAACCAGCAAAGAGACAGGCATAGTAGCTGGGACCCATTTGAGTGCCCATGGGTTTGACTTGAAGAAACAAAGATAATTTAATAAGGGTGAGGATATATTCCGCTAGATGGAGAATAATTTTAATAGAGGGGAACTGATCTGTTCAAGGAAGAATTGGAGGGCCCTGAGCTTTCTTGGTGGGGAATGGGGCTGGGACCTGGGAATTGAAAATTACTGATGAAGAGGTTTAAGGCATCTTGGATATAGGTTGGATGAGACTGGACCAGTGAAGGCAAGATAGAATTGAGTTATCTAAAGATGAATTTGGTGGGGCAGGAGCAGGCAGAAACAATGGGTCCACCAGGACGGTCCTGCTTGTACATTTTGGGAAGGAGACCGAAACCAGGCAGTGTAGGGCAGAAGAACCCATGAGGTTGGAGGCTATGGAGGGGAGATGACCAGAGGTGATAGATTTGGGAGATGGTGGCCTGAGTGTTCATCAATGGGGCCATGGTGAAGGGGTGGATTTAAGGAAGTGTGTGAGAGCTGGCACCCGGCATCAGGGTGGTAAAGGTCAGCCGGCCACATACAGCGGCTCCTCCCTTCTCAATGGTTTTTGATGACAATGTTGGGATTGATACTGAGTGAGTGGAGGGCTGTGCATTAGGAGGAAGTGAGATTGGAGTAGGTCAATGTCGATGGAAAATCAAGACGCCCAATGATGGCAGTTAGAGATGAAAAGGTTGAGAGAAGGTAGGAGGTTGGTAGGGCGAGTCCCAGATGAGGAGAAGTGTTCGAGATGGAGAAGGGGTTGTCACTGGGACAGGATTTCTTGCCAGAGAAATAACTTAGAGGGAGAAGTAATAATAATAATAATGCATTTTACTTATGGGCGCCTTTCAGGACTCTCAAGGTCACCTTACAGATTAAAACAAGCAAATTACAAACATATAAACAAAATGAAACAAAACAAGAAGTAGTAGGGACAGCAACAATGCACAATTCGAAGAGAGAGCAGCGGCAGCTAATCACGCCAGCGTTCACTCTCACTTCCGGCAGCCATCTTGGAAACAGAACAATCAAAAACACATTTTAACATTAACATCCACCAGTGACTCCTACACTCCTGGTGGGAGGTGAAATAAAGCTCAAGTCTTTCCCCTAACTCTTCCTCGGTCGTGGGCCTCGAGCCCCCATTGACGGGATGATCTTGACTCCCATAGCCGGCAGCGTTCAGGCCCTCCGCGTCGAGGCGATCTGCTCCTGCATCGGGGAGGGGGGTTGTCAGCTCCCCCGCGCTGGACGATTGAACCTCGCGTTGGGGCTGGTCGAACCTTCTGCGATGTTGGAGCTCCCGATTCGGCCTCACCAGAAGACCGCGAGCCCTTGTTGATGATTCCGCGGTGATTGCGGTGGGAGCGATGCCAGGCAAGGGATCAGCTCCCATGTTAAGTCCACGCCCTGCGGTGGGGCTCACGACAGTCCGAGGAGGCTTCCAGCTCCATCGGTGGTAGGCCACAGAGCCCGGAGAATGTGATCCAAAAATTGATCACATCTCCAGGAAGGTAAGAACCTGAAAAAAAGTTTCCCCCCTCCCCTCACATAAAACAAACTGAAGAACATTAAAGCAAAACTTCTAACAAACTAAAAAATAACAAAAAGAGTGAAAAGACAAACAGACTGCTGGCAGGGCTGCCATCTCCCCGCGGCCACGCCCCCATTTCACAAGTGATGGAAGGAGAGCTGTTTGTTATAGCAGTTTGATTTTTGCTCAACATGGTGGGCCGAAGGGTCTGTTCCCGTGCTGTACAATTCCATGACTTTGACCCTCTTCTATGACTTAGGGCAATCTCTTGTGTCTCCATTTGTCTGTTCAGGTTCTGCCGGAGCCAAACTCTGGTAAGCTGTAGACAATGTTCACTGCCTATTCTAAAGCGAATGCATCTTTCTAAGGGTGAAAGGCACACTGTGCCATTTCTCAATAGTCTCAGAGCAGAAACAGAGAACAAAATTGACTTTTCTATCACTGCTGCTTCCTCAGGGTATTTGGAGCCAACCCTTTACCCATTTGATTCACACGTACTGGAGTGAATGGAGAAAGAAAGACCACTGGCCATCTTGCTGATTCCAAAAACAAAGTCTTCTCCGTCCCTCGTTGTCATCAATCAATCAATCAATCAATCAATCAACCAATCAATCAATCAATCAATCAATCAATCAATCAATCAATCAGATTTATTCATCACATACACAATAAAGTGCAGTGAAATGAACTTGCCAGCAGTGGTACAATCAAAAAATAACACACAATACACAATAAAAATTTAACACAAATGTCTTAACTATTCACTTAATTTATTTTTTGAATGATTCCACCAATGGCAGAACCCCCACCCCCACTACATTCACCAACTTCATTATTAAAGATCTCTACCTCAAAACCCCTATCAAGTTGCATAGCAAAGACTTGTTAATGTAGAGATGGTTTGCGTTTTCAGTCCTAACATCTGTAATATGAGGACTTAAAAGACTGAAAGAGAAAGAAGAGTTTTTTATTGATAATTCCTGGCATTCTTATAAAGGTGCTGATGGCAACAACCTGATTGTTTATTTTAGTTTAGTTTAGAGATACAGCATGGAAACAGGCTTTTCGGCCCACCGAGTCCGTGTTGACCAGCGATCACCCCGTACACTAGCACTATTCCAGACACTAGGAACAACTTACAATTTTTACAGAACTTCCCTAATCTTCTTCAAAAAGGTTCAAGGGAATTGTTTCCATCCTTCCAAGGATAGTTCAACATTTCACCTGAATGATATCAACAGTGGTAGAACCACACCTGAGCACCGGCTGAGGTTTTGAGCTCCAAGTGCAAGGCTGTTCCTCAACTGCATTTGGAACTGCTTCAGAATCATAGATTTGTACAGCGATGCCCACTGCCCACTGCCCACTGCCAAGCATTCTGTTTAGAAATGATTCATTCAGTGATAGTAGAAAAGATAGAGAACAAAATAAACACTGTGATGTCCAGTCAATACTAATTCATTCCCATCTAACATTTAATGCATTCACAGGAATGGTACCATTGGTGGTTAGAAATGTAAAGTGACCCAGTATCTGATTGAAAAATCAGGTCATGCCAATATTAACCAGAAGAATTATTTTTTTTGTTAGAATGTGCAAACAAGTAAAGCAGCTTTTATGTAATATGAATAAATAATATTGTTGGTGTGTACAATTTTAATACTGTTTACCTCAGGGAATTTAATTCCATTAAGAAGTCAAGTGATTATTCATAGTAATCAGGTATCTTTATTGAAAGCAATCATTTTAGCTTCAGTCATTCTATGCATCACACTATCCACATTACGAGTCAAGAATGCGTACAAAGAGAATTTAACCAGGTGTCAACGTATGACTCAAGGTTCAGATTTCAAGGTAGCTCAAATGAAAAATTTCAAATTGTTTGGAAGTTATTCATGGAAAAAGATATAAAGGTTTGCTGCTCAGGTCCCCAAAGATTGGGTCTTCACGGTTTCCATACGGTACCAACCATCCCAATCACACATGCACCTCAGACTCAAAAGTATGATGGACAGGCCTGAGTTATGCCACAGAGTGGTACAACTGAAACCCCATGGGCTCCACGGCAAGAACGTCCATTTCCAAGGCCAGTTTCCATCATTGCCTGCTTTTTGTTGTTTTGCAATGTTTGCTACTTTTGCTACGTTGTGGAAAAAAGGAAAAAAGAAAAGGTTTTCTCCGGTGCACCCGGAGAAAATCCACACAGTCACTGGGAAAATGTACAAACTCCGTATAGACAGCACCCGTAGTCAGGATCGAACCTGGTTCTCCAGCGCTGTAAGGCAGCAACTCTACCACTGTGTCACCGTGCCACCCATGTTTCTGGATTTTTCAGTTATTAGAAGGAGAACGGCTGGGTTGTGTTTTCCTCAAACCTCGCTTACAGACCCTTGATAAAAGTGACATACAGGAGCTCACCCACATATTGCAGAAACGCTGATCATTCTAATTAATTTGTTGCTATCAAATACAGTCTTTGAAATTCCTGATCTGCCAATTTTTTGGGAGACACTTAGCAGGAACTAATCGTTTCACTTATGACAGCTCTGAGCTGCTCAGATGTTTGTTCTAAATCTGACAAAGTGTGAAACTTAGCTGGGAGTCCCAAGGGCAAGAAATGCCTCCAGTGTACAAGTCATCGCAGAGCTCCACCTGCTCACATTTGTATGTTGCAGTGGACTGTGAAAATCGTGACAAGCATGAGTCCAGTGTTTTCAACTCAATGGTTCAAACAACACCACGTCATGATAAGGTGCTCTTCCATGCGTGTCTCATGTGGCGGCTTCGGAAGAGAGGAACTTCCAATCAGAAACCATGGGGATGGAGTCCTAGACCAGCCAACATTAGCGAGGAGGCTTTCCCTTGTTATCTGTGGTTAAAATACTGCAGGGTGAACTCACTTCCATTTTGCCAGAACATCAGAAAAGTTTGGGTAACCAAGTCATGTTCCCACTGTGGCTTTTGTCCAAGGCCAAATTGGCTGCTGCATTTCGAACATCACAACAGTGACCGTGCCTCAGATGTTGTTCGCAGGCTTGAAGCACTTTCAGATTTTAAAAGGCACCAAATTGTTAAAGGCACCATTTCTCTCTTTGCCAAAGCACCGCATCTGGTTCTTAATTCAAATTCTATTTTTCACATAGAGTCATCATAGAGTCTTACAATGTTCAGTCTTCAGCCCAACTTGCCCACGCCGGCCAACATGTCCCATCTACACCAGTCCCACCTGCCTGCATTTGGTCCATATCCATCTAAACCTGTCCTATCCATGAACCTGTGTAAATGTTTCTTAAATGATGTGATAGTACATGCCTCAACTACCTCCTCCGGCAGCTTGTTCCATACACCTACCAGTCTTTGCATGAAAAAGGTACCCCTCTGGTTCTTAGAAAATCTTTCCCCCCCCTCACCTTAAACCTATGTCCCCTGGTTCTCAATTCCCCTACTCTAGGCATGAGACTCTGTGCATCTACCCGATCTATTCCTCCCATGATTTGTAACACGATTACACCCACTGCAAGCCAAGCCTTAACACCAATTTAAAAACAGTACATTAGCGACTTTGGGAGTTATCATAGCTTGTGTGACTCACTGCAGGGTGGTTTAGATGTGGTATGGCCCACTCAGGTTAAAGACAGCACAAGTGCATAAGTGCCAGTTCAATGCTGAGCTCCTGATTCCTGATTTCAATGAAGCTAAGCTTCTCTTGACAGATACACAGAGATCAGCCAACCCTAGTCAGCAGTCAATGGTAAACATTCACAGATGGATTCTGGATTCTGACTCATATATGACGAGGATCTAGCAATGCGCCTTACATATTGACTGGGAAGCAAGTATACTGAGTGTAAATTATAATAGGGTACTTAGCTTAGGCTATATTTGTCCATGCAATCATATAATGCAATCTAGTCTTGTGGCAGAGTACTAATGTTGATATTATACGTCTAATCCAGTTTGTCATGGTATCACAAATGTTACTCGGTGACGTCCCGAATCAATAGTTCAGTATGACACGCAATGCTGGAAACCAGCAAACTACTTGAAAATTACATTGTATTAAACAGCAAAGTTTCCCTGAGACTGGGTATTAGGTAGTGGACAGGAATGGTTTGCAAGAGTCACTCCACATTCAAGCAAATTCCAGAATCTCGGGGGAGTTGATGAGAAAGCGGGAAAAATATATTTTTTTAAATGCGATGTAGATAGATTAGTGTAAACGGGTGGTTAATGGTGGATAGGAAGGAACTTTATGCCAAAGATAGACACAATGTGCTGTAGTAACTCAACGGGTCAGGCAGCACCTCTGGAGAAAAAGGATGGGTGACGTTTCGGGTTGGAGCCCTTCTTCAGGCTGAAGGTCAGAGCGAAGGGAACTAACTGGAGGTAGAAAATTGCCATTACAAATCAGGGCCGGCAACAGATGACCAAGGAAGGATGATGCTCATAATGGCCCATTGTTGGCTGTGGAAGAGATGGTAATGAGAGGGATACAAGGATGCAAACAGTGGAACTGGTAGGATGTCTAGGGTGGAGGAAGAGGGGGGAAGGGTGGGAAAGCAAGTGTTGCTAGAAATTAGAGATAGTCAACATTCATACCACAGGGTTGTATATGCAGAATATGTTGGCAACCGGGAGATCGCGTAGCCCAAGATGTTGCCTGACCCGCTGAGTTTCGCCAGCACTTTGTGTCTACCTATGGTTAATGGTGGGTATACACTCAGGCCACCAAGGGGCTGGCATCATGCCGTCTCTGTCTTTGACAATAAGAGAGGATGACATCTGTGGAAAACTACCACTGGTTACTAATGTGTTAAATGAAATGCTGATGGGAGTTTATTAAGTATCTTGCTTTTGCCCATGGGAGCTCTCTTTTGTCATCATGCACAATAAATGCAGGCACTCAAGGAAGAGCATGGGTTCACCCATAGCGACCCAAAACCAGGGCTTGGAGAACTGTCCTGGGACCTCTCATTCCACAACTCAGCCCATTGGCACATCACTCACTACCCTAATGGAGGATCTTTTTATGATGTGCATTTAGTGTGCAAGGTGGTTGATGTTTGCTGAGTGTCTTGAGCTCTGACCTCCATCTAAAGTGAATAAAGACTGAAATATTGATGAGTGAAAGGCCATTTAGTGATGATAATGTGGCACCAAGTTGTTCCTCTTCTTCCATTAATGCCTTTACCGCAAGTAATTGGTTGCTTTTGTAAGTCAGAAAATCTAATAAGCCTCTAGTGTTGTAAAATGTACTTATTAAATTACAGTATTCCTCTGTCTCTTCAGCTGTATTGTGTGTTCAGTCATTTGCTCATTTGGTTGGGCACTGTTACCTTGTCTTCATTACTAACATTTGCGGCTAAACAACTAGGTTTGCCAACCCTGGTTGAATTCACGTTCAAAATTTCTACGAGCAGAATTAGGTAATTCGGCCCATCAAGTCACATTCCATCATGGATGATCTATCTTTTCCTTTCAACCCCATTCTCCTGCCTTCTCCCCATAACCCCTGACATTCCTGGAAATTCCATCAAGTAACAACCCACTACCTTATATCTACATTCTGCCAACCGTGTGTTTGTTGTAATCTCCCTCACTGCCTATCCCCCTACCAAACAACTGGAAAACTAAAACGCTTATGCTAGCTTAAAGAATGATCGTTGATAGTTCTTTTCTGGTCGGTGCACCTGAGGAGGGAGGCAGCCAGCCCTAGAGAGTGGCTCCAGAAGAAGGCTGCAGGAGCACAAAGAAAGAGCAGGGTAATGACTCTGGCTGGTTCACCTGCCTCAGAGCTGACATGGACTTAGTAGGTCAAAGGCCTTTGTCAATGCTGTCTTCTTCTTGAACAATCTCCTGGATTGAGGATGGTGTAGTGGCCTAGTCAAGGTCAGGAAAAGACCGGACGCCAGGCGGATTCAAAAGAAGCTTTTTAATTCCAACAGTTCAAGAACACACACCGACACTCTTATCTCTACCCCTCGGGAGTCGACCGGTAAACCCCGTGGCAGACCTACGCCCCTGTCCCTCAATCGTCGAGGGGGATGATCCAAGGAGTGGCCTACCCCCCAGGGACCGCCACAGGACCCCCCCCAAGTACCCGAGGTACGAAACGGACAGGACGGCGTACACGACGGCCAGACCGGGTGCACACTACGCTCGGACCCGGAACAGGTGCCTGATCAACAAGTGCGGGGTACGAAGTAACCAAAGGAGGAGGTACCCTAGACAGAGGTCGCCCTCGCTTACGGGGCAGTGCTTCCCTCCAGCTCTGGACGCTCTGCTAGTGTTTACCGCCTGAGCATATTGATTAGGTGGTGACATGCTTCCTTTTTGCCCTTTGCACTGGGCTTCCACATGCACCCCATGAAGAGACACAAGATGCTCAGTAGAAGACTTCTCCATTTTGATTGTGCACGAGGTAGGAGCCTGGGATTCCCATATATCAATAAGAAGATTATGTTTCTTCCAAGAAGGCTTTGTGTTTTCTATGTCCTCTGGCAATCTCTCATCATGTTGCAGTGACTCGTCGCAGATATATTTTTAAATGAATAATACAGTGAAAATTAACACCATGCTCCAAGGATTTTTTCCCCACAATTTGTTGGTAGATGAATTCAGAACATAAATCCTTAATTCCTAGAAATTAAAGCCTTAAAGAAATAAACAGTGTCTGCCTGTCAAGGATAGGCCTAGTCAGCCACAGCAGGAAATGCAACCATATATGAAAGATTGCCCTCTCCAAACAGGGCAACATCAAAGCTGCACCATCACCTCTTGTAAATGGATGGATGCTAACTAACTATTTCCTAGAATCTCCAGAGCAATGTTAGAAAGTTGGCAATTCTTAATTCTTGACACATTCATCTTTTGAAAATATGTACAGCATATCGTTCACAGGCCAGGCGTAAAAGGGCACATTCCACAAGAATGTTTCCAGGTTTCCATGTGGCCACTGTAGGCACCAGTACTCACTCCAAAGCTTGTTGGTCTCACTGCTTCCATTGTGCCCCGAAAACTTTAATTCAAATCTACCACTTCAGCCACTGGTAATGAGTTGCTGAATATGCAAGAACAGGGATCTGATGCAATCAACGAGACAATGCTTCCAAGTCGCTGTGTGTGATCCGCACAAATCAGAGCTCAAATCAATGATTCCACAGCCTGCTGTGGGAAAAGACATAAAACCTAGTACAAATGCCATCAATACCTGAAGCCTGCCAATAGCTACCTGCCCCAAAATAGTTTTTTTCCCCTTAGATATACTTTATTCATAAAATATATGACTTGCAATGCAGGACAAAGCATTGGTCTCATTCACTGTGCCAAGCTTGTCATTATATTTGCTTACAGTATTACATTATGTTATGCTGCCACTGACGCTTCAATGCCAAACATTCCACCAGCCATACGATTGAGATTTTATTCCAAGGGGCCCAACTCCTTAGTGTCCAGTGGCAGGAGGAACCCACACTGTCAACTTTCCCCTATCGAGTCCTTGTGGCAGCTGCACTAAGCTACAGTGTGCTCCTCAGCATGCAGTTCCTCAGCATCATTCAATTGCAGACAGTGTCATGCATTGGAAGACCAGCAAGTCTTAGGCAAGCCAAACTGTGCCTTTCAACCCGTTGACGATCTGGGTCCCTGCAAGAAATGCTGAGTGTGAGCCAAAGTGATTACTGTTCGACATAGTGGCATGGTGGCACAGCGATAGAGTTGCAGCCTTACAGCGCCAGAGACACGGGTTAGAACCTGTTCATACGTTCTCCCCGTGACCGGTGTGGGCTTTCCTCAGGTACTCCAGTTTCCTCCCACACTCGAAAGACATACAGGTTTGTACGTTAATTGGCTTTGGTGAAGATTGTAACTGGTCCCTAGTGTCTAGGATATCACTGGTGTATGGGGATCGTTGGTTGGCACAGACTTGGTGGGCTAAAGGGCCTGTTGCCTCGCTGTATCTCTAAATAATCTCTAAACAATCCATGGAGCAGAAAGCTCATGCTTCTTCAAATCCAGACTAAAACAGGTGATATCATAGACAGTGACGAAGGTATCAAAAATTACAGTGGGATGATACATTTTGATGTCAAACCGGGATATGACTTTCATAATAAATGCACTGCGGTGTGTTGTGGAAAGGAAAGATCTGGGAATACATGTACAAAGTTCCCTGAAAGTGGTGTCACAGTTAGACAGAGTGGTGAATAAAGCTTTAGGCATGCTGACCTTCATTAGTCAGAGAACTAAGCATAGAGGTTGGGATCGCAAAAGGAATCATCAGGTTAAGATCCTTCTTCAGTCTAAAAAACGTCTGAAGAAGGGTCTCGAACTGACATGTCACCATCTATGTTCTCCAGGGATACTGCATGACCCAAGTTACTCAAGCACTTTGTTCCCTTTTGTGTATTGGCTAGCACCTGCGCTCTTTGTTTCTACATGGAAATAAACATGGGATGTTATGTTGCTGTTGTATAGGACGCCGGTAAGGCCTCACTTGTAGAACTGTTTTCGTTTTTTGTCACCCTGATGTAGAAAATAAGCCATTAAGCTCGATAGAGTGCAGAAAATATTTACGAGGATGTTGCCAGAACTTAAGGGACTGAGTAAGAGGGAGAAGTTGGGCAGTCTAGGACTTGATTTCCTACATAGTCGGAAACTGAGGGGTGATTATAAGATCACATAACATCATGAGGAGTGCAGATATGGTGAATACACACAGACTTTTTCCCACAGTTGAGAAAATCAAGAGCTAGGTGGCTTTAAGTTAAAAGAGGAAAGATTTAATAAGGATTTGAAGGGCAACTTTTTCCACACAGAATGTGGTATGCATATGGGACGAGCTGTCAGAGGAAGTAGTTAAGGCAATTACAAAAATAAAATTTGAATGACAATTGAACAGGTACATGGATAGGAAAGGTTTAGATGTGGGACATATGAGGGAAATGGGATTGGCTTAGATGGATACGGGACCAGCAACGATGAGTTGAGCCAAAGGGCCTGATTCCACGCTCTATGACTAGGTGACTCATCAAGTAAAAGAATGAATTACTGCCTTGTGCTGAATAATTGGTGTAAAGATCCCTTTGTCAATAGTCCAAAATCAATAATAATAAAATTATTGGGTTTACTTCAACCACACCTGACCTGTGGAAATGTGTTGAGTGTACAGCTGAGAATGCAAGTGGGTTTCTGACCTCATTCATGGTGTGATAGTCATGCAGAACAAAAATAGGTCCTTCAGCACACCATGTTAATACTGACGTTAGTATAATGTTATCTATACTAATCATATCCATCAGCACTTGGCTATAGTCTTTTATGTTTGGGGGATTCAATTTTTATCTAGATACATCTTAAACATTGTGAGAAGGCCTTCCTCCACCAGCTATTCATGAATGCGTTCAATTCCAACCACCCTCTGAATGAAAAAAAATTCTTAGATCCCCTCCAAACCTCTCACCCCTTACATTAAGCCTATACCCTTTAATTTTAGACACCTCTGCTATAGGACGAGAAGCCAAAGCAAAGAAGTGGAAGCCAAATAACCGACTGGAAACAAAGCCGAAACGCCAAATAACCAAAAGCGTACGAAGCCGAAACGCCAACTCACCGAATGGCCGCTCTGCCAAAAAGTCAAATAACAGACATGACGTCGCCCTGGGGGGTGGGACTTGTCAGCGATTGGCCCAGACCCACACGTCCATCTGGCCGGTGGAGATGGGAGGGTGGGGGTCATTTTCCCCACAGAAGCCATAGGTAACTGGGCACTCTGAACCCAAGCACCAAACTGTAAGTGGCCGAAGGAGCGCATCCCTCGGGACAGCCCCCACTCTCCCACGGCCACGGCCGCCCTCCGCCTCGTCTCCCCCTTGCGGCCGTACTGTGATGGGCTGTGTGTCGGCAGCGCCGGGTGGAGCAGAGGTGTGGGTCAGGCTGGTCCCTCCGCCCATCCAGAGTTACAGAGATGCACCGCCATCGGATCCCAAACCCCCCCCCCCCCCCCCCCCGACACCCACACTGAGTGATTCACCCCCCCATCCCGGCCACGGGGACAGACGGCTCGGGGCATTGGGAGCCATAGTGAATCGCTTTTAAAACATGGGGGACACACAAATTCCCTGGAGGGCCGATGACAAGTGTGTATGACAACAAACAATTTTATCTCCTCCCGCCTCCTCCCCCTGACAACAAGAAGCACGTTTTATTTATGGTTTAAACACAGTAATACCGTATGGTTGCCTGCATAACGCATACAAGCTCCCACGCTCAAAACACCTGATAATCTGCAATCTGTTTTAACCGAAGATGGACACAAACAGTTGCAGTAACTCAGTGGGACAGGCAGCATCACTGGAGAGAAGGAAAGGGTGACATTTCGGGTCGAGACCATTCTTCAGACCTGAAGACTGTGTCTGAAGGGTCTCGACCCAAAACGTCACCCATTCCTTCTCTCCAGAGATGCTGCCTGTCCCACTGAGTCACTCCAGCACTTTGTGTCCAGCTTTAGTGTGACAGTGTGTCTCATTTCATCGGCTGAGACCTTTCAGGTCTGAAGAATTTTGTTGATGATGTAGAAACAAGGAATTGCAAATACTGGTTTGCAGACCCCCAGCGGGTCGTGCGGCATCTCTGGAGAACATGGATTGGTGACATTATGGGTCAGGTTACCCACCTAAAATGCTACCTCACCGGCTGAGTTTCTCCAGCACTTTGTCTCTTTGCTTGATGATGTAATGACTGTAAAAATGGCCATTTAAAATAATCGAGTATTCAGAGACATTTCCTCAGTAGATGACATTTAAAAAACAGTAAACATGTCCTTTAATTGCACAATGACATTAGGATTGTGAAGGCCTGATTTACCCATTGAAAAAAGAAAAAAAAAACGATTGTACTTAAACTATTTTACAGGTGGTAACCCTGTAAAAGACCAGCGCAGGAGTTTTCTACAATGTGCAGCTACACCTCCTCGGAGAGAGTAGGACCGTGGTCTTCAGATACAATCATTACTTCAAAAGCCTCCTTCATCCTAAAATACTTTTCTCACTGGATATGGCAATATTGAATGGATAGAAGCTAGCTTTTTATTCCACGCTGACAATTGACACAATCTCTGCAAAGATACACAATGGTTTGCAGGATTTTAATAGCTGTAGATCAAGCGATGCAATTTATGGAATAGAATGATATCAAGAAATGTCACAGCGACTTGTTATAAAATACCACTGTGATATTAGCACCTTTATAATCAGATGCTATGGCAGACTGAAACTACCTGATGTTAACAGCAAATAGTTGTTTCCTCAGATTATTCACCCAAGGGGAGTCAGTGGATAACCTTTTTTTTTTAAAAGCAGGATGAACTTGTCATTTCCCACCCCATAACTCCTCCAAAACTCCCCATTCCTCATTAGTTCCAAACCAAGGACCAATCAACAGTTGATATTCTGCATGGATTAAGCCAATATTAGCAGAAACCCAACACACAATATATTTCCTGGCTTCTGGGCAATTAGGGTCTCAAGGACTTCCTGTCCCTGCCGTTGACCCACTCTTTCCAAATGAAGACACAAGTGACCGTCTTCGTTCTTAGCCTAAGGCGTCACTTTTAACTGACATGTAGAGAGAGCATTTAACGCAGACTCCCTCTCAACGATGTGTCATGTGTCCATCCCTCCAGGCCACATTTGTTGAAAAGTAGAAATACTCAACTGATCGAGTTCTCACTGATGTGACACCAACAATGATGCTCAGCTTGACCAGCTACCATGTTAACTGAGGCACACCCAATATTAAATAGACTTGAAGCAGACAACGCAATTTAGATTGGTTTGTAGAATTTAGATTTCTGAACCACTTTACTGTAAAAAATATGTAACAGTACAACCACGCAGCAATGAGCAATATTTGTCTCTGTATACAGAGGCAATGGGATGTTGCTGTTAAAATCTATTGCTCGCAAACTCTACGCAATTTTGAAGTCTACAACGTGATAGTCAGATTTTATCATATGGTAGGAAAACCAAACATATATCTTGGAGAATGAAAATTGGGATTGTGACCTGTAGATGAACTCTGAAACTGGAAAAGAAACATTGCCAATTGCTTGCCAAATTATTATTTTTACCACTTCCTAAACAAGGCTTCCAAATAAACTGAGGATGAATTGATTCTCTCCAGTTCTGGGGAAACCAGCCTGAACACATTCTCGGAAGGCCACACGCACCACAGGTTAAGACGCAAATTAAAAGTTTTGCAGCAGATGTAGATACATTAAGAGAAAGGTCCGAATAAAGAGAAAATACAAAAACAAAATCTATAAGAGGTTGGTGTCAAATATATTTTTTAATTTACGTGGAAGGAGTTAAGATGATTGTGGCAAAGAGAATCAGAATGAGGGAGGAATAAGTATATGAAGAAGTGAGAGAAAAACACTGCTGAGGTGTAAATAGAGAGGAAAGAGAATTGCGGCAGGTCTGCAGAAAGGGGGAGAAACAGTCTGTGTCATTTGCACGTTTCCTGCATGTCAATAGAGATTTGGAGCTGGCCAACATTTATGTGCTACTGTCCTCCACCCCCCCCCCCCCCTCCCCCCCCCCCCCCCCCCACCCCCCACCATCACCCCACCCAACTTCTCATCCCCACACCATCCCAAACCCAAAAAATGTCACAACAAAATCATTAAAAAATAAATTTCCGTACATGCAGTAAAAAAAAAATAAAGAAAATAATAAAATAAATAAAATAATAAAACATATTAAAAATAAATTGAAATTGAATTAAAAATTTAACAAAAGCACAAACACAAAAAGTCAAAAAGTCCACAACACAACATAACATAAATGGCCCAGACTTCAGAGGCTTGTGCCAAGCACCGATTTCATTAATTATATATGTAACCTGGTTCTCTTCATTAGATGCATTTGCATCTCTCTATCCCCACTGATGTTCTGTTGCAGACGAATGCAGGCTTTTGCGTCACACACAAAAACGGAATATGCAACAATTATTTCTAAAGTAACATGTCAGTGAACCCTTGCAGACCTCCCTGGGGCACTTTGTGCAACAATGCAAAATGGCAAAAGAGTGTCCGAATGTACAGTATTTGTCTGAGCTGATTAACATGGAAATCTATTAGGTACCACGTTGATGGCTGAGAAACTAATGCAATAACGTGATGATGGTGACAGAAGACAAAGAGATTTACGAATAGACAGCAGAAAATGAAATATTTTCATTATGCCAATTATTTATGTACGGTTAGCTAGTTGTAGCTGTGTTGGGACATTAGGCAAGAATAATTGGACAGCAACCTGCGTAAACAAGAAATGTTGATTATTCGATGTGGAGAATATCCAAACAATGTACAAGTAAATAGGAGGCACTGTGCAGAGACAACACTTATTTAGTTTAGTTTTTCATTTAGAGATACAGCGTGGAAACAGGCCCTTCGGCCCTCCGAGTCCATGCCGACCAGCGATCCCCGCACACTAGCACTATCATAGGACATACACACTAGGGACAATTTGCAATTTTACCGAAGCCAATTAACCCAAAAGCCTGTACATCTTTGGAGTGTGGGAGGAAATCAGAGCACTCGGAGAATCCCCACCCAGGTCAAGGGGAGAATGTACAAAATTCTGTACCGACGGCACCCGTGGTCAGGATGGAACCTGGGTCTGTGAGGCAGCAACTCTACCGCTGCATCACTGTGCCACCCTCAAATAGAAAGTGATTTCCTTTATGGAAAGCTATTATCCCCCCTTACCCGTTTTGAGCCTTTGATAAAGTCCTGGGTCTCTGTCCAATTCCCAAATAAATTCAACATTTTACAAGGAGATATAAGGAACAGCAGATGTTGGTTTACAAAAAAGGGACACAAAGTGCTGGAGTAATTCAGCGGGTCATCTCAGAGATGCTGCCTGACCCGCTAAGTTACTCCAGCACTTTATGAACTAATTTTACAAGATTTGTTTTTGCCGTGGTTTTTAGTTTGAGTTCTATATCCAAACAACTAGCTGTTTCAACCAATTACTTACTTACTTACTTACTTACTGCCTATTATGCCTCCTGGCATGTAGGGCAGCAACGAAGGTCCTCCACTCCTCATTGATTCCTTCAGCTGCTGTTTCCGTAACATATTTGTTTTATGAGACAGGGTTGTTCGCCCTGTGCTCAACCTCCAACCTGGAGGACCAGTGGATTGCTCTTCGTCTCGTCTCTACCCTTCGACCTGTCCAGCATGGGAGACCCTAACAGGAGACGAATCTCCCGCAGGCATAGTTCCAGGGGTCACTGAGACACACAAGCTCCCCGAATCACGACAAGGTTGCAATCCAACGGGAAGGCTTCAACCAATGCATTGACCTTTCCCCTTCAGTCTCTGGAGATATCAGGTTGCTGATCAAAATAATTCTTCAAACTTACTGAGTTAAACACATCTGTCAGATACCTTCTTTATGAAGTGAACTTTAATCTTTCCAGAATGTAGTGCATTAATTGTAAATTGTAATTGTAATTGTAAATCTTTATTGTCATTTCCTGAGTATTCGCATACTCAGAGGAAACAAAAAAACGTTTCTCAACCAGTGTCCATTCAGTTTTCGTTACAAAATAAATAGCAATTAAAATTAAAATACATGTCATGAACAATTTAACCCTCTAATAACATTCAATAACATTCAACAGCCGTTCCGACCGGCAGCGGCACAACAGTGGCTCTGCTGCAGTGTGGGGGGTTTGTGCGCGATACTTGGCAGGGGGGAAAGTTCATTTAACAGTCTTATAGCCTGTTAAATTTTGCTTCATAGTTTAAAACACAATAGGAAAGAGGTCTCCTGGATTTGCAACTACCTGGATGAAAAGCTTCACATACAATAGATGTGCAGCTGCCGATAAAAAAAATCTCAGAAGGAGGTAGAAGAACATGCATAGCCCAAAGTAGGTTCAAAGTTGGAAGTGAAGGAGTGGCTCCAAATCTTTGATCTTGGAATGTGTACAACACCGGCACAAGCTGTATCAAAGCCCATTTTGGGTCATTGAGAAGTTAGGATTTTTTAAGCACTGTTCTCCCAGTGGGGTTAGGGAATGTCAAGGCAAAGACCTATTAATGATGAATGAATTAATCAGTCTGAAGAAGGGTTTCAGCCCGAAACGTCACCTATTTCCTTCGCTCCATAGATGCTGCTGCACCCGCTGAGTTTCTCCAGCATTTTTGTGTACCAATGATGAATGAATGTTGTTTCAGTTCAACAAAGAGAGTTGTTGTTTTATATAACACAAGTTAGAATTAGGGTGAAGCTCACATTATATTGAAAGGCCAATACCTCACAAGTTAGATATGGAGTAGACGTTCTCATACCACACGGTCAGGTAGTTTACCTGGTGCCATTAAAATGTTATTGGTATTAATATTCACCAGGGTTTTTCCGCCTGATTCCAGCTTGAGTGTAAACCCGCATTCATTGCCTGCGGGATAACATAGGGCCTCAAAAATAGGAGGTGTAAACTGTCATGTGTTTCAAATGCTGTTGTTGATGCCTGGCACTCTAGAGGAACTGGAAAAAAACAGCATTGCGTCTCCTGGCTGACAGAGGGCGAGCAGAAATTAGGTTAGAATCAGTGCAGAACCTATGGGGTGAAACAACTGCACTAATGAAAGCCAGTGTCCCGTTCAATGTCCCAGTTCATAAGCACCGTGTCATCAATTTTCCTGACATTTTTCTAGGCATTACAGACCCATACTTGATCAGATGTGTTGGTCAGCTTTCTTCATTTAAAGATTTATGTTTGTTACATCGTGCCCTCACTCATGCTGGTACCAAGACCAGCTTATGACTCCACTGCTGAACCCAGCTGTTCTCATCCCAGAAGACCTGAGGAGCCATCGGCACAACGGGGCACTGGTCCACGCGGTGGACGTTCTCGGAGGGCCATGCGGGCGGTTGCTAAATCCCGACAGGCAGCCGACCGTGGAACCGGGGGAGCTCGTCTGGAGTGTGTCTGAGGCTCGTCTCCTGCTCGCCCCCAAAGACGGGGAACTGGAAGGAGGCGAGAGTTGGCGACACCGGCAGATGCTGGTTAAAGGGCCGGTAGGAGAACCAGGGAGGTATAGCCTTCCACGCATTCAAGGTCAGCTGCGGGAGGCGCCGCCCTGGGATACAAAGGCTGAAACCTCAGAGAGGAGAGAAGGAAGGGCTTCCTGACGATCCGAATGAGGTAGTGGCTGCAATGGACCTTTATGGCCAGCTGTAGCTGTGTAAAATGGCACCAAAATCTGGAGACGATTGCATATGGACTCAGTGGGCTGTTTCCATGCATGGGGTGTTTAATCGGGGATTGTCTTTTTGTATGGCAATAATCTTACTGATGTATTGGTAAAAAATGTATTTCACTGTACCTTGGTACATGTAGAAATAAAAGAACCATTGAACCATTGAGAGGGCTCTGATCATTGCCCCCGAGTGGTTTGCATGAGTGGGATGTTGGGCTACTGCCTTTCTGCCATTGCTCCCATGTTCTTTTGTGAGTTTATCTCCCGATTAAATGTTTTGCCATATTTAACTGAATTTTAATTCATGACCAGATGGCACGACAAATAAAATGTTGCTTATGTGGTGGGAAATGGGGTTAATAAAGACATATGGCCTTTAGCAATACATTCACTCATGGTTCTGGTGCGGCAGGATACAAGTCCAAATTTCAAGATCCTCCTTTATGTCTACAAAGCCCTTAATGGGCTTGCCCCCACCTACATCAAAAGTCTGCTTACCCACCACACCACCTCCAGGTCCCTCAGATCGACCGACTTGGGGTTATTGAACATCCCGCGGTCTAGGCATAAGCTCAGGGGCGACCATGCCTGTGGAATAGCATCCCTCTTCCCATCAGAACTGCCCCATCCATGACTTAAAACTCATCTCTACTCCCAAGCCTTTCTTGACGTCCTCTGAGCACGGGCTATATGTATGTAGTGATGTATGTATTTAATCTATGAACCACTGTTGCATAATGTTAGTACCTGTACCTCCACCAATGTAAAGCACTTTGGCCAACGAGAGTTGTTTTTTAAATGTGCTATATAAATAAAAGTGACTTGACTTGACTTGATAAGTCCAGTAAGAAGAAAAGTCGTGCACTTGTCAAGTATTATTGCCAAAACACAACATCTGTTTTATTCTATTTCACTCCTGGTGTATGGATGATACAAACTGCTTATTGCCCATTTCTGGATAGCCTTGAGAGGCTGTCTATGAGGCACCTCCTTGAAACCATGCAGTCTACGTGAGGAAGATACTCACGGAATGTCTACTGCAGAGGAGGAGGCCCACTGAGACGAAAGCAGCTGTTCCCACTCCCAGTCATCTCCCAAAAGCCCTGAAAATCAATTACTTTCAGATATTCACCAGCTCCTTTCTGCAAGGAATCTGCCTTTGGAAGTGCATTCCAGGTCTGAACTAGACATTGTGGAAGAAAGTTCTCCTGTCACATTTAATTCTTTACCCAATTGCCTTGAATCTGTATCCTCTAGTTCTTAGCCCCTCCACCAATGTTAACCATATAACATATAACAATTACAGCACGGAAACAGGCCATCTCGACCCTTCTAGTCCGTGCCGAACACATAATCTCCCCTAGTCCCATATACCTGCGCTCAGACCATAACCCTCCATTCCCTTCCCATCCATATAACTATCCAATTTATTTTTATATGATAAAAACGAACCTGCCTCCACCACCTTCACTGGAAGCTCATTCCACACAGCTACCACTCTCTGAGTAAAGAAGTTCCCCCTCATGTTACCCCTAAACTTCAGTCCCTTCATTCTCATGTCATGTCCCCTTGTTTGAATCTTCCCTACTCTCAGTGGGTAAAGCTTTTCCACGTCAACTCTGTCTATCCCTCTCATCATTTTAAAAACCTCTATCAAGTCCCCCCTTAACCTTCTGCGCTCCAAAGAATAAAGCCCTAACTTGTTCAACCTTTCTCTGTAACTTAGTTGCTGAAACCCAGGCAACATTCTAGTAAATCTCCTCTTTACTCTCTCTATTTTGTTGACATCCTTCCTATAATTAGGCGACCAAAATTGTACACCATACTCCAGAATTGGCCTCACCAATGCCTTGTACAATTTTAACATTACATCCCAACTTCTATACTCAATGCTCTGATTTATAAAGGCCAGCACACCAAAAGCTTTCTTTACCACCCTATCTACATGAGATTCCACTTTCAGGGAACTGTGCACAGTTATTCCCAGATCCCTCTGTTCACCTACATTCTTCAATTCCCTACCATTTACCATGTACGTCCTATTTTGATTTGTCCTGCCAAGATGTAGCACCTCACACTTATCAGCATTAAACTCCATCTGCCATCTTTCAGCCCACTCTTCCAACTGGCATAAATCTCTCTGTAGACTTTGAAACTCTACTTCATTACCCGCAACCCCACCTATTTTAGTATCATCTGCATACTTACTAATCCAACTTACCACACCATCATCCAGATCATTGATGTACATGACAAACAACAGTGGACCCAACACAGATCCCTGTGGCACCCCACTCGTCACTGGCCTCCAACCTGACAAACAACCATCCACCATTACTCTCTGGCATCTCCCATTCAGCCACTGTTGAATCCATCTTGCTACTCCACCATTAATACCCAACCATTGAACCTTCTTAACCAACCTTCCATGAGGAACCTTGTCAAAGGCCTTACTGAAGTCCATATACACAACATCCACTGCGTTACCCTCATCAATTTCCCGTGTAACATCTTCAAAAAATTCAAGAAGATTAGTTAAACAAGACCTTCCAGGCACAAATCCATGTTGACTGTTCCTAATCAAACTCTGTTTATCCAGATGCTTATATATATTATCTCTAAGTATTCTTTCCATTGATTTGCCCACCACTGACGTCAAACTAACAGGTCTATAATTGCTAGGTTTACTCTTAGACCCCTTTTTAAACAATGGAACAACATGCGCAGTATGCCAATCCTCCGGCACTATTCCCGTTTCTAATGACATTTGAAATATTTCTGTCATAGCCCCTGCTATTTCTACACTAACTTCCCTCAATGTCCTAGGGAATATCCTGTCCGGACCTGGAGACTTATCCACTTTTATATTTCTCAAAAGTGTCAGTACTTCCTCTTCTTTGATCCTCATAGTTTCCATAGCTACTCTACTTGTTTCCCTTACCTCACATAATTCAACATCCTTCTCCTTGGTGAATACCGAAGAAAAGAAACTGTTCAATATCTCCCCCATCTCTTTTGGCTCTGCAGATAGTTGTCCACTCTGACTCTCTAATGGACCAATTTTATCCCTCGTTATCCTTTTGCTATTAATATAGCGGTAGAAACCCTTCGGATTTACTTTTACCTTACTTGCCAAAGCAACCTCATATCTTCTTTTAGCTTTTCTAATTTCTTTCTTAAGATTCTTTTTACATTCTTTATACTCCTCAAGCACCTCATTTACTCTATGCTGCCTATAATTATTGTAGATCTCCCTCTTTTTCCGAACCAAGTGTCCAATTTCCCTTGAAAACCATGGCTCTTTACAATTTTTACGATTTCCTTTCAACCGAACATGTTCTCCTACCAATCTGCCTATTGTCTGCATTATTTTATATACCACCACGGATCCTATTGAGACCTCCTTTATTCCACAGAGAACAATCCCAGTTTCTCCAGACTACCCACATTACTAAAATGCTCCATCTATGAATCACTTCAGTTAATCTCTTCTGCTCCCTCTCCAAAGTCTTCACACTCTTCCTAAAGAATCACATCCACATCTGGATACAATATTCCGCTTTTGCCCAAAATAGCATTTTTAAAAACCTTGTCATGACTTCATTATTCTTGTGCTCCATGCCTTTATTTATAATTCTGCTTTCCTGTGCACAATTATAACAACCCTCCCTGCCACATTTAATGAAGTATTGAAATATACCTCCAGGCTTCTGATCTTACTCACTTTGAATGGTGGCATCTCATTTCTATTACCTCTTTTCATTCTTCCAATAAAAATGGAACAATTCACATGTCTCAGCATTAAGTTTCATCTGTCCACCCATTCCACCAGCCTGTCTAAACACAGGTAATTATGCCTTCAACCTTGGCTTCGCCTGAAAATATGAAAAATGTGCGCCAAAGTCCTTGGAAAGGAGGATGTTGCTAAAGAACGTGATTGAGATATTTTAAATCATTAATGTAAAGAAAAGTATTCCAAATACCAACCGCCTAGGAAATTTCAAAAGGTGAGATGCGAAAGTCCATACCTCTGTGCTAAACAAGGAATAGTGTTATGTTTTAAGGTCTGGATGAAAATAGTTGCCTAAAAGGGAATTTTCTCAAGATAATATTTATGCTCTTGAAATAGTTGGGAATGGCAATTGATTCACAAATAATCTATTTCCCTGCCTATCAAAGCACAAAGGTTAAAAGTGACTTTTCCCATAAATTATTTTCTTTGCTGGATTTAAACCAAGGTTTATCACGCAATCTCTCATTTGAATTAATTCATCCCTAGCATTGCTGTTACAGACTGGTCCTGAGGCAGTTGGATTTTCAAGAGAAATTGAGGGGATTCCTCGACACTCAGTGATTCCCTGAGAGAGTCCAAGGATTTTGCAAGCCAGGGACTTGTGAAGGTCAAGGAAAAACCAGGCAACGCAACCAGAGACAGGTAGGGTTTTCTGAGGCTTTCAGGGAAAATCCAAGGTCAGATCTCAAGAACTCAAGCCAGCCAAGGAATCACATCAGTATTGATTTGATTCTTGATTAGTACAGGAGTCAGGGGTTATGGGGAGAAAGGAGGAGAATGGGGTTAGGGGGGAGAGATAGATCAGCCATGAATGAATGGCAGAATAGACTTGATGGGCCGAATGGACTAATTCTGCTCCTATTACTTTTGACCTTATGACATAGGACTTGGAACTTGGGAGACAAAGACCCTTCTGTTAGACTGACAAGTCCAATAAGTTCTAACAATTGTCACAGCCTTAATATCAAACATTTGGTGTCAACTCTTTGCAAGTCAAATGGACTTTTTCAGGATCTCCAGCCACTCTTCATCATCCTACATCCGATAGGCTTTTAGAGATCATAAAAATTACCAGCTATTCACTTACTCAAACACCTTCCACCTTGATATCTTGGACTTGGCATATTAACTACCTTTCCTCAATTAAATAATCATAGCCAACACTTACACCAGTCCAGCTGCCATCCAGCCTCATTGTATAGCTCACAGTCCATATATATTTTACAAACCTCTGGCATAGGGGTCAGAATAGGACATTATGGGCAAATCTAACTACTGCTACATCAGAAGTAATGGGAATTATTTGATAAGTCCCTTTATTTTGAACCTGGATTCATGGCAACAAACCCTTCTGATTTATACATGCAAACTGGAGGAGAAAGAACCACAAAAGAAAATAATAAATAAAGAAGGAAACTTCAACCCAAATGGATCAAATTACCTGCTTAACATTATTACAAATAGTTACGAAGTAAAGGAACTTCATAACAAACCAGCTCACCATGATTTCCTTGTTCATTATAGGAGGGAATAAAACTGGTGAAGAGTGAATTTCAAGAAATAGAGAAAAGAGTGGGTGGGTGAGGTGAGACAGGAAGGGACAAGTTTGTTGATTTAAGAATAGAATAGTTTCTTTATTGTCATTGTAACATGAACCATGTACAACGAAATTTAAAAATGTCAGCCAGTCAGTGCACCATTCAAACATTTCTAAAAGCTAACGATACATACAAGATAAAATATTAAAAGATAAACAACTAAAATAAATATCACGAAAATAGAATCGCAACATTAAGAAGAGTAGTGGGCAACACTATCCAACAATGTTCTCTGGTTGTTAACTAAGTGATTAGCTCTGATAATGTGATTATCTTGCTTTGTATATCTGACTGCTCTGTGCCTAATCTCAAGGGCTATTGGCTTCTATAAATTGAACACAGTGGGCAACGTGGTGAAACTATTCAGGCAGAAATTAAAAATATCAATAAAATTTGGCTTGTTAGGTTAAATGTCCTTTAACAACACCATATTAATTCAGGCAGCAATCTCAGTAGAGTACTGAAGACCAAATTGTTGGTACTTCATTGATAAGATGTAAATGAAGCCTGAATTAATAAATCGGTATTTGGCTTCTAACCTCTACCCTCACATAATGATGGGCGGTTGTATGAACTTTGCAGTTCCCTGAGGATGCTTATACATGACCTCTCTCGCCTTATTGAAATCAAGAATTGTGCAGTTGTACTTTATCTTATGTGGAGCAAGGGTAGAGGTTTGAAGCAAAATTATGATTTATTAATTCAAGCTTCATTCACATCTTATCAATGAAGCACCAACATTTTGGTCTTCAGTTTCCACTGAGATTGCAGCCTGGATTAATATGGTGTTGTTAAAAGATATTTAACGGAACAAGGCTAATTCAGCTGTACTCACAAAATTTCAAGGTAAATTAATCCAGCTATTTTAACATGTGGGGCCCAGTGTTAGACATACAGATTTTCAGACTCAACAATAAAAGTTTTTTTTTTTAAATCCAGGTTTTTATTGTGAAATGGAGGAAAATTAGATTTGAGTAAAAACTCCGCCAAAAAAAAAATATCCGCTTCGCTTTTATCCTCTGAACACGGTCCGATCGGATCACTGGGTGAAATGCAAGAGATTTGATTGGGCGGGGAGGACAACTCTTGGAATTGTGAAAATCAATATACATAAAACTCTGATCTTGGATGTGGATGTATTTGTGTGTTTTTCTGTAATTCACATCTCCTCGAAAACACGACGCGCTAACGGTAAAAAAAATTACATATTCCAATAGAGGTTTACCTCATGATCTTGAAAATCGCCTCATCTGAAAATTTGATTAATTATCTCCCGAGTTTTTAATTAAAATTGTTCACAAATCTGAGATATTTTTTAAAGCGCCAACGAGCTAATGACGTCACAGTGGCTCTGCTCCTTGCGGCCAGATGTGCAGAGTGTTCAACGATGGCCACTGGTTTCCATCTGCTGCGAATTACGTTAACCCGCCCCCCGACTCGCACTTGGCCGAGGGCTTCAGAGGTCCCGAGAGGTCCCGAGGCCCGCCGCCCACTTGCAGTCCGCCCCGTCCACGCCGCCCGCTCGCCAAGTTCAAGTCTGTCCTCTCCATCTCACTCCCTCCTCTCCCCCCACCCTTTCACCACCGTCCCCCCTCTCACCACGCTGCCACTGTCCTCTCCCCCCCCCCCCCCCCCCTCCTCCCCAACGGGTCCCCCTTGGTCTAGTATACATTTTTTTTAAAGAGACGTACACTTACGGATTCGCCCTAGACCCTGTTGTGGCAACACACAACAGGGCGCGCCAAGGCGGAGTTGGCTTCACCAGGGAGGTGACTGCGAGCCATGTTTTCACACACATCCCCTCTCCATTAGCCCGGCGGCCACACAACGGCGGTGACCGGTAACCGGGAGATCGGACTCCGGACTGACAGAGACTAAAATGTGTGTGTTTAAAAAAAAATATTTTATAAAATAGGAGAGTGAGGAAAATAGATGGTTGTGCAAGGAACCAAATGAGAGGAATTAATTTGTACGGTTGAGGGATTATTACAGTAAAACCTGGAGGTACAAAAAAGGCGGGAGCCTTTCAGGGCGATTGCCACTCGCTACCACAATCTTTGCTCGCTACTGCAGTGCATCATAATGGGGTCTGGGTGCGGTCCCGGCAACATTCCCCAGGAGCAGAGGGATCCAGCTGTTTTGCATCCATACCAGATCATAGCTTGCTGCCAATGCTATTGCATTTCCCTCCCCAGCGACGGCGGGATCGGTGCTTTAAAATTCCTCGAGTAAAAGCCCTCGCCAGTTAACAATCTTCTTTATTGATCCCTGCGTGTGAAGCTAGTGCTGTATTCCTTTTTCTAATTCAGCACAGGCATTTCTTTCCTCCGCTCTCCCTCGTGGGATTTCACAGCGGTTTGCCATTCCTGGAACAATAAAACACGCTGTTCCCAGTTGAGTTAACTCACACAAAAAACAAGCAGTCAAAGAATAGCCGGTGATGGAAAATTCAATACGAGTTGCTCTTCTTAAAGAGAACGCTGCCAACTGCCATCTCCCTTCAAAGGGGAATAATGAGAGAACAGCGGGGTGGTGGTGTGCCCGGAATTGCGATGGGGAAGAGGGCAGACACCCGGCGGGGGCGGCGGGTGAGGAGGTGCTGGCAGGATTTGCAACATGCAGAAGGAGCGCAGGGCTGCTGGTTGCTCAAGGGCCCCCCGAGCCGACAGCTCGCAGCAATCGGTGCTGTGCTCTGTGCAGGATAGGCAGTCTGTCGCGCGATCAGTTCAGTCCTTTTGCAAGCCCCGGCCTGGAGGTGGAGCGAGCGCCATGGATGCAGATGAGCGGGTGAATGTGGCAGAATGCACACTATGCTGTTGCGCGCCGGCCACTGAGTATGAATTGTGTGACAGAGTGCAGCAATGGGAGCCGGTGCGATTGGGAGATAGCAAGGATGGGGGAGTGAGACACGGCAATAATCTGATCATAAATGAGTGGGTAGAAAGGAACTGCATATGCTGGTTTACACCGAAGATGGACACAAAACGCCGGAGTAACTCAGCGGATCAAGCAGCATCACTGGAGAAAAGGATTAGGTTCGGGTTTTAAGAAGAAGGGTCTCGACCCGAAACGTCATCTATTCCTTTTCTCCAGAGATGCTGCCTGACCTGCTAAGTTACTCCAGCTTTTTGTGTCTGTCATAAATGAGTGGGGATTGCTGGCTGAGAGTGTGTGAGAAAGTTCCAATGATGGTCTGCGTGCGAGTGTGAATGCGTGGACCATAGTACATTAGTTATTGTCACGCATCCCTTGTTAGTTCCCTCTCTCCTGTTTCCCCACACGCCAACTAATTTGTCTACTAAAAAGGACACAAAGTGCTGGAGTAATTCAACAGATCAAGCAGCATCTCTGGAGAACATGGTTAGGTGACGTTTTGGGTCGAGACTCTTATTTAGACTGATTGTGGGGGGTGGATGGGGAGAAGAAAGCTAGAAAAGGGGAGAGGCAGGACAACGAGGGACAGGTTTAGTTTAGAGATAACAAACAGGCCCTTCAGCCCACCAAGTCCGCGCCAACCGGCAATCCTCGCGCATTAGCACACACTATGCACGAGGGACAATTTACAAATTTTAACAAAGCCAATTAACCTACAAACCTGTATGTCTTTGAATACCAAAATAGATCAAAGGTTAGTACCGTGTAGTGGTAGAGAGTTAAAAGATCAGCCATGCTTTGGATGGACGGCAGATACAAAGACCCAAAGAGCCCACTCCTGCTTCTTTATTTTTATCATTTACTAGACTAAGTGGGACCCATTGGGTCCCAGCGTCACACGGGAGGGCTTGTCCCCCAATTCAATATTCCACCTCTCCACCAATTCCAATATTGGTGGCCAGTGGTGGGTGGGAGGGGGGGGCTTTCTGGAGTGCTAGTATGGGTGTTGTGGGCTGAAGGGACTGGTTTCAGATGGCTAGTATGGACTGGCGGCTCAGGCACTCAAGCCTATTGTGCTGCCAGCTCATTCACTCACGGCTGGTGGGCTGGCAGTTGACTCACAGCTATTCCTTGAAATACCATTTCATGCAGGGTGCAAGGCCACCAAATTCAAGTGCAGTTTCATACCATTTCAAGCAGGGTGCAAGGCCACTAAAGACAGCAAGTCGTGACCTCTCCCTCCTCCATCTTACAGAGACTGAGCCATGCCCACACTTCTGGGTTTTATAGTCACCCCACCCCCACCAGAAGGCCTTCATTGCGTGATTGACAGGAGAGAGAATCTCAACATTTTTTAAACATGAATAACTCTTTTATTTTTAATCGATGGGAAAAATCCTCGGCATCCGATGAGCGGAGGGGGACTCTGAGTAAGTTGGGCAAAAATCACAGCCATACATGGTAGCACTTGTTCTAAAATCAATATAAAACTCCAACAGGAAGTGGTCAAGATTAGACTTTAATTATATAGAAGGCAAGGTAACTTTAATTCGGCAAGGCAACTTTAATTAGGCAAGGCGACTTTAATTGGACAACAACTTTAATTCGGCAAGGCAAGGCAACTTTAATTAGGCAACACAGCTTTAATTTCCAAACCAAAGGCAACAGCTTTCGCATTTCCAAACCACAGCTTTAGCATTTCCAAACCAAAGGCAACACAGCTTTAGCATTTCCAAACCAAAGGCAATACAGCTTTAGCATTCCGAAACTATATTTTGAAACCACATTAAGGGCATTGACAGGTCAGTAAAACCACTCACAATTTAGTAGACACGTGTTCAGTGTTATTCACAGCTCAGACTGAGAGACATGACCCTTTCTCTCCCCCATCTTGCAGTGACTGACTGAGGCACTCAACACTTCTGGGATTTATAGTCCCTTCGGAAAGGGCGAGGCCTTCAGGTGAGAGAATCTCAACATTTTTTAAACACTAATAACTCTTTTATTTTTCATCGATGGGAAAAAATCCTCTTGTCCTGCGCAGCGGAGGGGGACTGAGTAAGATGGCCAAAAGTCACAGCCGTAAGTGGCAACATGTTTTCTAAAATCAATATACAGAACAACAGGAAGTGGTCAAGATCAGACTTTTAATAATATAGATGTTCAGAGATGTTTGGAGCAGCACAGTGGCATAGAATTGCCGCCTTACAGCACTAGAGACCTGGGTTCGATCCTGACTACGGGGTTAGTACGTTCTCCCTGTGACCGCATGGGTTTTCTCCGAGTGTCCCGGTTTCCTCCCACACTCCAAAAACATATAGGTTTGTAGGTTAATTGGGTTCGGTAAAATTGTAAATTGTCCCTCGTAGGATAGTGCAAGTGCATGGGGTGATCGCGGATCGGTGTGGACTTGATGGGCCAAAGGGCCTAATTCTGCGCTGTATCTCTAAAGTCTAAAATTCAGGTTAGGAGCTTGATATAGACCACGTGGCCATGACATTTGAACCACTAATCAGATGACAATAATAGTGTCAGACTGGCACCTGTGATAAATGGCAACGAACGCCCTGCAGTCCAGTGGAAGGTGCTGCTGCTGCAACCCGATGTGCAAGCCACTGCGTTCATACTTTGGATTGAAGTCTGGGAGTTTGTGGATGAAGGAGAACACAGCATTCTACTCACGTCAGTTCCACTTTCTGCCTTCTTTGCCAACCTGGCATTGGGTCACTACATTTGCATTGATTTCTCTAGTCATCTCTGTTGGAAAATCTTGGCAGCTCCTTAAAACCACGTGGCCAGAATTTTGGAGCAAAAGATAAACCGCTGGAGAAATTCAGTGGTTCGAGCAATATTTGTGGAGGCAAATGAATGGTCAATGTTTTGGATCAAGATGCTGGTTCTGGACTAAGAGTGTAGAGGGAGGGGAGAGGAGGGCTTAGGCAGAGGCTGGAAGGTGACAGATGGAACCTGACAAAGTGGAGGTCGGGGGGGGATGATGCCAGTATGTGACTTTTCTGTCCATTAATTTTCTACTCTCCCCGCACCACAACCTGAGAGTACTAACACAGTCCCTTGGTGATTCCTCCAGGCACACATCACCACCAACATTTGAGTATTACATGTTGTTGCTAATGTATCTACCAGAGCCATGTGTACCTTGGACTATGACCTTTCAGTAAATTATTACTCCAGACACTGGTGTTAGTCAGGAGTTAACCGTCTTCAGTAAAATAAGTTTATAGGGATTTATTTCGTTGTTATTAACCATATTGAGCAGCATCGCTAAACAAACAGCAGACACTGGACATTCAAAGCATCCGGTTGTATGCCAATAGTTAAAAATATGGCTGGGGGCACATATAGTAAAACCTTACTCTAGTCGTAGTCACTTCAGAGGGAGTGGTGACATTGGGACAATGAATAGGAAATGGCCCAACTGATACTGAGGGAGCAACCAGGCTGATATTGGGACAGAGCCAAGGTGATTTCAAGGAGAGGCCCGAGCCAATATCAGGGCAGCACCGAGGGAATGCTCAGAACAACACTGAGAGACTAGCCGAACGACATTGAGGGAATACCCGGGCCAATATCAGGGCATTGCCAAAGTAGCACCTGGATCAATATCGAAGGAGTGCTTGAGCTGACATTGGAACAGTACCAATGAAATGTCTAGGCCAACTGGATTGGGACAATGCTGAAGGAGAGTCCAAGTAAATATGCTGGGGGAATGACTGGGGGAAATAAGTTCTTTGAGATACTTATCTAGCTCTTGAATGCTGCAATTGGATTCACCTACGTAAAAATATTACCTCTTTGTTATTGTTGGTTCTTTCATTCTCTGTTCCCTAATCCTTGACACCTCCACTTATTGTATCCACTTTCTCTATATCTTTTCTTATTCTCAATACCTCTTGCCGATCATCTCTCAATCTCTGATGTCCAATCGGAATAATCCAGCCTCTCCAGTCTATGCACATAACTAAAGCCACTCACTCTAGAGTAATTGGGGTAAATTTCAAGAACATTCTCCTGATCAAATTCAGAAAACTCCCCCACTCTTGCCCTGTATATTATTGCTATCCCAATCTTTATTTTATCAAGTTATAATCCCATATTACCATATCTCTTCTGCTTTTGCACAACTCTGCATTTTTCCTTCAAATTTGAAATTCCATCCCACTGTGGAACCTGTGGAACAGTCGACTCGTAACATCAACATGGATACTGAAGGCCACTTTTGTCCAGGAAAAAAAAGTCACTGTTGTTAATGTTTCTATTAGACGTAAGAACAAATCATGGCATTGAAAAGTCAGCAAAATACCTTCATCTCAAGGAAGCCATCAGAGTTGCAACATTAAATTGGTGAGTTCCTTAGTTTTATTATTGGTGCAAGGGAGAACTCTTTCCATATAATGACTCTGTCATGAACCTTCTAGGATCACTGAATTCAAATCATTTACTGTGCAAGTTTCAAGAGTGAACCTTTTAGGAGTGACTGATATTTTTAGATTTTTTTTATTGACTATTCAAATTAGTTGCTTTTCTTATCTAATGCTGCTATTTTGCTTTTTCATAGCGGTGGTTTTATGTATATTGGTGTGGTTTTTGTTTCTGTTATCTTAAACCTTTACTGTTAAGTTTACTTTTTAACCTCCTATTGTTTCTAACCACAAATCGATGTTGTCCTTGATCATTACAGAATATCCTTTTTTTTCCGTCACTGTAATGTCTTCCTTAATCAATACTCTAATTCCTTCTCCTTTCCTCCCTCCCCTATCATTCCTAAACACTGCTTTACTACAGGAATGGTTAGAACCCTCTCCAGCCCTTGTCCTCATGAGGAAATCCCACATGGTTAATTGTGGCTGTCTGACCTTATTTAACATTTTATTTGTATTTACATCCTAGCTCTTTAAAACTGCCTTGCGATGCTTGCC
Organism: Leucoraja erinaceus; assembly: GCF_028641065.1. Taxonomy (NCBI): domain Eukaryota; kingdom Metazoa; phylum Chordata; class Chondrichthyes; order Rajiformes; family Rajidae; genus Leucoraja; species Leucoraja erinaceus. The sequence continues at coordinate 13,894,361 of NC_073393.1, read as the reverse complement.
TTACTGAAATTGACAGTTTCCTGATCAGTGTCAGGGGTTATGGAGAGAAAGCAGCAAAATGGTGTTGAGAGGGAAAGTTAGCCATGATTGAATGATAGATTAGACGATGGGCTGAATGGCCTAATTCTGATCCTATAACTTATGAACTTGGTCTTTATTTTCTTGGTCTGATCCTGTCTAAAACGTTATATTTCTCGTGTGGTGACATTTCTCCCTCCCACTGCTTTTCGCATTATTTTCCATTTCCAGAGCTAACCTTACAAGCCCAGTCACATGGCAAATTAGTTGAAACCTCCCCCTGCAGTAATAGCAAACCTTCCCACTCCATCGAAGTCCCTCACCCTGAGCACAGGATCGCCCCAGGGTTGCGTCCTCAGCCCCCTATTGTACTCCCTGTACACACATGACTGTGTGGCTAGGTTCAGCTCCAATTCAATAATTAAGTTTGCTGATGACACTGTGGTGGTGGGCCTGATCTCAGACAATGATGAGAGGGCCTACCGGGAGGAGGTGGCTGATCTAGCACTCACTGAATGCAAATCATTTACAGCCTCCTCTTGAACATCAAAAAAACGAGGAGTGACTGATCATGGACTTTTTTTAGGGCACTCATCAAAGGACGTGCTTTCCCATTGAGTATAAATGGGGATATTGTGGCTTTTTCATAACGGTTTTTAAATATCTGGGTGTCCACATCTCTGAGGATATGACATGGTCATCACACGCCTCAGCATTGGTTCTAGGGCAAGGCAGCGCCTTTACCACCTCAGGCATTACAGAAAATTCAGAGTGTCTCCGAGGATCCTCCAGTGCTTCTTAACAATACTCTAATGGAATGCATCTTGTCCGGGAACATTACCATCTGGTTCGGGAATTGCTCTGCCAAATGACAAGAAGGCTCTGCAGAGAGTAGTGCTCATGAGGAACGCACTATGGGAAATTCACTCACCCCCCCTGACCTTATTATACATTTTAGGTGCAACTATAGAGCAAGCAAAATCAAAAGAGACCTCTTCCACCCCTGCCTTACTGAAATTGACTGTTCCAGCCGCTCACGGTCAGGCAAACGCCTCCGTTGCCAAAATGCAGTGAGAGGGAGAGGTTAGAAGGAGCTTTGAATGATAGATTAGGCAATGATGGACTGTAAACGCCTTTCTGCTCCAGGGACTAACTGTACAGAACGTTTTTCCTTCTATTATTTATTATGTAAAATAATATGTGTGTTATGATTGTGTTTATAATTTGTTTGGTTGTTTTGTTTTTCCGCGAGCATTGCCACTTTCATTTCACTGCACATCTCGTATGTGTATGTGACAAATAAACTTGACTTGACTTGACTTGACTTGACTTGACACTCTGATAAAGTGGAATCCATACAAATTGTATAGGTCCCACCTCCCCCTAGAATTAGAGCCAATGTCCCAGGAAACGAATGCCTTCCCTCCTGCACCATCTCTCAGGTCATGCATTTATCCACCTTAACTTCCTATTTTTATTCTTTAATCTACTTCGCGTCTGTCTACATCCATTTAGGGTTGTCAGGTACACCCAGAAGGAAAAAAACGATGGGGGAGGGGGGGGCGAGCAAAGGGGTGCACTTCCAGTGTATGTTTCCTTCAAGATCCACTCGGAGATGAGCAAAGGCAAGTGCTCATGGACACCAGTGGGGGGATCAGTGTGGCAATGGCAATGGGAGGTTACCGAGACATAAAGCCATATCATAGCTGAGATGCAAGGCCTGCCATACATAAATCGGTAGACTGATTTAAAAAAAAAATCATTTATTGAGTCTGCATTTAATTGCCCATTCCGAATTACCCTTGAGAAGATGATGGTGAGCTGCCTTGTTCAACCACTGCAGTCCTTGAGGTGTGAGTACACCCACAAAGTGGTTAGGGAGGGAGGTGCAGGATATGGACTCAGCGACTGTGAATGATTGACAATATATTTCCAAGTCAGATTTATATGTGGCTTGTAGGACAATTGGCATGGTTGTGTTCCCTCATTTTTGCTGCACTTGGTTTAACGGGTAGACGGTATGGGTTTGAAACCCATAGGTATACTGATTTATGCTCGCTAAATAGTCTTGGTGAGTTGATTTCCCCAATGAGATTTTTTGTGTGCATGTATATTGCAGTGATGGACACATAGAAATACAGGTCATTTCTCTCTTTAATGAGAAATTGGGACATTTAGCAGCTGAAATTGTGGAGAAAAAAAATTAACTCCCAAGAAAATTGATTCTGTCGTACTTCGTCGGAGATATCTGAAACCCCGAGTAAATTATTTCCTTGTGCTCACACTTCATGCTATTCTGGGTGCTTTGCCCTGTCAGTCTATTTCGAGAGCTATTTCAGGCAGCACAGTGGCACAGATGGAGAGTTGCTGTCGTACAGCGCCAGAGACCTGGGTTCGATCCTGACTACGGTTTGTATGGAGTTTGTACGTTCTCCCTGTAAGCACGTGGGTCATTTCCTCGCACACACCAAAGATATATAGGTTTGTAGGTGAATTGGCTACAATAAACATTGTAAATTGGCCCGAGTGTGTCTGATAGTGTTAGTGTACGGGGATCGCTGGTCGGCGTGGGTGGGAGATTGCAACCTTTACGTGGTCCGCCCTGTTTCGACAAATGCAATCAACCTGCCATGCACAATGAAATGAGATCCAATAGAACAAGTTGGCCTACAACTGTAGGCTGTGCACGCCATACACAAGAAGAAGAAGCTGGTCGGTGTAGACTCCGGTGGGCCGAATGCTCTGTTTCCACGCTGTATCTCTGAAGCCTAAAATCTAACTCCTCTGAATGATTTGGTGCTGTGTATATTGTGCAAGCATTCTCTCAAAGCATGCTTGCCCTGGTACTGTGAAGTTATTGTTAACTAATACCAAGCACACTGTAACAGTGTTCACTTATGTATGTATATACACATTTTGTAAATGTAGTACTATTGACAAAATGAAAAAGAGAATTACGTTTAAGAATCAGCTGAAAGATTGAAGGTGACAATCAAAGGTGGCACCAGCAGAGAAATGGGATATGGTTTTCATCCACCTCTGAAACTATGACTGGAAAGGAAAACAGAGTGAAGGAGTTTAACTACAATGTAATTATTTCTTGGGGAATGTCCAGGAAAAATTAGAACATTGGAATCGATAATGAGAGGGTCACAATGGTGGCAGATTGTATAATTCAGTATAAGGATTGAATAATTTCCATCCTATCATCTCTTGCCTTCACTCTCACTACAGCTAGATCTACAGTTTGGTCTAGACTTTTTATTACTGATGCCAAATCATTCTGACATGTATTTTAACATGCATCTCACCCATCAAATATTGCAAAGAATGAAAAGATAATCTTCAAGAGAATAGAGAGGGTGGAAAAGAGACGGTGAGGAGAATAAATTCACAAATTCAGACAGTTTTCAAAGAAAGGCAGTGATTGTCAACTAAATCACTGACAAAGCTGCAAAAAAGTATCTGTGCTCAGTCATCTTCTTCTATTTGCACCTACACTAGACACATTAGCTATGATTAAAAATCATCACATTTCTCTTGGATGGCACCGACATCATTAGTGTTCCATGAATTGTCTCAGTCTCCACCTTATTACATTTTCCATCCTTTGGCTTTATCAGCAGCTTAATATGAACTTGTTTTCTCACTAGTCTGAAGAAGGGTCTCAACCCAAAACACCACCCATTCCTTCTCTCCAAAGATGCTGCCTGTACTGTAGAGTTATGCCACCATTTTGTGTTGACCTTGTTTTCTCACTTTACCAGTTCTGATGAAAGGTCATCAACCTGCAATACTAAAGGGCCTGTCCCACTTTCCCAAGTTACTCACAAATTCTCCCGAGTTTTCCCCTTGATTCAAACTCAGAGAATGTCCTTAGTGAGTCTGTAGCGAGTCCGTAGGAGTCCATAGATATTTCGTAGCGGCTCGTAATGCCAGCCGTAGGTACTCGGGGCATCAGGCAAGTCATTTTTTTCAGCATGTTGAAAAATGTCCACAAGTAAAAAAAAAAGCCCCAAGTGCCTACGGCTGGCTATTACCGTAATTCTCCGAGTTTGAATTCTCCTCTGTTTCTCTCTCCACAGATGCTGCCTGGCCAAATGTTTGTTTCCAACATTTTCACATTTTCTTTTGGGTCTAGGAAGATCTTTTGCGGAGTTAGAACTAGTTGGAATCTCCCACCCTTGGCTAATCGTTCAGCCTGGTATTGGGGTGGGATGATGCCTAAATGTACCTGTGATCTGCTCAGCTATGTGATGACCCTCTTCTCCTAATTGGTAATGTAGTCAATGCTTGCTCAAACAGTGCAAACCTCCTAGAAGTTGGGACCCACTTTCATTTTGCTCTTTGAGAAATTCCTCCTGACATACAAGAGAAGAAGGGTGAAAGGCAAGAAACCAAATCGGAAGGTAGACACAAAGAGCTGAAGTAATTCAGCGGGTCAGGCAGCAGCTGATGAAAAAGGGTGGGTGACATTTTGGGACGGGGCCCTTCTTCAGACTGACATGTATTGTTCTCCAAAGACGCTGAGTTACTTCAGCACTTTCTGTATATCTTCGGTATATACCAGCATATGTCAAGTCAAGTCAAGTCAAGTTTATTTGTCACATACACATACGAGATGTGCAGTGAAATGAAAGTGGCAATGCTCGCGGACTTTTGTGCAAAAGACAAACAACAAAACAACCAAACAAATTATAAACACAATCATAACACACATATTCTTTTACATAATAAATAATGGAAGGAAAAAACGTTCAGTAGAGTTAGTCCCTGGTGAGATAGGCGTTTACAGTCCGAATTGCCTCTGGGAAGAAACTCCTTCTCAACCTCTCCGTTCTCACCACATGGCAACGGAGGCATTTGCCTGACCGTAGCAGCTGGAACAGTCCGTTGCAGGGGTGGAAGGGGTCTCCCATGATTTTATTTGCTCTGGAGTTGCTCCTCCTGTTGTATAGTTCCTGCAGGGGGGTGAGTGAAGTTCCCATAGTGCGTTCGACCGAACGCACTACTCTCTGCAGAGCCTTCTTGTCCTTGGCAGAGCAATTCCCAAACCAGATGGTAATGTTCCCGGACAAGATGCTTTCCACCGCCGCTGCGTAGAAGCACTGGAGGATCCTCGGAGACACTCTGAATTTCCTCAATTGCCTGAGGAATTTTCTCAATTGCCTGAGCCAATCTGCAGTTCCTTTCTACACCAGAAATAAACTGGCCTGGGCACTCTGATAGATATACTGATCTTGTAATGTCCATTGCAAGGACAATGGTGAAGTGCAATCTGAAAAAGAGTAGATAAAAATAGAGCGCTGATCGACATTGAATACACCTGGGATTGCTTTGTAAGTTCATAAATCATAGGAGTAAAATTAGGCCATTCAGCCCATCGAGTCTACTCCGGCATTCAACATGGTTGATCTATCTTTCCCTCACCCCATTCTTCTGCCTTTGTCACCTTTACTAACCATGAATCTCAATCTTCACTTAAAAAACACCCAATACTTTAAAAATTACCCAATGATCATCCTTAGATGATGGGACATGATGGTCTAGAAATTCATGCATGTTGCACAAAACTTAGGGATGAAAAAGTAATTTATTGGAATGTTTTTAAATATGAATTACAGAAACGTGTGCATGGAGTACAGTAGTGGTCTAGGAGTGGAATTACTGTTCAGGCAATCAAGAGGTCTACAGAGTCCTGAGTTCAAATACTGTCCTGGTTATTATGGAAGTTAAATTTTGTTACTAATTTGGCTTTCTTTTAAAAAAAAGCAATTCAGTGGTGCCAGTCACTGGAACTCATTTGGATCACTACTATCCTTCAGGCAAAGAGAGCTGTCATCCGTGCCTGTTTTGGCCTTTCGCCCCACCAAAGTGGTTGGCTCAGAAATGGCCTCAGAGCCACTCAGTTCAGGTGTAATCAGGGATGGGCTGAGTGATGAATGCTGGGCTACCCCAGAGATACCCATGTCTTTCATATTTCCTTTTGACATAGACGAGGTCCTTCAACCGATCGAGTCCACGCTGGCTCACAGAACAATCCCAATCCCAAGTAATTTTCACTGTAACCTATTTTCGCCACATTCCCAACAATTCTACAATGCACCGCCACCCTGGGGACAATTTAAAGTGGACAATTAGCCCATTCACGTGCATATTTTGGCATGTTGTAGGAAGCTGGTGCACCTGGAGGAAAGTCACACAATCACAGGGAGAACGTGCAAACTCCACAGAAGCAGAACCAGAGGTCAGCACCAGGGGTCAGCATTGAACCAGAGTCACTAAAGTAGTGAGGCAGCAGCCCCACTAACTGTCTCTTGATCCTAAAATATAAATGTGTTTCAAAAGATTCTGTGCGATTCACTGAAGTACGCAAAATTTAACTTAGTATTATGTAAAAGATGGTTAATACACCTACATCGCCCGTCTTCAGCCAGCGCAAGCATTTGCGTCATTCAGTCTCTCTTGCTTTCCACCCTGTCACAGACTTTAATGTTGTCCACCCTGATCCTCCGTTCTACAACTTCAAATTTATTTGATTTCCAACCTTCCTATTTCTAATGAAAGATCCTCGACCTGAAGGATCAATCTCCTTCTGCATCCACAGTTGCTGTCTGAATTGCTGAGTTTTCTGTTTTAATTTCAGACACCAAACGAGTTCAGCATTTTACTTCTTAAATGACATTGAAGGGTTTCCCCATGCTTCTTGACATTTGCTATCAGTAGGGTAGGACAGTCGATGCGACAAGCCTATAGACATGCCTCCCCTCTGCGCTCCTTTGTCATCATCCTGATGTGAGTCCTCTGCAGCAGAATATGTGTCTGCCCTTATCATCCATGGCATACCAGTACCCCACTTATTTGGTGTACATTACAAAAGGCACGCCTGTAATCTAACTTGCTGGGTCTTTGCGGGACCAGTATCTAAGTTGTAACTTTCTTCCAAGCTGTTATCAGTCAACTGAACCATCCTACCCTACCAACAACTAGAGAGTCCTGAGCAAAGATCCTATAGCGGAGCAAGATATACCACTCCTGCTAAATGCAATGGGCTGACGTGTAGCACGCAACAGAACGTGGGCCTTTTTTTCATCCATTTCCGTAACTGGACCCGACCCGACCCGAGCCAACTCGCAGTGTAATCAATGTTGCGGGGGAACAGTTTGTGTTAATAAATTTAAATTCTGAAAATGAGGAGAAGATTTTTACCAAATAACTTTTATTTTTACGAGGATGTTTCCGTAACCGGCTTCCGTCTCCGCACTAGTATCCTATGGGATCTTTGGTGCGGAGACGGAAGCCGGTTATAGAAATGGGGCCTTAAATTACCCATGAATCTGCCCATGACCGTACTACGTCTTTTTCGTCGAGAGGACTATCTTGCTCGCTGTAGGATCTTTTGTCCTGAGCTACTATCTACCTCATTGGAGACCCTTAGATTATCTTTGATCGGACTCAACTGGACTTTATCTTGCACTGAACATAATTCATGTTATTCCCTTTATCATGTATCTGTACACTGTGGATGGCTCGATTGTAATCATGTATTGTCTTTTCGCTAACTGGTTAGCACGCAACAAAAGCTTTTCATTGTAACCCGGCACACGTGACACTAAACTAAACCCAAACTAGGTAATGCTGTTTTGGGATTTATATTTTTGAGGCTGGAAGAACGTTCCTTCCATTTTTAGGGAGAGTCAACAGTTTCTGGCAGCGGTCTTGTCCAGGAACACTAAGTGGAAGGTTTGTGCTAACTTAGTGACAATTATGCAAACTGTGCAGATGCATCTGGATCAGCATGAGTTTCCTCACATCATGCAAGTTTAATGCCACAGTTAACATGCAAAAATAATTTCTAAGCTGCTGCTCTTCCTAAATTAGCAACAGTGCTGCACAATTTACAAATATAAATCTGTGTGACCAGACATTTATTTCCAATCTACATTTAACTGCCTGAACAAAAGGTTTTTCACTGTACCTTGGTATACATGATAATAAACTAAACTAACCTGATGAAGGATCTCAACTGAAAACTTTACTTATCCATGTCTGCCAGAGTTGCAGCCTGACCTGCTAAGTTGCCCCAGCACTTTGTGCTTCCTGTTTGTGACATAGTATCTATAGTTCCTTTAGACTTTAGAGATACAGTGAGGCAACAGGCCCTTCCGCCCATCGAGTCCGCGTTGACCAGCGATCATCCCGTACACTAGCAGTACCCTACACACTAGGGACAATTTACAATTATGTTATCGAAGCCAAATAACTTACAAACCTGTGTCTCTTTGAAGTGTGGGAGGAAACCGGAGCACCTGGAGAAAACCCACGTGGTCACAATGAGAATGTACAAACTGCACAGACAGCACCAGTAAACTGTGAGGCAGCAACACTACTGCTGCGCCACTATGTCATCCTGGTCTCTCCATGTATTTACAACATGATCGTCCATATGCCTGGGAACCTCTGTTGTGCCACAGATGAAAGTTGCTGATAAAATTTCACTGATTTGGAAAATCAAGCTGCATAAAATGGGTCAAAATGCGATCTACTGTAATGACAGAGACAAGCTGATGATTGTCATTTGCCAGAGGCTTTACTGCATATTAATGGGTGAATGATAATCATCTAACTTTTGCCTTGACAGAAGCTTGCAGTCTATTTCCACGAATGGGGGTGAGAAGATTGCCCTCAGCACCTCTGAGAAATGCAATCACTAGCGCAGTGCCTGGGTTTATCGCCCATCTGGACCCCAGCCTGACCGGGGCAAAGTGTGATTCCCTGCTCTATTCCAGTCATAACCTGAGGCTCTTTCCAAGGAACAGAGTTAGGAAATAATTAAGCAGTGACGTTCTTCATTAGCATGCAATTGCTGTTTCATTAGGTGGCCTACACCGTGTGCTTGAGATATTCCACCTTCTGTTGGCTCACCCGTAGATCCGCTTCACGTCTTTGCTGGCTGCCCTTTACACCCTCATTAACTCCTGTTTAGAGCTTGTTAGATCTTTATTATTTAGGCGGTACTCATTAGTTTTGATGAAGCTGACATTTTCTGGCTCCAACTACACGATGTGGTAAATCTCCCAAACTGGCAAATGGCTGCAGTGATACTTGTGGCACTGTTCTATTTTCTGAAATTAGAAAGAAAAAAAATGTACTGCTGTTGATTCTTGTCGTATACCTACAGACATCTCAATCAGACAGGGAGGGTTTGTGTTGTGGTACTGCATATGAAAGCATCATTCAATCATCGATCAATGCCATTGTTGTCAAATGCTACAGTACAAACTGCTCTACATTTATATGCTCCACAAGCAATTGCATAATAACTGCTAAACTTATCTTATATAATGAGCTATCAAATGTTGCTTCATTTCTATGTGTGTGTGTGGGGGGGGGGGGTGACATGGAGAAGCAGATTCACTATCCTGTCAAATATATCTCTTCCAAAGGTGGAAGGATGAGGAGGTGGAAGGGGCAGAAATGGGTGCTCGTCCAGATAAAGCACAGGGAAGAGAGGAGGGAGGAAAATGAGGTTGTGCTCAATTACCTAAAATCAGCAAATTTCTCGTCCACTCCTTACACACTCAGGGAAATTTACAAAGGCCAATTAAACTGCGATCCCACACATCTTTTGGGATGTAGGAGAAAAATGGAGCATATGGAGGAAGCCCACTCAGTCATGGAGAATGTGAAAACTCCATCCAGACGGCATCCAGGGTAGGAATCGAACTTGGGTCACTGGCGATGTGAGGCAGCAGTTCCACCAGCTGCTCCATTCCACCACCCGCACTGTGCAGTGAAGTACACAGGAATCTGTTGTCACAGGAGATGGTGAACCTGTAGAACTCTCTCTGCCAGAGGTATTTAAATGCTTTTTTGAAAGATCATGGAATTGAGGGTATGTGGGAATGCCACGGGGTGGAGGCCTGAGCAGATCGGCCATGTTCTCATTGAATCATGGGTCTGTCTTGAGGAGGCAGGTGGCCCATTCCTGCTCCTATAAGAATCTATATTCCTCCTTTCCCTATATATCCATGTTCACACCTAAAAGCTCTCCAATGCCACTATTGTACCTGCCTCCACCATTACCCTCCTTGTGCGCTCCAGGCATTCACCACTCTGTGTAAATAAAAAAAACTTACCCTGCACATTTTCTTTCAACATTGCCTCTCTTATCCGAAAGTTATGCCCTCTAGTCTTTGACATTTCCACCCTGGGGAAAAAGTTCTGACCGTCTACCCAGTCTCTGCCTCTCATTCAGTGTGATTTTCTGTGTTACTTTAGTTATTCTGCACAAATAGTTAAATAATTAAATTTCAAACATTGTTCAGAGGCTTTTCCCCAATCATTTCACTCTCACTTCTGTTGTTGCTGCACGAGTCTGAAGCCATTGCGCAGAGTGCAATGTAAAATGGCCATTGGCCTAATTGCCTGAATGCTACACACAGACTTTGCATCTTTTCCTGGAGGGTTCAGGTTGCACTCACAACCTTTCTGATCGAAGGGAAGGTTCCAGGAAGGTGAGATGGCTACCCGGTGGCAAAGCATACACAAGACCAGCCAGTATTCTGTTTCTGCCTGGCCATCAAGGTGAGAGCGAGGGATAAATGTCAAACTCTGAGGTGCAGTGGCAGCATTTTTTTGCAACGCCGTGTGGAATGGAGTTACACAGACCATCCGGCTCGGATTGCTGGGTGAACTCAGTTTGAGGTGACAACCAGCCTGATGTGATACTGCTGCACAAATCTGGGCATCAGTCAGTTTCATTAGATGTAATTGTCGAGCGCCTGAACACGTTTCATTGAAGGAGCTCCCCCTGTTGGTTTTCAAGCAGGGCACATCCTCTCAAATCAGAGATGGGGCCTTCAGTGGCTGGGACAGTTTGCTTTTCATTTCAGAAGAGCAATTTCCTGGATGAGTGGAGTTGACACCTTTTGTCAAGTGCCACACTTGTTTGAAAGGAAATGGCAGAACATATGGCAGCATTAATATTTGAGGTGCAAAAATGTGTTGGTTGCTGGCGGTGATTATGAAATACTTTCTACAATTCTTTGACTAAAGGAAATGGCAAATGTATTTTAAATAGTAGTCATTGTCCCCAACTGTATCATTGTCCCCAACTGTGTATGCGTGCTTTGTCTGTGATTTTTATTTATTTGCTTATCTTTATTATTTTACCGTGGATGTTTCGTTAGCTTTAGAAATGTTTGAATGCTGCACTGACTGGCTGACATTTTAAATTTCGTTGTACATGGCCCATGTTACAATGACAATAAAGAAACTATTCTATTCTATTCTAATGTGAGCATTGTTAGCAATGTTTTGAAAATCAGATTCCAATTTTGAACACACAATTTAGAATGACCTTAATTTCCCTGAGGACAATTTTGGAAGGATTATGTGTCTCCCCATGGAAATTGCAATACATTGGCAGTTTCCTGATATTAAGCTCAAATAGGTTTTTTAAGATAAAATTACACTCCAAAGCCATTAAGAAGAGTGAAGTGAGGACAAAAAATACTTGAAACACTCAGGCAAGGGAGCGGCACGATGGCTCAGCGGTACAGCTCCTGCCTCACAGCACCAGAGACCCGGGTTCGATCCTGATTACGGGAGCTGCCTAGACGGAATTTGTACATTCTTCCTGTGACCGCATGGGTTTCCTCTGGGTGTTCTGTTTGCCTCCCACATTCCAAAGACGCACAGGTTTGTAGGTTAATTGGCTTCTGTAAATTGTCCTCAGTGTGTAGGATAGATCTAGTGTATGGGTGATTGCTGACTGGTCAGTGTGGACTCGGTGGGTCGAAGGGCCTGTCGCTGCGTTACCTATCATCTCTCCCCGTATTTGCAGTGGAGCTGTGCAAATTTGGCGATTTTGGCTATAAAAAATGATTAGATTCATCTAGAAATCACATTTATAACACAGATCAGTGGAAAAATCTTTATTTGTATTTTATTATTTGTATTCACTTTTCTTAACAGCTATTTTCATTGGGGCTCTGCCTCCCCTGACTACACGTCCCTGGTTCATTCATTTGTTCTATATCTCTGTATATCACTGCCTATATCTCTTGTTTCCCTTTCCCCTGACTCTCAGTCTGAAGCAGGGTCTCGACCCAAAACGTCACCTAGTCCTTTTCTCCAGATATGTTGTCTGACCCGCTGAGTTTCTCCAGCTTTTTGTGTCTATCTTTGGTCTGAAGGAGATGTATAAAGAAGTAGATGAATGAAATCAGAATAGAAAGGGAAAAAATGCTGGAACTGTGCGATACAATGTCCTGCAGTTAGTGAAAATCTGAGATAAAGTATTGGATATATGTACAGCAGGTCAGGACTGAGTTAACCTTACAGAGTTGATGGCCTTTTATCAGAACCGATGGGTTCTGACACAAACTAAAAAGCCTGGTGACCCTGAATTATTGAATACAGCATTAAGTCCTGAGGGCTGTAATACAACTCTATGGAGGATGAGGTGCTGTTCCTCGAGCTTATGTTGGGCTGTGTTGGAACCGTGTAAGGGGTCAAAGAGTAGGAGCAGGATGGAGAATTAAAGTGACAAGCAACTGAAGAGTGAGTCTGGTATTAAATTTTACTCTTTTATTTGCTTGGGTAATCCACAATGTTTGTTCCTGCCTGTTGATTTCTGTGGCCGTTTAAAGTGTATGAAGAGCAAAGGTGGAAATTCCACCTGGAGTTTTAGTTGCAGCGCATGACTCACCCGATGGGACAACAAATGCGAGTGATAACACCAGAGGCATTTTGTCCATGTCCATCAATCCCCTAGATCCTTGTTCAAATCTGTTATATCTGTCAGGATGTGTCAGAGGAGAATTGTCTTTGTTTCTTCTGCTTGACAATAGAATTGAATCATTTCCTGAAGGGTTATTCATTTTAGTCAAGTTTAGGTTATCAGTAATAATTCAGGAATTAATGACTTCATGCCTGCTTTATTATTTTTTCATCAAGTTCCTTTTAACTGTCTAGCGGGCTTGATAATTAGCAGGAAGGAAAAGTGTTTGGGAAGCTGGTTGATTAATTGGCCCGTGTCAATGGTCCTCAGCGTGTAGACATGTGGGAGAATTGATAGAAATGCTGGGAGAATAGATTACAGGGAAAATTAGATTGGGTTTATGAGTCAGCATGACCTTGATGAGCCAAATGGCCTTTTTTATTGTAAGGAAATATGGAAAATGTTGAAACTAGCCATCCCCAACCTCTTTCTAATGGAGGTAGATACATGATAATGGATGGGTAGTGAAGGAAAATGGGCAGCATTGTGGCCCAGCGGTAGAGTTGCTGCCTTACTGCGCCAGAGATCTAGGTTCGTTTGTGCTGTCTGTACGGAGTTTGTACATTCTCCCAGTGACCTGTGTGGAGTTTCCTCCCACAGGCCAAAAATGTACAGGTTTGTAGGTTAATTGGCTTGGTATAATTGTACGTTGTCCCTAGTGTGTGTAAGATAGTATTAGTGTGCGGTGGTTGCTGGTTGGCGCGGACTCGGTGGGCCGGAGGGCCTGTTTCTGCACTGTCTTTCTAAACTAAACTAAAGTAAAAAAAACCTTAATGCATTATATTGCCATGGATAGTGGAGGAATGTACATGATATTGCATGGCTGAAAGTTGGGGAGGAAAATGGCTTTAAGGAAACATCAAGCAGTTGAGTTCTACCAAACCACTAACTTTCATGCAAAATCCACACCTCGGACAACTAATATTATCTCAAAGAGGAAGCATCAGTTTCCATCTTAGACTTGCCTGTGGTCAACACGCTCCACAAGAGGTTTCTCCAGCGAATCACAAAGTTCCTCATCTGAGATCACTAACTAGTGGGAGGCAGCAACGTTCAGACCCTAACCCTAACCCTCTCTCATGCTGGTGGGCAAAGGTCTTTCCCTAACGCATACTCTCATTTGTAGAACTTTCAGGAGCGGGAAATGGACTACACATTTGTTCCTGTCACAACATCGTCTCTTTTAATGGGACACCACAACTTTTTCAGTTGGTTCACCAGATCACGTTTACCCAGCCCTAGTGCACTGCAGGCCACGTCCCTTAGCAAGTTCTTGTGCCAGAAACTGCTGAAATTAGTGGAAGGGACTGGAAACAGAAGTACCAATGTGGAACGGGGCTCCTGCAGTTGCTGGCTTTAAACAACTATTACTATTTGCAGAAGCAGCTAGTATCCATTTTACGCAGGCTTGAGGACACAGGACACAGTTGTTAACTTACATAATTCTTGGAATCCAAATTATTGTATGAACCACTACTCATTGCCCACCCACTTATATAGTGTTACTCAATGCCCACCCTCTCATGTGGCATGTTACCATCCTCAAGTATGGAATATTCATTCCCCATTATCCACCCAGAGGGATGGAACTGCACACTTTTAATCGGGTTTGGGAAGACACTTTGCATGCAGATGACATTTCAACTTAAAATCTCATCAGAATTCCCCAAGCTGCCTGCCATTATGGTACAAGTACATAAATCTGCATTGGTGTTTGTATATGTGGATGTGAGTGTGAATGCACTGGAGAATGCTCCATGAGTACGTGGGAACTTGTGTCCTAAACCTGGATTCATTGTTATCCCTAAGAACTGATCTTTGAACTTAAAGTCAGACAATTGTAGGCAGTATACACTCGTAAAATCAGCCTTACTGCTCAGCTTATAACACCAAAGTTTTGCAGTCACCTATCATAAAACCAGTTCTCCCATTGAGTGGCCATTGTAAATTGCCCCTTGTGGTAGAACCTGCGGAGAATTGATTGGGACATAGGGAAAATAAAATGTGGTTGGAGTGAGATTAGTGGAAGTAATTGCTGGTTGGAACAGACTAAGTGGGCCGAAGGGCCTGTTTCTGTGCTCCATGAACATAATTTGATAATTGCTATTTGCCTACTTATTATGATCCATTAAGTCCATATCAGCTTTCAACAGAACAAACCCAATCTGCTCCATTCCCTTTTTTATTTTCCCAGTTGTGCTGCAATGTAGAGTTATAAAGCATGGAACCAGGCTCTTCGGCCCACCTTATCCATGCTGACCCCTTCTAAATCCATGCTGACCCCTTCTTCCCTTCTATAACTTACTCACCTTCACATGCCCATCAACACCCCTTGGGTTGTTTTGTGGCTTTCTGACACTAAGGAGTAATTTACAGTAACCAATTAATCTAACAATCTGCATCTCTTTGCAATGTGGGAGGAAATCAGAGCACTCTGGAGATTCCTGCACGATGACTGGGAGAACCAGCAAACCCCACACAGGTAGCAGCAACCTGTGAGGTCAGGATTTAACTCATATCCTCAGAGCTATGACGCAGCAGCACCAGCTGTCGTTACACCATGTCCTCCCTAGATATCTCTTCACTAATCTGTTACGTTCATAAGTTGTAGGAGCGGAATTAGACCATTTGGCCCATCAAGTCTACTCCGCCATGGAATCATGGCTGATCTTTCTTTTCTTCTCAACCCCATTATCCTGCTTTCTCCCTATAACCACTGACACCCTAACTGATCGGGTGTCTGTCAATCTCCACCTTAAAAATATCCATTGGCTTGGCCTCTACAGCTGTCCTTGGCAATGAATTCCACAGATTCACCACCCTCTAACTAAAGAAATTCCTCCTCATCTTCATTCTGAAGGTATACACTTTTCTTCTGAGGTTATGGCCTGCAGCCCTAGACTCTCCTATTAGTGGAATCATCCTCTCCACACCTATGCAAGTCTTTCACTATTCGGTAAATTTCATTTAGGTCTCCCCTCATCCTTCTAAATTCCAGCTGGTTCAGGCCCAGTGTTGTCAAACTCTCATGAAATATTAACTCAATCATCCCTGGGATCATTCTCGTAAACCTTCTCTGGCCGCCAGCCCATCCTTCTTCAGATATGGGGCCCACAACTGCTCACAATACTTCAAATCATGGCTGACCAGTGCCGTATAAAGCCTCAGCATCACATCCCTTTTTACCTCAATTCTCATGCCTGATGGCTGCTTTCTGGGATTCCCTAAAGTTACCTCTAGAATATTTCATGAAAGTGCTCCTTTTAAGTACAGATTTATGTGGACAATTGACCAGCTGACAATTCCAAGTTGTTTAGAAGCATTCACATTATAATGTGTCATCTAATGTACTGTACTGCACGATGCAACAAACAGCAAAATCTAGCCACATCTCCTTCAGTTTCGATGGGAGCGGTATGGATATAAAACAAAAGCAAGGCTAGTTCCTTTTATAGATTTACATTTATTTTAAAGTCTTTAAATCCTTTGTATTTTCACATCATTTTATTTTCTTCGTTTTCACGTTTTTTAACATTTTGGTTTTCTGAAATGACTTATTATTCTTTCAATGTCCATGAGTGTTAGAATCATTTAGTGACATTTGTTTCAACACAGATTGCTTTGAAAGTCACCAAAGCTGAGACTTTGCCAACTATTGCGAGTTCCTGTATTGTCTTGAGCGCAGGTCATCCTGAGAGCTCATTTGGAGACTGTTGTTGCTGCTCAGACCACAACAGGAGTCTGGAATTCTTTGGGGGCCATGGGGGTAAATATTCTGAACCAGCTTGTGTAAGTACGAACATAGGGGAAGTGCTGGCAGCGATCCCAACCAACCAACCTTCCATTCATTTGTGTCGAAGCCTGGTGGCACTGGACATTTCACAATGACATTTCATGCAAGAAATTGGAAAAGTCCAATAGGCTTGGCCCTTTGAGTTTAATGCTCATTGTGGTTACAATCCCACTCACACTGTAGTATAAATAATATTGTCAAAAAATCATCTGGAAACATTACCACAATGGTTAGCATGGATAATTCATGAAGGCAAAGTGGTGGACCCTGAAGATTAGAGGCTGAGAGGGTGAACAGTGGATTAAGTTCTGACAGCAGTGAGATACCAGAAGTGGTGAGCATGATGATGCAAGTGAGACAAGTGGTGGAAATGAAAGTGGGAAGTTGGAATACGAGGAGAAAACATGATGTATTGACCACAAGGTGATGGACTTCGTGCTTGACAGCAGGATGTTCAGAAAGTGCTGACACCCTATGCTGGAGAAACTTGTTAGATTTTGACCGTGTGATGGACAACATTGCAAGTCTTTCCTCCAATGTTGTGTGGTAGGAAAAACCTTATAAGGTAACTGAAGAAAGATCACGGTGACTACCACAGCTGTGATATCTTAAGAATTGGCAGAATGTTTTGGTCAAAAATAAAATGTGACCAAATAAAAATAAATTATCTTACCACTGTACGTGAGATATAGAGAACCATTGAACCATTACACCAAAGAAATCTTAGCTAAATGACCAAAATTTATTAATACATCTTCATGATTTTGTGGGGCCAAACAATGTCATCACCTTTGTAATCTTATGTTTCTTTTTGTCCATTTATAGTTCCAGGTGCACACATTTATGTTATTGGAGAAATACGGTGCAGATGAATGGAATATGTCAGATAAGTGAGAATAACCCCTGGTTTATTGGAGGTATGCAGGTTAGTGGTGTGGGATGACAATAAAGGCTTTATCATACTGTGCAAGGGCTGTGAGCCGCCACCTTGGAGATAATGATATACTTTCCATACCTTTAAAACAAGAGTTCAAGAGTTTTATTACCATAGACCATATATGTACACAATAAATAAACAGATAAAGTGCAATAGACTGTTATTGTTCAGAGCTTAGACAAAAATGCTGGAGAAACTCAGTGGGTGCAACAGCATCTATGGAGCGAAGGATATAGGCAACGTTTTGGGCCGAAACCCTTCTTCAGACTTGATGGCGTGTCTAATAGCCTGATGGCTGTGGGGAAGAAGCTGTTCTTGAACCTGGGTGTTCCAGATTTCAAGCTTCTGTACCTTTTTCCTGATGGCAACGGAGAGATGAGTGTGTGGCCAGGATGGTGTAGGTCTTTGATGATGTTGACAGCCTTTTTGAGGCAGTGACTGCGATAGATCCCTTCGATGGTGGGGAGGTCAGAGCCGATGATGGACTGGGCAGTGGTCACAACTTTCTGCATTATTTTCCGCTCCTGGATGTTCAAGTTGCCGAACCAAGCCACGATGCAGCCAGTCAGTATGCTCTCTACTGTGCACCAGTAGAAGTTCGAGAGAGTCGTCCTTGACATATCGACTTTCCATAATCTTCTCGGGAAGTAGAGGCGTTGATGTGCCTTCTTTATAATTGCATCAGTGTGCTGGGAAAGATATTCGGAAATATGCACACACAGGAATTTGAAGATTCTTGACCCTTTCCACCATTGTCCCGTTGATATAAACGGGATTGTGGCTGCATGGTGGCGCAGCGGTAGTGTTGCTGCCTTACAGAGTCAGACACTCGGGTTCGATCCTGACTACGGGTGCTGCCAGCATGGAATTTATACATTTTCCCTGTGACCATGTGGGTTTTCTCCGGGTACTCCAGTTTTTTCCCCACACTCCAAAGATGCACATGTTTGTTGGTTAATTGGCTCTGGTAAAAAAATTGTAAATTATCCCTAGTGTGTGTGTGTGACTAACCTAGTTAGTGGTGCCAACTGTATCTCCAAACTGAACTAAACTAAATATGCCATAATTTGGCTCTTCGTGTGGCTTAAGACACAAAGTCAGCTCCTTACAATTTTAATCATTTGACAATGTCTTAGATAGGAGAAAGGTTTGGTGTTTTCTGGATTCTGAGAGCAAGACAACAATGCTTGACAAAATTAATGATGACTGGCAGCATAAAACTATCATTCGAAGAAAAGGGCAAGTGTGGCTAATGTGTTAAACAATTCTCATGTTGTGGAAGAATTAGACAGGCTGCAGCATAGAAGATCCTCTTTGAACAGCTTGTTTTAGTTCACATGTTTAATTGAAACTTCAGGGTGAAAGTGTTTTTAAAGGATGGCATAGTGACACAGCTGGTAGAGCTACTGACTCACAGCGCCAGAGACCCGGGTTCAATCCTGACCTCGAGTGATGTCAGTGTGAAATTTGCACGTTCTCCGTGTGACCCCGTGGGTCCTCCAGTTCCCTCCCACATCCCAAAGACCCGCGTGTTTGCAGGTTAATTGGTCTCTGGAAAATGGACCCTAATGTGTAGGGAGTGGATGAGAAGATGGGATAACATGGAACTAGTGTGAACGACTGATCGACCAAAGGACCTGCTTCCATGCGGTGTCTAAACTAAACTAAAATAAAATAAAATTGTCCATGCTTGCATTTCCTATTTTCTTTTCACTTTTGGTTCAAATCCACTAATTCTACCTTGGTTAATAGAAAGTTTCCATTTCGTGTTTGCTCTGAGGATTATACATGAAATACATTCACCTTGGCTTAACCCAGTTCTTCAAATGTGTGGGTCCGCACCAAAATTAATTTCCATTTGGTACAAAAGTTGCACTGTGCCAAATTGTGTATTATAATAACAAACAGTGGATAAGCAGCCATCTTAATCAGTACCTAGTTACCACCCTATACAGTTCCCTCCATCTCTGGTTCACAGTGACTATAATGCACACCCTTTACATATTGCACTAGTCACTCTCCTCGGTTACTTCAACAGCACCTCCCACACCTGTGACCATCGGCACCAAGAGATGGTCAGTTGTTTGTCAGCATAGACTTGCTGTGCTTTATTTCTCGATGACTCGCCACGAATGTTGCATTGCAACTCCGCCACCTGCAGGTTCCCCACCAAGTCCCTTACCATCTGACTTGGAAATACATTGTTGGTCCTTTATCTCTGGGTCAAATTCCTGAACCCCTAACCTAACAGCACTTTCAATGTAAGGGCGCCTGTGTTCCGTACGAAAGCAGCTCACGGACACTTTCTTAAGAGCAATTGGTGCGGGGCAGCCAATGTGGGCATCGTCAACAGTGCTCCTATCCCAAAGAGGAATGAGGGTTCCGCTCCTCAGTGTTGCTACTCCGTGTCGTGACGAGCACAACTTTCCCCACCATCCCTCTAAAATCAACATCTGTTTCAACAGCCCTTGGTGTCACTGATCTGGATGCAAGAGTTTGAATCATGATTAACCTCCAGGAGGCTGTTGTCGGAGGGACATGTTAACATGATCTGGCGTTGAAAGCCAAAAGTTATTGGCAAGGGGTCGATGACAGAGGAAGAAGCAGCGGAAGGTTGATGAAGATGATGGAGCAATGAGGAAAGGCCAGGGCCACATGGGGTCGAGAGATGGCAGCAGTGATCAGTCCCTGTGGCATCTCTTTACAGTGTACCAGCTGCATCCAGCTAAACAGGGATTTTGTATTGTTCCTTTGAAAGTAATCAAATTCTTGCTGTCATCTGGTATCGCGGAGCCAGCGCTTGGGGAGGCCCATTGGGGACTTGTTACGATGATCTAGGGAGCGAAATACAGATGTAATGCTTGACAACATCCTTCAAATAAGAATAGTGCCAAAAAAAAAGTACAAAGTTTACATTCAACGTGTGAGACCAAGTTCTCTCTCATTGTACAGGTGCGCCTGAGTTGATAGTTAGACCTCCCTGCCAGAGCCTACATCCGCTTTTGAAAATCAAAAAATGCTGGAAATCTGAGAAAAATAAAAAACTGCAGAATCTTATTGGATCAGGCAGCATCTGTGGAAAGAAAAACAGTTACAGATCAGAGACCCTTCAATAGGTCTCTGATGAACTGAAACATATGCTTTGTTTCTTTTTCCACAAATGCCTCCCGACCTGTTGAGTATTTCCAGCATTTTCTGGGGGTTTTTAAATAAGCGAGTTCGGTATCTCGATAAACGCAAGGAATCATGGGATTTGTCAAAGGTCATTCAGGATTTTTTTTAAAGCGAACGCAACGCTGTCTAAATTGTTAACTATTCTACCAAAGAATTAATCTAGAATTCTGTCAACATAATAACTTGCTTTCTTGTTCTACTGTTCACACACTACTTACACAGTCCCAGTTCTAGTTCAGTTCATTAATTTGCAATTATTTGATATTCAAAAAGTTAATTTATTATTTTCATTTAATCAATGTGTTTGCTACTGGAATAAGAAAATATTACTGTATCAGTGTGATGTGGGTTGATGGTTTACCTACAGACAGTGAGACTGTGCCATTAAGTCAAAGATGCATCTCTGAGGAAAACTGAGTACAGGGTTGGCTCTGTGAAGGAGCCACCAATTCGATATAAGACACTTAACTGCAAAATGCCTGCCCTTTAGTATTGGAATAGATTGAGTGGAGCGTCTATGCTGTTCAAGATTGCGGTGGTTGCGGTGTATTTCCCCAGCCATCTCACCCAGTACATGTTGACCAGCACCGTTCGCCAGCCCCTTGCTAGCAGAAGCACTTTGTGCAGGTGTTACCCGAAGCCCAAAGGTTTTGGGGAGGTTCTGCGTTCGGATCCGGCACACAGCGAACTAGCCAGATCAGATCAGTCCAGGTTGCCAAGAGGCCACAGGGCGGATTTTAATGGGTCGTTATTAAACTGTTTCGTCTGTGTGGCATCGCCAGCTCTTCTCTCTCCCAGATCCCCCACCCCAACTGTCGACAAAGTCTGACTGAGAAAATGCTGTCACTCATATTACGTACTGTCTCCGTGTTTGTCAACTCGCTGGGGCGGGCGGTGTCTCCTTCAAAGAGAGCGAGAACAGGTCCCGTCACCTAGGGAGTTGCGACCCACTCCTGAGTGAAGCCTCTAGTTTTGCTTCGGTTCAAATGGCTGCAAATTCTCATAATTATCACCGCCCGGTCACCCGGACCCGGCTCCCAACTGTGTGCCGACAGACTGGAACCAACAGCAGAGGGTAAAGCCACAGCATCTTTATTTAAGCCAACCCACCTCAAAAGTTTAACCAGCCTGTTCACATCCAATCTGAACTTTCCAACCTACATTCTACAGAATCCACACAGCATATTCTCCTAGTTTCCTTCAATCCAGGAAGGTTTTTTAGATGGGAATGCAAGGACCGTCTCAAATTGATTGACCACAGAACTTGTAATTCGTGTAAATCAATATCGAATTTGAATGTCTGTGACTCGGGCTGATGCCAGGGATTTGATAATTGACAGGTCCGTTCCAGGCATTCTTGCATTTTCAAGGCTGGTGCTGCATTGAGTCAATAATTTAAATATATACGATTGTGGATTTGTGCAGCCTGCAGTTCGCTGTGGCCTACTGCTGACATATTTGACAGATACATTTATTTACAAATCTCATTGAAATGAATACGCCGGTCCTTACACGGACATAGTGAATGACCCTTGACCTGGGCATGTGCAGTTGTAATACCGAACTCGCTTATTTCAAGCTTTTGTTTTCTCTTGCATGAATGTGCTTATGAGTGTTTGCAATAAGCATGTCTTCAGTAGGCAGAAGGAAGACACAGTACGTCAGATTGTGAGGAAGTTACGAACGGCCGTCAAATCCTCCTCTGTGGGACCAGGCAATAGGAAGGTTGCAGGTGGCAACATCTCCCAGTAAATACCTACATCAGAGGTTTTAGATGGCATCAGGTGAGAGGGGCTGGATCACACATTAAGGGTAAATGTGCTCTTTAACTTATGATCACAGCTATGCTCACTGATCTTCATTGATTCTGGACTTTCTGATGCATGAAATCATATATTTTTGCTTTAGAGGGGGCACTGTGGTGCAGTGGTAGGGTGGCTGCCTTACAGCGCCAGAGACCAAGGTTCGATCCTGTCTACAGTTGCTGTCTGCACGGAGTTTGAACGTTCTCCATGTGACCATGTGTGTTTTCTCTGGGTGCTCCAGTTTTCTAAGATATCCAAGGATGTACTCTCCAAAGATGTACAGATTTGTTGGTTAATTGGCTTCTGTAAAAAATTGTAAATTGTCCCCAGTGTGTGTGGGATAGTGCTAGTGTATGGGGCGATTGCTGGTCGGTGCAGACTCAGTGGGCTGAAGGGACTGTTTCCACGCTGTATCTCTAAAGTCTAAAGGACACTGAATAAGAGATATCCTGTAATGCAAAATACCTTTTAGACAAGTATTTGCCAACCCTAACGGCTCAGTGTTGTTTGTTGGAAGTTACTGTGAGATTAAGGAGGTGTCAGTGTCACACTACATTTTCAGTTGATCAAACTGGGCTGGAGGTACTAGTGCTACAAATAATGCTCCTTGAATTCTAGAGAGGGGCAACAATAAAAAAATCTAGCAACCATGGAGAAAAGTACATGAATGGGCAGGGATATTCTGGACAAGGAGAGAAGCTGGCGGAGATATCTTGTCGTCTCATCGGCTCACACTTTCTGTCAAGCCGTATCCAAGTTTCCTCGTTGGAAACGTAAGAGAGGAAATGGGCAGTCATTAGGTGATGTTTAGTTTAGAGATGCAGCGTGGAAACAGGCCCTTCTGCCCACCGAGGCCGCACCAACTACCAATCCCCGTACACTAACGTACACGCACTAGGGACAATTTACAATTGTACCAAGCCAATTAACCTGCAAACCTGTACGTCTTTGGAGTGTAGGAGGAAACCAGAGCAGCCGGAGAAATCCTGCGCAGATCACGGGTAGAACATACGGACTCCATACAGGCAAGCACCCATGGTCAGGATCGAACCCGGGTCTCTGGCACGGTAAGGCAGCAACTCAACCGTTTGTGCCATGGAGCCGCTCAACATGATTATGTTGAATTATCCCTTCAGAGAGGATGTTAGAAAGGGCAGTCCTCAACAGGAGTCCTTGTACTTAATGTTCCTTCATTCACCCAAATTTGTATTAATCCAAAGTGCTGGAGCAACTCAGCGAGTCTGGCATCAACTTGGCAGGGAACGGACAGCCTATGTTTTGGGTCGGCACTCTTCACTACTTTGTGTTTTGCTCAAGATTCCAATATCTGCAGTCTCCAGTGTCTCTATTGAGTTAATCTAAAATAAGGCAATTGTAATTCCGCATTCAAGGGTCAAACACAGCACTCATGACAACATTCATACTTTTCAATTCCAATTTAGATTTAAAGCTTCACTCCCACGGGCTCAGTGTGTAAAAAAAGCCCAGCAACTTCACAGGCCGAACACTCGATTTCCTGCAGCACGTACAGGCCTTGTTGCTATTTAGCCGGATCAACACCTTTTTTTGGTTGAACTTCTAAAACACCCTGACTGTTCACAGCCTACTTACCAAAACGAATCACCCACACACTCATAGATACACAAGCCATCTTTTCCAGCATGACTCAAAAACATAACACTATTCTCATTTCAAACAATCTCCATTTACTCTGTAGATCAATAGTGCTTTATTTGTCACATGGGGTGGGAGATTGCAACCTCCATGTGGTCCACACTGTATCGACTAGTGCAATCAACCCAACCTGCGCAAACAAGATCAAATAGAACAAGTTGACCTACAACTTTAGGCTGTGCAGGCCATACGCAAGAAGATGTCGCATATGTAACTGCACAGTTAAATTCTTTTAGCATACATTACACATGCTGACGCTGACATTTTTGACGCTGATATTCAAAGTCCAAAGTCCGGGTCGGCATGCTCGCTCAATGCACAGGAGCAGTTCCCACGAACCGATGTCCCTCTCCTCTCCTGGCCATCTTTGTGTCCTGTGGGCGCCTCTTGCAGCCTACCTTGAAGGCGCTGGAAGCATTAACCCGGCTCACCCTCCTACCGGCCCACAGATGTAACACAAAGGAGCAAGTGACAAATTCAGATTGATAACTATGTGGTCATTTGAACAGATTCCCTTTGTTTTGCAGTTCACTTGTTTGGCTTCTCGGTACTTTGTTAGTCATGTGCCCAGGCCTTCATCTGCACACATTTTTATTCCTTGGCTTCCTTTGTGGTTCCTTCTATGTTACTACTTCCTCCTCAACACTGGAGAATTCACATGACCCTGACTGCCCTCACTTCCTTGTATTACAAGATCACCATATTCGTTTGTTGGCTTGAATTTTGCTTGGTCATTTCCTCCTCCGACTGATTCCCACACTTCTATGCTACAATTTCATCTTTCTGCTTTTAATACTTACCATCAGCTTTGCATCAGAGAACGTAGGGGAGGAGGGTGAAAAGGCAATATCTCTTTTTAGGTAAAACATATCATCACCTACAGAGGGTAAAATATCTACTTGGTGGAACATGTCCGTTCAGTCCATGGGTGGTGATTTAATTTCCAGGTTTAAGTCAACATCATTCTATTAAAATGTACCCCAATCATGCTCAGTGCGACTAATTTTCTGAAAAATAAATACAGAATGTTGGCTACTCAGCAGGTCAGATAGCATCAGGAAAAACAAAACACATTTACCATTACAGGTTGATGATCTTTATATCTGAACTGGCCATCAATGGCACTAACTGGAAAGATTGAATGCTGAAACATTAACT
The DNA here is from genome assembly GCF_028641065.1 of Leucoraja erinaceus. NCBI lineage: Eukaryota > Metazoa > Chordata > Chondrichthyes > Rajiformes > Rajidae > Leucoraja > Leucoraja erinaceus. Next base: position 13,869,015 of record NC_073393.1, on the reverse strand, counting down.
CTGTTTCAGGATGGATACCCGTGACAGAGTTGGAAAGGAGATTTTTTTTCCAGACCTGCTGAGCATTTCCAGCAGTTTCTGCATTTATTTCAGATTTTTGGCATCTACGTTTGTTTGACTTTCAATAATTAGGGATGTGCAGACATTGCGATTTGCACCCACATTCATAAAGGAATCTTGCACTAAATGTAATACCCTTACCATGCATCTGTACACTGTGCATGGCTCGATTGTAATCATAGAGTGTTCTTCTGCTGACTGGTTAGCACACAGTAAAAGCTTTTCTCTGTGCCTTGGCACTCGTGACAATAAACTAACCTGAACTGAAGAAAGAATTTATTGAAGATAGACACATGATGCTGGAGTAACTGCTGGGACAGGCTGCATTTCTGGATAGAAGGAATGGGTGACGTTTTTGGTGGAGACCCTTCTTTATTGCATTGATTATGCAAAGGAGCAGCAGGACAATGGAAGGGATGATAACAGCAGATCCAGGAAAACAAGGAATGCACTCCACAGAGAAGAAAATAGTTGGAGAGATAACAGAGGTAGTAACTCCAGCAGCAGGCAACCATGTTTCGGATAACCAGACAGGTAGGTAGGTAGGTAGGTGGGTGGGGTAGGTAGAGGGGTGTATGTGCGCACGTGTGTGTGTGTGTGTGTGTGTTTGTGTCTTCAACTTTTTTGGTTTATTATATTGTTTACAGAGTACTATGTTTACACATTCTGTTCTGTTGCAAGTAAAAGTTTCATTGTTGTTTTGGACATATGACAATAAAATAATCTTGACTTGATTCTTAACTGGAAATTCTTTCAATAAATGGGAGGGAGAAAGCCAGCACACCGGTGCAGGTGGTACAACCGCAGCCTCGCAGCACCTGGCTGCAATTCTGACCTCCGATGTTGCCCGTGTAGTGTTTGCATGCTTTCCACAAGCCATTCGTGGATTTATTCTGCTGGCTTTGGCTTCCTCCCACCTTCTAATCTAAAGAAATGCAGATTTGTTAGGTCAATTGGCTGCTGCTAATTGTCCTCAGCATGCAGGCAAGCGGCAGAATCTATGGGGAATTAACAATAAAATATGGGGAGAATAAAAGTAGAATTAACATGGTTGAGGTTTAACACTGGCTCAGTGGGTCGATGGGACAGTTTCTGTGATGCATGACATCAAATCCTGGGTTTAAGGCAACATAATTCTATTAAAATTTATTCCATTCATGCTTAGAGGGACTAATTTCCTGAAAATAAATAAATAAATGGATAGATATTGGGTACTCAGCAGGTTCAGTAGCATCAGGAAAAAAGAAATTAACATTGCAGGTTCTCGTCGTGAAACGTCACCCATTCCTTCTCTCCAGAGACGCTGCTGCCTGTCCCACTGAGTTACTCCAGCTTTGTATCTATGTTCAGTTTAAACCAGCATCTGCAGTTCCTTGCTGCACAAATGCACAGCCCATCCTATCCAGCACTTTAACTCCCCCTCCCATTCCCAATCTGACTTTTCTGTCCTGGGCGTCCTCCATTATCGTAGCGAGGCCCAGTGCAAATTGGAGGAACAACATCTCATATTTCACTTGGGCAGCTCATACCCCAGCGGTATGAACATTGACTTCTCCAACTTCAAATAGCCCTTGCTTTCCCTCTCTCCATCCCTCTCCTTCCCAGCTCTCCCACCAGTCTTACTGTCTCCGACTACATGCTATCTGTCCCGCCCACTCCCCTAACATCAGTCTGAAGGGTCTTGGCCCGAAATGTCACCCATTCCTTCTCTCCAGAGATGCTGCCTGACCCGCTGAGTTACTCCAGCATTTCGTCTCTACTGTCCTATTAATATGTAAATAAATGTAGTACCACTCCTACACTACCATTCCGCACTGTCTATTATATATCTTGCTTTTAATAATGCCACTGTTGAAGTGTTTGTGCTACTGTTCGGTTTCAGCCAATTTCTCACTCTGTCATTCCACATTTTCTTAAATGTAATAAACCTTCATTCTTATTTTCTTATTAACTATTTGACATTTCAAATAAGATTTCTATTTATTCATGGGCAGAATACTTTGATACTGGATCCATTCCCCTCTAAATATTTGGTATTATTGTTTCATTTGATAATGTTGTCTTCCTTGTACTCTAAATTGGTTCTTTTAATATCACTAAAATGTACTGTTATTCTTATAAGCAGCTTTGTTCTGATTTTTCACTTCTTGTTACCATTTCCAAAATATTCTCTTTTAAAAACAAAAATCACTTTATTATCCAAAACCAGGCCAAATGTTTGTATGGGTGGTTACACAAAAAAGCTGGAGAAACTCAGCGGGTGCAGCAGCATCTATGGAGCGAAGGAAATAGGCAACGTTTCGGGCCGAAACCCTTCTTCAGACTGATCGGGGGCGGGGGTGGGCGGGACAAGAAAGGAAAAAGGAGGAGGAGCCCGAAGGTTGGAGGATGGGAGGAGACAGCAGGGGGACTGAGGAAGGGGAGGAGACAGCAAGGACTAACAAAATTGGGAGAATTCGATGTTCATGCCCCCAGGATGCAGACTCCCCAAACGGAATATGAGGTGCTGTTCCTCCAATTTCCGGTGCTGCTCGCTGTCGCCATGGAGGAGACCCAGGACAGAGAGGTCGGGTTCTGCTGAGCCACCGGGAGGTCAGCTTGGTTATGCGGACCGAGCGGAGGTTTACCGATATAGATCTGCTGACATCTAGAGCAGCGGACGCAATAGATGAGGTTGGAAGAGATGCAGGTAAACCTCTGTCGCACCTGGAACGATTGCTTTGATCCCTGAACGGAGTCGAGGGGGGAGGTAAAGGGACAAGTGTTGGATCTCTTGCGGTTGCAAGGGAAAGTGCCCGGGGAGGGGGTGGTACGAGAGGGAAGGGAAGAACAAGGGAGTTATGGAGAAGGCAGATATGGGGGGAGATGGGAAATGTGGCGAGTGGTGGGGTCACGTTGGAGGTGGCGAAACTGACGGAGGATTACTTTTTGTATGTGACGGCTGGTGGGGTGAAAGGTGAGGACTAGGGGGACTCGGCCCTTGTTGCAGATGGGCAAAAGAGCAGTGTTTATGGAACAGACCCTGGTGCAGCTCATTGTGGAGGAGGGGACAGTCTGGGTTTCTTTCTTTTTATATAGAACCCAAGGCACAGGGTCAGTTTGGTCAACCAACTTCATAAAGCCTTGTACAGAGCAAAAGGAATTAACATTTGGTTGCACTTGTGTGCATTATATAGAACCCAAGCACAGTTAAATATTATCGCTAAGTGAAGAATAAAGGAGTGTTATATTTTCATATGAACAATGGTGCCAAGGTCAACATTTACAGTACACCACTAATGGTCTCTGAACTAAGGTGGCGTTGTAGACCTTTCGACTTTACACTTCAGAGATACAGTGTGGAAACAGGCCTTTCGGCCCACGCCGACCAGCGATCACTCTATACACTACACACTAGGGACAATTTACAATTTTTACTGAAGCCAACAAACCTACAAACCTGTACTTCTTCGGAGTGTTGGAGGAAACCAGAGCACCTGGAGAAAGCCAATGCGGGCACAGGGAGAATGTGCAAATTCCGTACAGAGCACCCGTAGTCAGGATTGAACCTTGGTCTCTGGCACTGCAAGGCAGCAACTCTACCGCTGCGCCACCGTGCCGCCTAATGTCTGGAGTCGCGTAGAAACAAGACTGGGGAAGAGTGACAGATTTCCTTCTACAAAGGGCATCGGCGAGCCATGTAAATTGCAATGATCCAGTAATTTCAGTTATTAGTGCTAGTTTTTTTAATTCCAGATTTATCATTTGAATTTAAGTTCCCCAGTGCCCTCGAGGGATTTGAACTTCAGTTCAATGATGTATGTTGCTGGATGGCAGCCTAATACTGTGATACAACATTACTATACTTTCTATGACTGGATAGAAAGAATGGGGTTACAAACTGACGATTGAACAGTCCAAGCGTGAACCAGCAGAGAAAAGATTGCCCATGTTCCACAGAATACTGTCAACAAGACAAATTGGACCAAGCTGCAATTTAATAGACCAACATTTATTTTCTTTTATGAAATCTTGTATTACAGGTAAAGAAAAAGGTATCCAAAACACGTTTTCCCACTTTTGAGTAGAAGATACAAATGGGTATGTTCGGGACATTTCCTTAATGTTATCCATCAGGTTCTCCAGGCAAAATTATTTTGTGCAACCCCTACTTTACAATAGTCATTTCGCCATCAGAGAATTGGACTGACTGGATCCCTGTTACTGACCTAGAGCTTGAAAGAGAATATTCCAAATATTCACAGGTGGACAATTAAAAATAGTCTGAGAGTCTCCAGTGAGGTAGATAGTAGCTCAGGACCGTTTCCTAGTTGTTGATAGGATGGTTCAGTTGCCTCCTATCAGCTGTGGCCAAACGGGATCTACAGGTCGCCTCGAAGCCAGCGCTTCCAAAAGGTGAACATGCTTGTAAAAGTGCACCAAAACATGCCCTGGTCTTTGTGCACTCATACTCTCATGCCCGACAGACTACCGGTTTACACTTGCACCAACAATGAACAAGGTTTCAGTATTCAAAGCAGTGCACAGTGGTGGAGCTGATAGAGCTGCCGCCTCACAGCGTCAGCGACCACCAGTGTTCAATCCCGACCTCAGGTGCTGTCTGCGTGGAGTGTGCATATTCTCCAGGTCACCACATAAATTCCCAAGATATAGGAGCGGAATTAGGCCATTGGACTCATCAAGTCTACTCCACCATTCAATCATGGCGGATCTACCTTTCACTTTCAACCCATTCTCCTGCCTCCTCCCCATAACCCCTGACACCCCAACTAATCAAGAAGGGGTCTCTGTAAAATTGCCCATAATGTGTAGGGAGTGAATGAGATAGTGGGATAATATAGAACTAGAATGAATGGGTAATCTATGTTTGGCATGGACTCACTGGGTAAATGGGCCTGTTTCCATGCTGTATCAGTAAATTCAATGGCACCCCTACAGACCAAAAGGGTCAAAGTAAAATAAACAGTGTGTAAATTAAAACGCCACAAGGTTTACCCATCTTAGCAGCATGTTCACAACAGATGGAGATGTAGATGTCGACATCAACTCCCGAATTGGTAAAGCTGCATCAGTCTTCAGAAGAATGCAGCCAATATGGTCTAGTGGCAGGATATCCAATAAAAGGCAAGCTCTTCCAGTCCGTAGTCCTCCCTACAGCCCTATTTACCAGTGAGAGATGGAAAATCAATGTGAAGATGAAAAATAAATTGGATGCATTCCAACAATGCTGCTTGAGGAAGATCCTGAAGACTGGCTACAGAGACCACATCATAAACGAGGAGATATACTGGGAAACTGCAACAAAGCCTCTCAGCCAGGACATAGAGGTATGCAGGATGAAATTTGCAGGACATGTACTCAGAATGTCAACAGAGCGTGCACCTACGATAGCAATGACATGGCAACCTGACGGAAGCAGGAAAAGAGGCCGACCAAAACTCACATGGAGGCAAACATTCCAGAAGGGTTTGGAAGCCCGGGACGCTAACCTATCGAGGGTAGAAGACGTCGCACATGACTGAACAGAATGGCAAAAGCTTGCTGCCCAATGCACTCAGTGTGGGAGGAACTAAGTCTAAGATCATGTGATGGGAGCAGAATTAGGCCATTCAGTCCATCAAATCTACTCAGCCATTTAATCCATCTCTCCCTCCTAACCCCATTCTCCTGCCTACTCACCATAACCTCTGACACCTGTACTAATCAAGAATCTATCTATCACTGCCTTAAATATATCCACTGACTTGGCCTCCACAGCCTTCTGTGGCAAAGAATTCCACAGATTCACCACCCTCTGACTAAAGAAATTCCTCCTCATTTCCTTCCTAAAAGAACATCCTTTAATTCTGAGGCCATGACCTCTATTCCTAGACTCTCCCACAGTGGAAACAGCCTCCGGAGTATCTCCGGAATTTTTTGTTACCATGCAACACAAGGGCAGATTGCCTTGGTGCCCTCTGGCCTCGCGATTACTGCATAGATACACATCACAATAACACTCTTGGATCAATGTTCCTCTGCACAGCTGCAGTCACTCTTCTGGCTAACTGCACCACTCATTAAAAGAGATGCAATCCCAATCCCAGAGTTGCTGCTGGCATGGTGTGTGGGTCTCACACACCATGCCAGCAACAACTGCGTTGGAATGGCTACCACCAATGACAGGGTGCCCGTTATCCTGCTTCACTGAAAGCCGACAGAACAGGCTCAAAGTTCTTCAGATTCATTAGGTCCCTTATTTTTTTATTTTTTTTTTAATATAGCAATTTTCCTTTAGGCTGCAAGCTCACACAAGCATTAATACATTTTGACGATTTGCAGTGCCCGAATTTCTACTTTTGCCACTGGTATTTTAGAGATTTTATTCCACTTATGACACATGATAGGAAAAAAAAGTGTCAGGCCCATAATTTTAAACAAGCATGCACTCAGCTGCAAGGCTGCAGCTGCATCTTAGTGGCATAAGAAGCGCAAGTTCTGGTTCAATTAGAACTTACAATTTATTGTATATTTATTGTTGTGTCTAATGTGCCTGTAAAGCTGCAGCATGTAAGTATTTCAATGTTCTGGTTCATATGAAAAATAAACAAACAAACAATAAATCTCAGGAGAGTTTGGATTTTTATTCGAGTCATTAATAATTGCAAACTCTCCAATCTCATCGGTGGCCTTGGGCAATCTCTGGCCTGTTCAAGGTGAACTTGCTGGATAATTGTGATCATCCAGAATTAGATCTTTCATCATGGACACAGACTTGCAGGGAGAATGTGTTGGGGGGGGGACAGATCACACTGTCAAAAAAATCTCTGCGATAAGTCATTCATAGTGTGGAAACAGGCCCTTCAGCCCAACTTGCCCATGCCGCCCAATATGCCCCATCTACACTAGTCCAACCTGCCTGCATTTAGCCCATATCCATCCAAACCTATTCTATCTATTCTAAAGAAAGGGAAGCATGGAATCAAAATAGAGAATAGAAACATAGAAAATAGGTGCAGGAGGAGGCCATTCGGCCCTTCGAGCCAGCACCGCCATTCATTGTGATCATGGCTGATCGTCCCCAATCAATAACCCGTGCCTGCCTTCTCCCCATATCCCTTGATTCCATTAGCCCCTAGAGCTCTATCCCCTCGTAAATCCATCCAGTGATTTGGCCTCCACTGCCCTCTGTGGCAGGGAATTCCACAAATTCACAACTCTCTGGGTGAAAAGGTTCTCTCACCTTAGTCTTAAATGACCTCCCCTTTATTCTAAGACTGTGGCCCCTGGTTCTGGACTCAGCCAACATTGGGAACATGTTTTCCTGCATCTAGCTTGTCCAGTCCTTTTATAAGTTTCTATAAGATTTCCCCCTCATCCTTCTAAACTCCAGTGAATACAAGCAGAGTCGTTTCAATCTTTCCACTTATGACAGTCCTGCCATCCCAGGGATCGATCTCGTGAACCTACACTGCACTGCCTCAATCACAAGGACGTCCTTCCTCAAAGTAGGATATTTAGCAAAAAAATAATTTATGCCTCAAAGCGAAGGATCTCAAGAACTGGGGAGCGGAACTCATCTCATTTAGGCCAACTACGTTGGTGTCCGTCATTTCCAGGAAGGCTTCTGAATGGTCCTTCTATAACTTGGGTAGCGTTCGATTCACCTCCACCCCATTGGGGCCATTGTACTTTGTCTAAGGAATTGATGTGTTATGATGCTGAGAACTATATTTTGCACTCTGTATTTTGCTCTATTTATTGTGCTTGAGCTTGAATTGATTGTATCTATATATGGTATATCCAATGTGGATAGCATGCTAAACTAGGCTTTCCACTGTACCTCAGTACATGTGACAATAATAAACCTAAGCCATGCAGATGGATATAGGGTAAACCTGCCAGTGCTATTTCCCCTTGATGTATCAGTTCCCCAATCCCACCCGACTTTATCCCTGACTACATAATCCGATCCATTTCCTGGTGTACTTCATGCTGTCCAAGCGGCATCAGTCTATTTAGGCTAATTAGTGCCATATGTAGGACAACTGCATGCTGCAGGCCAGGATCCACCAGGAATTGGATCAAGGCTGCTCCTGCCCACGTCTCACAGCCGGCCAGCACAAGAGAGGATCATCTCACAAAAAAGAGTAACTTGGAACGATGTGACCACAATTCAAACTGCCTCGGTTTAAAGTTGTCGCTTTGCACAAAGAAACACAAAGCATAAAAATATATACTGCAAAATTGCAGTCTCTCTGTAAACGCAGTTTAGGAAAAAGTCTTAGAGCTCTACCTACTTAAGTATAACCCCCTCCCTCAATCTAACAAGTGTATATCTTGTCGTGTAAAATCAGTGCAGAAAATACTGTATAGTAATTAAAACCTCATACATGTAAAAAATGAGAACTGGATTAACCGATTGTTCAAAAAATAAATGGCTTTGAACACTAAAGGAAGCCTCACCTCAATTATAAATGAGATTAAGCCAAACTTTACACAGAATGATTAACTTTTGATGCAAGAAATAAAACCTTTACGAATACAGTTTTTTGCCCCACCATAGAGTATTGCAATGCCCATTCTTGCGTGCGCTTTTCGTCCGCCTAATTATTGTTCAACAACTGGTCAGCTACCCAAATCAGTTCACTTTTCTCCAAAACTTTGATCAGTCGACTTATTGTGGCCTTCTTCCCTTCGCTCTGAATAAACTTGAGCAGCATTTGGTACGCCTGTTCGTACAGCCCCTCCCGCTCGTACTCAAAGGCGATGTTGTCAATGACTGGATAACGAAGGCCTCGGCACGTTTTCTGTAAGACTCGGCCAACCTGCTTCCAGTTCGTGCCCACGGATTTGGCAAAGTTATCGTGATCCTGTGTACTCAAAACACGGTCATCTGGCGTAGAAAGAGTAAAAAGTGAAACTTTGTTAAAAGCTGCATTGCTGAACTCTCAAAGCAAATTTATAGAACAAAAAACCTATGGATTATGGGGCTGCGAGGACATTACTTGCCCGAAGAGCACTATCTGGGCTAATCCTGCTCCCCCAGCTCTCTATCCATTGCTTCTCCATCATAAGACAATGGAGTAGTAATAAGCTGTTCCATCTTCGATTATGGCTGATCTATCTTTCCCTCTGCACCCTATTCTCCAGCCGCCATCCCATAACCTTTGATACCGTTACTAATCAATCAATCTCCACTTTAAACATACCCAATGGCCTCCACCACAACCTGTAGCAATTAATTTCCACAGATTCACCACCCTTTGGCTAAATAATTTCCTTCTCACCTTCATTCTAAGACTATGTAAGATTATAGCATCAAGATCAACTGGGAAAGAGGGCCGGTGCACACCAGAACAAGTACACAGTATTGCATTTTGGGAAGTTAAACCAGCACAGGACTTGCACAGTACATGATAGAGCCCTGCAAGGTGTTGCAGACAGAGAGATCTTGGGGTACAAGTACATAGTTCCTGAAAGTGGTGACACGGATAGACCGAATGATGAAGGCAGCATATGGAATGGTCAAGGCCTTAAATTCACACGGAAGGCCTAAAATGGCCATTGGTCAGGGCCTTAAATACAAAAGTTGGGATGCCATGTTACAGATGTACAATTCGTTGATTAGATCACACAGAGTCGCCTAGCTAGAGGAAAGGCGTCATCAAACTGGAGAGGGTGCAGAAAAGATTCACAAGGATGCTACCAGGGCTAGAGGGCTCGAGAATGAACAGGTTGGGTCCTTTGTCCCCTGGAACGTTAGAAGCCGAGGCCTGACTTTACAGAGATTTATAAAATCATGAGGGGCAAAAATAAAGAAAATGATCAGTCGTTTTCCCAGGGTTTAAAACCAGAGGCATATGTTTAATGTGAGAGGGACATGATTTAAAGGGGACCTGCGAGGCAACTTGGAATTGCCAAAATGGTAGAGGTAGGTACGATGACAATGTTTGAAAGACACCTTGACAAATACATGGATAGGAACGGTTTAAAAGGGATATGGTCTAAACGAAGGCAAATGGGACAAGCTCAAGTAGCTAACTTGGTTGGCATGGGCAAGTCGGGACAAAGAACCCGTGTGCTGAATAAGTCAATGATTCTGTGGTCCCGTTTCTGCACCTTTAACAATCGAGACCCACATCCTGTTGACATAACACAAAGCAGGGCACAGATAGAACTGCTGAGTCTGAGAAACAAATGCACGAGATAACCTCAAGATTTGATGATAGCATTCTTTGAAATTAATGTACCGGTAACTGCTAAATAAATGGGGTAGCAGTAACTACAGGTACTATATTAAAACATAGTGCTTAAAAGGCACTTTTAAAAAAAAATAAAGAATGAAGTGCAATGAAGTACCTGGTGTATCCTCGGACATTGAGTGAAGTACCATGTACACAAAATTTAAAGCTAAATAGCAGTCCTGCCCGCATTTACTTTCCCTGTGGACCATAGATCCTGCAGACTATAAAAAGGTGCCAAGGGCTGGCATCCCACCGAGGCAAAATTGTCCTCCAAATGTTCATCTGATCAGTTAGCACATGATGAATGGCCACTTGGAAGAGTTGCCAGGCAGTTGCAGGGATCTACCGCACTGCAACGGGGCATGAATTGAGCTATAGTGGTGTGGGGATTGCAAATAGCCAAAGGAAACACCACATATAACAGTGGCCACTATTGCAGCTGAGATGGTCAACCAAATTGGAGCAAAGCAACTCCGTTACCCGACAATAACACGAGGCAACACTCACCAAAGAAAAACACCCTGAAATTCAAAACAGTTCGCCAACGGCAATGGACTCCCATTCGTTTGGGCTGAAGTTGGCGATGCAATTAAAGGTGCGGAGGATGAGATTGGAGATTCAGATACCGAATATCCTTCAGAAGGACCATCACACTGGACACTGGTGCCTTGGCAGTGGGAACTGTATTCTAGTACCATCTGCCTGATGTCCTGTTCCAATCTGCTAACGTCATCATCTCGGAGATGATTGGGCTGAAATTGTGAAAGAAATCTGAATTATTTCAAAAGCCAGGTCAACTATAAACAAGAGATTGAAAAATCAGGTTACAAAAGGCTTTGTAACAACCCTGGGGTAAGAATACTGTATATCAATGTTAGAGCAACAGAATATTGTTTACAAGAGACAGACACAATAAAGAAAGTTTCCTTTACTTACAACCGAGTGCATTCTACTCCAGATATCCACAGCACAATCTCGGATTAAGTGCAATGGGAAAGACATGCATTTATTCACTCATTGCCTCTTATCACTCCTTTGAATACCTCCTATTCATAAATTATAAGAGCAGAACGATGCCATTCGGCCGATCAAGTCTACTCCACCATTCAATCATGACCAATCTATCTTTCCCTCTCAACGCCATTCTCCTGCCATCTCCCCATAACCCGACATCCATACTAATCACTAATCTATCAATCTCTGCCTTAAAAATATCCATCGACTTGGCCTTCACAGACTTGCGTGACAATGAACTCCACACATTCACCACCCTCTGACTAAAGAAATTCCTCCTCATCTCCTTTCGAAAGGAACATCCTTTTATTCTGAAGCTATGGCCTCTGGTCCTGGACTCTCCCACTAGTGGAAACACCCTCTCCAAGCCCACTCTAGTTTTGTTTAATTAATGTTGTTTAATTAATTTACAGGATCTGGGCACAGTTGGCAAGGGCAGCATTCATTGCCCTTCCATCGTTCCCATTCAAAAGGTAGCGGTGAACCTTCTTAAACCACTGGTGAAGGAATTTCTACAGCGCGATTGCGCTAGTGGTTCACCTAGTCTACAATCTTTCACGTTTCCAACACTCAAATTAAGTCTCCCTTTAGCCTCTTTGGATATTAAGAAAACAACCCAGTCTCACCCCATCTCTCCTGCCAACTAAAACATTCCAGCCTTGTCAAGATCTGCAAATCATCCCTGCATCTTCTGCGGTTCTATCCCATTTTACCTGCAGTGGGGATGATCCGAATTGCCCATAGCACAATGATTGGAGGCTAACTCGTATTTTTAATGTAGCAGTTCCACCATATCCTCTCACATTGTCTTTTGGTCGATTAGGGAAAGCATCTGCTTAACCCGGCTTTCTTGTTGTCCGTCAGCATTCCTCTGCCCTGTTAAACATTACATCATTGTCTTATCTAGATCACATTCTCCAAGTCCGTTACTTCATAAGATCAGCACAAAGTAATGGAGTAACTCAGACAGCATCTCTGGAGAAAAGATGATGTTTCCGGTCAGATCTCTTTGTACGTCTGAAGAAGAAATTGTCCCTATTGTGTATAGAGTGGATGCAAGAGTGGAATAACATAGAATAGAGTCTCTATTCAAAGAGTCTCCCAGTCACATAACCCTCACTTCTGTCAAATCTGGATCTACACTGGGATCACACAGTGTTTGGCTTTTCCAATTTCTCTTGGACTGTATCAAACACTTCGCTCAAATCGAAGAACATGATTTGTAACTCAGCAGGTCAGGCATTATCCCTGGGAAACACGTACATCTAATGTTTTGGGTTGGGATGCTTCTTCTGAGTGATTGCATGGGTGGAGGGGAAAGAAAGCTAGAAGAATGGGCAGACCAAAGCACTGGCAGGTCGGTGAGAGAGAGGTTGGGTGTTTTGAAAGGCAGATGGTTGAACAAAGGCCAGAGATTAACACACACAAGGTGTGAGATAAAGGGATTAGAGAGTTGCAAATATCAAGGTAGAGGATTGAAGAGGTGTGAATTATCTCATATTGTGGAAGTGGGGTAGTGGGGGAGATAGGTGCAACGACAGAGGGGGGGGGGGGGGGGGGGGGGGGGGGGGGGGGTTTTTGTCAAGGTTACCCAAAGTTGGAGAATTCAATGTTCATACCGAAAAGACACAAAATGCTGGAGTAACTCAGCAGAACAGGCAGCATCTCTGGACAAAGCAAATAGGTTCAGATTCAGTCTGAAGAACGGTCTTGACCCAAAAAGCCACCTATTCCTTTTCTCCAGAGATGCTGCCTGACCCGAGTTACTCCAGGATTTTGTGCCCATTTTTGGTGGGAAACTATTGTATTGTATTGTATTGTATTGTATTGTATTGTATATCTTTATTGTCATTTCCTGAGTATTCGCATACCCAGAGGAAACAAAAAAACGTTGCTCAACCAGTGTCCATTCAGTGTGCATGAAAACTAGCATCTGCAGTTCCTTCCTAGACTCAATGTTCATGGTGAATGGTCTGAAGAAGGGTTTCGGCCCGAAACGTTGCCCATTTCCTGCGCTCCATAGATGCTGCTGCACCCGCTGAATTTCTCCAGCACTTTTGTCTACCTTCAATGTTCATACTGTTGAGTTGAGAGCTACCCAAGCGGATACAAGGTCTGAAAAAGGGTCACGACCTGAAACGTCACTCATCCCTTCCATCCGCAGGTGCTGCCTGTCCCGCTGAGTAACTCCAGCTTTTATTTGTCTATCTTTGGTTTAATCTATCTTTGGTTTAAACCAGCATCTGCAGTTCCTTCTCACATAAAAAGTGCTAAAATTATTATTTTCTCAATTGCCTTAAATATATTTTCTTCGGTTACCAATGATCTCGCCACTAAGAACAGTTTCTCCCTATTCATCAAAATCGTTAATGATCTAAAGCAATTATTCAATCACCACTTGACCCTATTTGGTCAAAGAGGAACCACCATCACCTCATTATTCTGGCCACATCAGTATAAATCTCATAAACCACTTTTGCACCATTTCAAAGCTCTTGCTATCCTTCCTAGAACGCTGTTACTCAAAAATATATATTGCCCAGTCAATAATTAACCAATATTTGAAAAGATTTAGCATTAAGCCTTTGTCATTCATTCCCCCATGTGTAAAGGCAGAAATGCCCACCTCCTTTTCCACAGCCTTCAGTTTATTATACTCATTGTTTAATGAATTTTTGATTTTTGGCTCGTTTGCACTCTTTGAAGTCAAACACTGTATGCTCAGATTGAACTTTTTAAATATATATATCAAAAAATAAAGTGATCCAAATTTCAGAACCTGAAGGTTCGAACAATACAATTTACCTCCAGTCTGAAACCCGCACCACAGAAGGGTTTTGGCCCGAAACGTCGCCTATTTTCTTTGCTCCATAGAGGCTGCTGCACCCGCTGAGTTTCTCCAGCAATTGTGTGTACCTGCACCACAAACTTCTGCTTCCTGACCCTCAAGACAATTTTGTTTCCATGGTACCAATGAATGAACACACCATGGAAGAGTAAACACTGGTGTAACACAGGAAATGTAGCCAATTTGCAAAAGAATCCAAGAACAGCAGCACATTAATGGCCAGCTGATCAGTTTCCCCACAGCAAATATTGTTGAAACAATGAGGTGATGGATGGCTCTCTGAACCAGTGCCCTGGGATCTGTGTCTTCCTGCCGATTGCTTTAATATCCAATTCAAAAGACGGTCTTCCTCTCTCGTGTCAATTTTTATAACAAAACATAAAATAATTCGCAAAAGAACTAGAACGAGAATGAAAGATAAATTGTTTCAGAGATGGATATTAAGATCAGGAAGACCATGCCTTAAATAAGGCTAGAAGTCATGGAGATTTTAAAAGACAGTAAGACACGTAATAATGATGCAATGATAGACACAAAAGCCTGGAGTAACTCAGCGGGTCAGGCAGCATTTCTGGAGAAAGAGGAATGGGTGACATTTTGGGTTGAGACCCTTCTTCAGACTGAGAGTCAGGGGAGAGGGAACTGAGAGGTGCGAAAAGGGTCATAGAACAAACTAATGAAAGATATGCTAAAAGACAGATCAAAGCCAGCAACAATGATCAAGGAAAGGTGGAGCCCACAATGGTCCATTGTTGGCAGTAGGAAAGGTGGTAACGAGTAATACAAACAGTGAAACTCAGAAGGATGACAGTGAGACTGGTACGACGGTTAGGGTGGGGGAGGAACGGAGAGAGAGGGGATGCAAGAGGTACTTGAAGTTAGATAAATCAACATTCGTACCGCTGGTTTGTAAAGATACATTATTGACACATGTACCTAGGTACAGTGAAATGCTTTGTTCTGCATACAAATGTTTTGTAAAATCATGTAGTAGACCTCACCTAGGCAGTGCACAAGTGTCGCCACGTTTTGGTGCCAACAATGTTACAAGAGTTCAGCGGACTGTCCCATCTACTGCCTGCCGCTGCATGTGGCAGCAGGCCTCCCTCCCTGTGTTACATCAGGGTTCCCTTCCCGAGAACTGTTCATAACCCAAACAATTTGCAGCTCGGAAATGCAGCCACCCAGGAATATATTTAAAAAGCAACCTCGGCCAGCCAACATGTAGTTAAACTATGGTGTTTAACTCAACAGTTCAGATTTCACACGTCTCTGCAAGATACAATGACATTGTCAGAAATTAAATTCCGATCCAACCATCCCACAGTAACGGGTAAATATCCCACTGGTCTCCCAGATATTTGTTTGGACGTATGGGCTTTACATATCGATCGTTCGTGAACTGGGGGGGGGGGGGGGGGGGGGAGGGGGGGAGAGAGACTGTATTTGGAGAGTGTTCAGGAAAGAACTGCAGTTGCTGGTTTGCACTGAAGTTGGCACAAAATACTGCTGCAACACAGCAGGTCAGGCAACATCTCTGGAGAAAAGGAATAGGTGACGTTTCGTGTCGAGACCCTTCTTCAGACTGAAACTTGTCCTGCTGAGTTTCACTGCTTGTATTACTTATTATCAGGAGAGAGTCCCCCTCGACCCAAAACATCACCTATTCCTGTATTTGGAGAGGTCGAGTTTGCAGACTAATAGGATAAAGCTAGGGCAAGGGGGGTGGGGTAACTTGGACAACTCTTTCAAAGAGCGCCCACAGAATAAAATGAACCCCCTACTGGGCCATAATATTTCCGCAAATCCATACCCACCTCATTCTCCTTGATGTGTTTTATGCAGCTGTCTTGCTCATTCAGGATATCATCTAAGGTCACCACGCCAGCCTTCAGCTCCATTGTGAAAACTGTACTGGGGACACTCTGATTTTGAAAATGATGCACTAAAGCCTTCTGCAGTCTGCCCGTTTCGTAACTTTGGAGAAACTTCCTGCATTTTACTTCCTCTGTAAACTTCAGCTGAAGTCCAAAAGCACTTCCGTAAACTTTCAGGATTTCACAACCTCCACCACTGCCGGTGGCATCTGCAAAGAGAATTGCAAGAGATCACTCTTACATAAGCTGGTTGGAGGCATGGTTTGTCTCCTAAAGTTGCAAGCAAAGACCTTGGAATATGTTATTATAAACACATAGAACTTAACTAGATGCTACAATGAAGGCAGCCCAAGCCAGGTCTACTTTAGTAATTACTCCAGATACAAGCAACTTGACTGTTACCATCTATCTTCATCAATTCTACTTGAACATATATTCTTGAGTGTCAACCACTGCACTTGCAAAGTGGGTTCCATGTCTTCATGAAGGGATTTATTTTGCACATATCATTTTTTTAAATAGACAATTAACTTTATATCTATGTCCCCCATAGCCAAAAGTTCCATGTTGCCTCGCCTCCTATCCATATAAATCTCAGAAGGCAGCATTCAAGTTTTTCTCCAGAGCAATAATTTCTCCTTACCAGGTACTGTTTTAAGAATATTCTTTGTCATTTTAGTGAAATAATGCATATAACCTCAGTCATGATAGGCTCATGACAAGTTCTGTTCATTTCTAGTAGTAAATAAACAATCCAATTCTTTCAACATATCAACCCATGTCCATAACACCCAGTAAACCTGTACTCTTGACCCCTTCCTCTAACTGCCATTAAATTAAATGTTTCATGTTATATTATTATGTTATAGGATGTATTATGTTAGGATGTATTCAAGAGTTAGATTTAGCTCTTAGGGCTAACGGAATCAAGGGATATGGGGAAAAAGCAGGAATGGGGTACTGATTTTGGATGATCAGCCATGATCATATTGAATGGCGGTGCTGGCTCGAAGGGCCAAATAGCCTACTCCTGCACCTATTTTCTATGTTTCTACGTCCTTTGTTAAAGCAAAGGTATGAACACACACTGACTGATAAAGAATCGATTTCTATTATGTTAGAATCAATTGCAGATTTGAACTCCCTCTGGACCACATCTAAATCAATGATTCACACAATATCGAGCTTTGCAACATGCCACTATTCACTTCATTCTTAAAAAAGGACTCTGAGGTTAGCACTAATAAAAATATTCTTTATTAGACTGTTAAATCCTGCCCCTTAATCTTTAACAATCTCCCATGAGGTATATTTCCAAAAGGCACTCTAAAGTGTACCATCATTGTTGTTACCATTTTAATACTAGAGGATAAAAACAAGAACAAGCCACTTGACCTCTTGTGCTTGTTCTTCCATTCAATAAGATTACTTCGCCCCACAGATGCATCAATCCCATATCCTTTGAATACCTAAACATGGCGGAGTAGACTTGATGGACCGAATGGCCTATCTCTGCTCCCATCACTGATGACATGTTTTCATCAGTCTTGAATACATTCAATGACCGAGTCTCCACAGCATTCTTGCTTCGAGAACTCCAATGATTCATCAGTTCAGTTTTAGTTTAGAAATACAGTGCAGAAACAAGCCCTTTGGCCTACCGAGTCCGCACTGACCAGCGGTCCCCGCACATTAACACTATCCTACACACACTTGGGACAATTTTACATTTATCCCAGGCCAATAAACCTACAAACCTGTTCGTCTTTGGAGTGTGGGAGGAAACCGAAAATATGAGAAAACCCACGCGGTCACAGGGAGAACATACAAACTCCGTACAGACCGCGCCCGGAGTTGGGATCAAACCCAGGTCTATGGAGCTGAAAGCGCTGCAAGGCAGCAAGTCTACAACTGCCGCCCTTAATTCCTGGGTAAATAAAAGACTTCTTTTCACATTTCACTCCGGAATGGTTGACACCTAGTTGTGGCCGATTCAGCCAGTGGAAATATCCTTGCATCCATCCCCTCAATCCCATAAAATTACTTTACTTATACAGCGTGTAAACAGGCCCTTTGGCCCACTGAGTCCGCACTGAACAATAGCACTATTCTACACACCAGGAACAATTTACAATTTTAGTGAAGCCAATTAATCTACAAACCTGTATGTTTTTAGAGTGTGGGTGGAAACCGGAGCATCCAGAGAAAACTCATGTGGTCTCAGGGAGAACGTACAAACGTAGACAGCACCTGTAGTCAGGATCTAACCCAGTCTCTGGCGCTGTATAGCAGCAGCTCTACGCTAGGCCACTGGACCACTTAAAACAGAGCACACTGCCACATGTACAATTCAGCCCAAACTAGGTTTCTTCTTTATTTGGGAGATATTGAGATTTTGGAAGATTAATACTTAGCTTAAAAAATCTTGGTTACCGCATGAAGAATTTTACAACTTTAGAAGCAACAGATTTAAGAGTGACCCAAAATGCCGGAATAACTCAGCGGGTCAGGCAACTTCTCTGGAGAAAAGGAATAGGTGATGTTTCGGGTTGGAAGGTCTGAAGAAAGGTTCTGACCCGAAACGTCACCCATTCCTTTTCTCCAGAGATACTGGCTGACCGCTGAGTTACTCCAGCATTTTGTGTCTATCTTTGGTATAAACTAGTATCTGCAGTTCCTTCCTACAGATTTAAAAGTGACGATCTGACAGGTTTGTCATACGAAGGAATAAATTATGCGTAGACAGCATGCTCTTCATCTGAAAGTAGGTGGTCTGACCATGATTCACACTTTCAGGTTATGCAAAGCCAAACTTGGGTTAGGAGTTTAGTGTTGTTTCTATCCAGGGAGAACAGCGAATCTGTGATACAGGTGGTTAATTTGTGTGCCGAACATGATTTGCTGCATTGTTCCAACGGGGGCCAGAATCTGTTGCCCACATGGTATAGAGATCAATTTGTACAAAGGATGCATAAATGTTACCCGGGACAGGAACCGGTTCCGATTGACTGAAGGAATTTTCCGGACTTTTCCCTGCTTTTATGTTATTTGACATAAACATTGTTATATTATGACAATAAACTCACTTGACTTGACTGGTTTCTCCCAACTGCTATCAAAACCAATAGAAGTCTGTACTGCGATGTACTGGGTGTTTTGCGGAACAGGTTGGGTGAATAAGTGAACCTTTTCCTCAAATATGATTTAAACACATTTTGCAGATGTGTCAATTGTTGCGATCTCATTGAGAGCTCCTGTGACGATGCATGCAAATTGCCAACCTTTTAAAGCAACTAAGATAAGCTATCTCCCAATGATGCCCGGTTACAAAATCTAGAATCCGATCTGGAACACCAATCTTTAGATGTTGAAAACTTGTTAAGTGTAATACTCTCTCGTTTTGCCTGGTTCAATAAAGTAAAATGAAAGTATTCTTTAGAGAGGTATTTAAAAATGACTGAGAGTTTATTGTGGAGGCAAAAGAACTGCAGATGCTGGTTCATACCAAAGATAGACACAAAGTGCTGGTGTAACTCAGCGAGTCAGGCGGCAACTCTGGAGAAAATGGATGGGTGAAGTTTCATGTTGGGACTGGAGTTACTACTGCAATTTACAGTATGTCTCTCTTTGTTTATGTCAGATAAACCATTGACCATGATGGCATATTATACTTGCTATCACAAGCCCCACCACTGGTCAAAATGTAGTTTAATTTAGTTTATTTTCATGTGTTGTACAGCGAAAAGCTTTTGTTGCATGTTAACCAGTCTACGGAAAGACTATACATGATTACAATAGAGCCGCCCACACTCCGGTGAGCATCTTGCCAAGGAACTTATTCACACTAATGGTGTAGTATCAAAATCCAGAAAGACTCATACATGACACCTGAAGGCTGTAAATTACCTGCAAGAGACAGCTTGAGAGCTTTATAAATCTTTAGCTGCTTCTGTGGGTCTTGATAGAGTTCTGGTAGATCTACCTTGTCCGAGCTGATGAAGAGAAACGCGCTGCCCACCCAGCAGGGAGCCACAGGGTCCATTGTCGGTCACTGAAACAGAGAGAGTAGAGCAGTTACCCAGAGCAGCGAGGTTGTTCTTGCCTGTAGGAAGGAACTGCAGATGCTAGTTTAAACCGAAGATAGACACAAAATGCTGGAGTAACTCAGCAGGATAGGCAGCATCTCTAGAGAGAAGAAATGGGTGACGTTTTGGATCGCGACCCTGCTTCAGACCGAGTCAGGGGAAAGGGGAACGAGAGATGTCCTTACCTACAGATCACCCAGAGAGCAGGGCCTGTTGAATGTGGCGATGATCAGTTACAGCAGTCACGTACGCAAGCACAGATCCCTTCCCAGCAATGTCAACTCCGAGTACTGTTACAATGCTCAGGCACAGAGGGACTGGGGTCTGCTCAAGATTAATCCACTTGCCCCAAAGCCAACATGATCAGTGAGAGGTGCTTTGGCGACACTTTGCTACATGATGTCAGCCAGCAAACGTAATCATTTGTTCCCTCCCAACAACATCCCTCCAACAAACCTGTAACGAGAGGGCAAACCGGTTGGGATTTGAACATGCCACAAGCACAGAGGAGCAGAATATCAGAAATGTGTCTGCCTGTCTCCACTTTAAATAATTATAACGAAGAACAGAACTTCTGAAGATTGGACCGCACAGGAAGTTAAGTTCAAAGCCTGCTACTGCAGTCGCAAGCTTGGTTAAACTAAACCACTCATTTCTATGGCCCAGTAAACAGACACGCATATCACCAGCCTGACAAGTAGTTATGCATGCACCGGAACATGAAGCTGACCACCTTGATGATGGTCAGACGACAATATCGCCAGCAAATAGGAAGAATTCAATTTACTCATAAGACTCTGGGCAACTTTTAAACTCCCAATTTTCTTCAAAAGACAACACAGTGGGTTGCTGCCTGTAGTGTATATAATGGTACCTGTACCTTGAAGAACAGTACTATAATGGTATGATTTGTGTTATGTGATATATTCAATATCTTATCAGTCTCGTGAATATGTGTGAGTATGCGCAGTGTAGTTTTGTGAAATAAAGACCCACACTAGCTTGATGATCACAATATAAAGTTGAAAAGAAGCAAATGTGCATTCTTACAGACCAAAGTAGTGTATATTGGTTTGAAAGTGGATCAACATGGACTACAACCAGTGAAGGAAAAGATTGACGCTATAGCAAAGGAACCAACACCACAGAATGCGTCTCAACACCACTCCTTCCTGGGTATGGTACAGTATTACGCTTCTTACCTGAGTTAGTAACAAAGCTAGCTCCTCTTCACAAGTTGTTGAACAAGGATAAAAAATGTGAATGGTCCGAAGAGCAACAAAATGCTTATGATGCATGGAAGAATAGCTTGACCAGTGATGCATTACTTGTATACTACAATACAAATCAGGAGTTAAAGTTAGTTTGTGATGCATCTAGTTGTGGGGTAGGAGCTGTGATTTCACATGTAACGGAACATGAACAAGAGAAGCCAATAGCATTTGCATCACGCGCACTTACCAAGAGTGAGCGTAATTATGCACAAATAGAGAAAGAAGCTCTTGGTATCATCTTTGGGGTCAAGAAATTCCATCAGTATTTGCTCGGCACGGACTTGTAGGGCCGAGATGGCCTGTTTCCGTGCTGTAATTGTTATATGGTTATATGGGTAGGAAATTCACCCTGGTTACTGATCATTAGCCACTTCTCGCTATTCTTGGTCCTCAGTCAGCAATACCTACAAATGTTAGCCTCGAGGATGAAGTGCTGGGCCGTTCTCCTGTCAAGGTATGTCAACAGCATCAAGTACCGCAGCTCAAAAGAAAATGCTATCGCTGCTGCATTGACGTGTTTGTCTCACAAAGAATCAGATGTGGGCACTGAAGGTGCTATATACGTCACAGAAGCAGTGGACAATGACTTTCCAGTCACAGGAGCTGAAACTCAAAAGGACACAGTGCAAAAACATCCTTTGTGTGGATGGTCAGAAACAAAACCATGTACTAATGAACTAAAACCTTATCCCAATGGACGACATGAACTGTCATGTGAGCAAGGATGTATTAAATGGGGTTAGAGCAGTAGTATCCAATTGCTTAAGACAACAATAACTTAAAGAACTCCACAGGTATTGTAGG
Organism: Leucoraja erinaceus; assembly: GCF_028641065.1. Taxonomy (NCBI): domain Eukaryota; kingdom Metazoa; phylum Chordata; class Chondrichthyes; order Rajiformes; family Rajidae; genus Leucoraja; species Leucoraja erinaceus. Next base: position 13,846,827 of record NC_073393.1, on the reverse strand, counting down.
AATGAGTTTAAGAAGGAACTGCAGATGCTGGAAAATCGAAAGTACAAAAAAATGCTGGAGAAACTATGCGGGTGCAGCAGCATCTATGGAGCGAAGGAAATTGTAGGAATGAAGTCTACAGCCAGAGGTCGCATGTACTGTATTAGCCAGGAATGGACAATGACATAGAAGCAATGGCAAACAATTGTAGCACCTGTCAGAGATGTAGAAGTAGACCTGCCCAAGCCTCTTTGCAAATATGTCTTGGCCTACTAGACCTTAGAGGATTTACGTGGATTTGTTTGAACACAGGAATAATAATTTTCTTGCCTTGGTACATAGTCTCTAAAAGTGGATTGAGGTGGTACATATGGCTACAAACGCAACAACATAATGAACAATAGATGCATCGCGGTCTATTTTTGCATGTCATGGATTACCTGAAGAGCTTGTCTCTGACAACAGACCCTAATTTCGTGCTACACTGTTCCAAACTTTCAAATGGTATCAAGCATACCTCAGTGCCAACTTACCATCTGGCGTCTAATGGCACAGTCGAAAGGTCAGTCAGGATAGTCAAATGAGCTCTCAAGAAACAAGTTCTTGAAGGGAATTCAAAATGCAGTATGTCACAGGGGCTAGCTAGTTTCTTACTGAAATATCGGACCACGCCACAATCTACCACAGGTAGGTATGTTACAAAACCTACCTGAATCGTGTCTGAGCATCTGCCCTACCCCGTGTGTGTGATTTTGGCGCTGTTTAGAGGGGGCGGGTTTAAAACGCGATTTTTACTAGGCTGTTCCAATCGAAAATGTTCAGCCTAGTAAATCATTAACGGAAAATCGCTGAAAGACCCCGTCGCAAAAGGTATTATTAGTTTTTATGGCCTTGTATAATATTTATAGTAGTTTAAAAACCACTCTCTCACTCCGCAACCTCTCGCAGCCCCAGGGTTTTATAAAGCAGACAATTAAAGGTATGTACCTTATTTTTACATTAAATGGGGCTTGTATATAACCCTGTAATTAAAGTTTTCTATAGCGAGTAGTTCATTTTGGGCTCTTTATATCCCGCAGTATTTTTCTGGGCACTTGAGGGCACAAATCCAGCGCAATGTGAACGTTCTAAACCAGCGCGTTCACAGGAACCCACTAGAAAGCCGATTTAAATTGACTTTAATTTACAGCAAATGAACACTAAATTCCTTCCATTTGGCCTATAAATTGATGTAAATGAGATTTAAAAATCATGTTTTATAGTGAATTATTTGTGAATATTATTTGGACACTTGGGCTATTTAAAAATGTTAATCATTTATTAAGAAATGGATAGATGTTTAGAGCTAGTAATTGAAGTTTGAAATTAGCTACAATTGGGTAACTAACTAATTATATGCTTTAATTTCAGGTCATCCAAGTAAGATTATTTTATATTTGTTTCAGAATGCTTCAATCTATGATAACTGAAAATTTCATTCAGTTCTCTTAATTTTTAAGAAGGTTATGGGCTTTTGACTGTCCACGATCACAGCTTTTTTGTTATGTCCATAGAAAATCAATAGGGAACAAGATGCTAATTTCCGAGTATGAAAATGGCCATAACTTTTTTATTACTTGAGATATGAAAGTGAATTATGTGTCAAATTAAACTTATTGTTATGCTTTATCTGATGGGATAAATTGCAGACTTGATTTTTTAAATCTCAAAATTTTGTAACATTGCTACCACAGGGTATACGGCAGCTGAACTTCTCATGAAAAGAAGGCTCAGAACTAGACCGAGTTTGGTTCTACCTATCCTATCACCCAAGGTTGAACGCAAACAATCTGATCAGAAACGTCATTATGGTGGAAGCCAAAAAAGAACGTAGGTTCAATACACATGATCAGGTTTGTGTTCTCAGCCCCCCCCTTACAAAGCAAACAAATGGGAGGTGGGAACATTAGTTGAAGTGTGTGGTACCAGGAGGTACTTGGTAGAAATTGGAGGATGTGTTAAAAGTGTGCACATAAACCATATGAACCATTTATGATAAATGTCTGTGTCAAGAAGCTACCATTGTGCATTCTTTTGTTTTTTGTACAAAAATACAAAAATTCTGGAATTAAATATTTGACATCTTTACAAAATTAATTAAAATAAAACTGGTACCAAAACCAGAATAGATTATTTTTGGAATATCGGAAGGTAACCCTGAATTAAACGCGTTTCAGAAGAATTTACTCAATTACGGGCTAATAATGGGAAAAAAGCTCATACTTAAATTTTGGAAAAATGCGCCTACACCAACAATAAAAATGTGGATATCAAATATGTTTGAAACACTACATCTGGAAGAGATGAGATTCCTCTTAGCAGGCAAAGCAGACCACCTCCAAAAGACGTGGTCTACGTTTTTGGAACTGTTACAAGCATAAGGTGCAATAGTAATTTTAAAAATAAATAAATAAATAAACTAAAGGTGCCAGGATCTGGCAACAGGGGGTAAAAAAAACAAAACAACAAAAACAGACTTGGTTGGTAGTCCCCTTTCTGCGAAGTTTAATGTTATAATAGAGCGATTGTTTCTCCTTTCTTTTTCCTTCTTTTCTAGGGTCAACTTTTTTCTTTACTTCCTTCTCTAACTTCTTTTCTAAGGGGCTTTCTTTTCTCAACACTCTCCTGCACCTTCACGACTCTTGCGCACTTTCTTTACTCTCTCTACTTCTATCTTTTTCTTAAAGCTCAAAAAATGAAGCGGTACAAAAAATGTATTAAGACATATGTGTTGTGCAGTATTGTAACTTACCGTACGTCTAATAAAAATAAAATTTTAAAAATAAATAAATAAATCAACCATATGATCCCAGCAAGTTAACTTCAGGTAGCTCTTGCTTTCTCTCTCCATCCTCTCCTCCTTCCACTAGTCTTACTGTTTCCACCCACATTCTTTCTCTGTCCTGACACCTCCCCTGACATTACATTGCCAATTCCTTCTCTCCACAGATGCTGCCTCACCCGCTGAGTTGTCAGCACTGTGGTCCGTGCAAAAGTTGTTAGTTGAATGTCCATTGTCTTTCGTCAGCTAGTCATGTTCAGTCTGTAGTCTTTCAGTCGTAATTCCATAGCTTCTTAATTTTGTTAGTCGTGGTGTGTTCAGATTTTAGTTAAGGTCTGCAGATATTGTAATGTTTTGCTCTGATGCCGTATAACCATTGTGCCTGGTTACTGGATTCGGCAAGTCACTGAGAATTCAGTGATCCTACACCTACCATTGCTACTCATAGATAGGGCCTGGGGAAGGGAAAACAGGCATCCATCTGCCAGACGGAATTGGAATTGGTACCCTGAAGGTAAAGGGTAGTGATAATAAGCTGTCAACACTTACAGCAGGGCAATAATGAGCACTTACAAACACAGTGAACCCAAACCCACCTGCACTGTTTCACCAAAGCTTTTGTCCATCCACGACCCACGGTATTTATGTGCGAACAATCAATAGCAAATGTTGGCAGCTCCAAACTGCAAGTCTCAAAGCTCCGCCACTGTGCAATGTTTGTACAGGCCCTTCCTGCTCTGGGTACATCCGGTGACCGAATGGAGCAAGCTTCCTGCTCAAGCCTTAGGCAGACAATGTTCTTTCAGCCATTACAACAATCCCTGTTGCAGCAAGCACGCAAACTGCAATTCCCACTCCCTCGTCCAAATGCGCATTTGGTGCATTAAAAAAACAAAAAAACTCCCTCATTTCTGGATTATTGTTTCCCCAATGTGTATAATTAATTTCTAGCTTCCCTGACTTGGCACCTACTGTTGGCTGCCCGGCTAATATCAAAAACACACAACTCGTGCCACAGCACCAAAGGAAACTCTCTCTCTTCAACTTTGGGGGGGGGGGGGGGGGGGGGGGGTATGCATTCAGTTTAAGCGTTTGACCAGCTCGACTTCCAAGCAGCGGGCCACAGAGCTCTTCCTCCAAAGTTGGATGATACCTTCCCATATCAAGCGACTGTCAACTTCTGTATATAATGTTTAAAGACTCTACTGTAATACCCACGAGGAAGAGTTCCAAAAACACAATTCTGAGAAAAAGAACTTCACCTCATCAGTTTTCAATGAACAACCCCTCTTGTTTCTCATGGGGAATCAAGAACATTTTCCTCAAATCCTCCATATCGAGATCTTATATTTATCCAAATCAATTACCCCCCCCACCCCCTCCAGCATTTACAAACCTAGCATGGCCAAGTAGTCCACCTAATAAAAGTGCCACAGGTGTGCAGTGGTAGAGTTGCTGCCTTAGAGAACCGGGATTGATCCTGTCTGCGGGTGCTGTCTGCACATAGTTCTCCCTGTGACTGTCTGGGTTTCCTCCCACATTACACAGACGTGCAGTTTTATAGATTAATAATTGGCTTCTGTAAATTGTCCCTGGTATGGAGGATAAAACTAGTGTATGGGGATTGTGTCGGAAGGAACTACTGAAGCTGGTTTAAACTAAAAATGGACACAAAATGCTGGAGTAACTCAGCGGGACCGTCAGCATCTCTGGAGAGAGGAATGGGTGACATATTGGGTCGATACCCTTCTTCAGACTAGTCAGGGGAAAGGGAAACCCATTCCTTCTCCCTTCTTCACTGATTTACTCCAGCATTTTGTGTTTATCTTTAGTGTATGGGGATTGCTGGTCGGCATGGTTTCGGTGGTTTGAAGGGCCCGTTTCCACGCTGTATCTCCGAATTAAAACCTGACAATTCCCGGTATCAGCCCAGTAAACCTCCTCTGAACAGCCTCCAACACATTAACACCACTCCACGAATGATGAAATCGTGACTGTACACAGCTTGAACTCTAGATTCATTATCTTCAAGATGCTACATAGATTGTGGTAATTTATCCATCTTGGATTGCATGGAGGCTTGTTCTTACAACACAGCCACAGTCCCTAAATAACACGACGACTCTTTCAGCTGCACAATGCTTGCTGTTGAATTGAACAGCCACACTGAAATTCGTTTCATGGAAAATTCCTATCCCTACTAACCAGCCACAATTCCCGAGCAGGGATGGGAAGATATTCAAAGATGAAAAATAAATGAGCTATTAATACAGGTAGCTAAATTCTCCAGACTGATTTGCCATAGACCCACACTGCCACCTACCCGAGGAAGACAGAACTACAACCACACAAACATCCTGAACCAGCGCCATCCTAATAAGCACACAAAAATGTGATGACATTCTTGTAGGAATATGTACCAGTCAATATTACAAAAAGCTTTCCTTCAAATGCAAAACAAAAAGCTACATCGATTCCTTAATATGGTTAAGTGACTTTCATAATAAATTCTAAGTTATAAAAATCCAACCTTATAAATGTCATAAATTGTTGCTAGCACAAACAACTAGGCCTATTGCGGGGATTAATATTCATTTTTTAAACTAGCATAAACAACCAATCCTATTGTAAGGAATTAAAATCAAATCAAAGGGTTTAAAAGGAAACAGTGCAAGGAACCAGCAAGACAAAGAGCACTCAAAAACCAGAGATTTCCCTTGTATCCAACAGAAATTTGTCAACAAATTATACTGTTATTTCAGGCATTGCGAGGATATTTACCCACTAGCCAGATGGCATTTCCTCATTTGCCTCATGTTGGGAAATAATTGTAGACATTGGGCACCCAAATATACATATTTTTAAAAAATATAATAGGATAGGATTAGGGTTAGACAATTCAGACTTTTTCCCCAGCATGGAAATGTCAAAGACCAGAGGGCATAGCTTTAAGGTGAGAGGGATAAAGTTTAGAGGAGATGTGTGGGGCAAGTAGGTGTTTTTTACATGGAGGGGGGTGAGTGCCTGGAGTGCACTGCCAAGGCTGGTGGTGGTGGAGGCAGCATGCTTAGTGGCACATGGGATATACTGGGAACAGAGGGATATGGATCCTATGCAGGCAGATGAGATTAGTTTTTCTTGGTATCACAATCAGCATAGACTCTGGGGGCCAAAGGGCTTGTTCCTGTGTTTCCGAATGTCCTATTCAGATAAACTAATGATAAATTAATAGAGCTCTTACATTAAGATTCCGGTCTGTATCTCATTGCAGGTATCCACAACTTCATTTATAAACAACCTTCTAATCAGCAACTTTGCAAACACGAGGAGCAGCTGTCTACTTCTGTCAGTGACCAAATCAAACCATCACAAAATAAATAATCAATTTTCATTCATTTATGGATTTTATTTGTTTTAATGCACAAATGTTAAACAGGAACAATGTCACCCGAAGCAATTAATATTGGGTGGATAACTAAACACACGCAAAGAACACACAAGAAGCACCTTAAAGAGAAGGAAGGAAGAGATGGTTGGAGGATCTGGAAGGCAATTGCTGAGCTAGGAACTGAAATTATTATAATGAATGGTAGAGCAATCAAATTTGGGGGATGTTTAAGAGAGGGAGGTCAATGTGCTGCAGGAGGTTGAAGTGAAGGGAGAGATCCTGAACACAGCTGAATACAAGCAATATGTGTTTAGTAAGCAAGGCATCCTTTGATCAAGAGCCAATGAAGACGCCCAAGTGTAGGAAAATACACAATTTATCATGCAGTGGTAAAATTACTGTTGATCTTAACTTTATGGTGGTTAGACATTGGAACTCAGCTAATGATTGAATTAAAGAAACAGCATAGAGATAGACCCTTCGAGTCAATGCCGCCCATCGATCACCTGCTCTATGATATCCCACTTTCGCAACCACTCCTTGCACATTGGGCCAATTAATCTACAAACCCATGCATCTTTGCAATGTGGAAGGAAAACTCAAAAACCCAGAAGAAACCCACGTGGTCACAGGGAGAACATGCAAACTTTACGCAGACAGTATCCCAGGGTCAGGATCGAACGAGAGTCTCTGGTGCTGCGAGGCAGCAGCTCGAACAGCTGCACCACTGTGCTGCCATTATACTGAAATACAAGGGTTTCAGCTAAAGACGAGCCGAGGCACAGGCACAATCAATGGCGGAAAGGCATGGCACAGTGGCGCAGCAGTAGAACTGCTGCTTTACAGCGCCAGAGATCTGGATTCGATCCCGACTGTCAGTGCAGTTTGTACATTCTTCCTGTGACCACATGGATTTTCTCCAGGTAGGTCCTCCAGTTTCGTCTCACATTCCGAAGACGTGCAGGTTTTTAGGTTAATTGCAAATTAAATTTCTTCCAGTCGCACCAGTCTCGTAGTCAGACAATTTAAGAGACCACGGAGAAATCAAGAGGGGGTGGCGAAAGCAACATGGGTAACATCGCTAAAGACAGTTGGCACCATTGTTGCGTTTCATCAGTGAGGAGCAGAATGTAAATGGAAACAAGGAGGGGTTGAGGATTAATCGTGGGGCTCCTCTTCCACTCCGTGTCATGCCCACTGAAAAATACTATACAGGATAACTATCAAATTTCAACCCCCTTAAGATAAATTTAAACATAAATGGAAAGCAATAACTAAAATGTCATGGCATTTATTCTATAGGAATTGCAATCTGATCTTCAGTAAACCAACCATTGTCGGGTGCATAGAAAGCAGGCAGGCCTCAGTCCATGTGGTAAACAGAATAAATATGGTGGTTCACAGCTTTAAGGAGGTAACACTATAATTTCTTGGTATTATAGTTTTTTCCCCTCCTCAAACCATTTTGGTCATGACCAACACTTCAACGTGTCACCCCATGGGAGAAGTAGGATTTAATGAAGGTCCAGGAAGATCTTTTCCTTAAACACCAGCAGAAATCTTGAATGCTTCAACAAATGGTTACAGGACATGGGAGAAGTTATAGGATTCAATATTAAAGCCCTTGAGTATTAATATCAAACATAATATTGCAAACTTCAGGTAACTTGAATTCTCTGTCTGCATCCTTTGATATTATCTTATCCATGCTCGAGTGATGCTTCCTGACCCACTGAGTTACTCCAGCACTTTATCTCCTTTGTGTAGATCAGCAAGTGCAGATTCTTGTTTCTACATTTTAACTTAACTTGTCCCCCCCCACACACACACCACCTTTTACTACCTTTAGAAGCAGAAGCTATGCCCTTCCTGACACATCGACTTGCTCCGTCTGAATACTCAGCCCAACATATCACCCATTCCTTCTCTCCAGAGATGCTGCCTGTCCCACTGAGTTACTCCAGCATTTTGTGTCCATCTTCAATTTAAACCAGCATCTGCAGTTCTTTCCTGTACATGTGCTTGCTCCATGTTTCATGACTCCTCCAATCTTTTGTCCATGTTCTCATTCTCTCATTTTAGTTGTCAGAACCCAACTCTTCCAAAACAGTGACAAGTTTTATCATAATAAAACTAGATGTCAAATAAAAAACCTCAATAAAAAACCTCAAATAATCCAGACCCAATGAAGACTAATAGCTATTTTAAAAATATTATTAGGCGTTGTAACCCAAGACAGAAATTGTTCAGCGCGAATCATGAACTCACTGGGATAAGTACTGACAACCCACATGACAATGTCTTCCATGTCATTTTGCTCTCACATCGTCCGCCTCCAGGTTTCCCAGCACAGTGGCGCTGCATTTGTCCGAGTAACCACAATAGTGACCCCCCAGATACTTATAAACCTCAACTACTTACCACACTCCCGCCACCGCTTTCTCAGCCTCACATCCGCATCAGTCACATCCGCACTTGCGTGGATAGACTCCACACTGACAAACCTAGCGCGGTTGTGGGTTATTTGAAATATTTGAAAAGTTCTTCAAAGGTGCGAGTCCTTTACAGGTTGCAGAACGTGTATTTGCAGTGTCCATCAAATTACCTGAACCAAAGCAGTCTGGAGTTATCCTTCCAACTGCGTGTGGAAGAGCATCAACGGAGGACTATAATGCCCACAATGCAAAGCGACGGTGCAAGTGCCCTATTCCAGTGCATAGGCGGGCCGCTTGGCATTGTGGGGCTGGGGTGTTTGCGCATGGGCAGCTCAGGCTCACTCTCCTCCCGCCCCCGCCTCACCAGTCGCTTGTTGCTGAGCCCAGCATCAGACCCACTCACCGGCCCTCAAGTCACGCCGCGGCTGAATTAAGGTACGTGGGCTGCAGCTGATGGAAGGACAGTAACAGAGGAGAGAGAAAGTATTGCCAAAGGCACCAGGAAATGGAGAATGCACTGTCAGTGTGTGGAGAGAGGCCTCTCAGTGACCAGTGTTGGCAGTTACCTTTCTCTCTTATTTGTTGTTTACTTTTCCTGGACCTGGCTGCGGGGAGAAGATGTGTGAAAATTGAGGAAATTATACTTTACGGCACTTAATATTAAATAATACTTTAGAGGACTGAATAATACTAAAGATTATTTAGAGGACTGAATAATACAAATACTTCAGAGCACCGAAGAAGCATCACTGGTCTTTTCCTATTTATAGATTTATCTATTTTGTTTATATCTAAATGTTATACTCGGCAAGCTAAAGAGCAATCCTGTTCTACCTACCCTTGACAGTAAATGATCATGAGTCCTGCCATCAACACCCGCGTTCACCTTTGCTCAACTAAATCATTTGTATAAACATGATGGGTAAAAACATGGTGGGTAAAGAAGAGTTTAGATATTGGGCCTTTGACAGTGAGTGACTCGCCTCCTGACACATCTACATTCTTTGCGTGACTGCAGTCTGTGTCATCTGTGAGGTATTTTGTACACTGACAGCTTCTAACACACCCACACCCTCTAACACTATAAGGAACATAGGTAGGCTCAGAGGAACAACACTTCAGAGGTTCTCCTCCCAGTCATATACGACCCTACTCTGTTCCTGCGTGATCACTGTTTAAATCTTAGGACTCTATCCTAAAGCCCTGTGAATACCTTAATCAGGAAAACTACAGTGTACAAGAGGATGACTCGCCTTCACCTTCTATGGGCAATCACGGGTGCCTGACAATACCGTTATGGTCTTCTGAACACATCCGCGTCCTATAAATGATTGGATAAAGAGGAAAGTTTGCAACACAGAATGCTCAAATCCATGCAATCCTGCCATCCCTTTAACCCTCTCTAACCTATCTGGACCTCATTTGACACCTAGTTCAGATAAATGGTCTTTGATCTGAAACATTACCTTTGTTTAAATAGCTATATTTAAGAGGGAGTTAGATGTGGCCCTTGTGGCTAAGGGGATCAGGGGGTATGGAGAGAAGGCAGGTACGGGATACTGAGTTGGATGATCAGCCATATCATATTGAATGGCGGTGCAGGCTCGAAGGGCCGAATGGCCTACTCCTGCACCTAATTTCTATGTTTCTATGTTTCAATTTCCACAGATTTTGGAAATGCAGGAACTGCAGATGCTGAAACCTTGAATAAAACAAAATCAAAGTACTGGAGTAATTCAGCAGTAAGGCTGCCAGACCCAACAACTCACTCAAATACTTTGTGCTTTCCATAAATCCTGTCCGATCTGCTGATTTTTTTTCTAGCATTTACAGTATAAAAAAAGTTTGCCTTTTAATTTTGTTCATTAATATTTACATCATCTAGTTACTTAGTGTATATTCAATTCAATTCAACTTTAATGTCATCGCACAAATACAAGTATCAGTACAACGAAATGCAGTTTTGCGTCAGTCCGTAGTAGTTGTACATAAAGAGAAAAAAAACAAGAAAAAAATAGACAGAGAGAAGATACAGAATAATCAGGAAATACAGAATGATTAAACAAAGGGGGACGGAGGGACCAGAGAAATCTATCGTCGGGACTCCGAGTTCAGCAGTGTGATTGTGTTGTTATAGAAGCTTTTCCTCATCCTGCTGGTACGTGACCTGATGCTCCTGTACCGCCTCCCTGATGGGAGGAGGGCAAACAGTCCATGGTTGAGGTGTGAGGGGTCTTTGATGATCTTCCCAGCCCGTCTCAGACACCGTTTTCGGTGGAGGGCATCCATGGCAGGGAGCGGGGCACCGATGATGTGCTGCGCGGTTTTCACCACCCGTTGTAGTGCTTTCCTGTCCGCAGCAGTGCAGCTGCTGTACCATACCGTGAAGCAGGTGGTCAGGATACTCTCTATGGTACAGCGGTAAAAGTTGGTCAGGATCTGGGGGGGACAGGTGGGCTTTCTTGAGCCTCCTAAGGAAGTAAAGGCGCTGCTGTGCCTTTTTGATCAGCTTGGAGGTGTTGAGGGACCAGGACAAGTCCTCCGAGATATGCACTCCGAGGAATTTATAGCTGGAGACGCGCTCCACCTCAGTCCCGTTGATATGGATGGCGGTATGACTGCCTCCTCTGGTCTGCCTGAAGTCGACAATAATCTCCTTCGTCTTTTTGGAGTTGAGGATGAGGTTATTGTCGGCACACCAGGTGGTCAGGTGCTGGATCTCATCCCTGTAGGCTGACTCATCGTTGTCGCTGATCAGTCCTACTACCGTGGTATCGTCAGCAAACTTAATAATGGCGTTGGATCCGTACTTTGGGATGCAGTCGTGGGTGAAGAGGGAGTAGAGGAGAGGGCTGAGCACACAGCCCTGTGGCACTCCGGTGTTCAGTGTTATAGTGGAGGAGGTGAGGTTATTGACCCTAACAGACTGTGGTCTGTTAGTGAGGAAGTCCATCCCATCATATCATCAATAATGAGACCAAATTCTAGTGCAGATGCTTTCACAGGAGGGACACAATATTAACAAACACTTTCAGGACTGAAGCAGTCATCTTGCAAAGAGGCTGACAAAGTAACACAATGTGACGTTCTGCCAAGTGCCCGTGAATCTCATGATCAAGATAGACACAAAATGCTGCAATAACTCAGCATCCCTGGAGAGACCATCAGTCTGAAGAAGGGTCTCAACCTGAAATGTCACCCATTCATTCTCTACAGAGATGCTACCTGTCCCGCTGAGTTACTCCAGCATTTTGTGTCCATCTTCAGTTTAAGCCATCATCTGCAGTTCCTTCCTACAAATCACATGATCAACCCTGGTTTATGAAGAGCAGATAACGTAACCAGTACAGTGTTATTCGTTGACTCATAAAGTTAAAGATTTAGACACCGTTCAGAACTGCTTCTCTGTGATAACCAATGTTGATATTGTTGTAGGAAATTTCTTTGCGCAGATGCCATATCTCGAGGAGCCCCTCTTGTGCACCAGGAAAACTAATGGAGATCCCTGAGGAAGTCCTGGCCATGATATTTTCTTACTTGTCAGTGCGTGACAGGCACTCGGCCTCACGGGTCTGCAGATGCTGGGCGGATGCCGTTGCTTCTCCTCTTGTGTGGTACCACACATCAGTGAGGTGGGTAATCACTGCGATTTCTCTCTCTGCTTGGCTAGAGCACATCACACACAACACCCATCTCAGTTCACCATTTAAGGAATTTTGCGTTTTAGAACCTGCAGGTATTGGCAGTCAAAGTCAATAAAGGTTTTTTATTGGTAAATATTACTCCATTTATGTCAAACAATATCCGTGGTGGGTGGGGGGTGCGTGTATATAGAGTTAAAGGCTGATGGTTTTGAGTGAGTTGGAGGTCGCACTCTGCTTTGTATAAACTGCTCCTATGACCAGGAACAAAGTACAGTAGATAGATATAATCATTAAATTCTATGGCATAGGAGAAGGCCATTCAACCCATCATGTCTGTGCTGGTCCCGTGAAAGAGCTATGTAACAATCCCACGTTTCATCAAGTTAGCAGGTCAGGCAGCATATCTGGAGAACATGGATAGGTGACGTTTTGGGTCAGGACCCATCCACCACCTCCAGAATTGCTGCCTGACCTGCCTGACCTGCTGAGTTACTTCAACACTTTGTGTCCTTGTTTCTACCACTTGCTTGATCCTTCTCCACTACCTCGAAATTGGTCCCCCTATTTGTGCATGAAACCAAGGCTTCGAGCATCCTCTTGTGGACAGAAATGGCAACCAAGGAGAGCAGGAGAGTTCTCCAATGTTGAAAGATTCCAATTTATCATTCAGCCAAAAAAACAAATCAAATTACCTGCCCATTATTTCACTGTTGTGTGCGAGAGTTTTGCTTGCAAAACTTCCTGCCACATTTCTATTCTGCAAAGTTACTGCCCTTCAAAAATACATAACTGGCTATAAGCAATAACCAAAGTGTGGAACTGATTAATACTTTATTGTCACATGCACTTTGTACAGTGAGATTCTTTGTTTGCATACAGTACAGGTATCCAAGAGTCGCCACGTAAAGGATGCCTCCAAAGTTACAAAAGGAGGAACTGTTTTGAAGCTGCTATTGAATCTGCCAATACTTGCAGCTCTATAAACATTCGTTAGGCCACATGTTGAGTATTGCATGCAGTCGCCCCACTACAGGAAAGGATGTGGAGGCTTTGTAGAGGTTGCAGAGGAGATCTACCAGACTGCTGCCTGGATCAGAGGGTTTCAGCTACAGGGAGAGGTTTGATAGACTTGGATTGTTTTCTCTGCAATATCAGAGGTTGAGGGGAGACGATAGAAGTATATAAAATTCTGAGATGCATGGATAGGATAGAGTATGAGAACCTTTTTCCCAGGGTGGAAATGTCCAACACTAGAGGGCATAGCTATAAGGTGACAGGAGAAAAGTTTAACGGAGATGTACGGGGCAATTTTTTTTACACAGAGACTGCTGGGAACCTGGAACACATTGCCAGGGGTGGTGATGGAGGCAGATGCTATAGTGGTGTTTTAAGAGGCTTTTGAATAGACATGTGGAGGTGCAGGGAATAGAGGGATATGGATCGTACAGGCAGATGCGATCAGTTTAACTTGGCATCATGTTTAGCACAAACATTGTGATTTGAAGGGCCGATCCTGTGCTGTACTGTTCTACGTTCAATGTTATGTTTTCAGGATGTGGATTTAGTTTTTGCAAGGATAGTTGTGGTATCATCCACAGCGTTATCAGTGAAAATTGAGCTGTTTTTCTTTTTAGTACTTTGTGGGGAGAGGATTCACTTGTCATTTAGAGATATTTTTGTGCCACCACACAGCGATATTTGCCTGTGCACAATAGTTTAGCTGGGCTCTTGTATATCCATTGGGACTGTAACAAAGTAAACGTATTGTGAACATTGGATGGCTTTACACAATGAGTATGCTCATTTTGGTTAACCGTATTTTACTCGTAACCCAGTACATAAAAAGATAATCTGTTGGTTGCATTCACTTCCTGGCTTACCACTATTTATCATTATTCCCACACCAAACGATCTAACTCTCGCTTGAAAACATCCAGTGAATTGGCCTCCACAGAAAATTCCACAGATTCACAACTTTCTGGGTGAAAAAGGTTTTCCTCATCTCAGTTCTAAATAGCCTACCCCTTCTTCTTAAACTGTGACCCCTGGTTCTGGACTTCCCCAACATCGGGAACATGTTTCCTGCATCTACCCTGTAAACTAGCATCTGCAGTTCCTTCTTACACACTGAGACAGTCGGCCTTGTGCGTAGTCTTCCAGTTTTGGCTTGGTAGCTGAAGCACACACCCTTCACTGTGTAGGTTTCTCTGGAACCTGCTTGGCTTCCAAATATGTTTGTGCTAACAGCCTAATGTGCTTTTGGTGACAGCTGTGCCCTGGGAGAGGAGGATGAGTGGAGTGTGCAAGCATGCAGCCAGTTCCAGCAGAACATGAAGTACCTGAAGATTTTGTGCGACCAGTCCGTGGAGGCAAATCGCAAGAACGTGGCAGAGATCCTGCACAATGTGGCAGCGTCAGTAACTGGGCTCTTGGGCCTCACTATTGTGTGCACCGGTGAAAATCCCTACTTCTACTCTGGACAAGACTTGTTGCAAAGTGTCAATAGTTTATTCACAGCAAATGCTTGTCCACATCTCCGGCACGTGGACTTCAGAAAACTGACGTTCACTTTGGACGATGGCATCATTCACCTTGTCACCAGCAAAAGTCCGTGTTTGGAGAGTCTGTTCATCAATAATAAGACGTTGGTGTGTAAAGTGACCTCAGAAGTAGTTAAAGAGGCTCTGAGAAATTGTCCAAAGCTATCTACCCTGGGATTGTTTTACACAACTTTGACAGAAAATGTGCTTGCTGAGTTGCTTCATGTTGAACGTCCACCAGTGAAACTCCTTCAGCTACACTGTGAGCGTATGGACAAATATAAGCCAACCATCCCAGCTGAAACGTGGGAGGCTGTGGCAAGGAGACATCCAGCCCTCTCTGTTGACATTGAATTGGATCACACAGTCCCTGCTAAGAAAATATCCCAAATCCTGCAATCTGCTATCCCAGTATCCAGTGTAGAGTTAAATACCTTCACTTTTATGGTGGAGCAAGTCAACTTTATCTCCCAGAATTACCAAGGCACCTTGAAAAGGTTGGTTCTCCAGACAACCTCCTCAGACGAACTGAACCGGGCATTGAGGAGACTGGCATCTTGCTGCCGATCTTTGGAGGAGATACACTGCTACTGTGTGGTGTCTGCAGACACTGTGCGCACGTTTCTACTTTGCTGCCCCATACTCCGCAGATATACACTGAAAACAACCAAAGAACCTCACCCCTGGCTGCCAGAAATCCTACAATAATTTTGGGAGGAAATGTGGATTGATCCTAGCTGGCTTCTAACATATTGGGGCAGCACGATAGCGCAGCGGCAGAGTTACTGCCTTACAGTACCACAGACCCGTGTTTGATCCTGACTACGGGTGCTGTCTACCCGGAGTTTGTATGTTTACCCCGTGACATGCGTGAATTTTCTCTGGGATATCTGGTTTCCTCCCACACTCCAAAGACGTACAGGTTTGTAGGTTAATTGGCTTGGTATAATTGTAAATTGTCCCTAGCATGTCTAGGATAATGTTAGTAGAAACATAGAAAATAGGTGCAGGAGTAGGCCATTCGGCCCTTCGAGCCTGCACCGCCATTCGATATGATCATGGCTGCTCATCCAACTCAGTATCCCATCCCTGCCTTTTCTCCATACCCCCTGATCCCTTTAGCCACAAGGGCCACATCTAACTCCTTCTTAAATATAGCCAATGAACTGGCCTCAACTACCTTCTGTGGCAGAGAATTCCACAGATTCACCACTCTCTGTGTAAAAAAAAATATTTTCTCATCTCGGTCCTAAAAGACTTCTTTCTTATCCTTAAACTGTGACCCCTAGTTCTGGACTTCCCCAAATTCGGGAATAATCTTCCTGCATCTAGCCTGTCCAATCCCTTAAGAATTTTGTAAGTTTCTATAAGATCCCCCCTCAATCTTCTAAATTCTAGCGTGTACAAGCCAAGTCTATCCAGTCTTTCTTCATATGAAAGTCCTGCCATCCCAGGAATCAATCTGGTGAACCTTCTCTGTACTCCCTCTATGGCAAGAATGTCTTTCCTCAGATTAGGAGACCAAAACTGTATGCAATACTCCAGGTGCGGTCTCACCAAGACCCTGTACAACTGCAGTAGAACCTCCCTGCTCTTATACTCAAATCATTTTGCTATGAATGCTAACATACCATTTGCTTTCTTCACTGCCTGCTGCACCTGCATTCCTACTTTCAATGACTGGTGTACCATGACACCCAGGTCTCGTTGCATTTCCCCTTTTCCTAATCGGCCACCATTCAGATAATAGTCTACTTAGTGTAGGGGGATTGCTGGTCGGCGCCGACTCAGTGTACCGAAGGGCCTGTTTCCGCACTGTATGTCTAGACTAAACTAAATATAGGAAAATAACACAGCAAATGCTCTTCAGCAAATGTGTGCACAGAAACGGGTCGGCTGAGGTTCCTCCAAAGAGAAACATGTGTTACAAAAGTTGAAAACATCTTAACCCAAGACAAGGATATTGAAAAGACCACTCTTTACCGGCACAACTGCAGATATTAAAGTTATTATGAGTTACCTGGAGGTGAATAGTTAGACAATTCTGTCCCAAAACTCTACTCATTGTCCCCACAGTCTCCCCAGCCCTTTGCCGAACACTTTATATTTTATAGTGTCTCTAATGTCTGATTATTCTGGTCAGTCAGTGTTTAATGCCTCAAGACCTTCTAGATATATTGGAACTGTGAATTTGTAATGCAATTTTATTTGTAGGAAGGAACTGCAGATGAAGGAACAACGAAGGTAGACACAAAATGCTGGAGTAACTCTGCGGTCCAGGCAGCATCTCTGAAGAGAAGGAATAGGTGACGTTTCCGGTCGAGACCCTTCTTCAGACTGAGAGTCAGGGGAGAGGGAGCCGAGAGGTATGGAAGGGTAAACAACAGATGAAAGCAGATGATAGTAAAGAAATGTAGAATGGTTCATTCAGGGCCGACCTTAAGCCGATTGGACCGATTGCTCCCAATTGGGTCCCGCGCCTAAGGGGGCCCCGCGCTAATTTTCCGTATTTTGTACAGAAATATGAATATACGTTGTTAAATACAGATTTTTTTTTGGAAAAAACCATTCACCTTGTTAAAAACGAACATGGATAAAAACCGCTGCACCGGCCATCAGACAAAAACGATTTGTCAACTGCCACTGTTAGCACTTTTTAACAGCCAATACTTAACATGTAGTTATACAATGTGTCATCAATGCATCGATCCACATTCCTCAGTAAATGTAATTGTGTTTTGACCAAGTATTAATGACGCCGCGTTCCTTTGATTAAAATTTACGGGACTCCCGTGAAATTTATTCAAAGGAATGCGACGTCATTTATGCTTGGTCAAAACACAATTACATTTACTGAGGAATGTGGATCGAAGTATTGATGACACATTGAGAATTTCTTCAAATCCACTCCTCACTTCCTGGAGTGCACCACTGGCTCACTATTGTTTGTGATGTTTGCTTTTCAAATATATTCAAGTATTTCGCCTGTCTGCCTCTTGCAAAAACGGAATGCATTAATAGCATGTCTCAATCTCGTCGGGTTAGTTCACCTCATCAACTGCAACTCTCCAGAATGCAGCTTTCTCCAAAGATCTTTCTCTACTACAGAATTTAGTGTCTACCTTTAAAATAAATCCCTGGTCCGCTGAAGAAACAACACGATAGACCACTCTGGAAGTGCAAGTTTTGCTGTACACCTCATACTGTAGAACACATCATAATACACCTTGAGTGAATTAATGGGGTTAGATTTTTTTTATAGGTTGTCTAGAATTAATCGATACTCACCCTATGTACCTTAAATCCGATTTGTTTTTGTTTTCCTATTTGTCATTTTTTTTGTGCCCGGTTATTTGGCAGCCAATCAAACGCTGTCTCTAAGGGGGTTGCGTCCAATCACCGACCAGCTTGCCTTAAAATTCCCGTCCAATCGGCCTCCTCCCGTCCAATCAGCCGCTATCTTCATGGGCATTGTGCCCAATCACATAATGCAGTTTAATGGTAATTAGCAGCTACGGTAAAGGTTGGAAGCCACCGGAGCTACTGACATCCAGACGGGGGCAGGATAGATTAATGTATAATCCATAGCACCTTAGTACAATTTCATAATATATACTAAAGAACAGGGCTGGCAGACCTTGGCTGGGAACCTGGGGCTCACTAAAATTGTTCCCAATTGGGCTCCGTACCTCCTGAGGCCGGCCCTGGGTTCATTGTTAGCTGAGGGGAAGGTGACAAAGAGGCATACAATCAGAAAATTAATTAGAATGACAGTGAAACTATTCAGAGAATTAGTGGGGGGAGGACAGTTAGAGAGGGAAACAATTTTAGATTTTTATTTCAGACTTGCAGCATTTGGAGATTTTTTTGCTGTTCATCCACTGCCTCCAACCTTTCACAGCCATTCTCTTTATCAGCTCAATTCAACAGATTTTAAAATGCACGTATTTATACTCCCCATAGATCCTACCTGGCCTGCTGATGTGTTTCCAATATTTATAGTTTGCTATGCTGCTGCAAAGCAGCCTCCTTTGGGCATTAGAGAGAAAGAGGCATGGGACAGTATATGAAACACAACCTTGGCGAAAGCACCATTTGCTTGGGTTGCCAGATAGGCTTTCACAAAATGCTGCCATTCTAAGTTCCAAAAACATCATTATCATTAGAGAAAACATACCAATGAGATTAAAGGCTAACGTCGCTTTGGCCAAATAATCTCCATCTGAATGCCTTATAAGAAGTGACTAGAAATGGTGGCACCGATAGTAAATTGGCAGTGGAAAGAGTTAGCAGCTTCAAAAACCTGGCCATTAACATCACAGATGACGTCCTGAACTGGCACTCATCATCAGGGATCCTCATCATCAGACCCTTGTCCTCTTATTGCTGCTACCATCAGGCAGGAGGTACAGAAGCCTGAAGTCCTACAGGTTCAGGAATAGCTACTTTCCTGCAATGATCAGGTTCATCAAATTCAATCCTATCTCAGCAACAAAACTCTACAAACCACTTCTTACACTACCATGGACCTGTTTCCTCTTATTTTTGTGCTAATGTCTTGGCTTTTATTTTGCACAAGCTTTTCATTTTTGATGACTTAGATAATTTATGCTCATGTTTGTTCTCTGAAACAATGTATCTGTGATGCAGCTGCAAAAGGTTTTTCATTGTACCTGTACCTCACTGTACATGTGAATATACCAATAAAGCAATGTGGGTTAGTCGGGTAGAGTTTCTACTCAACAATGACTCTCGGGATGTTGCTCGTGGTATATGTGTTTGCAACTTATCAGCCCATGTCCGAATGTTGTTATGGTCTTGCCTGGCACTTGCATGGCTTATTTCAGGGGTCTCCAAACTATGGCCAGGTCCCGCCACCAGATTATATCCGGCCCGCAACAAGCTCTTAACACGTTCCGTGCGGCGGGCTATTTAGCAGGTTCTGTGGTAGCGCAGCTTTAGAGCCACAACGTGGAAACAGGCCCTTCGGCCCATCGAAGCGATGCCCGTACGCACAACACACTCGGAACAAATCCAATTAACCTGCAAACGTGGAGTGCGGGAGGAAACCAGAACACCCGGAGAAAACCCACGCAGCTACAATAAACTCCGTACAGACAGCACCCGTAGTCAGGATGGAACCTGGGTCTCTGGCGCCGCGAGGCAGCGACTCTTCCGCTGCGCCACCGTGCCACTGCTCCTGTGTTGCAAAGGCAATTTGTGCGGGGTGGTAGTGTGGGGTGGGGAGTGGAGCGAGGGGGTGTAGGGGGGAGCTAGTTGGCGGCAGGGTCGGTGCGTAGCCGTCTACCCCCGTGAGGGTGACCCGTGAACAGCTCCCGCTCCGGGGCGCCACACCTACCTGGACCCGTTGACCGGGTCTCTGCCGGCGCGGACAGGGGAATCCTCCTCTGCCCTTCTCTCTCTCTCTCTCTCTCTCTCTCCCCCTTTCACCCTCTCTCTCCCCCCTCTTTCTCTCTCTCTCCATTTTTGCTCTCTCCCTCTCGCCAGCCCTGCGGAGATCGGTAGTGTGTGTGTATGCCCGATGGATGAGCATTATGTGTGTGTGGGTCTTTGTGAAATATGCCTGAGGGGTGATCACAGTGTGTGTGTGTATGTGTGTGAGAAGGAGAGAGAGATAGAGAGCATGTGAGAGAGCCTGTATGTGTGAGTCTGTATGCGTGTGTCTGTCTGTGTGTGAGTCTGGTTTGGTGTCGGTGTGCGGGTCTGTGTGTGTTTCGGTCTGTGGGAGTCCAGGTGTGCGCGTGCGTTTCTGTGTGTATGTGTGTGTGTGTGTGTGACATTTCTTTATTTTTTCCTATGGCCCGCAAAAATGTGCCAAATATATAATGTGGCCCTCATGCTGAAAAGTCTGGAGTCTCCTGGCTTATTTCATTTGCTGAGGAGTTGTGAATGGAATTATTCATTGCGTGGTCATCAGCAAGCATTCCCATCTCTGACCTTATGATGGAAAAAACATCTGATGAAATGTAAGATGGTTACGCCTAGGAAACTGCACTGAGAAACTCTCTCAGTGATATCCTGAGGTTGATTTGAGAGATGAAGTAAATGACGTTCAGCCCCTTGGTGTCCAATGGCAGCAGAATAAATGCTAGATTGTGTCCTTTCTCCACCGTGACCCCGCAGTGCATTCTTCAATATGTGCTCCTGCACTTTGGGATGTGCCAATCGATATGGGTGCTTTTCGCTGTCTCCTTACACCGAAAGGCCAAACAGTTTCAGAGTGTCTCACCGGGAGCGATTCTGACCGCCTGGAATATTTAAGAAAGAACTGCAGATGCTGGAAAAATCGACGGTGGACAAAATTGATGGAGAAACTCAGCGAGTGAGGCAGCATCTATGGGGCCTGTAATATTTATGTACAGTTTTCACAGTTTCCCTCTGACCGATGTGTTAGTCATACAACATGGAAACAGGCCTGTCGGCCCAACTTCCCCACATCAACCAACTATTCCCACCTGTCTGCGTTTGGCCCTTATTTCTCCAAACCGATCCTATCCATGTGCCTGTCTAAATGTTTCTTATTGTACCTGCCTCAACTGACACAAACTCAGAATGTAAGAAAGGTGTACAACGATGTAGATGGTAACCTACCAACCCACATGTCTTTGGGACGTGGAAGGAAACGGAGCTGCTGGAGCAAACTCATGCGGTCACAGAGAGAACATGCAAACTCCACATAGATGGCACTGGAAGTCAGGATTGAACCTGGGTGTCTGGAGCACGAAGTGAGCCAAAGGACCTGAATCAATGCTCTATGACTCTACAGTTATATAACTGGTGATGTGGAGGATTTAGCTCTCCCTCTATTTCCCCATTTGTTGCCCTCCTCACCAAACTGTGAACTTTGCTGTAATCTGCTGTTTTGGATGCTGACTTTGGGCTTTGCGGATTTGCAAACATTGGACATGAGATGGAGGCTGGGAACAATTTCATTGTATTTGCTCTGCATAGTACATTTTGTACATGGACGGTCTAAATGGCAAAGCTGATTAGTAACATTGAAAAGAAGTTGCTGGCTGTTTGGATACTATGAATCTAAAACGGATAATTTATTATAAACCCGTAGAGAGGAAAGTGTTAAGGCTGGGTCATTGTATCCATTGGCTGACGGCCACTGCATCTGAAGTTTGCTGCCTATTGTTGAGATCCCTCAGTTGGTTGGATGGAGTTGAAACGCAACATTTGCATGTAATCCTTTGTGGAGCTATCGTTCTGTGTGATTTTATTTTTGCAGTGTTGGAGCGTGTGCGGGGCTCATTGTTCGGGCAGGGTGACTGTGCAGATGGCTCGCTGGGGTCAGGTGGTGTGCAATGGGTCAGCGGCAGGTGCCATTGTGTTTAGCAGCAGCGTTTGTTATCCCGGAGGTCAGTGTCAGATGATGTGCTGCTGCGGCCAGTGTCAGAGCCTGATGCATTGGGAGAGCTTTGGAGCCAGTTGATGTGATGAACCCAGCCTGCACTTTGCAACATGGATGGATACAGCAGCACCGTGCCCGCCTTCCTCACCAAGCTGTGGACTTTGGTGGAAGATCCTGAGACCAACGACCTGATCTGTTGGAGCGCGGTGAGTCTCCGGGACCAAGACAATTTGCGGACTGGGGAGGGAACGTGCTAAGCGACAGGCGCTATCATAGGGACAACCATCCACATCTGACGGCAAATCTAAGGATGCTTCCCATCGCCAGCACCGAACGCGCACTGACTGTCCCAAGCTGTATATTGCTTATTTAAACGGACTGCCACAGATCGGGTTTCAAAAGTTTCAGACATTTCTTGTTGAACAAAATCTTTCATTTCTCCTAGTCCAGTACTAACGAGGATAAAATACCATTTCCCGTTGGATATGGGGTCTCTGATTGAGGTTATGGTTTGTTGAGAGGGACAAAGTTTAAAGAAGATGTATGGAATTTTTATTTACACAGTGGTGGGTGCCTGGAACGCGCTGCCAGGGGTGGTGGTGGAGGCATAGGCGATAGTGGCATTGAAGTGGCTTTTGGATAGGCACATGGATATATGCAGGGAATGGAGGGATATGAATCATGTGCAGGCAGATGAGAGCAGTTTATAGAAACATAGAAACATAGAAATTAGGTGCAGGAGTAGGCCATTCGGCCCTTCGAGCCTGCACCGCCATTCAATATGATCATGGCTGATCATCCAACTCAGTATCCCGTACCTGCCTTCTCTCCATACCCCCTGATCCCCTTAGCCACAAGGGCCACATCTAACTCCCTCTTAAATATAGCCAATGAACTGGCCTCAACTACCCTCTGTGGCAGAGAGTTTCCAGAGATTCACCACTCTCTGCGTGAAAAAAGTTCTTCTCATCTCGGTTTTAAAGGATTTCCCCTTTATCCTTAAGCTGTGACCCCTTGTCCTGGACTTCCCTAACATCGGGAACAATCTTCCTACATCTAGCCTGTCCAACCCCTTAAGAATTTTGTAAGTTTCTATAAGATCCCGTCTCAATCTTCTAAATTCTAGAGAGTATAAACCAAGTCTATCCAGTCTTTCTTCATAAGACAGTCCTGACATCCCAGGAATCAGTCTGGTGAACCGTCTCTGCACTCCCTCTATGGCAATAATGTCCTTCCTCAGATTTGGAGACCAAAACTGTAACAATACTCCAGGTGTGTTATCTTGACATCTTGTTCGGCACAGGCATTGGGGGCAGTAGAACCTGTTCCTGTATTGTTCTGCTCCATGTTTTACATTTTACTCAGGGGATCAGTGAGATAGAACAACGATTGGTATGGACCCGATCCCCTTTCCACGATTCTACATTGTACCCTTGTGCTGCATCAGGTGTGGTGACACATTTTACATGAAACCAGACAACCATCTTCTTTTAACCTGTCAATTTGGGCCAAATGCAACAAACCAATGGATTCCTAATACATTTGGGTTCAAAGATTCCAGAACTTCCTACAATGGCGTCATGTGGGAGGATAAGGGACAATAAATTACGGTAATCCGCAGAGTAACAAAATATCCTGATCACCTTGCCCCATGTGAGACTGATCCTACAGAAAAATTTGGCATGTTTTGAGAAATGCAAAACCCATCCACAAGTAACTCATTCATCTTAAAACTTGATCCAATTTTTGTCTATCTCATCATAAAACAGGTAAATCTTGCCCCTGGATCTTGGCACCAGGCCTGGTCAGTACGGTAAGCCCTCACATTCATTGTTCACATGACAACTGCTGTGGATGATTCCCTCCATAGCTTCACCACCAACAATTTCCCTATGTTGTGAGAATTGCTACACTTCAAAAATACTCATTTGACGAGGAAGTATGAAAGGTATCCGGAGAATGTGAATGTGACATCCATGTATAAATGGACTCATTTTGCAGTGAAGTTGCTTGTTTTATCGCATCCTCATTTGCTTTCTCCACTGAGGGAGAAGGGGGAGGGGGGTTGGAACATCGACAAGGCCAAGCAAAAACTCGACGATCATTCCGCAGAACATTTGCGCTTGGTCCCTCAAGGTCTACTCGATCTCTCGGTTGCTAACTATTTTAATTCCACTTCACATACTGGCCTTTCTGTCCTAACCCGCCTCCATTGCCAGAGGGAGGCCACACACATTATGGATGATCAGCGCCTCATATTCCGCTTGGGTTGCTTATAACCAAATGGTATGATTGGCTTCTCCAATTTTAGGTAACCTCTAACAACCCCTCCCTCTCCCATTTCTCTCCCACACCCACCTAGATGTACCTATTTCTTCCCACCACTCCATCCACATCCTTTCCTCTGGCTTCACAATTTGCAACACTTCAATCCTTTTGTCTTGCACCTTCTGCTTTAATCTCTGGCCTTTGTCCAAACCATCTGCCTATGAACGTCGTCCCCCCCCCCCCCCCCCCCACCCATTACTTGCCATGCTTTGTCCTGCCCCTCATGGCTCCCAGCATTCTCCCCCCTCCCACAACAATAAGTGTGAAAAAGGGTCCTGACACGAAACATCACCTATCCACGTTCTCCAGAGATGCTGCTGCGACCCGCTGAATTACTCCAGCACTTTGTGTACTTTTTTATTAACCAGCATCTGCAGTTCTATACTTCTACTCTTTTGCTTTTCGCCTGGCAATACACCAGGTGCCTCCCATTGTTCAGAGCTTTTGGAGCTATCTGCCAAAGCTCTGGTTTTGAGATTTAACTGTTGTGGTGTTTCTCCAGCCCGTCTCTGCCTCTGTTCCAGACCAACATTCATAGCCTCTGGCAGATAATCCCTGATCTGGTTCCCTTCTCTGGTTTTGACTGGAGCTGTACAGCCTGACCAATGTCACAGTAATGCTTGGAGATACAGGGATGATGAGGAGCATTCCTTGACCTCCAGCAATGCGCGCTAGATAGGAAAAAAGAGATCAGTAACTGAAAATTTGGAACTAAAATAAAAGGTTGAAATGGACCCAAAACTATAGCAGGAAGACCAACTTTATTTATGCTCTGAAGATAGACACAACATGCTGGAGTACCTCAGTGGGACAGGCAGCATCTGTGGATAGAAGGAATGGGTGACGTTTTGGGTCAAGACCCTTCTTTTAACAGCCTCGGGTATTGAGCTTTGTTCTTTATGATTTAGTTCAGTTTAGTTTATTGTCACATGTTCCGTGGTACAGTGAAAATCTTTTGTTCTGTGCGAATCTCTCAGCGGAAAGACAATACATGATTACAATCGAGCCATCCACAGTGTACAGACACATGATAAAGGGAATAATGTTTAGTGCAAGATAAAGTTCAGTTAAATCCGATTAAAGATGGACTGAGGGTCTCCAAAGATAGTCTGAGGGTCTCGCAATGTGGATTGAGGACAGCAGTGGCACGGTGGTTATTTATTGGCCTGGGTTCCCAACAAGGTAATCTGACTATCTACTGATGTAATCACCTTCCACCCTGCCCACAGATTCACCTGGATTATCTCCAACACCACTCTTATCTTTCTTGATCTCTCTGTCTCCATCACAGGGGGCAGACTATCGACTGACATATCTCTTTGGAGCAATTAGCCACCTCTTAAAGCCAACTGATGTATCTACAGTAAAAATGCGTACGTGGTGATGTTGTTGGCATTCCAGGATTTTGACATTGAAGGAACAAGATATGATATACATCCATGTTGTGTTGACTGTAACTTGGAGGGAGAGGAGATGAAGACTATCTCACATGCCTGCGTAACCTAAAGCCGGTGTTACCCAAGAAGCCTTGAATATATGTAGGAAGGAACTGCAGATGCTGGTTTACCCCAAAGACAAAATGCTGGAGGAACTCACCAGGTCAGGCAGCATTTCTGGAGAAAAGGAATGGGTGACGTTGCCTGGTCTTCTCTTCTTTAGCTAGAATATACTGTGAATGGTTGGTGGAGGAACTGGATGTATATTCAGAGGATAGGCTGCCAATTGACTCTCCTTTGTCCTGGTTGCTGCTGAGGTTTGGGTGTTGTTTCAGCTGGAGTCATTGAGGCAAGTGGAGAATAATCCATCACACCCCCAATTTGTGCTTTGTAGATGGCGGGGAGACTTTAGGGAATCAGCAGCTGTATCACTCACAGAGTGTATCCAGCTGCCGAGAATCAGTCAGACCTCTGACTGATCTATTAACTTTCAAGGAGTGTAAGCAATGACCAAAGTAGCCAGCTTGCAGTCAGTCAAAAGCCGGTTCCTAAGATGGAATATAGCTTCTTATTTTTCTTCCCTTGGAGTCAAAATGTGCTGATTTGTATTTCAATTCATTGATTTGTGTCCGTAATGAAACACTTTACTGCCTACTGGGATGTGAGAAGGTACAGGCCTCACTGATAATAACTATTGATCACACAAAGGCTCCATGTGTAAGCATTTGCATGTGTTGTACACATGTAAAGTGAACTCCTCCAAGTGCAGCCACATTTGCAACCCTGCACATATCCCTAACTCCAAGAATAATACATTGAAATGTTTCAGTGCCATTGGACCTGAACTTATCTTCATTAATGTTCCAAACGTTGGTTGTGCTCACAATGACAAAGAGTTCGATATTTGTCTTTATAGCTATTTAATCCTGTTGACCATTGGCAATATATATATTTTTTTTAAATGTCTTTCTTACTTCTACTTTATTTGTCTTTCTTTCTCTCACTACATTCCTCTGGTGCAGCCTATCTCACTGCTATTAAAGTATTTTAATAGCTTTATATTCTCTCTATAAGCAGTTTTTGTAAAATTTATCCCAGCTGCTACTATCATTCCTTTTTTTACCTGAAGTCTTTTTTTCAGTTTTATTTTTCCCTTTGGCAGGGATTAGCTATTAAATGTACAAACGGATTGATTGAATCTCAAGTGTATTTTAAAATCTGCAAAAATAATTAAAAAGGAAAACTATAACTTAAATGGGGCCGGCAGGCTTGTGCTATAGTGGGGGAAGAACTAGATGAACAGAAATGCCTTCTTCCAAACAGCACTTGTTGAAGCCCACACCTACCTCTTCAAATATAGTACAATTATGGAGCTCTGGCTCCAACCAACTTTTTACTAAACCCAAAATAAAAACAAATGCTGAAAATATTCAGCAGGTCAGGCAGCCTTTGTGGAAATAGAAACAGAGTTCATGTTTCAAGTCAAAACATTTTCTGTTCAGTTTTCAATTTTCCAACGTATGGAAAAGTTTGATTCTCTGTTTTACCCCCATTTCAGCTAAAAATAGAGTAACTGTTCAGTCAAATCATAGGTGTTGGATGATGCTGAAATGCTGTTACCTGGTTATTTAAAGTGATGTCCATTGTGTGAAAAGCTTTGAGACGTTTTAACATGATGAAGGTACATGAAACTACTGCCATTTATTGGGGTTAGAGACCGCAGTACTCACTTTTAGAGCAGGTTCAGGTGTGCACAAAGCTTACGGTTATCTTTTGTTGCTGAATATTGGAGGACCTTTAGTAAAGGTCCCGCTGACCTTTCGATACAATCAGTAGCAAGAGGTTGAGAGCCAAATGGAAGAACAAATTGGTAGAAAAGTGGAAGACAAGAAACTCTTGTTTGGAAAGGCCCTTCCCCTGAGAACCTTAAGAGAGGCCCAGACATCAGAGCAGCAGTGGTTCTGGAGGCTAAGGTTTTCTTCAGTTTTGATGATAAAGGTTTGTTATCTTTGATACGCACAATATTGGCAGTGCATACAGAGGTTAAATCACAATCATTCTCAACCCTCGATCAATGATTCAATTCAATGATTCAATTATAGTTTATTGCCGATCACTGCACACCATGGTGACTGATTGTGTCATATTTCTCAGTTTGTAACTCACTATTGTCCAGAGGATGTAACTGAGCTGCCCTGATGAGGAGACAAGGCTTCTTCTATTATCTGAATATGCATTGAGGGCACATGAAATTACCAGGTTTGTGGACTTCCCAAAGCTTATGGAAGTGATAGATAGTGTAAGCATCTAGTGTTACTCATGACGACAATGTACAAATTACCTGTGTGACCAATAACAAAATTATAATTATGGCCGAATCTCATCCATCCAGGAAACTTGCATGATGTGTTGATCCTGGGACTGTACCCATTGCTGGGAGGAGGGATGGTGTACCGGTTCCTCTATCCCTGACTCATGGTTATGTAGAAAGTGCACTTGTAGCCTTGGAACAGACAATTTGCCATTGGTCACTCGGGTCTCAGTGTGGAAAGCCATTGGGATCTGAGATGGCGTTCCACCATTTGGAGTGCCGAGGGGATATTTGCCATCATTTTGGTGAACTCACATGCCGTGTAGATATCTGCTGCATGCTGAATGATCCATATAATACCCCCTGTCCACTACACTGCAACAGGTCGATGAGGAGCAGCAACCTAAGGAGGAAGATAGATGGAAGTAGAAAGGTTCCCTGTGGACATGCTGTTCCAGTGTGCTTGATACATTTTAGCATCCCACCCCCAACATCGGGTTATGAAGAGACGGTCTGAGGCTGAATGACCAGACTTGGCCATATTTGGACTCAGACTGAGACGTTATCTCACATAATCCCTCTGCCTGGTCATGGCCATTCCCATCAAGTTTCAGTCTCAGTAGATCATCCTGGTATGCAACAGAATGCCCATAAATTTCTCCCTACCAGGAACATCCTAGGGATACCCATTGACCAGAAAAATACCAGCACAACCATTCCAAGAGAATGCTGAAGGCTGTCTGTGCCACAGTGAAGGACTCTAATCCTTCCTTGCCAAAGCTGTTCCACCATCAGCAAGACTCAGGTCAGGATTATAAAAGACAATGCTCTAGAGAAACACAAGAGACTGCACATGCTGGAATCTGGAGCAAAAACTGAGCTTGTGATCCAGGGTCTCGACCTGAAATGTCGACCATGCCTTTGCCTCCACAGATGCTGACTGATCTGCTGAGTTCCTCCAGCCTTTCATTTTCTGAACAATGCTTTGTACAGGTCATTATGAATGTGGCCTAAAATAACATCCACAACTCCAAAAAGACACTCCACAAGTTTCTGCACGAAGTAACCCGCTGCAATTCCATTAACCACCTCACTAATGTGCTGCAGACCAACCGATGCAATGCCATTTTCAACCTGTAAAATCTTCCTGCCCATCGCAAGGAAAGGCTTCCACCTGCAGCACACTGATAGAGAAGTACAGCTACAACTTGGAACTTCAATATTTGCAAGATATCTTCAAGCAGCACACATCCTCACGTTGAAATATATCCTCTCTTCACTGTGTGCTACTCATTCACTATATTGGCAGTTCTCTCATAAAACAGCAGTGTCAGAGTTCCCTCCCCACAGGCATTGTGGCAGGTCAGCAAGGCAGCTGCTTTGTGGGCGGGGATGAGCAACTAATGCTGATCTCTCAGCAATGCACAATACCCATGGATGATGACATATAAAGAGAAACGAAAATCCCCACAGCAATAGTTCTCATGTTGCTAATCTCTGTAACCAATCCCTTCACAATTCCTGAAAGCCAAAATCAGACTGTTCAAGATGTCAAACATTTTTGCGTATTTAAAACGAGCCTAGATGTGCAATCGGGATGATATGAGGCTTGTGCTTCGATCAGTTTAGTTTAGAGATACAGCACAGAAACGCCCTTCGGCCCACCGCGTCCCAGACGTTGAGGTATTATGTGATGTGATGTGCACGTAATAATAATAATAATAAATTTTATTTGCGGGCGCCTTTCAAAGTCTCAAGGACACCTTACAGAAATTAACAAAAGAGAAAAAACATATAGTCGGAGTAAAATAAATAATAAGGACATCACCAATACACAAATTAAAGACAGAAATCGCTCCAAAGACAAAAAATCATAAAACACAATGTGAAGAGAGAGCAGCAGCAGCTAAAGCGCGCTAGCGTCCACTCTCCCTTCCGACAGCCATCTTGGACACAGACTAACATATTAACTTAATGTGAAATTGTCTTCTTTCTCTTCTGGTTGCTCCAGCTCTGTTGTTGGGACTTGGCCAGTTGGTATCTTTATGAGAGAGTAAGAAAGTCACGGTCATGTCGAAGGAAAGGAGCCAAGTCAGAATTGTGTGTGAATCATCGGGTTACCATAAAGTTGATGGAATTTAATACCAAAACGTGTGAGGTGTTGCATTTTGGGACGTCGAACAAGGGAAGGACCTAAACAATAAATGGTAGGCCTCTGGGTAGTGTTGTAGAGCAGGGGGATCTAGGTGCAGGTGCATGGTTCCTTGAAGGTCGAATCGCAGGTAGATAAGTTACTCAAAAAGGCTTTTGGCCCTTTGGCCTTCATCAGTCAGAGTATTGAGAATAGAAGTAGGGAGGTCATGTTGCAGTTGTATAAGATGTTGGTGAGACCGCATTTAGAATATTGTGTTCTGTTCTGGGCACCATGTTATAGAAAATATATTGTCAAGCTTGATGATATTATCAAGGGTTCAGAAAAGATTTACGAGGATGTTGCCAAGACTAGAGGGTGTGAACTATAGGGAGAGGTTGAGTAGGCTGGGTCTCTATTCCACGGGGCGCAGGAGGATGAGGGGAGATCTTATAGAAGTATACAAAATCATGAGTGGAATAGATTGGGTAGATGCACAGAGTCTTTTGCCCAGAGTAGGGGAATAGAGGACCAGAGGACATAGGTTCAAGGTGAAGGGGGAAAAGATTTAATAGGAATCCGAGAGGTAACTTTTTCACTCAAAGGTGGTGGGTGTATGGAACAAACTGCCAGAGGAGGTAGTTGAGGCTGGGACTATCCCATCATTTAAGAAACAGTGGGACAGATACATGGATAGTACAGGTTTGGAGGGATATGGACCAAGTGCAGGCAAGTGGGACTAGTGTAGTTGGGACATTGTTGGCTGGAGTGGGCGAGTTGGGCCAAAGGGCCTGTTTGCACACTGTATCACTCTATGACTCAATGACTATGTATATCTTTAGTCAGAGGGTCGTGAATCTGTGGAATTCATTGCCTTTGGAGGCCAAGTCAATGAATATTTTTAAGGCGGATATTTGACAGATTCCTGATTAGTAAGGGTGTCAGGTGTTATGGGGCGAAGAGAAGAGAATGGGGTTGAGAGGGAATGATAGATCAGCGATGATTGAATGACAGGGTAGATTTTGTGGGCCAAATGGCCTAATACTGCTCCTAGAACATATGAACTTTGATTCAGTCCACAACATACAAAGCAATGGAAGTGAAAAAGCTTCTGCTCTCATTTCATTGTTCCAGATTCTCCCACAATGGGAATGTCATAATCTAAACTATGGGGGATTGATTACTGAACTCGCCAAGTACATCCAGACCATCGAGTGAATGCCATTAAGCTTCTAGGATAATACTTATGTGAATAGCCTGCCAAATGGAGCAGAGCAAAGAGAATTAACTAAAAGTATTTCTAGCTGAGTTTAAGATGCCAACACTGGTTTAAAGGTGGTGACGTGTCTCAATCCTATCCAGACTGAGCCTACAATGTTGTGGATTGCTCATAGAAAAATTAACTATAAAGTTGAGGAATACATTACATTTCTTGTCAGCTTTGCCATCATTTTGTTTCAAAGCAAATCATTTTGGCAAATAATAGACCCCATCTTAACACTGTTATTAAACGACCTCAGAACAAATCATTACCAGTTCTGTCTATCTCAGAACAAATCAGTGGAAATATGTTTAGAATATAATGTATTTACGTTTAAAAAAAAAACTTGTAAATGGCTGAAGATTTGGCGTCATATTTTTTATCATTATAGGAACTGCAAAGAATTTTTTATGACTTATTTTTTTTCGCCCCTATCCAAGCCTGGCTTAACTGGTATGAGAATATTTTACTTTTGAAACAATAAGAAGATACATTTATTGATCCATTTTAGCTTCATCTGTGCCAGGAACACTGTAAAGAAGTGATTATCTGACTGGCAAATTGTCTTCAATCTATGCTCAGTTAACCTTCACATTACCGCTTGTAATGGTTTATGAAGCAGAAACAACTGCACCCTCATGCTGGCAAGAGCTCCAGCAATTTAGTCCAAAGCCAAGTGTGTTGCTCTGAAGAATTCACCAGTGACTCAGTGTAAAAAAATGAATATTGTGGGATTACAATCAAATCCACTGGATACATGGAGACATACCCAACTGATGGTTTAACTTGGAAAAAGCTGGCTAAAATCTCAGGGGCTTGTTGTAAATATTGTTGTGTTGTGTTGTCTTGGTGATGTTGGACGTTACAACTTTCAGCCATGTTGCCCACCACTCCATCCAACAACATGTGATAAGTCCTTTACAGAATTAGCAAATACTCAGCACATTGACACTGTTACAATCCAAAATAAAGAGCTAGAACGTGGGGCAGAATGTAGCCTAGCAACACTTCTCTAAGCATTGTCATTTAAACCTCAATCTTAAACAGTGCTGGTGAGTTGCGTGTTGGTTATGGAACATCACATTGAAATGGTGAAGAATAGTGGCTCTCTTAAAAACAGTCAGGGACAGAAATTTATTTGCACAAGGTCAAAATAATAGGGCATAATAAATCAACTTTGCACGTGCTTCTAGCTGTACTAGTGCCAATTGCTTACATCTTGATTCCATCACAAATTTGATTTTCTTTCACATTTGTCTGATAAATAACAGTGAAGAGCCAGCTTTGACACGTTGCAGGCATAGAAACAATGCAATTTAAAGGGACTGTCCCCATCAATCTGCAGGCATCACCAGCCTGTTGAGCAGCACTCTTGCAGGCTGTGAGCTTAGTCTACACACTGAACAGAGTCCTTCCTCTTCACATCTCCACACACCGTGTCATAATGTCGATGGTCTTGCAGTGCCTATCGCAGGAATATAAGAGCCCAGCAGCCAAATAACCTTTCCGCAAAGGCCAATGTGAAAACAAAAACGTATGCCCAGAAATTCCTCCACATTCACAATACCAACCTCAGTTGAAGCAAAGTACAGCACTCAGCTAAATAGCTAATTTAGCAATCCCAACCCAAAATGCATTTCCAGTGCCTTAAGTTGGACAGAGCTGGTACGTTCAGTACAGTTTCAATTTAAAAAAAAAAGTAATTTCAGAGGAATAAAAATAAAACTAAAGTTTCAGATAACAAACAGGTCATCTCTCAGAAGGGCAATGTTCATGCAGGCTTCCCCTCCACAAGTGGTCTTCATTGACTCTGTGACCTCTCAAAATACTCAAAGTCTGATGTTCAAACTGAAATTCCTCTCCCGTATGCTGACTATTCATCACATGTGGCACTCAAGAATGAAAGAGGCTGCAGAAAGTGGTGGACATTGACTGGTGTGTCATGGGTACTGACGTAGAAACATAGAAAATAGGTGCAGGAGTAGGCCATTCGGCCCTTCGAGCCTGCACCGCCATTCAATATGATCATGGCTGATCATCCAACTCAGTATCCCATCCCTGCCTTCTCTCCATACCCCCTGATCCCTTTAGCCACAAGGGCCACATCTAACTCCCTCTTAAATATAGCCAATGAACTGGCCTCAACTACCTTCTGTGGCAGAGAATTCCACAGATTCACTCTGTGTAAAAAGTGACATATCCCAGTATTGAAGGGATCTACGATTAGACAACTATTATCTAATTACAATTTGGCAACTATTATCATCAAAGATCCACACCATACTAACCATGTTCTCTCTTCTCTGGTACTAACAAGGTACAGGAGCCTGACAACCATTATCTTTAGGTTCCAGAATAAATTCCTCCCATCTTGAAGCACCTTGCCCAAACCCAACCACAACCCTACATAAAAACCACCACGGACAGCAAATTATGTTTGCTCCACCTGCTTTGGTTTTTTAACTTTCATGATCTAGATTACTTTAGCTTTACTGATAATCTATCATATATTTATTATTGTTGTTGCATCCAATGTGCCTTCAAAACTGCAGCACCTAAGAATGTCATTGTTCTGTATATTATCTAGTGCATAGGACAAATAAACAGCCTTCACTTTTGAATTTCTGTATGCAGACATTAACTATAGCACAATGAACTGTAGGCAGGCCTAAAACCTTAGTGATTCATCGTTTCCCAGCTCTCTACACTCCACTCCTCTCCCTTCGACCTTCATGCCGACTGCATTTCCCATAGGTGACACATTTTAAATCGTTTTGGTTCTATTCCTTAGAACTTCCTGCTTTAAAAACCTCAAAACCTATCTATGTCGACCATCTTTCGCTCACGATCCGTAATCTCTCTCTTCCTGGCTTGGCATCTGTTTCCTTTTGCCTGTTTGTGAAGCACCTTCACACAGTTCTTGTTACTTGTCGTTTTTGTTGAAATGTGTTCCAGAGATTAGCATGCAGCTCTATTCAATAGTTGTGTATGAAGGAACTGCAGATGCTGGTTTGAAACAAAGATAGACACAAAATGCTGGAGTAACTCCAACATTTTGTGTCTATCTACTGTTCAATAGTTGTTTGTTCTGAGTGGATTCTTAGTCAACCATGTAACTTGAGTGCAGAGTCAAACATCGGCCTGAGCAGGAGACCACTGGCAGGTTTTCTTCCGAGCTGGACATACAGTAAGTGAACCATTTGTTTTTCAACGATCCAGCAACGTTTTTTCATGCTGGCCCATAAATGACCGGTTTTGTTGAATGAAGAACAGGAAAGAATCACATTCGACGGGGATGCCTTTTGGAAAAGGAACAGTCTACTGACTGTTTTAATATTAGACCGGGTGGAGCGGTAGAGTTGCTGCCTGAGAGCACCAGAGACCCGGGTTTGATCCTGACTATGGTGCTATCTGTACGGAGTTTGGATGTTCTCCCTGTAACCACATGGGTTTTCTCTGGGTGCTCCGGTTCCCTCCCAAACACCAAAGACAGGTTTGTAGGTTAATTGGCTGATGTAAAATAGCATAATTGTCTCTGGTGTGCAGGATAGTGTTAGTGTCCAGTGTGATCACTGGTTGGCATAGACTCGGTGAGCTGAAGGGCCAGTTACCGCTCTGTACCTCTAAAGTCTAAAGTAAAGTCTAAATGGTATAAAGATCCAGAGCAAGAAATAGCAGTAGGGATAGGAAGGAAATTGGGGACGAAAAAAGGTAGGTATGAATATTCACAGTCCTACAGCATGGAAACCGGCCCTTTAGTTCACTGTATCCATGCAGACCATCAAGGCCCCCACCTGCATTTACCTTGCACTAATTGATTAATGTAAGTAATTGAACTATTTTCACACAGAGGGTGGTGGGTATGTGGAATGAGCTGCCAGAGGAGATGGTTGAGGCAGGTACTACAGCAACATTTAAAAGTTATTTGGACAAGTTCCTGGATAGGAAAAGTTTAGAGGGATATGGGCCAAATGCAGGCAGGTGGGCGTAATGTAGATGGGGCACCTTGGTCGGCATGGGTAAGTTGTGCCGAATGGCCTGTTTCCATGCTGTATGACACAATGACTCTTAATTCCAATTTCCCCATCCACCACTCTACCCCCCCTTGTTTGTGCTGTCACCCCTCTGCGAAATTTTACAGTAGCCAATTAATGTACCAATCAACGTGTCTTTGAGTAGTGGGCGAGGGGGAACGGGCCAGATCACCAGGAGAAAAGCCAGATAGCCACAGGGAAAATGTGTAAACTTCACATCAACAGCATCAAAGGTCAGATTCAAACTGGGTCACTGGGGCTGTGAGGTTTGTCATCTCACATGGCAGGACAACGTTCTTTTCACCAAGCAGCAACGCTTTAATCATGTACGTCAGCTCAAAGACAGTCCTTTGTGGACGATGCTCCTGTCTCAATTCTCAAGCACGTACACTGGAGGTGAACATATTGAAGTCGTGAGCCATGCTGCTGCCTGCAACCTGAACACCAGCATTCTGACAGTGTTTTGACTACTGGGACCACTGTGCAATGTGCAGCAGAATCACCTTGTTTTGGTACCCACAATTGGGAGTTAATGAGACATTGGAGAAAAGGCATTGGATGATGATTGAATGTGCAAATGGCACACAGAGCTGAAAATGAGGAGCTTTGAGTTTGCAAATTCCTGTTCAAGAATAGACTTGTACCCATCCAGTGCTCTCTATTGTGGAGGCCTGAGCCCCTTTGTCTCTTAATAATTTGCGTCTGATTTGTTCATTGAGTGCCACCAAGCCCTGGAAGGGAAGGGAAAGTGTGTCAGTGAATGCTGTGCAATGTACTTGGGCGAAGTCTCCGTCACATCTAAACAGCTGCGAGTGTTTGGTGACCGGGATGTAAATTTATATCTTGGATGGCTATTTAAATATTGGATGAGTCCTGATTGATGGTGATTGTTGGTAAATGGATGATTGGGTCGTATTGCGTTGAGTGTATGCAAACTGTGCGTTCAGTTACTGGGAAATGGGATCTGATGTTGTAATCACTGACCAAGCCTTGCAAATGCGGCTGTGAGCCTTTTGGCAGCATTGCATCAATAGATATCTCTCTTCCACTCCATCTCATTCACCAAGTAGTACATCAATGCCTGTTAATGCATTTACTGCTGTGTTTTCCAGCATGCTAAACTATGGAATGAGCAAACTTGCCACATAGCAGTCGGGTTTAAGTAGTGTCTACAGAACTTTAATCTTGGGGCCTGTGGGTATGTACTTGGAGTCTAGACCAGTATAGCTGATTGCTAAAATTGCATTGAGAAAAAGCACCTCTCGTTTTACACACATTTGATTTATGCCTTTTTTTAAATAACGCGCTTGGTCTTTTAATACCAAAGCTTGATTTACGCGCTGGTATTTTTTGAATGACACGTTCAAATTTATTGCTGACAGCGCATTCACATATGTTTAATTTACACATTTTTGAATTATGCACCAGTTTTCAAGCACATAACCCCTGCGTAAAACACCAGGTTAAATGACCACGCATTAATCATCCATCACACAGTCCCTGCACCCATTGAAGCGTTCTGGGATTGCATTGCTTCATTTACATAACTACCCTTTAATTTAGACCCTGGTACTTGCACAATTTGCCTGTTATGTACCTTTTCAATGTAAATTGTACTATTTACTGACAT
This sequence comes from Leucoraja erinaceus, assembly GCF_028641065.1. Lineage (NCBI taxonomy): Eukaryota > Metazoa > Chordata > Chondrichthyes > Rajiformes > Rajidae > Leucoraja > Leucoraja erinaceus. The sequence goes on along the minus strand of NC_073393.1, from coordinate 13,809,511 downwards.
TGTGCATTGGCAATACTAAAAATGCGTTGGAGACTAGACTAACGTGGACGTACATATTATATCAAGGAACCCAGGAAGGGTTCTTCTGCTGCTAAGGGGAAACCGTGGGAAATTAAATGTTTCCGATTAGGTAACAAAGTCCATTTGCCAAAAATGGGTAATAATGACTTGATCTTACTGCTGATCTGGACATTCACAATGCAGTAGATGCTCTAGAATGTGACCCGCAAAAGACATGTCCTCTCACAATATCTCTCCATACCTCCACCCTTCCACATGCGTCCGGGTGTACTGGGTGCGGATTTAATAAGTACCAGTAAGTATTTTAATTATACAAGGGACAATATTATCACTGTGCACTGCCAAGCTGCCAATGCATACTCTTCTGCCAACAGGTCACTTTGGGAACATCCTGATGTTAGAAAAATGTGAGCAGGAAGCAAGTTAAAATCCTAATGATCACAGTCAGTGGTTGATTCTTCAAACCCTCCAGCGGGCTCTGGAATGTACCTACCGTTTAATGACAGAGACTCGTTAATTGTTGTGTATCTTTCGGAATGGTGCCAGTCATAGTTTTTGGATTGATGCTTAGAGTTGTTTATTATTTCTCTTGCCCCTATAATTTAGACGTTCCGTGAAGTGACAAGTGTGTTTTCTCTTTTTAAATTTCATTTCTAGAATGGGACCAGTTTCCATGTCTTTGATCAGGGCAGGTTTGCTAAGGAAGTGCTGCCTAAATACTTCAAACACAACAACATGGCCAGCTTCGTGAGGCAGCTAAACATGTGTAAGTGATACCACCAGTTGCTGAGAATTGTAGAGAGTTGCTCTGGACAGGCTGATGCTGGCCTTCCTGAGGCGCACTGTGCAGAACATAATCCAGATACTGTGTAACTTTTGAAGAAGGCTCCCGACCCGAAATATCGCCTATCCATGTCCTTCACAGATGCACCCTGACCCGCTGAGTTACTTGAGCACTTTGAGGTTTGCTCAAGATTCCAGCTTCTGCAATTCCGTGTATCTTTGTGTAACTTCTAACTTTTCATATTCTAGCTCTTTTGAAATAAAGGCTAACATTGCTACTAACTTTTTTCTTACCTAAATAACCTTTTAATTTCAAACTTAATTAGCCTTATCATTTGTTTTTAAACTACCTGTTAGTTCTTTGTTGTTAAGACTCTAAAATCTTTTTTTAGAGATACCACGCGGAAACAGGCCCTTCAGCATAGCGAGTCCACATTGACCAGTAATTCTCCTACTCTAGCACCATTCTACACACGAGGGACAATTTACAATTTTCTTTTACCAAAGCCAATTAACCTACTAACCCGTTCTTCTCTGGAGTGTGAGAGGGAAGCCGAGTACCCGGGGAAAATCCACAGCCATGGGGAGAACGTGCATACTCCATACAGACAGCACCGGTAGTCAGGATCGAACCCGGGCCTCTGACACTGAAGCAGCAACTCTACCGCTGCACCACCATAGTCCCTCCCCCACCCCCATCTCTCTGCATCTATGCAGTCTCCAGCAACTTGCCATTCAGTAAACACTCACATGCAAATTTAAAACTAGGGTGAACAGTAAATGCTGGCATTGCCAATGATATACACACCATGTGAATGAGTAAACAAATCAAAGAAGTGCAAGGTCTGTGAGCAGGGTTATGGAGCGTCTGGTTCAACGAGTGTTGATTCCCGTGCTCCCTTCAACTCACAAGCCCTGGTTTCCACACACCATTTAACACTCGGTCTCTTGTTGCTGCACTCCCTTGAAAGACTCGTGTTCTGTCTTCTGCTCTCCCTTTAAACTCACCGGGGCCTCCTTTCCCATGCTCCCCTTAAACTTGCCAGATTTACTGGAAAATGTTCTAAATTGCCTCACCTCTCCAAGGCACTACCTAAAACCTACCTGCTTGATCACCATTGTGGTCATTTGTCCTGATTTCTCATGTGGATGTGTGAAATGGCGGCCGAAGAAGAAGGTGTACAAGATCATGATAGGATTGGATTGGGTAAATGCACAGAATCTTTTTTAAGCAGAGTAGTGAATCGAGAACATAGGTTTAAGGTGAGGGGGGAAGATGTAATAGGAACCTGAGGGGCAACATTTTTACTGAAAGGGTGGTAGGTACATGTAACAAGCTGCCGGAGGAGGTTTTTAGATTTTAGAGATACTGCGCGGAAACAGGCCCTTCGACCAACCGAGTCCGTGCCGACCAGCGATCCCTGCACATTGACATTATCCTACACACACTAGGGACAATTTTACAGTTCTACCAAGCCAATTAACCTACAAACCTGTATTTACTTGTACAGGTAGTTGCGGCAGGGACTATCGCAATGTTTAAGAAACATTTAGACAGGTACATGGACAGGACAGGTTTAGAGGGATATGGCCCAAACATAGGCAGGTGGGGCTGGTGTGGGTGGGGCATCTTCACAGAGTGGGCAAGATGGGCCGAAGGGCCTGTTTCCATGCTGTTTAACTCAATGTCTCTATGACTCTCTTAAATGTTGGTGGCGTGTGTATTGTGGTTAGAAAGCTGAAGCCATGTTTTGAAATATTTGTGTGAGTTGGGAATTTTTACAGGTGTCTAGCCCTACTACAGTAACTTTGCCAGACGTGAAATAAAAACTAAAAATAAGCCTTCTGCCGTGCTACAGGCACAGTGCCTTGCGGCGAGATTTCCATGTATGGTCTCCAGTTTGTGGAGGCAAAGATGTACATCGGTAATCTAATTATTTTGCCAAAGGCAGAGGATGTGCCGTGTTTAAAAATAGTGATTTGATTTTCAAATGTGTTATTTAGCGATGTAAATCTGGAAGATGCCTGAAACAGCACTGATTATGCAGAAGCGGCTTCCCAAGGGTTTGTACGTGGCCTACGTTTACAACCCTGAAGCTGTGTTTTTAAATACAATCTTGTTCAGCAATTTGTAATGGCATAGGTTTTCCATGTATTCAAATTGATGGAGAGTAAATAAGGTCCTATTATAACTTCATAGCATTATTTGTGTTTTTATTTCATTGTGTTTCCTAGAATAATATAATACAGGACAATATGCTGGCAATGGTATCAAATGGGATGAGTGTAAGATTAACGCAGTTGGCTGCTTGATAATTGGTGCACATTTGGTGAGACAAAGGACTTGTTTGCGTGCTCTATGACTCTAGATGATTTCTATTCCAGGGTCTAATAATTAGGTGCACCGAGGTTGATAAAGTAAGCAATCACTGTGTGTGTGAACATGCATGTGTACAAGTGAGAGAGAAAACGAGCACAATTAACAAAGCCATTAAGAATAGTCATAGAATCATTCACAACGGAAACAGACCTTTCGACCCTTCTTGCCCATGCAAACCAAGATGTCCCCTCTGAGCTAATCCCACCTGCCTGCATTTTCCCCATCACAACCATCTGGCTGCTCGTTCCATATACTCACCACCCGCGGTGTGAATTAATTTTGTTTAGTTTATTATGTCACATGTGCCGAGGTGCAGTGAAAAGCTTTTTGTTGCGTGCTCTCCAGTCCAAGAAGACTATACACGATTATAGTCAAGCCATCCACAGTGTACAAATGAAGAATAAAGGGTGTAACATTTGGGTGTAACAAGAGACTGCAGATGCTGGAATGTGAAGCAAGAAAAAAGGAGGGTAGCTGGAGGAACCCAACAGGTCAGGCAGCATCTGTGGAGGGAAATGGACCATTGACGTTTTGAGTCAAAATCCTTTATCCAGCCCCAACCCGAAATATCGTCTGACCATTCTCCCCCACGGATGGCACGGTGGTACAGTGACACAGCAGTAGAGTTGCTACTTTTCAGTGTCAGAGACCTGGGTTCGATCCTGACTACAGCTGCTGTCTGTGCGGAGTTTGTACGCACACTTCGTGACCATGTGGGTTTTCTCCGGGGTGCTCCAGTATCCTCCCACACTCCAAAGACGCACAGGTTTGTAGGTTAATTGGCTTGGGTAAAATTGTAAATTATCCCTAGTGTGTGTGTATTATAATGTTAGTGTGCGGGGATCGCTTGTCGGTGTGGACCTGGTAGGCTGAAGGGCCTGTTTCCGTGCTGTATCTCTAAACAAAACTAACACGACCAACACTTCATTCTTGTTTATGTTAGAGGTGGAGGGAGGCTGATCAGAAACCAAAAAAAGTATGGTTTTCTTGAGGTGACTAAAATTCCATTTGTGAACATGGCTTGTCACCAGGGAAAGGAATATTGCCAGTGCATGAGTCAAGGAGAAGGCAGTATGGAAACTGCAGGGACCTAATCCAATACATGTATACATACTGATTATATTAAAATATCAGTGCTTCTGTAAATCATTGGAACACTTTTCAGATGTTGGATTTAGATCTGCCTGCTTTCACTTCTGTAGTATAGCTGGCTCTACTGTTTTCTCAGTAATCTTCTGAAATCTTCAGCTTTGCCAATGTCCCCCATGGAGTCGAGTAATCCAAGGCACTGATGGTTTGCCTCCCAGGTTCCATGTTGTGGTGTCGCTGTGTGACCAGGCACCTAGTCTTGTTCACCCATCAGACCTTCCCATATGATTAACTCCCAGTCCTTGCAGTGTTTTTTTAAATTTTTATTTGTAGTTTTAGAGATACAGTGCGGAAACCGGCCCTTCAGCCCACTGAGTCTGCACTGACCAGCGATCCCCGCACATGAACACTACCCCAGACATTTAGGGACAAGTTGCACTTATTCCAAGCCGATTTATGTACAAACCTTAACGTCTTTGGAGTGTGGGAGGAAATCGAAGATCTCGGAGAAACCCCATGCGGCCACAGCGAGAACGTATAAACTCCACACGGCCAGCACCTGTAGTTGGGATGGAACCTGGGTCTCCGGCTCTGTAAGGCAACAACTCTACTGCTGTGCCACCGTGCCACACTTAAAATGTGCCCTCTGGTCCGAGACACCCGAACTAGTGGAAATCCACTCTCTGAGGCATTTCATTATTCGTTAAGTTTCAATGAGGTCTCCCCTCATCCTTCTGAATACAGGCCCAGAGCCATCAAATGCGCATTATACGTTCGCCCAATCATCCCCGGGATTCATTCTTGTAAACCTCCTCTGGATCCTTTCTAATGTCAGCATATCTCTGCTCAGATATGAGGCCCAAAACAACTCACAATATTCCCAGTGCCTTATAAAGCCTCAGCATTACATCACCGCTTCTGTATTCTCTATGCCTCTTGCAATGAATGTTAACATTGCATTTGCCTTTGTTACTGCGGATTCAACTTGCACATTAACCTTTTCGGGATCCTGAACCTGCACTCCCAAGTCCCATTACACCTCCGATTTCTGAATCCTCTCCCCATTTAGAAAGTAGTCCACACCTTTTATTCCCAAAGTCACGACTGCACAATTTGCCACGCTGCATTCCATTTGCCAATTCTTTGCCCACTCATCCACTCTATCTAAGTCCCTGCTTTCTCTACACTACTTGCTCATCCACCTATCTTCATATCATCCACAAACTTGGCCACAATCAAGTCCATCCAAATCATTAATATACAACATGAAAACGGACCCAATACCAACACCTGCAGCCAAGCAGAAAAAGCCCCCTTTATTCCCATTCTTTGCCTGCACCATTCAGCCAATCTTCTATACATGCCAGTATCTTCCTTCTAATAACAAGGGCTCTTATCTTGTTTAGCAGCCTTGCATGTGATACTTTATCAAAGGCCTTATCAAAATCCAAGTACACAATATCCACTGACTCTCCATTGTCTATCTTGCTATTTACTTCCCCAAAGGTTTCCAACAGATTTTTCAGGCAAACTCCCTCCTTCACAAACCATGTTGACTTTGGCCTATTTTATCATGTGCTTCTAAGTATTTGGAAACCTTGTACTTAATAATTGACTCTAAAATCTTCCCAACCACTGAAGTTAGTCCAGCCGGCCTGTAGTTTCTTCCCTTTTGCCTCACTCCCTTCTTGAACAGTGGAGTAACATTTGCAATGTTCCAATCCTCTGAGAGCACTTCTGGCACTAGTGATTCTTTAAAGATCACTACTAATGCCTCCGCAATCTCTAAAACTACCTCTTCCTGGGGTGTAGAACAGCTGGTCTAGATGACTTACCCACTTTCAGTCCTTTCAGCTTCTCAAGCACCTTCTCCTTAGTAATAGCAAAATAGCAACTTCACTAACCTCTGCCCCCAGACTCTCTTTAAAATGTTGGCATGTTGCTGGTGTCTTCCACTATGAAGACTGACTCAAAAAAACATATTCAATTAGTCCACCATTTCCTTATTCCCGATTGCTACCTCTCCAGCTTCATTATCCAGCAGTTCAATGTCCACTCTTGCCTCTCTTTTACTCTTTGTATCTCTGAAGATGTTTTTGGTATCCTCTCATATTATTGACTATCTTACCTACATATTTTATCTTTTTTCCGCTTATTGCCTTTTTAATTGCCTTCTTTTGGTTTTTGAAAGCTTCGCAGTCCTCCAGCTGCTCACTAATCTTTGCAATATTATATGCCTTTTCTTTCATTTTTATGCTGTCTTTGACTTCCTTTGTTAAGGACGGTCACCTCATTCTCCCCTTAGAATCTATCTCCCTCTTTGAGATGAAAAGATCCCGCATCTTCCGAATTATTCCCAGAAACTCCCACCGTCCCTTTCTAATCAACTTTAGCCAGCTCCTCCCTCATGCCTATATGTGTCGGTAGTCGTTACCTTTGTAGTTACCTTTACTCGACAATAATGCCGACACTTGTGTTTTCACCTTCTCCCTCTCCAATAGCAGACTGATGGCCCAACTTTAAAGTAACATGATAAATAAATTGATAATTCTGTCAAAATTATTCTAGTTTTTAAAGCATTTTATTTGGGCTTTGCAGCTTATCAATCAGAAAATTAAAGTATTAAATAAAAAGAAAATTAAATCATTGAAACCAAAATTAAAGCATGAAATAAAATTCAAATTTAATTGTTGAACACAAAATTAAAGCATTAAATTAAAATCAGATCAAGTAATTGAATACAAAATTAAAGCATCAAACGCTGCTCATATTAAACTTAATTAAGCATTCAATACCAAATAAATCAAAGTCTCAAATGGACATTAAAGCATCCAACACAATTAGTGATTTATTTGGTTCTGAATTATTTCAGTCAATACACAGATTCATGCAAAGAATACAGTGCAACTCTGTAAATGCAGTGGAGACGGCGATAACTTTGGACAGCAAGGTACAAGCAAACCTCTCCTAATGTGCACTATGAATCTATTGGATAATATGTGGAGTATTTGAACTCCCATTCTACAACAGTAATGCAGCTGGAAGAGCCGCTGTCTCACGGAGCCAGAGACCCAGGTTCGATCCTGATCTTGGGTACTGTCTTTGTGGAAGTTACACATTCTCCCTTTGACCACATGGGTTTCTTCTGGATGCGGTTTCCTCCCACATCCCAAAGACGTGCGGGTTTGTAGATTAATTAGCCTCTGTAAAAACAGCCCCTAATGTATCGAGAGTTGATGAGAAAGTGGGATAACGTAGTTAGTGTGAGCAGGTAATCAATGGCCGGTGTGGACTCCGTGGCCTTAAGAGCCTATTTCCATGCTGTTTCTCTAAACTAAACTAAACAAACAAAATAAGCATTATCTCCATGACTGTCATTGTTACCCTGTCTATCATTGGTAACCGAGCATTTTATGGACTTCCTCTCAGCCCATTCTCAATCCTTTTCAGTCCAATTCTGGGTTTCTGCTGGAGGTTGGGAACCAGTGAATCCAGTTTGGCCTTTCCCTTTCATTGAATGTTTGCAAGGCTGGGAAATTCCACCCTTTGAAGTATAGGATGAAAACAAACCTGAAATTTAGTGGCTAAGATCCCAATTAAAAGTCATAAAGTTCATGTTCATAAGTTATGGGAGCAGAATTAGGCATTCAACCCATTGCCTACTCCGCCATTCTATCATGGCTGATCTATATTTTGCTATCAACCCCATTCTCCAGCCTTCTCCCCATAGCCCCTGATACCTGGACTAATCAAGAATCTGCCAATTTCCACCTTAAAAATATCCATTAACTTGGCCTCCACAGCTGTCTGTGGCAATGAATTCCACAGATCCATCCGCTAAAGAAATTCCTCCTCATCTCCTTTCCAAAGGTATGTCCTTTTATTCTCAGGCTATGACCTTAGACTCTCCCACTAACACCCACTGCACACTCACTCTGTCCAGGCTTTTTCTATCCAGGTTAAGCATTTTCATCATCTTTAAACAGGCATTGTATTTAGAGTGTATCTCCACAATGGAACCTTCAATTTACTTTGACTTCCAATTTCATACCTTAATATATTCAGCAGTCCATCCTTCATTACATGCTCCATTTGTTCTAACTCATAAGATGTTACAATTCTTTCCATACTCCACTGAGCAGTTCTGCACATACATTAGCGATGTATGTTAACCTAGCAAAACGTTAAGCAGAGTTTGGCAACAAGTTACCATCAAAGTTCTAACTAATCTTAAATTGCTATGTCACGATTTAATTTGACCTTTCCCAGAACCTTTCTCAGCCACAGAGACTGAACAAGTAGGTCAAACCTGGTTTCACTGTTGTCCTGTTGAGTTTAAAACGCGTTACCACCTACCCCAAAGCCAACACTGGACCATTGTGGGCTCCGCCATTCCGTGATCATTGGTGCTTTTTGCATATCTTTCATTCATTTGGTTTATGTACCTCCTATATCTCTTGTTTCGGACTCTCAGCCCGAAGTTGGGCCTTGACCCGAAACGTCACCTATTCCTTTTTTCCAGAGATGCTGCCTGAACTGCTGAGTTACTCCAGAGATTCTCTGCTGGTTGTGGCCAATGTTGTGGTTTGAGAATCGGGCTGATTTAAGATGTAGATGCAGGTTCTGGGTGGCCAAGTGGTGTAGCTAATAGAGCTGCTGCCTCACAGCGGCAGAGCCTTGGGTTCGACCTTGATGTTGGGTGCTGTCTGTGCTGAGTTTGCATTTTCTTTCTATGACGTTCCTGCAGGTGCTCTTGTTTCAATCCATATCCCCAAAACGTGCAGGTTTGTGGGTTAATTACCCTCTGTAAATTGTCCCCATTGTGTAGGGAGTGGATGCAAAAGTGGGGTACCACAGAAAAAGTGCAAACAGCGATCGATAGTCAGTGTGGACTCAATGGGCTGATGAATCTATTCCATGCTATATCTTTCAATTCAGTTCAATTTAAGTAGAATCCAGGTGTTTCTTAACTATTTGTCAGAAAAACATTCCAGAGATAATCCAGGACATTACATTAACATCTGTATACAAACCTACAAAATCTGGAGTACAGTAACTGCCCGTGAGTGCTGGAAAGACACAACAGGTCGGATAGCTTCTGTGGAGAGAGAGCGAGAAAGAGATAGTGTTATGCCCCTGTCCCACTTAGAAAACCTGAACGGAAACCTCTGGAGACTTTGCGCCCCACCCAAGGTTTCCATGTGGTTCCCGGAGGTTGCAGATGGTTGCCGGAGGTTGCAGGTAGTGGAAGCAGGTAGGGAGACTGACAAAAACCTCCGGGAACCTCCGGGAACTGCAAGGAAACTTTGGGTGAGGCGCAAAGTCTCCAGAGGTTTCCGTTCAGGTTTCCTAAGTGGGACGGGGCATTACCTTTTCAGGGCAATGGCCTTGGAAGAGAACTGGGAAAGGATAGAGATAAAACAAGATAAATGAATAATAAAGGCAAGAGCAAAAGAGAAGGGCTGTAATAAAATATTTTATTTAAGATTTTTGCTGTCCGAGGCTAAAGAATTTTTGATTTTTCTGTTTTGATATCAGCTTGCTCTATCACAGATCTTTCCACTTGCTCTTAAAACTTGCTTTATCTCAAACCTTTCACAGTTCTGATGAAAATTATAAATCTGAACCATTGACTCCATTAACTCTCCCTCTCTCTCCCTCTCTCTCCCCACAGATGCTGCCTGGCCTGCTGACTGTTTCCCCGCACGTTCAGCTTTTATTAACAATGTCTGCACATGGGCAGAAGTTTCATTTCTCTCTGATGTCTTTCATGCAGATGGTTTCCGGAAGGTGGTGAATATTGAACAGAGCGGGTTGGTGAAGCCAGAACGGGATGACACAGAATTCCAGCACCTGTATTTCCTCAGGGGCCAGGAGCATCTGTTGGAGCACATCAAGAGAAAGGTGCGGACTTCAAGCTGTTCTCTAACAAATTGTGAATACCCTTGGCTGTGAATTAAATCAACATAAACATCATGGGAGAGTGGCATAGAGGCGTAACTAGTGAAGCTACTACCTCACTGTTCCAGCAAACCCGAGTAGAATCACAACCTCTAGTGCTGTCTGTACTCATGCATTTCCACAGGGGTGCTTGGGTTTGATTCTGCATTCAAAGACAAGAGATTAATTAGCTGTATTAAATTGACCCATGTGTGTAGAACAGATTATCGAAAAAATTACTGGAGAAGGGATTCCTCTGTTAGCTGGCTTAAACTAGATGGACAGTAATGCCCTCCTTCATTGTCAAGGGAATATTGACTTGCACTGTAATGGGGGGTGTATACATGGAGCGATCTTCAAAATGACAGATGTAACAAGAACTGGGCTTTGAGCTAAAGCTGAAGGGATGAAATATTTTGTGCATTTTGTACCTAACAGAAGTCCACAGAAGAAGATTCATGATAATCTTGCACTCACAGGTCTCCTTACCCCTCAACAATAAGGTTGGCGGGCAAAGCCAATAAAATGTGTACACCAGATTCACGTTTGAGTGTGGCCTTGATGTTGGGAGACAGGACACATATAATGGGGCGAGACATGTCTTTACGCTTACACTATGTTTGAGAATGCTAGATGTAGTTGGAAATGTAGATTGAGAAATTTCCCATTTTATAAATGCAGGTGGCAATTAGCAATCTTCGTTGAGTCAATGTTGAGATAAACAGGTTGAATTAAATTAGTTTAGCTTAAACATTTACTAAGCAGTCTCCAAGTGCCCTGCAGTATGCAAAGCAGTCAGATAAAGGAGACTATTGTGCCCAGAATTGAAAGGTGTTTGAATACATTGCAGCAAATCATCACCATTACTCCAGAGACAAGTGACCTTCAAATATGGTTTTTAAGAGGGAACTGCAGATGCTGGAGAATCGAAGGTTACACAAAAAAGCTGGAGAAACTCAGCGGGTGCAGCAGCATCTATGGAGCGAAGGAAATAGGCAACGTTTCGGGCCGAAACCCTTCTTCAGACGTTGATTTGTGTCAGATTCTTAATTTCAAGAATCAGCGTAAAAATGATCACCAGCCCCTTCCTCAGACTCCTTTTCAACTTTCTTTCTCAATGGAGATGTCGGATATTGCTTTTTCTGATTACACTGGACTGCTTACTGGATTCCAGAAGCAAACAAACAATATTCCGTTCATTGAGTCATAATGTCATGCAACACAGCGATAGGCCCATCAGCGTACTGTGCATGTCAGTCATCACTCCTCTATCGTTATGATCCCATTTCCCAGTACTCAGTCCAAAACCTTCTAAGCAATAGCAATTCAATTGCTCATGTAAGTAATTAATAGTTGTGAGCCAGCCTCCACAATAAGTGAGTTCGGTATTCCGACTGCGCATGCCCAGGTCATAGGTCACTCGTCAGCGCATCTGCTGGGTGTTATTAGCCCTTCGTTTCATCCGTATTTTCCCGCTTTGATTCTTCTAGGTAAGAAAATACTGCTTTCAAACTGTGAATTATTTGTATTTATTGTTCCTTTGCATAAAGCTACAATGATTTTGTCGTTTTTATTGCTTAATCTGACCCGATGAGTTACTCCAGCTTTTTGTGTCTATCTTCGGTTTAAACCAGCTTCTGCAGTTCCTTCCTACACATCTCCTTCTACCAGTGCTGCTGCCTTCAGGAATCATTGGACTTGTACACCAAGATCCTTCTGTTCATCTATTGTGTATTTAACTCATCATATATGGGTCTTAATCCTAAATTCTCCGAACAGCAGAAATAAGTTATTTCTCTCTATCCTATCACTGAGGCTTTGAAAAGTTCAATCAGATTGCCTGTTCACCATCTAAATTGCAGGGAATTCAACAAATTTAGGATCAATTCCCTGTAATGTCGTGTAAGAATTTCATTGTTCTATCTGGCACATATGACAATAAAACACTCTTGACTCTCTTAACGTACGGTTAAGTGGTGTGCGCAGTTATCTAATCTAAATGACCAGTTGCTGAATTAGAGGAACTTTTGAATTTTATAGTCTTTATGCCTTGGGGGTAGGAACCAGCTGGTTCTGGGATGTGTTTGTTTAAAGCCTTTATTTTCTTCATTATTTGGTTTGTGGTTTTGGTGTGTTGCTCTCCCTAACTCCGGTTGAGTTTCCTTTGGATATCTGACATGCCGTCCTCATTCTGCACTGTAAATATTAACACAAAGGAATTAGCCAGCATATCCTCTTATTTTCATATGCAAGATCTCTATGTGCTTTCAAGGGGCCTACATTATTTCCTAAAGCCTTTTCTAAAACAGTTAATCTTTGATTTTTGCTTTGATCTTTGATCTTGCAAATTATTTTTCATGCTCCCTCTTTGTACCTCATCATCAGTGTTGTCACTATTTTAAATCTCACCCATGCAAAGCTCTTTGTCAGTTTTTGCCTTTATTGTTAAAATGTTCCCTGGTGTTTATCCTCACTACCTTTGAGTCACATGTGGGTGTTATTTTACCACGTAGAGTTCTTGCCTTTTAGGGATTAAACCCAGTTCCGCGCAACATTAAATTCTTCTTGGATCTCTAGATTTCTGTTGTTTTCCTTATTGTAGATTCACCCTGGACATCTCTATTTCACAGCATGAAATTCAGCGAGCCTACTCTGGGGGGGGGGTTGCTCAATGAGAGAAGGCCCTTCGGGGAGAGTGGTGCTGAGTGGAATGGATGATTTATATTCCCTCAAAGGGCTTGATCTGCTCTCACAGATGGATATTGAAGATTCCACTGAATGTAAACTCTCCTTGTATCCCAGATAACAATGTAACTCACACCTAACAGCAAACTGGGTGAAAGAACCAATCATTCAATTTTTGCAAAGTAATGGCGATGTCAACATTCATTTTTTGCTCTGCAAAGCATTTTGGGGTCTTCTAAATGCTTAAATGTGTCATATATACGGCAATCGGTCCTTGCTTCTTTAACGGTACTTTAGGAATAGTCACCACCTGCAGCACAAGAGCAAAGGAAACAAACAAAAGTGAAAGAAAGAGCCAGGTTGATGCATTTAATTAATGGGGAAATGGAGTTGAGCTACCGTAAAGTTATCCTATTCCCGGATTCAGTTGATGCCTCTACAACTTGACAAATTTAAATAAAAATCTGAAATACGCTTTTTGTTTTAAATATAAGTGACGAAGAATTTCTAGGCAAAGTTTGGAAATTTGGTTAAAATTTGACAGGAATTTTTGCAAGTTGGGATGGACAGTGTTTCACAACTGTTTAGCATCTGATTGCAGTGAGCTCTTGTGAGATATTTAACTTCAACATATTTTTCTCGTCACTCCAGGTGTCAGTTGTAAAGAGTGAAGAGACCAAAATGCGTCAGGAGGATGTCAGCAAACTGCTGTATGACATGCAGTTGATGCGGGGTCATCAAGAGAGCATGGACTGTCGACTGAAGGACATGAAACAGTCAGTACTTGGCGTGAGGCTCCGGAAGTAACTTCAGTGGGATAATGCGATACATCTTATGAGCGACTGGGTGATTTGAATCCATCATCTCAATTGCAAACATGTACATGCAATGGATCCGGCCTATCCTAATCCCAAATATGTTTGAGTCAAAAAAAGAAAGTATCCAGATTATACCAATATTTATCACTAAAATGGAAAATGAATCAAAGTATTAATTGGGGAAATGATGCCACTAATGAATTGATTAAGAAAGAGGAGGAGAACTTCTTCAAAGTAGACATACAAGACATACATGAGTCTGAAGAAGGCTCTCGGCCCGAAACGTCGCCTATTTCCTTCGCTCCATAGATGCTACTTCACTCGCTGAGTTTCTCCAGCTTTTTTGTCTAATATATACTTTGGACTATATATTACATGTTAGGGCCTGGTATGAATACCTTGTACATACCTGTGGGTGTACAAAGTGGAATCATTTAAATTATACAGTTCTTATATTTTGACATAGGAAATATTATTTTGCAATGATCCTAAAAATGGTCAGATTGTAAATGAACTGAAGCTTAGTGCATCCTGGATCCAGTAATTAGATGTTATTGGATATGTAATGGTAGGGCCCAGAGTATCAGTTGTTATGCTAAATGGAGATGCGAGTGTTTGGTAGCACTCTCTTTATCCTGGGTTGGGGTGAGACTTTCTTTAATGCTCTGTTTTTCTTCAGTCAGAATGAAGTTCTGTGGCGAGAGGTTGTGTCTCTTCGGCAGAAGCATAGTCAGCAGCAGAAAGTGATCAACAAGGTGAGACCTCTTCTGAAAGGATGCATCAATCCTCTTCGGTGTCTTTTGGCGGAGGCTGGAATAATTGGGGGGGGGGGGGGGGGGGGGGGGGGGGGGGGGGGGGTAGGGGGGTAGGTAGGGGTGGTAGGGGCTCTCCTTGGTCCCCGGGAGGTCGACTGCAGAACCAGGCAACAGAGCTGCACAAAAGCAACCTCTCCCTCTGATATTTCCCTCAGCCCCAACAGAGCACTGCATTGCCTGCAGTTCAGTCCTATAACATGGATAGGACAGGTTTGGAGGAATATGGACCAAATGCAGGGCAGTTAGGACTAGTGTAAGTAAGTAAGTGCATTTATTTATATAGCACGTTTAAATCAACCCGCGTTGAAACCAAAGTGCTTTACTTAGAAGAAATAATTAAGTTTCCGTACATCGATAGAAAAATTTAAAAAAAGAAAAATGACACAACACATTATCGAATTCAACATGAATGTCCCCCCACAGCAGAATCAAAATGTTCCACTGTGGGGAAAGGCACTAGAAAGTTCAGTCCTCTTCCTCTGTGATCACCCGAGGTCGGGGCCTAGTGTAGCTGGGACATGTTGGCTGGTGTGGGCAAGTTGAGCCGAAGGGCCTGTTTCTACACTGTATCATTCTATGACTCTATAACAGGGCAAGGTGACATGAAAAATGTAGAACATGAAGTCTTGTAATATCCCAGTGCTTCAGCCTACTTATTGACACTGAATTTCAGATGTATCCTTCAATAATTAATTAAAAAGCCGAAGAGAGTGACAGCCCTCTTCCAAAACCGAATGCCAATGACTGGTATCTTCACTGTCAATTCAGTCTGATGACCACATCATTGTAAGTGAGTGAGGTTGCATTAAAGCTCGTAATTTGTGTTATTAGAGTACAAATGCAAGAGATTATGTTCAACCTATAAAAAACACCAGTGAGGCCACATTTGGAGTGTTGCATCCAATTCTGCTCTGCTCATTTTAAGAAGGTTCTGAAGGTCTGTGAGAAAGGGCAGAAAAAGATTCAGCAGCAAAGTTGTATTGGAGAAGCAGGTGCTGCTCTCCTTAAAGCAAAGAACATAAAGAGAAGAATTGATGGGGTGCATAGGATCATGACTAATGTTGATGGCAATAATAGAACTATCCCTTTCAGGCACAGACTTGGTGAGCCAAATGGCTTTTTGTGCTGCATTGGTTGTTTGATTCAAACAATCCTCCGCAATGTTTCCGCACAATGACCCTGCTTTAATGTGGAGACGTTGCTTTTATTGATTTTGTAACATCTACTTCAGCCACGCTTTAAACAGTTTGCTGAATAACTTGACTCCATTTGCTGGGAGTGCAGGCAGGTGCTTTATTTTGCCTCCAATTTATTAGCTGACCCAAGTGTTGTCAATAACAAATTCAAGTCGGGCTGGATAGGTTCATCACACAGTCTCTACCAGGTAATGCAAGGCTAGCAATAATAGAAAAGTTGACAAGTTAGTCCTTTCCTTCCAAAGCACTGGTGTTCAACTTCAGGTAGAGGGTTCAATAGTTCTTTTATTATCATGTGTGCCAAGGTACAGAGAAACTCTTTTTTTGCATGCAGATCAGCAAGATTATTGCCACGCATAAGTACAACCCCTAATTAAGTACAGGATGCATAGAAACAGCCCACTAAGTCCATATACAAGAGTCACCAGGTTTAGGTACCATCAGGCCAGCAGGTTTGCCAGTCAATAAAGCTGAGAAATGTGGCAGAGAGATCCGAAAGATTGAGGGTCAAATGCAGGCAGGTGGGACTGGTGTAGATGGGACATGTTGGCCGGTGTGGGCATGTTGGGCCGAAGGGCCTGTTTTCCACACTGTAAGACTTGTATGACTCTAAGACAAGGGATTATTTGAGGTGTGAATACGTCGTGGCAGAGAAAATGTTCGCAGGTTAGTCAAGGCAGAGGCATATGGAGCAGTTGAATAGTGATGTAACTGGTTGAGGCAGCCTGAGCTGGAACTAAATGCCTGCATAGAGGTCATAAAGTCATGTCATAGGAGCAGAATCAGGCCATTCGGCCCATCAAGTTTACTCTGCCATTCAATCATGGCAGATCCGTCTCTCCCTCCTAACCCCATTATCTTACCTTCTCCCCATTACCCCTTGATACTAATCGATATTTGAGAACGTGCAGAATTGCCTTTAACGCTGACCCGATGATTAGCATGAGGTGGAGGGAATGTCAATGAGTGGGCGGTCACATGCTGACACCCTGCTAACACCTGCCTTTGATCTCTGTTAACAGCTGATTCAGTTCCTGCTCAGCCAGCTCCAATCGAACCACAGCGGTATCGGGCTGAAGAGAAAGCTGTAAGTACTGAGAGCACCGGAGTGTGACTGATTTCCATTCACTGGCCAGGCTCAACTCTGAATGGTCAGGTGACCTGTTACCATGTGAACGATGAATGAATAGGTCGTTCAGAATGCTGAGCAAGATCTGATGACTCATTCATTCAGCCCTCTCTGCTGCGGTGAGCAGATATTAGACCATGCTACACAATAAACCTTGCCAACTCGGGCACTAAAGTTCTGGGGACTTGGGCCCGAGGCTAAGAGAAATGTTTACTTCCTCTCGGATTCTGCCTGGAGCAGAGAGGAAGAAGATGCAGATCACTTAAATTCACAACTTTAAAGTTGCAAGCTGATCATCTTGTTGAAAAGTTGATAAATGGGAAGACGTTGGTTTTAAAATGCATTGGGGCAGCACAGTGGCAACGCGGAAGAACTGCTGCCTTCCAGCGCCAGAGACCCGGGTTCGATCCTGTCTATGGATGCTGTCTGTACAGAGTTTGTACGTTCTCCCCGTGGCCACGTGGGTTTTCTCCGGGTGCTCTGGTTTCCTCCCACATTCCAAAAAAGTACAGGTTTGTAGTTTAATTGGTCTCTGTAAATTGCCCCTAGTGTGTAGGATGGGAAAGTGGGATAACATAGAACTAGTGTACTGATGATCGATAGTCAGCGTGGACTCGGTCAGCCGAAGGGCCTGTTTCCATGTTGTATCTCTAAACCACACTGATGCTGCCTGACCCGCTGAGTTACTCCAGCATTTTGTTCTATGTATCTTCGGTGTAAACCAGTATATGCAGATCCTTCCTACACAGCTAAACTATGTGTTAGCCTGAAGTGCAATGTAGTTGCACTCAATACAAACTAAACTTGCTGCCTTATCATGAACTAAACTTAAAATCCTGGGAATATCATCACACATTCTGTTAGCAGCAAACAATTGGAATTACCTTTAAAATAATATACAAAATATACTTTTCTCGCTCTCTACATAGATATCAGAACATTAATTGTATGTGATATACATGGAAATATGTGCTGCAAGATCTTTTCCATGCACTCTAATGTCCATTATATAATGTCATATGTTCAAGCTTCATACTTGCTGATATTGCTTAGATCAGATTATTTCTTATAGATTAACTCTCAGGTCTCCATTACATGTGTGTATGCAGACACACATACATGTACAGCCAGACACACCAACACACTCTGTATGAACCTTGTGTTAAACATGGTCCCTTATCACAACCAGGGCACCCAATTATTCCACACTCACCCAGAGTGTATCTCGAGTGAAGAATTTGCTGAATCAAAGCTTCCTGGACCTAGCCAGCAAGGGCTCAAGTGCAATCTGTCTTGCTGATCAATATTGGGGACAGAAAAAGCCACAGAATTGCTGAGAAAATCTTTTGACCCTTATCTGCTGCCACCTCTCTAAGCTCTCATGCTTTTTTGGTGTCCCTGAACATTAAAAAAAAAAATCTAAATCAAATGAACAATTAGATAGATTAAGAATGATTCCAAATGTAAATTGAATTATACCACAACAATTATCACACTTTTAAGTCATTACAACATTACTGAAATGCAAGTAATTGAAATAAGATAAGTCTAACCTAGGGCAAGACCTATAAGAAGATTCCCTAGATTAAGTGGTGGACAATTCTAGCTTAGTTGCTGGAATCCATTCAGAGGATTTAGCTAGGCAATTTTCCACAATGTCAGAACTTACTGGAATAGTTTGGCAGGAGAAGCAACCAGTTCTAGAGTACAGATGTTCAGCACTGTAGTCCAGATGTCCAGTCCCATAGTTCTTTCCCTGTATGTTGCTGTAGGGTCAGACATTCTGGCAGCAGGGGAATGGCCCTTCAGCCCACTATGACCATGTCAGCCCATTCGTCCTCTCGCATCATTTTCAACTAACCCACAATCCTTCAACTCCCCCATTTTCCGGCCATCCACCTGCACTGGGACTTTTTACAGTGGACCAATTAACATACCATCCAGGAAATCTTGGCATTTGGGAGGAAACCAGAGCACCTGGAGGAAACCCATGTGGTCACAACACATGCAAACTCCATACAGACAGCAATTGAGGTCAGGATTGAACCTGGAATTGCAAGTGGCAGTGCTCGCCACTGTGCCACATTGATACCTCTGTTCTCAGCCATTGTGGGAAGCTAGGGAAGAAATTGTTGGGGCCCTGGCAGAGATATTTGTATCAACGTTAACCACAGGTGAGGTACCAGAAAGATTGGAGGGTCGCTAATGTTAAGGGAAAGCAGGATCCGCCTGCATTTGGAAAGGCAGGGACTGGTTAGTGATAGTTAGCCTGGCTTTCTATGTGGGGAAATGTGCCTTGTGAATTTGAATGAACTTTTTGAAGAGGTCATCAAGATAATTGACGAGGGCAGGGTGGTAGATATTGTCGACATGAACTTTAAAAAGGCTTTTGATTAGGTCTTACATGGCAGGCTATAAGTACCTAATTAGACTACATGAGATCTAGGGTGAGCTTGCTAATTGGATACCTAATTGGTTTGATGGAAGTGGAGAGTTGTTTTTCAGGTTGGAGGCCGGAGACCAGCGGTGTGCACAGAGATCGGTGCTGGGTCCACTTGTTAATCATTTATATTAGCGATTTGGTAGACAATGTAGTTGGCACGGCAGCAAGTTTTGCAGTTGACACCTATGTCATGGAACTGTGTACCTAGGTCTCTCTGTTATACAGCAGTCTCCAGGCCCCTACCATTTACTGCCCTGCCCTGGTTTGCCTTAATGAAGGGCAACAACTTGTACGTGTCTGAATTAAACTCCATCTGCCATCCCGCAGCCCAACTTCCTAGTTCTAGATCCTATTGTAATCTGAAATGTCCCATGCAGAGTACATTGTGCCTTTTTTCCTTTCACTGCTTCTTCTGACTGGAGAAGACATGATTTATAAGCTGAGGAAGGTCAATAGACAGTAGTCTAGTTTGATGTAATGTTGTTAGGGCTTCTTGCAGTCAAGAGTTGAGGACTCCCCTGGCCAGTCCTTTCCACCGGTGTATCAAAGTCTGACTTCCACTAGTAGGCCTGCCTTACTGATGGAACTGGATGCTCATGGAGTGGGGTGAAGCAGCACAGAGCTTTGGTTGTGGGGTATCATTCTGTGAATACAAGCTGTTGCTTGACTACTCTGTGGATTAACTCTCCAATGTTGACACCAGCCAACAGACGCTTACGAGGAGGATTCTGCCATGTTGACTGTGTCCGAGTGCACAGCCTTGGTCAGTCTGGTTTCATTCGTTTTGCGTATTAACACAATTTTCTTGATGAAATTTAACTACCATTTCAAAGGGCTGTTAAGAATCAACCTCTGGTTGTGAGTCTGGAGTCAAATGTAGACCAGACAAGTTTAAAGGAGAATTCCTTCAAGAAAGACACAAAATGCCTGAAGAAGGGTCTCAACCCGAAACGTCACCCATTCCTTCTCTCCAGAGATACTGTCTGTCCTGCTGAGTTACTCCAGAATTTTGTGTCTATCTTCAATTTAAACCAGCATCTGCAGCTCTTTCCTACACATTCTTTCAAGAAGGTTTGTTTAGTGAACCACATCTACACATTCAGTTGCAACAGCAGTTGGATATTCCTTTGTTAACATAGAACTTGTGAAATTTGAAGCTGTTTTTATTCTTTGACTCCATGTTTATTGAACACTTTGTGAGTGTGACTGCTCAACTTCACCCATGTCGAGCACATGCCAAGCACAAAACATTCCTGACATATTTTAACTACAGGTTTTGTTTTGAGTGCTTGTTATTGCAGCCATTGCCTTAACCTGTAACACCTTCTAATGACGTTGCCCTTTGTTTTATTTGTCAATGGTAACCAGTAACAAATGCTAAATTGAACAAATATTCTGTGTGTTCCCTGTGCATCTCCCAATGCAACAGACTTTATCTAAACTGCATTCTCACTGTGATGTTCTGAAGGATTTAATACAATGCAAATTCAGAATCCTGGGTTAAATCAATCTTAATCTTCACCATGTAGACCTCTGATGTTGGATGACAACGGTTCTTCTCCTGTCACTAAATATGGTCGACATCTTTCAATAGAACCTCTTCAGGATCCATATTTCATTCAGTCGGTATGTGACTTGTTTGCTAGCAATAAACAGTTCTGTCATAATTAAGCAGTTAGACCCAGTGTGGTTGCCCCATTCAATACAGCTAAGGTCGGGTTAATAGTAAAATTCCATGAGAATGTTACCCTGTTATATTGCAGTATACATACACACTTTTTTCTAATTCTATTTTGCACCATTGCCTTGTTCTTTGCACAGACGTGTTTATTTTACTGTCTGTTACAGAATTTGTGCAATTTATCTATAATTTATGTGTCAGTGTTTTCTGATTCTAAATACCTGTGATGCTGCTGCAAGCAAGATTCTCATTGTACCTTTACCTTATCAATGGTTCAATGGTACCTTATTGTCACATGCACCTAGGTATGGCGAGATTTTTTTGTATAAAAATTCAGGCCAAAAGCGTACATGTGCATATGACAGTAAATTCAACTTCACTTTTTGTTCCAGATAATTGGTGACTTCCATATTAATGAGACATCCTTTATATTTTGCTCCTCGCCACTTATTCTTGCTGGAGTTTGGGTCAATGGGTACTCCTTTGTGGTACTTCATTCAGAGCCATTCTCCTTGCGCAAGCCTATTTAGCAAAGATACTAGCTCCGCTCTATGATCTTTGCTATTTAGTGAGCAATGGAGGACTCTTTTTTTGTTCTTGAGCTATTTAAGCCTCCTTGCCATGTTTACTTAACATGGCTGCATGCATTAACCCACAACTCTCAGTTCCCCTCTCTGGAATGAACAGAAATACTTTCAGATCCAGGTTAATTGTTAATGATGGTTTTACAAATGTTACTTCTGTTTTGTTGATAATGTAGTTAAATTGGTGCATTTTACAGCCGTCCACAGAAGCTGCCTTGTGCTCCAGTACCTACACGGACAGCCCAGTCCCTGGAGGGCCAATCATTTCCGATATCACAGAGCTCTCCCAGCCCAGGGCTGCCACCATTCAGCCGGCAGGGAAGGAGCAGAGGTGGGTCATTGGCTTTACGATGATGATTAAACTGCTTTGCACGCTCCAAAAAGAAAGAATGTTGCCCTCCTTTACACTAGTCGCTCTGTTGCTAAGTTTAATGGGGGTTAAACAGCAAAATGGGAAAAATTGCATACACGGAAATTATTCCTGGCCAGCTCATTTCATTCAGCATTGACATGCACATTTGAAAAGTAGCCCATTGTACATCATCTAAATGTAAGTTTTTGTAAGAAAATACATCAGCTCATTGGCACTACTTGGCTTGGAATGTTCAAGAGTTCAAGAGACATTTATTGTCACATGTACCAAATTGGTACAGTGAAATTTGGGTTACCATACAGCCATACGAATAAAAAAAAACACAACACACGATAGACTTTCACATAAACAAATGTTATGAATAATCTGGTGTTGGAGGTCAAAACACATGGTCCAGTGAAGAACAGAGGGTGGTTGAAGGTCAGGGGAGCCATCTGTTAAATGTTAAATGTTAAATGTGATATTTAAAGCAAGCCCCATCGCCCCTCTCAGTTGCATCATTGGAAGAACGTAGATGTTATTTTACTGACCTGATAAACTTTGCTTCTTCAATCGATGTCTGCACAAAATCACCTTTATCATTTTCCTATTTGTGGATATTTGCTGCTTTTAAATTGGTTGCTAGATTTCCTGCAGCATAACATTAGTCACACTTGCAGAGTGGGCATTTGGCTGTAAAGAGGTGCTTGGGCCAGGAAAAATATGATGCAACTGCCCGTCTTCCTTAAATAAAAGTTACATTTCAACATTACTGCAAGTGCAGGGAATTTGAATAACAGAGTTGATTAATTCTTTATGTTAGTAGCATAAAGTTCTACCTAAATCTATACCTGACTTCTGTTTCAGTTTGGCTTCATTTTAAGAGAAAGAACTGCCTCTGTGTTAATGAACTGCTTGCATTTGTGATTGAATACATAAATATTTCTAATCCAGCTGGGAAAAACTGAGCTGTTCAGCTAAAAAGGCCAGGAATTAATTCATGTTCATGTACACAACCGATACTTTGCTATTTTATATAAAGTATCAGTTACATAAGAAGGCTGAAGTTACACCCATCTCCTTTTGTCATTAGTCTTCCTATTGCATGTGCAACTTTGAAAGTTACCTGAGAGTTTGTTTCCATTGTGAATCCTCCTCTTTGTGATAAATTCTAATTTTGGGTATTTCGAAATTGGATTCACTTAAGACTCTGAATTGACTGAAGTTGGTGAAAATGACTACTTATTCGATAAACAAGAACAAATGTTAAGGAACATAAATCACATTCTGATAGAGTTTGCTCCAGCATTTTGTGTTTATCTTCGATGTAAACCAGCATCTGCATTCTGAGTGAATCTTTGCTCCTGTTGTGTGATGCATATGTCCCCACGTTTCAAACTATGGCGACAATACGTATCTCTGCAATTGCTTTAATAAGTGAGATGATACAATCTAGATTCAAGAGAACCTCAGCTTTATTTATCAATTGTCTCCATATACATACAGGGGGAAGTGTCTGATGGCCATTAAGGAGGAGCCGGCGAGTCCAGGGATCGGAGTCCAGGTCCAAACAGACTCGATGGTTCCGGTGAATTCGTGCTCTGCCTGTCTGGAGCCTCCTGTACTGCCGATTTCTGTGGTCGAGTCTGTCCTAGAGGGCAGATCCAGCTGCAACACAATGCAACATACGGATAGGAGGGGGCAGACAACGGCTGTAGAGAGGTGAGTCCTCACACAGTGACCGAGACTCCATACACAATGAGAAGAAAATTGGAGACACAAGGAACTGCGAATGCTGGAACCAAGAGCAAAACACAAAGTGTTGGAGCGACTGACTCAGTGTTGCAGGCGGCATCTGTGGAGGGAATGGACAGGTGAAGTTTCAGGTCGGACTGAGGAAGGGCCCCAATCCTGAAACATCGCCTGTTCATTCCCTGCACAGATGCTGCTTGGCTCACTGAGTTCCTCCAGTTCTTTCAGTATAGTGAGAAGAAAAATGGGGTTGCTTCTGGACCAAAGTAAGTAAGGCAAACAATCTTATCAGAGAGAATAGGCAAATCATTGTGCAACTGATGTTATTTAAAGAACATGAATGTGTAGTAACCAGTTTTGAGTTTGTGTTAAAACAACACATTCCATAAAATGTCTGGGCCATTATTGTTATGTTGGCCCCCTGGACAGTGAGGTCCCTGGATGTGCTATGGCTTATGAGAGGGTAGCACTGGCACCAGACCATCCATCCCTTTTGTTTCTTGTGTGGCCTTAAGTTTCTAGTTTGATGCCTGGCTGTGAGAATGAGGGAGTACACTCTGGTGTGGGAGTCAGTGGGTTAATAATAGATACACAATGAGCCATGCTACATTTCTTTATCATCGTCTGCTTTGATCTTTTGTTTTTACACTTTACATCTCCATATCCCTGGACTACCTCTCCCCGACTCTCAGTCTGAAGAAGGGTCTTGGCCTGAAATGTCACCCGTCATCTCTCCAGAGATGCTGCCTGTCCCGCTGAGTTACTCCAGCATTTTGTGTCTATCTTCGGTGTAAACCAGCAATCTGCAGTTTCTTCCTATACATTATGTCCAAGTCCCCTTTATTTAAATGACTTGTGTAAAACAGGGTCCTAAACGCCAATGCCAGTTGTATGCCAGGAAGCATCAGCCGTTCAAATGGTGGTTTTATTTTCAAAGTTATAGGGGAAAAAAGAAACGGGAAAAGGAAAAGTTAAGATAAATAATATAAATGTTTAATAGTGAAGCTGGATAAATGATTGGAGAAAAAAGGAGTGGATGAATATGGTGAAAGGATTGATGAAGTAGCTGGAAGCGATCGTGTGTGTGTGTGTGTGCGTGCGTGTGTGTGTGCGTGTGTGTGTGTTGCGAAACAAGACTTTGGAGTGTTTGCCTGTGGGCATGCTTCAATGATGTAAATCTAAATCATTTCAGGCACCTTGTGAAATGGCAGTCACTGTTTGATATTTGATGTCCACAACTATCCCTTTGTCATATTTTTTGGGTTTACAGGAGCGAGGTGTCTGACCACATGCAGAACATTGAGATGAACATGGATGGTTTACACTCGCTGCTTGGTGGCCAGCAGTACAGTCTGGAGCATTCCACCATCATGCACGTAAGTTTTGGCCATTAGGTCTCTCTGATAGTTTTTTTAGTTTTAGAGATACAGCGCAGAAACAGGCCCTTCAGCCTATTGAGTCCACGCCGACCAGCGATCCCTGATAATTAACACCATCCTACACGCACTGTGGACAATTCACACATACACCAAGCCAATTAATGTACATACCTGTAGGTCTTTGGAGTGTGGGAGGAAACGGACGATCTCGGGGAAAACCCACGTGGTCACGTGGGAGAACATACAAACTCTGTACAGACAGCACCCGTTGTAGGGATTGAACCTGGTCCAGATCGGAGTCTCTGGCGCTACAAGCGCTGTAAGGCAGCAACTCTACCGCTGCGCAACAGTGCCTTAGGATTTACAACTATGGTTGAAGCATAGCTATAATTGCTTCAACATCCTAATAGCTGATGAAGTAGTTATTAGACTGTAAAAAGTCACAAAGTGCTGGAGTAACTCAGCAGGTCAGGAAGCATCTCTGCAGGATGGGGGATAGGTGAAGTTAGGGGTTGAGACTCTTCTTCTTTACTCTGCTCTAACACCATCAATAATCTCAACAAAGGTGTTCATTCTTGTTTTGGATGGGGGAAGAAAACCAGCAACATTTGTACCAAAAGGAGTAACCTCAACGTTCAGGCGATTTATTGGGGAGAAGTGATCTCCTTCTGACACAGTATGTTGGTGACTGGTAGAGAGCCTAATAAACTGGGAAAGATCTGCCCTTGGAAACAATCTGGTTAATATTAAATAGACACAAGATGCTGGAGTAACTCAGCGGGACAGGCAGCATCTCTGGAGAGAAGGAATGGGTGATGTTTTGGGTCAAGCCCCCTCTTTAAACCTGCTCTGAAGAACGGTCTTGACCCGAAACATCACACATTCCTTCTCTCCAGAGATTGTGCCTGTCCCGCTGAGTTACTCAGGCATTTTGTGTCCATCTTTGATGTAAACCAGCATCTGCAGTTCCTTCCTACACATTAAATCCAACTCTGCTGCTGGGCATCTCTGTTTATGCGATGTTTTAACCACCTGGAACCCACCTATAATTGGATTCTGGATATCGATATCTGCAATGTGTGTTGCAAAAACCATTTCTTTCTCCTCCTTTCCTGAATTTTTAATTACGTGAGACATTGTCGATTACTGAAGATCTCCCTTCAACAATAATTACTTTGCCAGTGGTGTGGTGTTGTGATGTAATTTTTACTGGTTTTGCCCGTTTTCTGGGAATGTATAAAATAGTCAAATAGAATATATTAGTAAAATGAATTCAACCTCATTTACTGAAGTTATTCCTTTGTCCTGCAGATCTTTAATCCAAATCTTCCTCTGAATGAGCTGAACCTGTCCGATATGGAAGCAAACCTTGCAATGGTAA
Organism: Leucoraja erinaceus; assembly: GCF_028641065.1. Lineage (NCBI taxonomy): Eukaryota > Metazoa > Chordata > Chondrichthyes > Rajiformes > Rajidae > Leucoraja > Leucoraja erinaceus. The sequence goes on along the minus strand of NC_073393.1, from coordinate 13,783,083 downwards.
GGATAGAGGAATAACAAATGAATACACATGATATAGGATAGAGGATCTGATTAAAGGGAAGAAATTAGTTTGTAGACACAAAATGCTGGAATAACTCAGCAGGTCAGGCAGCATCTCTGGAGAAGAAAAATAGGTGACGTTTCAGGTCAAGACTCTTCTTCAGTCTGAGTGGGTCAAGCAGCAACTGTGGAGGCAAAGAGATGGTCATTTCAGGTCGAGACCCTGCATCAGGGCTTGGAATGTAGAGGGAAGACAGACGGATGGATGGAAGGAGTTGTCAAGACCGGAAGAGTGGGCGAAATAGCAGTGAGAGAAGGACTCACAAAACTCCCATTTGTTTAGTTAAAGAGATGGAATCTAGTACCATTTGGTGAAATACATGGGTCTACATTTCCACTATTAGTCAGTGTATGAAATAGCTTCACGTAATGGACATTTACTTATTCAGAAATGAGAAGGGTCTCATTATCATGAAATGCTAAAATCTCTCCACGTTTAATAGAGTCGCAGGATAATACGTGGTGCAGAAAGAAACATGTGCTGAAGCTGCCTGATTATTCCTCTTCACTGCAGGGTCTCCAACCTTCAACAAACCTTTCCCATTAAAATTATTAAAAAATCAAGTGAGGCTATGAGATACATAAATTAACTTTGTGTCTTCCTCATTAAGTATCTAATTTTATGTTGTAGAGGTGAGGCATGCAATGTGAGGTCAGTCCAATAATAGCCTGATGTTGAAGTCTGCAACATTCATGCATCTCTAGCATTTGTTCTCATGTAATAGTGGTCATTTGCTTAGTCATACAGTAAATAGTATGGTTATAAAACACCATTCCTTTATAACAATTAATAACCAGTAGCTACATCCTAATTAAAAGAGAGCCACAGAATGTTGCAGTAACTCAGCGGGACAGGCAGCATCTCTGGAGAGAAGTAAGGGCGACATTCCTAGTCAAGATCCTTCTTCTGAAGAAATGAATTGGTAAATGAATTCAATCTCATTTACTGAAGTTATTCCTTTGTGCTGCAGATCGTTAATCCAAATCACCCACTGAATGAGCTGAACCTGTCTGATGTGAAGGCATATCAGACGGGTTCTTGACCCGAAATGTCACCCATTCCTTCTCTCCAGTGATGCCGCCTGTCTCACTAAGTTACTCCTGCATTTTGTGTCTGTCTTTGGTGTAAACCAACATCCGCAGTTCTTTCCTAATTATAAGATGTGGTTTGTGGTTTCCCAGATACAGAAACTTATCGTGGATCCAGAGCTGAGGCCAATTGAACCGTCCAACAAAGCCCTGAAATCTGGAGCAAACTCAGGTAAATCCATTACAACACGCTTGTGGTAACAGTGCAATTAGCTTCTGCCAAAAACTGAACTTAGCCAATTCCATAATCTCCTTATTGATCTAATTGTTAATTTTCTAAGATTTCATTTGTCAAGCCAAGTCAAGAGAGTTTAATGTCATGTGTCCCAGATAGAACAATTAAATTCTTGCTTGCTGCAGCACAACAGAATATTGCAGGCATAAACACAGAACAGATCAGTGTGTCTATATACCATAGACCATATATATACACATAAATAAACAGATAAATAGATACCTGTGTCCAATTTAGCAGGTTTTACTGTACTTGATTGATCAAATTCACTCCTGCTACACACTAAAACATAAGCCTAAGGCAAAGATTTTCTGGCCAAATTGCAAGTGCAGTATTTCCCAGCAATGACGATGCTATTTTTCACCCAAAAGTAAGGCACAACAATTTACCTGCGTCTTGGAGGCCGAAGGTTAGCCAAGAGAGAAAGACTTGGCTACCCCTCAGTACAGCAACATCAAGAACGATAGCAAAGTGGGAAGCGGCTGTAAAAGGACAGCGCCGCTGGGGGAGGGGGGGAAAGTTCCTTTCACAGCGTGTGAGGATTCTGGCCCGTGTCAGCACGGGCAGGAGCATTGAGAAGGAGGGGGTTGAGGATCATGCCAGCAGTCATGGAGCGGAGCGGGTCAGCGGGCGATGAATAACAGGACAGCGGGCGGTGGAGCTTACTCCTGTATCAGCGCGAGTAACCTCAATTGGTCCCTTGATCGCACTTACACAAGAGTAAGCTCCACCTCCTGCTGTCCTGTTATCCATCGCTCGCTGACCCGTTCCGCTTTGATCTTTGCTCTTGAGCTGGTCCCCTCACTGTCCAGTCTACATTGAAAGACTGTGGGCAGTGAATGCCATGCACTGCGGGCAGTGAATGCTATGCAGTGTCACCCAGCGCAGCAAGTGAGGCCATGTCCTGCTCCCAGCAACAGTCGGAATTCAAGGAACGGTGGCCCCTCGCAGCCATCCGAGCTACTTCCCTACCCGGCTACAATGCGGTGGCTCTGTGCCCGGAGCACCGCAGCAGTGGTGAGTGAGTTGCTGGCATGATCCCCGACCCCCTCCTTCTCAACGCTCCTGCCCGTGCTGACCCTGGCTAGAATCCCCACACGCTGTGAAAGGAACTCTTCCCCCCCAATTGGGCCCTTGAACAAGTATTGTCGTTCAATAAGATTACAACTGATTCAAATTGTCCCGGTGTGCTCCTGTTTTCCCCACCATCTCTCCACCTGCCATCACCCTCACCCCCCCCCCCCCCCCCCCCACACCCCCCCCCCCCAACCCATTCAGTCATTCAGAATGGAGAACTGGAAACCTTGGGCAAATTGAATTGTCACTTTATTTATTTATTTATTTATTTTTAGCGTGAGAAATTCTATGTCCCGCCAGTCTTTTTTCAAAATTTAAAAACTCAAATTGCGGGTGGGTCTTCAACGCAGGTGTGTCTTCATTGCCGGGAAATACGGTAACTACTTGCTCTTACTAGGTCCTTGTTCCTGTTGTGCAAGCAGGATTTGTCTCTATCTTTCCTTATTCCTTGGGTCAGCATCTGCCATGCGATTGTTTGCAGTCACATTGTTGCTCAAAGAACATTAATCCTTGGTGATCTTAGATGTATATTTGCAAGAAATGGGGAACTGACTAGGTGTCTATTTATATTACGGAGCATCTTGCCATGCCACAGATTTTCAGATTAAAGATATACTGGTGATGGATACATCCTGCAGGTGGGAACAAGAAATTGATGAGAGAACAGCTGACAGGGCAAATAGCTGAAGCAGCAGTTTAACTTTCAAACTACTTCAGTTGTGCGTCAGGCAGACTGATGGCGTATTTGTCCAAGCATGATTTTTATGCGACTGACTGTAAGCAGAATGTAATTCTGATAAAACTTGCCAAGGCGTACACCTGAGTAGCTTAATCTCCACTGCCATTTCACCAAACCTCTGGCAATCTTGCACTTAGCTTCTAGCTCCCCCCACTTTCCTAGGCTTTGAGGATACGTGCTACTTTGTGTAGTGTAAAAGCATTTATAAAAGCAAAAAAATGCATGTACTGCTGACCCCACTTAGCAGGCAATCAAAATATTGTAAATGAGCTGAAATCCTTTGGACTAGGCAAGGTCCACTTTTCTCTCATTCTACCTGGCTGCTACCTCTCTTAACAAGGTCTGTAATCAAGGTGTTGTAGCAGCCTGGACGAGGTCAGGAAAAGGCCAGACGTCTTTTAATCCCTACAGCGAGAGTACACCACACACACACACACCTCGAGAGCACTAAACCCAGGGTGGTCTGGAAACCCCGTGGCAGACCAACGCCCCGTCCCTCAATCGGCGAGGGGGATGATCCAAGGAGTGGCCTACCCCCCAAGGACCGCCACAGTGTGAACAGCAGCACAGTATTTCAATTCCGACACCTTCACTGCATTGTCCTAAAATGCATATTATTATCAGCATCACGATATTTGCTAAGTATACCAATTTCTTAAGCATGTCATCAGCTCAAAATGCCACTGTCAGCCTTGTGTACCTGCCCCTGCATTCTACTAATTGAGGGGACGAGGAAATTTATCAAACTTTAAGATTGGGAGTGTGGACATCACATGCTAAAAGCCTTAAGTCATCATAAGGAGTATAAATTGGATCTTAATTGATTGAAGCCAGTGACTGTACTGTGAGCTCAAGTATCCTAGGGACCAAATCCGGAGGGCAGATGCTTCCCAGCTTATCTTCAGGAGAAGTCCTTCATTGCTGAGAGATCAAAGGAAAAGATAAACACCTCGTAAAATAAATTGCATCTCAAAATAATGTAAGCGATATATCCCATCATCAGAATAATGAAAGTGTCATTACCCTCAATAATCAAACAGCCTCTTTTGGGGATTATTGCATGGAATTTAGAAATGGATCTGCTGGGCCCATTAGGGACCAAACCAGTCGTGGAGCGATATAGCATGGAATCAAGCCCTTCAGGCCACCGAGTCCACATCAACCACCAAGCTCCTATTTTTTTTTCACACCAATCCTGTCCAACGTTTTGATCTTTCTACATTCCCATCATGCCCAGATTCTACTCGTGAGGGGTGATTTACAGGGGCCAATGAACCAACCATCCCGCACATTTTGGAGATGTGGAAGGGAACCACAGTTGAAAACCATGCGGTCACAAGGAGAACGTGTAAACTCCATACACACAGCGTTGGAGGTCAGGATTAAACCTGGATTGCTGGAGCTAAGAGATAGTAGCTCGACTGATACTACTATATATACTATTATATTTGCTGCTAATTATATAAATCTCTCAACGCACTAAGCCAGCCAAACATGCCCATTGTTTCCATTTTTTAAATATTAGTTTTATAATGGGGGTTTTTACTAAATAATCCTTTTGTTATGAAGATAGACACAAAATGCTGGAGTAACTCAGCGAGTCAGGCAGCATCTCTGGAGGAAAGAAATAGGTGATGTTTCGGGTCGATACCCTTCTTCAGATGCTTTCTTTATGTTGCCTGTGGATTAAACTTGTTGGGGGTGAAGGAAGATGTAACATTTATTGTTATTCATTTTCAATATATTTCCTTCCTCTTTCTGTACTGTTTTCAGTTTCATGAAAGGCGCTTCAGAAATTACTAAGATGGCTGGTGATCGATCCCCTGATCTCTTTCTAATTATTTCCAGGAAAGCCACACCTTCCACAGCATTTCCTTCCAGAGCCACATCTTCCGATCAATCAGGAACTCTCCAACCTGGACAATGACACCGCCCTCTTCGAGCTCACCGAGGAGACCGCTGCCTATTTCCCAGATACGGAGGTGGGACAGGACGAATTCTGAGGCAAACCACCCAGGTTGTAGCACCTTTGCAAGGCACAGTCTCACACCTTCGCTCCCACCGTGGTGTTCACACAAAGCAGAGGTCTTCCATCAGAAAACAAAAACCTTTCAGAACATCTAGAGAATTGTGGATCCCACCAAGTTGCTGCCCCCAATGGCACTGGCGAAAAGAACTCACTTTCTTCTCATCATCTTCCAATCTGCACCACCCCTTCCTCTTCACTGCACCCATCCCATCACTTCATCATTGGGATTGGAAGAGATGAAATCTTGCTGGAAATTGTAGCTGACACTTGGGGTGGGGCCGAGAGGCAGAATCTACACAGTGCCTCAAGTATCTTCACAGGGAATTATACTGGATTGTATATGAGCCTGTGGTGGTTCTGTGCCACAGAGCAGAGATCTCGTCCACAACCACTTTTTGCCTTGTGTGTTACCTAATCTTTTCAAATTATGTTTCAGAATTCTTGTTTGTGTGTTAGACATCTACGGACAAAGATTGGTAATCATTTCTGTATTTGTATATTGCAGCACAATATTAATCAGATTTTGTTTTCATTCTATATACTTGCAATGGTTAAAAGTGCAAAGCTTGGAAGGTTGGGTTTGATGTATTGATATTCCATTTGGATTATTTTTGCCCGGGCTATTGTGATAAATCTTTACACATTCAATAAAAAAGTTGCAGAAGCTTTTTTTTTTAATGTCTCCCCTCTTGCACAAAGATCTAAGTACACTCAGCTTAAAAACAGTTAAGGATTTCCTCTATCGAATCGTATTTAAACTTTGCTCTATATACCTTCATTCCATTCTCTTTTCAAAGGGCCTTTTCTATAAGTCTGTCTGCAATTTCCACTGCCATTGTCTCACACATGAGAACTAAAATGGCACTGCTCATGGGAAAGTAGTGGAGACAAGTTCGGCAAGTTGGGCCGAAGGGCATGTACCCACATGCTCTATGACTCTGACATTAAGGGGCCTAAAAGTAGATAAATCCCCTGGGGCTGATAGCCTGTGGCCCAGAGATCAAGGGTGCCTGCAGAGTCAGTTTGAATGTTGGTCTTCATTGCCAAGCCATGTCAAATTGATTGTCATATGCACAAGTGTGGTGAGGTATACTGTAGGTGTGATGGAAATCTTACTTCCAGCAGCATCACAGGCACATTGACTCAGCAACACAAAAAACATACATTATACATGGATTATAAAATATAGTGAAAAGAAAAATACTATGAATTCAAATCAAGTCGTTAGTGCAAAAACTCAATTAGGATAAGTCGATGGTAGTGCAGGAGATAGTTCATCGTGTTCATTATAGAGGATTTGTAGCGGACTTAGCTGAACCTCACCTGGAGCACTTAGACCTTGGTTGCTGTTGCTTTCCTTCTGTGGCAAAGAATTCCACAGATTCACCACCCTCTGACTAAAGTCGAAAGAGGGGTTCAGCACAGTGCTCGGCACAGAGCTATGAAGGAGGTGAATGTGAACTTCATTTGAACACTTGCAAGACAGCACCTGATGACCATTGTTTCAGCTTCCATTGGAGCAGCCTGGATTACAGGCTGCTGACAGTCAGGCTCGATGTTCTGACCTACAAGCATAGACTGCTAGCAGTGAAATGTTAGCATTTACTTATAGAGGACCAGAAAATAAAAACAAGGATGTAATGCTGATGTTTTATAAGGTGCTGGTCGGACTGCATTTGGAGTTTGTGAACAGTTTTGGGCCCCATATCTCAGGAGGGATGTCCTGGCATTGGAGAGGGTCCAGAGGTTTACGAGAATGATCCTGGGAATGATTGGGTTAATGTATGACGAGTGTTTGACGCCACTGGGACTGTACTCCAGGAGAAGGTTGAGGGGGGACTTCATTGAAACTTAACTGAATCGGACAGAGTAGATGTGGAGAGAATGTTTCTGGTTGCGGGAGAGCCTGGGACCAGAGGGTACAGCCTCAGAATAAAATTACATACTTTTAGAAAGGAGATGAGGGGGAATTTACTTTGTCAGAGGGTGGGGAATCTGTGGAATTAATTGCCACAGACAGGTGTGGAGGCCAAGGTATTGGATATTTTTAAAACAGATTGACAGATTCTTGATTAATAAGGCTGTCAAAGGTTATGGGGCGAAGGCGAAGGAGAATGGGGATGGGAGGGAAAAATCAGCAATGATTGAATGGTGGAGTAGGCTCGATAGATCGAATGGCCTCATTCAGCTCCTATGACTCATGCACCCATGTACATTCAACTTATGAGGGGCTTGCAGAGGTCCAGCATCCTGACCTCCAGCAGATGTCTAGGTTTGCCAGTGGCTGTGCAGAGCAGATTTGGCGTCCTGCCTCAGGATGACTGTGCTTCCTCCCCACCTCCACTGGTAATGCTGAGTAGACTTAGTGCAGAGCTGAACCTTCCAGGTCCCGAGCAAGTCGAGGTCAGCATCTGAGGCCAACTACAGCCACTTACAATGCACAGGAACAGGAGGCCACGCAAAGGACACCAGCAGGTGCCAAGACTGTGAAGAGTCGACACTTCACTTAAGTGCAAGCTTAGCTGTTTTTCTTTAAAAGTTTAGCTTGGTTCATTTAGTATTGGCCTTTATTTCAGCACTTTCGCCAACTGGAGGCTGTGACATTCAGAATTGGGGCAGGGGAGGGTTAAAACGTGGAAGTTAGTCATGTGAAAGTGCAGTTATTAGCATTGGAGTCAAATGCATTGGTTCAGACGCCCTGGCAGGAAGGCTGCTTCCTTCTTTCTTGATCCTCCTGTTCCTCCCACCACTTCTCCTTCTGCTTTGTAGCTGCTCACTGTGCAGCTGATGGCTAGAGCTGTGTCCTCATGATGATGAGGTTGGACGGCATACTGTCATGTATTCTAGAGACTGCAGGGTTCCTCGAGAGCATGGCATCATACAATGTGGATACAGGCCATTCGACCCAAATTACACACACCGACCCACATGTTCCATCTACACTAGCCTGCGTTTGGTTCCCTCCAAACCTGTCCTATCCATGTACCTGTCTAATTGCTTCTTAAATGTTGCAATAGTCCCTGCCTTAACTATCACCTCTGGCAGCTCGTTCCATACACCCACCACCCTTTGTGTGAAAATGTTACATCTCAGATTCCTATTTAATCTTTCCCCCTTCACCTTAAACCTATGTCCTATTGTTCTGGATTCCCCTACTCTGGGCAAGAGACTCTGTCTACCCGATCTTTTCCTCTCATGGTTTTGGTTTTATACACTAGTCGAGACATTGGGATTGTTTGAGAATGCCAGTTGTCCACTATATGTGGCATGTGGCCAGGACTGCACAACTGCTTATAGACTGAGGCCAGAGCAATGTCCACACGTGAGAGTCATCGTTGCCCTGTAGCCTTCATTTGGTTTGCTATGGTCAATAAGCATCTAACCCACAAGGAGTTGCTGTCCTCTTTAGATAACACTGATGCAGGTGAACACACAGTGTGGTGATGCGTGGATACATCGCCACACTGGACAAAGTGCAGCATTAATGGATACGCTGGGCACTATGGAAGCATATCTCAATCTGAATATATAATTCAGCTCTATTCTCCACCACCAGTCAAATTGAATTAAGTCATAGTTGGCAGTTCTGCTATGGCGATGTCAAGGAAACAGTGTTTACAAAAGTAACTGAGCCAAATCACAGGAACATAAGAATGAGAAGTAGGGGGAGCGGGGCACATGTTCCCTCTCGTCTGCTCCAACATCCAAAAAAATCGTGGCCGATTCTGCCAATTCCTCTTTCAAATCCAGTCCTATGTCCCTGCTTTCCAAAAAGCTATTGTTCCTAGACTTGGCTATCACTAATCACTGAGAGGGAGAAAAGAGTCATGGGGGATGGAAAATGTCGACTACGAGCTGAGTTGAATTAGCTGCCAATGTAAAGGCTCTACATTACAGCAATGTGGAGGTGAGATTTGAAATTCCAACGTGTACTGAACACCATTAAGCTCAGCCAGTCACTGATTACCAAACCCTGAGTCTGTCTTGGGAGTGCTTTCTGAAGATAATTCAGTCATTTGACATTCCTTTGTCTGGTCACACAAGCACAGTTGCTGCTATCACTCCAGTGGTGTTTGAACATGGCTCACGTTGAAGATATCGAGTTAACTAGTCCAAAAACAAATCCATTTAATTGGGTGTTTCTAAACAAAAAGTATGGGAAAAACATCCTGAAAGTATAGAATAGTTTTCTTTTCATTACCATCTGTTTCCAAAGATGGGTATGTTTCTGCTGGGAGGACTTATCATGATAAACTTGGAACTTGTTGGAACTTGTCTTTGATATCTCTCAAAAGAGTTCAAATGAGGATAAGGTTTTGGCAAAGTTAGCCGTGAATCTGCCATTGGAGTGAGGCTGCAGTTAATGAATATTTTATTGATATTCTCGCTGTCTCAGTCAATCAAGGCAGGCTTGTGCTGGTAGATTATTTCCTAAACCATGAAAATAACTGCTGCACCTCAGGCTGTGCAGCCTTCCAGCAACTTAAGTAATGTGTCATACTTGAATTACTGCTATTGGAGGAATGCGTTCAAGGATCTGAGTCACATTTGTTGTTTTGGAAAGAACCCTAGGCTAAGGATGATATCTCCCTCTTTGGAATTCCTGTCCTATCTGGACCACTCCCTCTGGACTCTTCCCCTCTATAAATCTATTCACTGCCACCTGCCAACATCCCAGTGAACACTTTTTTTTTTTTCACTGCCCTTATTTCAGAGCTGCCAAGTTTTGACAGAGCATTTTAGTATTCTAGTACCTGAAAATCAGTATTTTGCTGAGGAAATCAGTATTTTTACACGGCGCCATTTTTTTAATGTGCGGTCATACCCATGTAAGAGTACAAGAATGTATAACTTTGCTACCAATTGACATATCTTCTACGCACCTTACTTGACAGTGTAATCATTGCCATCTCTTTGTGTACTGCTGTTTGAACGGCTGGTTCCTGCTTTTAGCACCAGATGATGATGTAGAAGCCATTTTGGATGCCTCCCTCCCTCTCTCTATCTCTACCTCCCTCTCTCCCCCTCCCACCCACCCTCCATCTCTCTCTTCCTCCTTCTTCCTTTCCTTTTTTTCTCCCTCCTATTCCCTTCCTCCCTCTCCATCCCCTCTCTCTCTCCCTCTCTCCCCCTTGAGCCCACCCACCGTTCTGTAAAATCAGGGCCATTCCCAATGGTAACCTTTCACCACTAGGCTTATCCAGAATTCTACCACTGCTTGAAAAATAATCAAAGGCTCAACTACCACTGAGAAAGAGAATACCAAAGACTCATTGTTATACGAGAATTTTCCTGAACAGTCTGTGACCCATAGCATGTGGCCATAGCGCTATGTGCAAAGCCCATAATGCTCCAGCTGGTAGCGCTATTTTAAAAACCCATAGTGCTGTAGCCGATAGTTCTTCGTTTAAATTCCCGCGCGTTAAACTGACAGCGCTCTAAACCTGGAGCGGGACAGGCAGCCTCGAGAGAAGGAATGGGTGATGTTTCTGGTCGAGACCCTTCTTCAGACTGAGCTGAGCAATGTGTTTAAAGTCCGTATTTAACAACACAAAACCGTACATCAATATTCTAATCGCATTTCCGTACAAAATACATAAAATCCGTACTATTTGACTACTCTGTTATTTCCTCTGAACTCAGCTCCTGTATGAGCAACCCCAATATTTTCTACAAACCTGCTGACAAAGGCAGTGCTGATGTCTGGTGAACGGGCTCAGACCAGCTCTCCAACACCTCCTCAAAGTTGTTGCCTTACAGCGCCAGAAGTCCAGGTTCGATCCTGACTATGGGTGCCGCCTGTACGGAGTTTGTACTTTCTCCCTGTGATCACATGGGTTTCCTCCAGGTGCTCCGGTTTCCTCCCGCACTCCAAAAAATGTGCAGCTTTGAAGGTTGATTGGCTTCTGTAAATTGCCCCTTCTGTGTCAGATAGTGGTAACATACAGGGTGGACACTGGTCGGCGTGGACTCAGTGAGGCGAATGGCCTGTTTGCACGCTGCTTCCTCTCTCTGGATCATGGCTGAAAACATCAGAAGGATCTCGACCCGAAATGTCACCCATTCATTCTACCCAGAGATGCTGCCTGTCCAGCCGAGTCACTCCGCCATTTTGTGTTTATCTTCTCCAGTACCATAGTTGGCAGGCTTTCAATTGTCTCTTCAATCTCTTCACACTCCTTCATCTCCCAACTTCTTCATGTCTGTAATCCCTACCACCTCTGCTGGCATTCCACCTCCAGAAACCTCTTTCCTTCACTTCCTCTTTTAGCATTCTGAACAGACCCATTTCCTCCAAGATTCCCTGGTCCTTTTTTCCATTTCCACCAACGACTGCATCTAATGACACCTTCCCGTGCAACTATAGCAGGCGCAAAGCCGACTCTTTAATTTCTCCCCTTCCCACCACCCAGGAACACAGAGAGGTAAAGTACCAAATCATTTGTCCTTCCAATGTACTGCATATGTTGCTCACAATGTGGTTTCCTCTACATTGAACAAAAACAAACATGGATTGGATGAGCACTTCACAGAGCTGCCTGCTTACTTTCAGTGACTGATTAACAAGGACCCCCAGATCTCGTTGTACTTCCCCTTTTCCCAAGTTGCCACCAAAGTGGATAACTTCACATTTATCCACATTAAACTGCATCTGCCGACTCACCCAACCTGTCCATGTCATCCTGCACCCTCCTCATAGTTCACACTTTCACCCGGCTTTGTGTCATCTGTAAATTTGCTAATGTTTCTTTTAATCCCTTCATCAAAATCATTAATGTATATTGTAAATAGCTGCAGTCCCAGCACCAAGCCTTGCGGTACCCCCACTAGTCACTGCCTGCCATTCTGAAAGGGACCCATTAATCCCTACTCTTTGTTTCCTGTCTGCCAATCAATTTTCTACCCATGTCAGTACCCTACCAAGATTAGCCAAGCATGATTTCCCCTTCGTAAATCCATGCTAATTTGGACCGATCCTGTTACTGCTATATTTTAAAAAAGGATGTACCTGCCAACAGAGCAAGTGCAACTGTACTGGTTCCAAGAAATGCAAGTTTGTAAATTGATTGGACTAAGGTTGTAACCTCTGCTGTTTAGAAGAATGAGGTTTCATAGGAACAGGCAAAATTCTTAGAGGATTAAGAGGCTGGTTGAGGAATCTACAATCAGCAAGCACAGCTTCAGAATAAGAGGTGGGGAGGAAGTTAGGACTACATTTCTTCACTGTGTCTCATTGTCAACAATCCCCGAGGCAGACTGTGGAGCACAGTTGCTCAGGTTAGCTTTTGTTAATGTGGACTAACCTCATCTTCAGAAATCAGGCCATCCATCAGAATCTCTGCTGCATTAACTCTTGAGCAAGTAGGATATTTCAGCCAAACTGGGACCAGAGGTAGGTCAAAAGCATGTATCCTTTGCTTTCTACATAACGTGCATTTGCTGCTGATCTGCTAAATGCAAGTTTTACAGCCTCCTGGTCTGCCTCTAGGCATTTTTATTTGTTTGTGGTCACACACTGACAGCTGTTTTATTTGGTGTTCTTCAGATATATGTATTCATAAGTTCTAGTAGATTTGGGCAATTTGACCCATCAAGGCTACTGCACCATTCAATCATGGCTTTCCTTCACAACCCAATTCTCCTGCCTTCCCCCTGTAACCTCGTGACACCCTTACTAATCAACAATTTGTCAATCTCCTCCTTACAAAATATAGACTTTGTCTCCACAGCAATTAATGCCATAGATTCGCCACCTTCTGACAAAATAAATTCCTCAAATCCTTTTATAAAGGAACATCATTTTAGTCTGCGGCTATGGCCTCTGGCCCTAGATTCTCCCACTGGTGGAAACATCCCCTCCATATAGACCCTTTCGTTGAGCTGTTGCTATTTCATTGTAGATGACATTCTTGCCGTTTGTTGCTGTTGTGAATGGTGTTCAGTGTGCAATCTTCACAAACGTCATTGCTTTAGATTCAGATTTTAGAGGTACAGCATGGAAACCGCAACCAGTAATGCACTAGCTCTCTATCCTGCAAGCTAGGGACAATTTTACAGAAAGTGGGAGGAAACTGGAGCACCTGGAGAAAACTCAACTCAGTCACAGAGAAAACTCCAGACAGCAACCTTAATCAGGATTGAATTTAGGTCTCTGCTGCTGCAAGGCAGCAACTCTATCACTACACCACTGTGCCACCCCATATGTTTAGATATAATTATCAGTGCAGCAACTGAAGGTTTATAGACTGATGTCTTTCCTTGAGAAATGTTTGAAGTGATATTCTGGGGCTGATATAAACACTGCTGTAATTTCTACATGGTGAAACCAAAATGTATAAAAATGGCCTTTATTAAAATCTGACAATGGCACTTTAATCACACGTGACTTTTTCCTATTATAAATTGAGTACAGAGGCAAATAAATAAATGGGTCTTTGTCCCAAACATTATGGAGGGCACTGTATGCTCCTGCATTCATACCTGCAAAATTTTAAGGAAAAAAATATTTTAAGATTCAATGAGATCATCTCTTATTCAATCCATCCTCACATTGGCAAGACATATTGCCTGCAATCAATCTAATGCTTCTTCATTCCACTCCTTCAAGGGCAAGTTTTTTTGAAAACCTAATGGCACCGAAACTATACAGAATAGTCCTGGACACTTTTGTTACGTCCCAATCCACAGGAACAATTCCAGACTCTACAGAATTCTTAAAGTCGATGATAATTTAATTTACTAACTCTAATGCCACCATCTTAAAAAAAATCTGCATCAAACTCTCATTCCATCCATCAAGTCCGACCGGTTGCTGTTGCACAATGGCCATTTCAAATTGAAGTAATTCACATGCACATCATCCACTCCTCAGAACTGGATGGGATGCAAGTAATTCCCAAGATTCCCAATTACCCTCAGCTCGATCCTCAACCATTTTCTTTCCAATCAACGGCTTCTTTATTCTTATTACCAAAACGATTGTCTTGTAAACATCAATGTTTACGTTATTCCCTATTGAATCAGTTTATTAACGTCATGTTTTGAAGCAATCCTCGTTTTAACTATAAACCACAATTTCTGTAAATTGTAATATTCAAACCATTTATAAACAGCACACAATACCACTGATCATTTGCTAATCAAATTTGAACTCCTCTCTTCCCCCTTTACTGTTTTGAAACTAGTTTGTTTTTAATTCTGCGACTTGGTGCAACTCTACATATATTGAATTTCCGTTACTGCAAATGCTTCGATGGGATTAGCCAAACATGACCTTCAATTTGGATTAATTGCCTCTACATTTTCTAGATGTTATTCTAATGAAGAATTCCAAACTTTTTCCATCATAATTAGTGATCAAAAGGTCACGAGATTTGTTTTGTTCCTTTTGTGAAATAAAACAGGAATCGTATTAATTATTGTTCATTCCTCCATACCCATTGTAATGTATACTTGTATGAGGCTGCTGTGGATATACATCTAGTTTCAAATGTAATTTGTCAGTTAAATCTCATTATTCGTATGCCTAATTCATATGCATTTTATTCTGTAACTGAGATGATAGATACGCCTTCTCGTGGTCAGAATAGATTGTGTCGTTCATCAATCACCCTTCAGACATGGGAAATTTACCTGTTAGGATTGGTGTGTGGATTATCAATCAGCTCGTCTTACAAGAATTGATTTCAACTGGAGGGCTGTATTTCCCCATTGAATCAATTTATTAATGTCTTGTTTTGAAGCAAGAAGGCTATATTTGTTCTTAGTTCTGCTGTCGCAGTAGAGATGAACGGTCTTTCAAAATAAAACCAAAGCATTCCTGGTAACAGAGTTGCATGCAATTCAATTCACAAAAGTTAGAATGCGTTCGAAACACAAATTTTGGTCAAATGTTCCATGATGAGCAAGTTGAATTTCTTTTTAATTGGCAAGATTCTTTCCCCATTCAGGTGACTTCACAGACTTCATGTGCATAAGGAGATCTACGACAGAGAAAATAAAACAAAACTCCATCACTGGCTTTTACAATGTAGTATTTGCCAATGCCAACAGGTTGAATAAATCCTGACCTTCCCCAATCAAATGTGCTAGGGTGCAGCAGGGTCCAGCAGGGAATAGATGCAATCAATATAAGTGCACAACAGGATTTGTCAGTATGTTCAACATCTCACCCGAGATCTGTATAGGAGATGCAAATAGGAGTCATTTCTTCATGTGTCTTCTTCCCGTAAAAACCTTAAAGAAAACTGTCCAAACATCTAAATTCATTGACTAAGCATTTCTTTCGGATTTGCAGTCAACAATTCAAATTCAACATTGGGAGAGAATTAAATGAAACAAAAACAGACTAAACATTATAAATAATAACACCCATATGCACAATCCAGTAAAGAGTTCCAGAGACTACATTAAGGGAACATATGTAATGATGCTTTATATAAGAGATATTTTGAAGGACAATTTATGACTTACTCTCATCATTATTTTAAAACTCAAATGTGAAAAAGCAAATGAAAATAGCTAATTTGGGATCTGGAGCTGGGATCAAGGATGACTTGGCCATCTTTAGGAAGAAATTGGTATGGCTAAAGATAGGGCTTTCTGGTAAGGTTTATTCATATGGAGTCTGTCAAATAGCTACATCGGAAGGGAAACGATAAAAAATAACATTTTCAAATAGGAACGAAGAAAAAGATCAGCTTAACTGATACCAACAAGCAACAGTAAACAGAATTTACAACATCTCCTTGTTATTTACCAGTTCAATTAAGACAATTGTAAAACTGATGATAATTATGATTCCAATTAAAAAATTGAAAATCCTGATTGTGGTTCAAACCTAACGTTATGACTTAAGAGGAATTGATTGCCACAACTGGTTCTGAAATCAATTCTCTTACTATTCTCATTGAAACAGCAAGGTTACTTGAACATCAAATGTTATTCTACAGTAATCATATCAGTCAACACCATTAAATTTCATTAGCATTGATTTAATTTTATTAAGACTATGTATATTAATAAAAAAAAATTACAAGTGGCAAGAGTATCAGGTTGCAATTCAGTCTCTGGGCTCTGATTACATCGATCAACTTTTTGATTTATGGTGTCATCTGAACCCTAAAAGCAAATTACTTGTCATCTTGTATCTATGGTAGCCCAGTCAAAATAAAATTGATTTGTAATAAAATTAAAAAAGTTTGTGACACTTCTTTTGAAAACACATCACACTTGTGGTAGGAGAATATTCAATGGTAAGACAACAGAATTGAGAGTTAACATGCTCTGTAGTTTGCACTCCGTTTCCTACTCAAACCTTACAATCAGATACTCTCTTTACACTCAGCAAGGACGTAGATTATCTACAATCCCATGTTCTGCAATTAGCCATGCGCAACTGCAGGAAAGACGGCTCTTTTACATTCCTAAAAAACACTGGTAACCGTGGAGACATCCTATAGGCAGCTTGAAACTATTTTGATAAGACAGTGTATTAATTCTACTCATTTTTTTTATTAATCTGCTTTTCATTTTAGCATCTGCATTAGCAAACTGTTAGTGCTTACAAAATGGAGATGATACAAAACGACAACAGCTTGATTCAACTGGCAAAAACATACCACTCTTCTCATCAAAAGTCCACCTTTGTAAAGACTGCAGTCATTTAAGGTGATAAGTCACGTTTGGCTGACTTCTTGCCCAACTTTCTGTTGCGCAGCTTCATTTCCAAAGGAGACTTCGCATTCGAGCTCTGCTGTGTCCATGACTTCACATCCATCCTGCATTATATTCAGACTGTAGACGTTGAAATGGCAAAAAACCCATAAAAAAACTGTTTGTGGTTCCCTTTCCAATATGACATGGACATTTATATCAAACATACTTGTTAAAACTAGTGCTCTTGAAAGACTTGTACATAAACCAATCTTACTGTCACCGAAGCTGATACAACCAAAAATAAAAACAAACAGAACTTGTGTTCTAACAGATTGCAGCAGTGAAAGTGTAACACTGGTTTTCAAGCTACTTTAAAATACATAAATTAAAATCTATTTTTAATTACACATTTGCAATAGAATTCTGAAAATAATTCACAATGCTCAACTATTGTAGTCAATGGGTGGATAACCCCTTTATTGGCCAGAGACAACGGTCTCATCAGTACATGGCCATTAGGAGGAATTCTGAAAACCTATTAACCTGATCCAAACCAAAGCTCCCATTTAACTCATCGGTTTCAATATAATAACACTCAACTGCAGATAAGTTTACACTCTAATGATAACTGTTGAGGAATCTAATCCCTTTAAGAAAATATTTCAGTTCAGTTTTTGCTTGAGAACTATTAAGCCAGCTGTGAGACAATTTACATATTTGCTTTAAGGTGCAACTAGTAGCAATTGCAACCCAGATGAGCGCAGTGCACAGGACGCTGGAGCTATGCCTTACCATAGAAATGTAGATTGTGCATTTAAATTATTCTGTTAAATCACTTGATCATGTTTTCTGTGAGAATGCACAAAGGTCATGGACTTGACAATAGGGAATAGGCATAGCTCAAAGCCATGTTAACATACCTCCTGATAGCCACCAGTGCAGCAACATTGGCTGGCACCTGGTAGAAAGATGCTGCCTTGACCTCCAAGCCCCCAGGCCTGTTTGGCATGGTCAAAGAATGGAAAAGTATAAGTTGCAAATTACTTTAGGTAGCTTAAGATGTCGTAAAATACTTTTTAAACCTATTAACATTGATTTCAATGTTTACATTACTCAAAGAAGAGTTGTGATAAAGGAACTTTCCACCAGGAAAAGTGGATCGTTAAATTCAGCAGTAAACACAGAACTGTGGACAAGGGGATTGCCAGAGTGAAGACGAATTTAGTTGTGGCCTGTGATCCTTGTTACAAGAAAGGTTTAAACAGAGGGCAATAGAGCAAGGTAAATCAAAATGTTTTAAACCTTTGATTGTGATCAAACAGTTGCACAGAAAGGCTTTGCAGCATAAGAGGACGGCACTACTGTCATTGTAGGAAAACAATGGTGCTAAAATATATTCCCGAATCTTAAAACGCTGCAATCTTAAAACACAAAAATGTTTTTTTCTACATTACAGCTTTATTACAACAAAGATGTTCACACTCATTTTTGGATTCATATTAGTGAAAACAAATCTCCCAATTCCCTAAGAAAAACACAAATGCTGGAAGAACTCAGCCAGTCAAGCAGCTTCAATGGAAAGAGAAGCTTGTCTACATTTTGGATCTAAAATGCAACCTGGCTTCGCTTTCCACAGATGCTGTTTGACAGGCTGAGCTCTTCCAGCATTTCTTCTTTTATTTCAGATTCCATCACCTGTCGTTTTATTTGGTCACTGTGTGCATAAAATACTAATGAGGGGACATTGTGTATATGTGAAAGTCACAGAAGGCTAAGCTGCAACATAATCTGCAAAGCAATGTTGGACCGAGGATGGGGTGGGGCGGGGAGAAATGGAAGGTGCTCTCCAGTGTAATCACACACACACACACAAATAACAGTGCATCGCAGCACTAGTTTTAACAACCAGCCTATCCATTTCAGCAGAGGACAGGCAGAAGAGAAAATCCAGATCGCTAAACTGTAAGGTATGCAGATCAATGGAAAGAGTTTGGTGTGATCAAGAACGATGTTAAGATAGAGGTAAGTGAACTCTGGTCACATATGTCCCACATGTCTCGCACCTGACTGGTCAGCACATACTATTTGCTCTTGCATCTCCACTTGCTGATTTGCCCTGTTTTAGTTTTGAGAGTCTGGAGGTTGGTAAACTTTATTGGTGGATAAATCCTAAGTCAGATAACAAAGATCTATTGGTATCAGCAAAGTTATGAGACTTTATAGAGGGATGGAGGACCAAGATGCTCTAATGGATACATCACAAAAAGCCCATGAAACTTGACTCTGCCATGAGGACCAGCACCATCTGTTAACTCATCCAAATCTATCTGTACCACAGTTCTGTACAAGCTTAGCTAAGATCAGACTTCCAGAGCAAACAAAAATATCACTGTCCACAAGCAGACCCTTCAAAGGAGTTTTCCGCTGTGTGTTGAAGGCAGTGCTCCTGTAGATAGCTCAGCTCTGTAAACCTCTCCCCGCACCATGTGCACTTACACTGATTCTCTCTGGCGTGGACATTCTGGTGCTTTATCAGGTGCTCCTTCTGCTTAAAGCCCTTGTCACAAGTGATGCATTTGAAAGGTTTGTCCCCTGTGTGCACACGCCGATGCCGCTCCACATCTGACGAGTACTTAAACCGCTTCTCACAGTTGCTGCATTTCAGGGGCTTCTCCTTTGCCGGACGGCACGGGTGCTCCACCAGTTCGGAGGAGCACGCAAAGCGCCGCTCACAGGCGTTGCACTTGAAGGGCCGCTCTTCCACATGGGTTGCTTCATGGAGCTGCAGAGCAGAGACGCGCTTGTAGGCCTTTTGGCACACAGTACACTTGAACGGCTTGCCCTCCACGCGGGCACAGCGATGTCGCAAGAGCTCCGAGGAGTCTTTGTAGCCCTTCTGGCATCCCGTGCACTGGAAGAGGCTCTCTCCAGTGTGAATGTGTTGATGGTAGAGGAGGTGAGAGGATTCGCTGAAGCCCTTGTCGCACACAGTGCATTTGTAGGGTTTGTCTCCCGTATGGGTCCGCTGATGCCGTACCAGCGCGTACAGCTGCTTGAAGCTCATCTGACAGGTGGTGCACTTGAAAGGCCTCTCACCGGAGTGAACGCGCTGATGGTGTTGGAGGTAGGACGCGCGTTTGAAGGTCTTGGGACACTGGCTGCACTTGTAGGGACGTTCACCATCCGTCGTGCATTGGTGCTGCAACAGCTCCCCCGGCTGCTTGAATCCCACGTGGCAGATGACGCACTTGAACATGTCCTCACCGGCATGCACGCACATGTGACGCACCAGGTGTGAGCGGTGCTTGAAGCTTTTGTGGCAGACGCTACAGTCATAGGGACGCTCGCCCGAGTGGATGCGCTGGTGGTGGGCCAGGTGCGAAGACTGGCTGAAGGTTTTGTCGCACTCCGTGCACTTGAAGGGCCGCTCTCCAGTGTGCACCCTCTGGTGCCTCTGCAGTTCAGAGGCGTGGCGGAAGGACTTTTCACAGGACGAGCACTTGAAGGGTTTCTCACCGTGGATGTACTGGTGGCGCACTAGCTGTGAGGACTTCTTGAACCCTTTCTGGCAAACGGTACACTTGAAGGGCTTCTCGGGCGCGTGGAACTGTTGGTGGGCAACCAGCTCGGATGAGTCCTTAAATTTCTTCTTGCAGACCGTGCATTCAAAGGGTTGGTCTTCAATGTGGACCCTCTGGTGCACGAACAGCTCTGACGACTGCTGGAAGTTCTCGCCGCAGATGGTGCACTTGAAGGGGTTGTTCTCATTGTGGACGTTCTGGTGCTGGACCAGTGCCAGCAGCTGGGAGAAGCTCATCTTGCAGACGTGGCAGATGAAGGGCTTCTCCTCCACTTGCCCACACTGGTGTTGCAAGAGGTCGGTGGATTGGCTGAAGGTCTTCTGGCACTGGGCGCACTGGAAGAAGCGATTCATGTTTAGAAAGCACGGATGCTGCTGAAGCTCAGATAGTTGTGTGATGGTCTGGCCACACATATTGCATTTTTGGGAGCACTCAGCTGACAAGGGCTGATGTTGCTGAAGGCCTGTGTCGGCCGGGAACACAATGGCAAACTCGAGGGCACGCTCATTACTCTGGGGAATGCAGTTCTCCACGAGAGGCGGGGCGGCTGGGTGCTCCTCCCAACATTCAGTCATGTTGAATGGGCTCACATTGGAAAATTGTTTCCGAACATAAAACAGAGGGCTTGATCCCAGACTTGAGTTGATTCCACACAGGGCAAGGTGTCTTAGTCTGTTAAAAGAGCAAAATATTTAAATTAGTTTTTAATAAAGTTTTGCAAAATGTCAGAAGGAAGTCACCAGAGCATGCAGGTTTGTATGCTAATTAGCTTCTGTAAATTATCCCTTGTGTGTAGGATAATGTACAGGTAATCATTGGTCGCAGGGACATGGTAGGCCAAAGGGCCTGTTAACATGCCGTCTCTCTGAAGTAAACTAAAATTATCAATACAATGACTCTAGATACCATTCTATGATGGGGTGTCCTTGATTAACACATCAAACTTTCAGAGCTTCTCAAGGCGGCAGAAAGAAATCAGAGCATCCAAAGAGCAATTAATGATAATTGAGAATGGAAAAAAGTCACAAAGAGAACTTAACTGATGGACGGAGGTATTGTGGGAATATGACAGCAGTCAGGAAAGAAGGATTAAAGAGGGAAAAGAACAGTAGGAATGGTTTTAAATAAGTAATAATGAAACAGATGCAAATGATGGATGGGTGTATTTTTGGAAAGTTGAGAAAAGTAAATCTACCACTATTAGTGGCTGATTATAGTGGTTTAAACAGTGGCCAATGAATCCCACATATTTCACTCGGACACAAAAATCACGTTAACTTGCAACAAGAACCTTAATTTGAATTGGGAGCACATTTTAAAGTGATGCCAATTTACACACCCAAAAAAACGATATCGGTTGGCACAAATACTGCTAAGAAAATATGAAATGTCAATTTATATTTTGTACCCCCTCCATCCTAATTCAGTTGCGGACGATAATAATGGGACTCCATCTCCTGTTACTAGAGTGGAATATGAATGCGTGAACGTTTTTGGTGGATGGCATACGAATACTTGATTGCGAGGGGGACAGGACTGCCAGCTCAATGTTCCAGGGATGCAATGTTTCAGCCATGATAGAGTGGGAGGTAAAAGAGATGCTTTATTAATCAAGGAGTATGGCATGACACACTCAGAGGATATACTGGAGGCTCGTCCACTGCGTGGGAAGAGCTCAAAGTTAAGAAAGGTGCAATCACGTTAATGGGATTATACTATAGGCCTCTCAATAGCCAGCAGGAGATCGAGGAAAAGATATGTAGACAGATTAGAGAATGATGCAAATCCAACAGACTTCCCCATGGTCGGTGACTTTACAACTATCCCAATATTATCTGGGACTTACTCAGTGCAAAAGGCTTCTATGGGGCAGAATTTGTTAGGTGTATCCAAAAGGGTTTTCTAAATCAGTACAATATTTTTCTCCAGAGATGCTGCCTGTCCAGCTGAGTTACTCCAGCATTTTGTGACTATTTTATGAATAGTACGACATGAGGGGAACCCACATTGGTCCTTGTATTGGGAAAGAAGTCTGGCCAGATGACTGGTGTTTCAGTGGAAGTACATTTTGGGAACAGTGATCACATCTCAGAAGAGTCCCAACCCAAAATGTCACCTTTTCCTTTTTTCCCCACAGATGTTGCCTGAAACACCAAGTTACTCTAGCATGTTGTGTCTATCTTTTGGTGTAAACCAGCATCCGCAGTTCGTTCCCACACTTTAAATAATTTTAAGATGATTATGAAAAAAGGATAAGTCTGGATGTTGAGGAAGGTACTAAATTGGGGCAAGGCAGATCACAACATTAGTAGGTAGGAGTTAGAGAGGGTAAATTGGGAGATGTTGTTATTGTGCAAGTCCACATCTGACATGTGGGAGTCGTATACATGCCAGTTGTTCAGAGTTTAGGACTAGCATGTTCCTGTAATGAAAGATAAATATGGCAGAAAAAAAGCCATAATGTCACGAGTATGAGAATTGATGAACCAGATTAAAGAAAATCCCAAGGCTTTTTATATCTATTATAAATCTAAATAACCACAATATAAAATTCTGATCTTGGATGTGGATGTATTTGTGCGTGGATTTATGTGTTTTGTGTGTGATTCACATCTACTCGAAAATCTGACACGCTAACGGTGACATTTTTACATATTCCGGTAGAGATTTACCTCATCACATCTATCTCGAAAATCACCTCACCTGAAAATGTGAACCATTATTTCCCAAGTTTTTTTTAACTAAAATTGCTCATCAATCTGAGATATTTTTTAAATCTAACGAGCTGGATGACATCACAATGGCTCCTCTCGCTCAGTCGACCGGCCTGCCATCTGCAGCACCCTGCCCCGCCCTGGCTCTGGATCGAAACCGATGACAAGTTACGTTTAAACACCACCCCCCACTCCCCCTCACCTCCGACTCAGTCATTTTGTCGCCTCCCGACTCAGTCCACTCGCTCAGGGCTGTGGAATGAAGCCGCTGAAAACCGAGTACGCTCGTGCCTCAGCTCGGGTTTCCCGAGAGATGCAGAGAGCTTTGTACTAGAGTTGGGCCCTGTACTGGAGCTCTCTCTCTCCCCGGGCTCTCTCCACTTTTTGCAACCCGCTCGCTCGCCTGGCTCTCCCTCCTCTTCCCCTCCACCTCAACCCCCCCTTCTTTCCCCCTCTCTCCCGCTCCTCTCTTCCCCCATCCCTCTCCCACCTCCCTCTCCACTTCTCCCCCTCTCTCCCCTGCCCCTCCCCCCCCCCTCCCTCCCACCCCTCTCCCCTGCCCCCTCTCCTCCCTGCCCCCACCCGTCTCCCTCCACCTCTCACCCTTGTGCGTGTGGGGGGTGGTTAATGTGTGTGTGACGCCGCAGGCCCCCCCCGCGCATTGTGGGGACGGAACCCAATGGGCCCCCTTTGATCTAGTGTACATTAAAAACAAGGGTAACCTGGAAGCAGGCAGAACCGTTCCAGAATAAAATAAAGGGATTTATGTTTGGAATAAGAGGATGCTGACGAGGTACTAAACAAGTACATTGAATTTGTATTCACCAAGGAGAAGGGCATAGAGGTTAGTGAGATTAATTTGCGGAAGACTAATATGCTAAGGCAGTTTGAGTTAAAGCGATGGCGGTGTTGGGACTCTTGAAGAGCATTAAGATACATAAATTACCAATAAGCGTAGTTTATCTTGGTATAATGTTCGACAGACATTGTGGGCTGAAGGGCCTGATCCTGCACTCAATGTTCTAGTGATGAAGGTGATTGTTTAGGGTTGGGCAGTGATATTGTCTACGTAGATGTTAATAAGGTATTTGATGAAGT
The DNA here is from genome assembly GCF_028641065.1 of Leucoraja erinaceus. Taxonomy (NCBI): domain Eukaryota; kingdom Metazoa; phylum Chordata; class Chondrichthyes; order Rajiformes; family Rajidae; genus Leucoraja; species Leucoraja erinaceus. The sequence goes on along the minus strand of NC_073393.1, from coordinate 13,758,804 downwards.
CCCGCACAGTAGGCCAAACCCGAAGATTAAGAAGCATGGAATCCACAGTGATTTGGTCATTTGGATTCAGAACTGGTTTACTGATGGAAGATTAAGGGTTCAGGTGGAAGGGTGTTATTCTGGCTGGAAGTCTGTGATTAGTGGAGTTCAGCAGGGATCTGTGTTGGGACTCTGTGGTTTGAGATAGAGATAGATAGAGATAGATAGAGATAGATAGAGATAGATAGAGATAGATAGAGATAGATAGAGATAGATAGAGATAGATAGAGAGATAGAGATAGATATATAAATGCAGATGGGTTCGTTAGTAGGCAGACATCATCAAAATTGGTAGAGGTATGGACAATGAGGAGGGTTGTCAAAGCATACAGTGGGATATAGATCAGCTACAGAGATGAGTGGAGAAAAAGTAGACAAAACTAAACAGCATTGATGTAGGGGATCTTGGGGTCAAAGATCATAAGCTCCCTGAGCAGATGATGTTTGGTATGCTTATTTTCATTGGTAGGAGCAATAGTCAGGAAGTCATGATGCAACTATAAGATTTTTGTTAGGCCGCATTTAGAGCATTACATGCAGTGCTGATCTCACCCTTACAAGAGGGTCATGGGGGCTTTGGAGAGGGTACAGTAGAGGTTTACCAGAATGCTGCCTGTATTCAAGGGTATTACCTATAACAAGTAGTTGTACAGACTTAGATTGTTTTCTCTGGAATGTCAGGGGTTGAGGAGAGACCTATTCAAAATATATAAAATTATACGAGGCATAGATAGCTAGATCCCTTTTACCAGGCAATACCATTTTGTGTGAATATATCAATACATTTGCATCGTTGAGAAGGCCAAGGGAGATGTATTATTAATCTGATGCCACATTTGAATAATCAACATATAAAAATGGGAGGACAGTCACTGTATTTTAACACCAAATTCATTCTACACCATGGTTATTGAAGAGGGATTCCATCGCAAAATATCAATGTTACTTGACAGCAAATGCATGATAGAACTGTGACTTTGGAAACCCAGATCATCATCTCACGGGTCAATTATGCATAGTGCATTCTCCCAATTGCTGCAGTCCAGTCACACCCTTTGTTTATTCACCCTGTTGGCTCAACGACATGCTTCAGCGACTAATGACTGGGAGCACTCACACCCATTGTGATGAAGTGCTTTGAGAGATTGGGTATGATGCAAATCAACTCCCACCTCAGTAATGACCTGGAACCATTCCAATTTGCCCACCAGCACAATCAATCTGTATGATTGGCGCAAACACCTCCTCCTCACTGACCTTCAAAACAGGGGTACCTCAAGGCCACGGGTTCAGTCCCCATCTCTACTCTCTCTATACCCATGGCTGTGTAATCAGTTACAGCTGATGCACAAGCTTTAAATATGGCAATAATGCCACTGAACAAAATGTTTTATCTGAAAGTTTGCAAGACCACGGAGCCAATAGTGGACTTCAGAAAAGGAAAGCAGAGGGACAAAGCACCCATCTTCAATGGCGGGATGGCAGTGAAGAGAGCCAATAGCTTCTTGTATAGGAAGGAAATGCAGATGCTGGATTTCACTAAAGATAGATACAAAATGCTGGAGTAACTCAGCAGGTCAGGCATCAGCTCTGGAGAAAAGGAATAGGTGATATTTCGGGTCGAGACTGAAGCTGTCTGAAGAAAGATCTCCAGACTGTCTGAAGAAGTGTCTCGACCTGAAACATCACTAATCACCGTTAATCTGCCCAGCACATTGCTGCAATTGCAAAGACAGCTCACTAACATCTCTACATCTACAGAAATTTGAGGGGATACGGCATGTTGCCAAATACTCTATGTAACTTGTACAATGGAGAATATACTGGCTTGCTGCAAAGCTGTCTTTTCTCATATTCCAACAATCAAGAACAAAGGGGACTGCAGAAAATGGTGAACATTGCTTGGTATTGATCTCCCCATTATCAAAGGGATTCTACAGGAAGCACAACCTCAAGAAGGCAGCTAATAACCAAGAGCCACATCACCCTGGGAACTCTATTCTCGCTGCGATCATCGGGAAGATGGCACAGAAGTCTGAGAGACCCGTTACCTCCAGGTTCAAGACCAGCTTTATCCCATCAACCATCAGGTTCTTGAACCGCTCCTGCATTAACCCTTCCTCACCCACCAAACTATCATGGACTTTGCACTACTATGATGGCTCGACATACTTTGGTTTTTGCACTATCATGGTCTAGTTTACACCGAATAACTGATATTTTATTGTAAATTTATTTTTTGTTCTGTTTAATCTGCCCGTAAAGCTGCAGCAAGTAAAAATGTCATTATTCCAGTTCCACCGACAAATGAACACACTAACTCCTTTGTCCGAAATCAGCTGGTGGCATAGATCTTTTGTCCATATTAAGTAAAATTCTAGAAGTAACAAATGCGATTTGAACAATAGAAATCACAGGCTATCAAAAGTAGTAGACGGTGAAATCACTAATCAAGTTTACTCAACACAACGCAAACCCATCACCATGATGTCATGGCACTATTATCAGCAGGGAAAGAACAGCCAAGTAAATCCGGTAATCAATTGGCAGTCCCGACTCCACATATGTACCCATAACTAGCTCCTACTAGTTCCTCGGAGGGATCTCTCTCGTCATACCGAGATCTCAAGAAAGAAAGAAATGAAAACATGAAAATGTGGTGACTGATTATTCAAAATGGTTGTTCAAATGCTTCCAACCATAAAGACGTTATCAAAGCTAATCAAATACCCAACCAAGTAGTTTAAGATATTTAACATCATTTAGCTCCCTGGTCTGGCTCAATATGAAAAATGGTACAAAATGTAGGCCTCTTATATTCAAAGAAAGTTTGATATCTTGAAAAGTATTCAGTGAAAAGAATGTGACCTGGGCTTGGGGCTTGAAAGCCAAATCTCAGGATTGTAAATTACTTCAATGGATAAAGAATGAACAAGGAAAAGACACCCTTGCGCACAGCCTTGAGGGATACTAATAAATCAATGGGGTTTCTTCAATTTCAGCAATGAAAGGACATTTTTTCTTTCTGATGCTAGTCTGGCAAACTGCCTGAAGGTATGAAAAGGCTAGGCAAGGCAGTGCAGGCAGACATCAATCTTGCAAGCAGTTCAGCTTGCTGTCGTTTGAATAAAGAAATTAGTTCTATTTCTTGTTACTTTTAATTACTTGTTAATTTTAAGGGAAGCTGGTCTGTAATTGGATGCAACCCCCTTAGAGACAGCGGTTGATTGGCCGCCAAATAATCGGGCACAAAAAATTGACAAATAGGAAAACAAAATAAATTGGAAGTCAGATTTAAATCGGAAGAATATCATGCCTGATTCCACCCCAAGCTTTGTTAATAAATCTGTTGACTTCCTGAACAGTTGTCTCGTGACAATAGTCCACAAACAATTAGAAATCCTGCATTCCACTCTAGGAACTACTAGGATGGGGTTTAGATACAATTCTTTGGAATGTCTATTCAGGACTATAACCCCCATGCACTACTGAACCCTGCCCTCAATTACACCAGCAGCAAAACAGATTTGCAAAATCAAGGTAACATCCTCCATGGTGTTAATCAGCAAAATGTACGAGAGCAAGGTGATGTTTGGTACACCTCTATACGGTTTGAAATCATTTGAACTATTCTGGTTACAAAAGCTTTAACCGCTTGTAATTTGTGGCCTCTAAGTCAATGTGCCCAATGATTAAACATGATCTAATGTGGTAATAACTTTCCACTGGGAGGAACCTTGTAATACATCACTAGTTTTATAACTGTGAAGTAAAGTGAAAGTTTCTCATTTTACTGCCACAGTGAGAGGTTTCATTATAAATGGGAATCTCATAAGTTGTAGGAGTAGAATTAGACCCATCATGTCTACTCCGCAATTCAATTTTGGATGATCTATCTTTCCCTCTCAACCCCATTCTCCCGACTTCTCCCCATAACCCTCGACACCTGTACTAATCAAGAATCTGTCAATCTTCACTGTAATAATATCAATTGACTTGGCCTCCACAGCTTTTTGTGGTAATGAATTCCACAAGTTCACCACTGCCTGACTAAAGAAATTCCTCCTCATCTCATTTCTAAAGGAGCATCCTTTTATTCTGAGGCAATGGCCTCTGGTGCTAGACTCTCCCAGTACAATATTTATTCAATGTAATTTGAACCTCAGTGAGGCTCAAACGAAACTCTGTTTCTACAGCCATACAAACAAAACAATTCCTACAAGACACACAAACAATTCAATTCACACAAACATCCATCACAGTGAATCTCCTCCTCTCTGTGATAGAAGGCAAGTATTTTCTCTCCCCTGTGCACCATTTTCCCCGATGTTGAAGCCCCAGGCGGGCGATTGTAAGTCCCACGGCCATTAAGGCCGCGCCGGGCGATGTACGGCCCCGCTCCAGGTCTAAATGTCACAAAGTTGGAGCCCCGGCAAAGTGTTGGAATGTCCCGCTGCCGTTAAAGCCGCACCGGGCGATGTATGGCCCCGCGCGGGTCGTTCCAACCCCGCGACACGGGCTGGAGAAATTGCGTTGCAGGAGCTCTTAAAAGTGGTCTCCCACCCGGACCCGCGAGCTCCCGATATCACAGTCCACAGGACTGCAGCTGGAGCCTCCGAGCTCAGGAGTCGGGCCGCAGCCGCTCCCCACGCACCAAGGCCGGCCAGCCCCACGATGGTGAATCCGCAGCTCCGCGGACTCCGCGACTGGAGCCCTCAGGTCGGTTGGAGGCCGCTCCACGGGTGCTAGGCCCCAACGACAACGGGGACCTGACAGGGAAAAGGTCGGGTCTCATGCACAGGGATGAGATTTTAAAAGTTCCCTCGCCCCCCACATATACACAGTTAAAAACAGTATGAAAAAAACACGACAACTACATTTAACTAGACGAAAAATTAAAAAAAGACAGACCGGCTGCAAGGGCCGCTGCAACGCGAGTCGCACCGCCAACCGTAGTGGAAACATCCTCGCCACATCATGATCAGTATAAAAAGCTGTCCTACACTTCGTCATTGGCACAAAGCCCAGTGATAGGTTGCACCTTTCTGTGCTGCAGCCCAGGTGCTTCACTTGCATCTTGACAAGCAATCTTGAACCCAGGGAAGAGGAGCAGAGAATCCCCCACCCCCACCCCTCCACTCTTGATAAATGAACTCGAGGCGACAGAGCCTGCAGATACATATGTGGAGAGGTGGTTTCCTCTTCTGCATTTGTCAGCCCACAACTTTCCTGTCTGATGAAATTAATGGGGCAAAGAATTGTGGGCAGTTGGCGCCAAAGTAGAAAATGTGCCCATAGATTGAATGTGCTCTTAATAAAGAAAACATCATCAATATTCGTTGAAACAAAATAATTACATTTTCATCGGCACCAACATTAAAAATACGGACAATTTTCCTAAGCTTTTTGTGTACCTCTATTAACCTAGAAAGTGATCTTATCAGTTAAACATTAAAAATGTTTAAGTGTCACTAAGGACAGTAGACGCAGGCAAGGAGCAAGGATGAATGTGCTTCAGGGCCAGCTGGTAGAGCTGGCACCTGACAACGCCAGAAAAGTGATTCAATCCAGACCTCGGATGCTCTGTGTGAAGTTTGCACATTCTCTGTGACTACTTGGGTTTCTTCAACCAGGCGCTCCCACATCCCAAAGATGCGCAGGATTGCAGGTTAATTGGCCTCTGTAAACAGCCCCTAATGTGCAAGTGGACGAGAAAGTGGGATAACATAAAACTAGTGTGAACAGATCAATGGTCAACATGGATGTGATGGGCTGAAGGGCCTGTTTCCGTGCTGTATCTCTAAAGTAAACTAAACTGCAGTATTTAGTTTACTGTATATATACACCTGCAAAACAACAAATCAGCAACTGTCTTCTTTGGTGTCTAAAGACCACGAGGACAATTGGATTCATAGCCCCAGAGAAGACAGGATATCTTACGGTTATCGCTGACATCATTGGAAAGAACAGGGATTTTTGTTGATGATTGCACAGCATTCAATTAATTTCATTTGCATCTCTTTAGACTTTAGAGGTAGAGTGTGGAAACAGGCCCTTCGGCTCACCGAGTCCCAGCTGACCAGCACATACACGAGCACTATCCGACACATTAAGGACAACATATAATTCGCAGATGTCAATTAACCAAAAAACCTGTACGTCTTTAAAGTGTGAAAGGAAACCGGTGCACCCGGAGAAATCCCATGCAGTCACAGGGAGAACGTACAAACTCCATACTGAAAGCACCCGGGGTCAGGATCTAACCTGGTTTCGGGCGCTGTACCACTCCATCACTGCGCCAATATGCTGCCCTTAAACATGACAGCAACCAGTACTTGCATGCAATAAGATCTGAACAACATTCAGGTCTAAGTGTCTAGGTTGGCAATTAGTAAGCAGCATTCACACAATGTAAATTGCCAGACAATGACACTCCCCAATACACCAACTATTTCTCTTTGACCTTCTCCAGCATTCTCATCACCAAGTTTTCCACAACACAACACAGAGCCAGAGGCAACAGTTGTACAAAAACAGGACTTTCAGTCCATTGAATCCATGCTGACTATCAAGCACCCATTCACTCGAATAGTATGTATTTTACCTCAATCTCAACACCCCTGCCAACCTCCCAACATTCAACCACTTGAAAGTATTTATAGTAGCCAAATAACCTGGCAACCCTATACATTTTTGCAATATGGGAGGAAATTTGAGCCCCATGGAAATCCAAGCATTCATAGGGAGATTGTGTAATATGCACACACATCTCACTCGATGTCAGGATCGAACCGTGGGTTGTCAAAGTTGTGCAGAATCGACTCTATCAACCCCACAGTACTGCCCAGGCAGTCATCATTGTTTAGAAACTCTACTAGACGAGACATGGGAACATACAGTGCCCTCCATGATGTTTGGGACATTTGCCTTTGTACTCCACAATTTGAGTTTGGTAATAGGAAAAAAAAAACAAAAAAAAAAAAATCACATGTGGTTAAAGTGCACATTGTCAGATTTTAATAAAGTCAATTTTTATACATTTTGGTTTCACCATGTAGAAATGACAGCAGAGTTCAAACATCGTTTCCCCCATTTCAGGGCACCATAATGTTTTGGACACAGCAATGTCATGTAAATGAAAGTAGTCATGTATAAGGGCCTGTCCCACTTTCACAATCTAATTCACAACTTCTGCCGAGTTTGCCCTGGACTCATACTCGCAGCATGGCTGTCACGAGTTCGTAGGTAGGTCGTAGCAGGCCGTGATGCTAATCGTAGGTACTTGTGACATCAAGTAGTCATGATGAAAAATGTCCATGAGAAAAATAGGTAGTGAAAGTGGGACAGGCCCTTTAGTATTTTGTTGCATATCCTTTGCATGCAATGACTGCTTGAAGTCTGCGATTCATGGACATCACAAGTTGCTGGATGTCTTCTCTGGTGATGCTCAGCCAGGCCTGTATTGCAGCCATCTTTAACATACTTGTTTTGGGGGCTAGTCCCCTTCAGTTTTCTCTTCAGCATATAAACGGCATGCTCAATTGGGTTCATATCGGGTGATTGACTTGGTCACTCAGAAATTAACCATTTTTTAGCTTTGAAAATCTCCTTTGTTGCTTTAGCAGTATGTTTGGGATAATCGTCTTGCTGTAGAATGAACCACCAGCCAATGAGTTTTGAGGCATTTGCTTGAACTTGAGCAGATAGGATGTGTCTATACACTTCAGAATTCACTAGGATTTGATTAAATTAGATTAGATTCCTTTATCTTCATTCAGACCTTTCGGTCTGAACAAAATTTCGTTGCCTGCAGTCATACACAATAATAATAAATAACAAAACATACAATAAACACAAATTAACATCCACCACAGTGAGTTCGCCAAGCACCTCCTCACTGTGATGGAGGCAAAAGTCTCAGTCTCCGTCTCTTCCCTCCTTGTTCTCCCTCTGCGTTGAGGCGATCCAGGCCGAAGATGCCGCCTTCCAGTCCAGCGGACGTAGCTGTAGTTGCCAACCTGTAACCTACGAGCTCCCGGTTGTCCACTGGACTGGCGGCCGAACCTCCGAAGTGATGTCGCCGCCGCCGCAGCTCTGATTCAGGCCGCTGCGGAAAGCCGGATCCCCACCTCAGCGAGTTGGTCCACTGCTGGAACTCAGCCTCAGCTCCGAGTCCCGCCGCCTCAGCCTCCCGCCGCCTCAACCTTGAAGTCGGCCAGCCTAGTCCTGGCCGGCTCTGCCTCCGGAGCCTCGAAGTCGGTCGCAGTTGCAGGCCACCAGCTCTGCCATTAGGCCTCAGCGCAGACAGAGGCAGAGAAGGGGGATACGACAAGAAAAGGTCGCATTCCCCCGAAGGAAGAGACAGAAAACATGTCCCCCCCCACACACACACACAAGCTAATAAACCAAAATTAACTAAAACAGGACAAAGAAAACAACAAAACAAACAGACGGACTGCAGGCGAGCCGTAGCTGTTAACAGCGCCGCCACTTCCGGAACTATGCTATTACCATCATCAGTTGTATCATCAATAAAGATAAGTGAGCCAGTACCTTCAGCCGCCATACATGCCCAGGCCATAACACCCCACCACCGTGTTTCACAGATGAGGTAGGTATGCTTTGGATCTTGGGCAGTTCATTTCTCCTCCAGACTTTGCTCTTGCCATCACTCTGATATGTTAATCTCAGTCTCATCTGTCCACAAGACCTTTTTTCAGAACTCTGGTTGCTCTTTTAAGTACTTCTTGGCAAACTGTAACCGGGCCATCTTATTTTCACAGCTAACCAGTGGTTTGCATCTTGCAGTGTAGCCTCTATATTTCTGTTCATGAAGTCTTCTGCGGACAGTGGTCATTGACAAATCCACATCTGACTCCTGAAGAGTGTTTCTGATCAGTCGGACTGATGTTTGGGGATTTTCCTTTATTATAGAGAGAATTCTTCCGTCATCAGCTGTGGAGGTCTTCCTTGGCCTGTCAGTCCCTTTGCAATTAGTAAGCTCACCAGTGTTCTTTCTTCTTAATGATGTTCCAAACAGTTGATTTTGGTAAGCCTATGGTTTGGCTGATAGCTCTAAGAGTTTTATTCTTGTTTCTCAGTCTCATAATGGCATCTTTGACTTTCATTGGCACAACTTTGGTCCTCGTGTTGATAAACAGCAATAAAAGTTTCCAAATGTGATGGAAAGACTGGAGGAAAGATTAGGTGCTGATTATGTCCACTTTAACCACAGTACAAAAGCAAATAAATAAATGATGGATCTTTGTCCCAAACATTATGGAGGGCACTGTATGAGCGAGTCAGATGTTGGGCAACCTGCAACTCAGTTCATACTCCTCCACAAACCTCCCATCATATATAAGGAGTATGATAGAATACTTCCATTTGTTTCATTTAGTACAGCATCAACAACACTCAAGCACTACAAGGATAACTGACACTCCGTTTTTCATCTGCAGTTCACATCATCCATAAATTATACAGAGATAACTCACTATGACTTATGCATCAATACCTCTGAATCCCATGACCTTAAAGGTCGAGGACAAGAGGAGCAGAAACTCAGAACGCCGCCACCTGGAAGTTCCCCTTTAATCTGAACATAATCCTGATTTGAAACACACTTGAATTCCTTAATCGTTTTATGGTCTGAATTGTGGAACTCGTTCGACATCAAAGTATCTCTGCAACAAACTGGGCAGGATTCGAGAATGAATAATTGAGATGGCCAATAAATGCTGCCGAAATCCTGCAACTGTGCTTTCTACGACAAATGTAATAACTATGCCGCCATGCTCAAGGGGCAAGTATAACGATTGCTGCCAAGAAGGGAAATGCAATCACAGCTGTCGGGGATGGAAGGGAAAACCGTGCTCATGGCTGCGGGATCAAACACACAGCCCGCCTTAGAGCCGCTGTGTGGCCCGGCACCGGCACACGAGGTTCAGATTACACCAAGCGGCTGTTGCTATGCCGGAGCTGGCACATGGGCCCAGAACAGCGTGGCGCCTTCGGCCCTTGAAGCGGCTCCTCCCTGCGGGCCCTTCCCCTCCCCTCCCCCTGGCCGGCCAGTGCCGTTGTCTGGGCCTAACCCAGGCCGAAGACAATGGCTGCCGGCCCACCTTGTCGAGTCAGCGGCCTGTCGCAGCGCCAGGTTACCCTGCCGTCCTCTCGCCACCAACGCCCTCGGTCGGCCCCATCCCCCCCGCTAGCAGGCCCGGCATTTGCCGAGCTGCGAGCCGCCTCCCGCCGCTGTTACCTGGCTGCCGGGGCCGCTCCGCTTTCCAGCGCTGCCCGAGCCTAGGGGCCGAGGCCACTCCGGCCTCTCCAGAGGTCTTGGCCGAAGACGGGGTCGGGAGTCCCGGAGCGGGGAAGGACCGAGCTAGGCCCGGCGGCAGCGACTCGGAGCGCCGTTGGACAATCCCATTATCAGGCGGGTGTGAAACTCCGTCCCTGCGGCCAGGAACCGAGTGGCCCGCGTAAACAGGAAGCCAAGAGCAGCCGCGGGATTTCCTGTCACTGCCGCTCTCTGCTGCCCCCCCGGCGGCTCCAGCACTTGCAGCCGGCTCATGGTGACCTCACACAACCCCCTCCTCCCAAACACTGACTCCAACCCAGCTCTCTGTTATAGGACCTTTAGCCCCATAATTGGCACTGTCCTAATTGTTTTAATCCAATATTTCAATTCAAATCACTGTCTACCACCCATCTATTTAATTGTGGAAGGGAGATAGAGGAAGAAAAGTGCAAACAAGTTAGGAAAAAATAAGTTGTAGACACAAATACTGGAGTAACTCTGAAGTCTGAAGAAGGGTTTTGGCCCGAAACGTTACCTATTTCCTTCGCTCCATAGATGCTGCTGCACACGCTGAGTTACTCCAGCATTTTTGTGTACCTTCGATTTTCCAGCATTTGCAGTTCCTTCTTGAACACTGGAGTAACTCAGCGGGACAGGCAGCATTTCTAGAGAAAAGAAATGGGTGACGTTTCGGGTCGAGTCCCTTCTTCAGACAAATGTGTTTTGGTTTAAATTATTCCCTATTAACTGGACAGAAGAGCTACACATATTGTGGATGTCTGGGAGTCTTTTCCAACAAGAAACAATTGGAAATACTCTTTGGAAGTGAGCAAATAATATGGGGTCATCCAAGCAATATCTACTAACAAGGAACTGCAGATGCTGGTTTCCCAAAGGTACAGAATGCTGAAGTAACTCGGCATCCCTGGAGAACATGGATCAGTGGTGTTTTTGGGTTGGGACCCTTCTTTAGACTGATTGGTGGGGAGTGGGAAATAGAAAATTGGAAGAGGGGGCAGGACAAAGTGTGGTAGGTAATAGGTGAATGGGGGCGGGGGGAGTTGATAGGAAGATGGTTGGACAAGTGCTAAACAAAAATTAGGTGTCAGATGGCGGTGTTGCAAATTGTGAAGCCAGAGGAAAGAATAGGTGGAGGGGGAAGGAACAAATTGGTGCGAGTCCAGAAGAAGCATTGGAAAGAGGGGTGTTGTTAGAAGTTACCTAAAACTGGGTAATTCAATGTACTTGCTGTAAGCTACCTAAGTGGAATATGCGGTACTGTCTCTTTAGTTTGCGTGTGGCCTCTGGGAATGGAGGGGGCCCAGGACATACAAATCAGTATAAGAATGGGAAGGGGAATTAAAATGGAGAGCAACCGAAGGATCTGGTAGGCCTTGGTGGACCAAGCGGACATGTTCAACAAAACAGTTGCCGAGTCTAGGCTTGGTCTCACGAATAAATTACCCCTCAATTAACTGGACAGAAGCGGCAGATGAAGATATTTATATTACCAAAAGTCTGATCTTGACCACTTCCTGTTTTTCTGTTTCATGATTTTAGAAAAAATGCTGCCACTTATGGCTGTGATTTTCGGCCATCTTACGAGAGAATCCCCCTCCGCTGCGTAGGACAAGAGGATTTTTCCCATTGATAAAAAATAAAAGAATTTATTGTGGATTGTGGTTTTACTAACCTTGAGTGCCCTTAATGTGGTTTGAAAATGAAAATGTGGTTGGCTTGAAGTAAAAGCACTGCAAATGGTTGGTGGAGGTTTGGCTTGAAGTAAAAGCACTGCAAATGGTTGGTGGAGGTTTGGGTTGAAGTAAAAGCACTGCAAATGGTTGGTGGTGGTTTGGGTTGAAGGAAAAGCACTGCAAATGGTTGGTGGTGGTTTGGGTTGAAGTAAAAGCACTGCAAATGGTTGGTGGGGGTTTGGGTTAAAGTAAATGCACTGCAAATGGTTGGAAGTCTAAACTTGACAACTTCCTGTTTGCACTGTATATTGAAAAGTGGTATTAAAAAGGCCAAGGCGGATCACAAGAGGAGCATAGAGTCCCACTTGTCCAGCAATAATACACGGGAGGTATGGCGGGGCATACAAGACATTACCAACTACAGAGGCTGTGCCACAAAGTCAGAAGACCTGAGTGCGCCGCTGGCAGAAAAGCTAAATTGCTTCTTCTCCCGCTTTGAAACATCACAACAGCAGCACTCACCTGCTACAGCCCTGTTCCCACCCTCACCTGGCTCCTGTACTACCCCACTCACTGTCGGGGAACACGATGTCAGACGGGTGCTCCTGGCAGTGAACCCCAAGAAGGCTACCGGCCCAGATGGAGTCCCTGGTAAGGTGCTCAAAGCGTGCGCCCACCAGCTCACTGCCATCTTCACCAGAATTTTCAATCTCTCCCTGGCCCAGGCAGTTATTCCGTCCTGCCTAAAATCAGCCACAATCGTCCCTGTGCCGAAGAAGTCTCCCATCACCAGCCTTAATGACTACCGTCCTGTTGCCCTCACTCCGGTAATCACGAAGTGCTTCGAGAGATTGGTCCTCCAGCACATCAAGGACTATCTACCACCAGACTTCGACCCCCACCAATTCGCTTATCGCCAAAACAGATCCACAGAAGACGCCATCACCGTAGCTCTCCACTCTGTGCTGAGCCATCTGGAGCAGGGGCAGAGCTACGTCCGGATGCTCTTTGTGGATTTTAGTTCAGCCTTTAACACAATCATCCCGGACATCCTCATTGGTAAACTGGTCACTCTCGGCCTCCCCACTGTCACATGTGCCTGGATTAAGGATTTCCTCACAAACCGGCCCCAGACTGTGAGACTTGGCCCCCACCTCTCCTCCACTCGCAGGTTGAGTACCGGTTCCCCACAGGGCTGTGTGCTAAGCCCCCTCTTATACTGTCTCTACACCTACGACTGTAGTCCGGCCCACAACAGCAACCGCATCGTCAAATTTGCTGACGACACTACTGTGGTCGGACTTATTTCAAAGGGAGACGAGGCAGCCTACAGAGAGGAAGTCCTGAAGTTGACAACCTGGTGCTCAGAAAACAATCTGGCTCTGAACACCAGGAAAACAAAAGAGCTCATTGTCGACTTCAGGAGGCACAGCACTGACTTAGTCCCCCTACACATTAACGGCGAGTGTGTGGAGAGGGTCAACACCTTCCGGTTTCTCGGCGTCCATATCGCGGCTGACATCTCCTGGACGGACAACACGACAGCGGTCATCAAGAAGGCTCAGCAGCGGCTGCACTTCCTGAGGGTCCTCAGGAAGCACAACCTGGACTCTAACCTGCTGCTGACCTTCTACCGCTCGTCCATCGAGAGCCTGCTGACATACTGCATTACAGCATGGTATGGCAGCTGCACCATGGCAGACAGGGAGAGGCTTCAGAGGGTAACCAGGACAGCGCAGAGGATCATTGGTTGCCCTCTCCCCTCCCTGATGGACATCTACACCTCCCGCTGCCTTAGCAGGGCAAAGAAGATCACCAAAGACAGCTCCCATCCTGCGTTTGGACTGTTCGACCTGCTGCCCTCTGGAAGGCGCTATAGGTGCATCAAATCCAGGACAAACAGACTCAGGAATAGCTGCTTCCCGAGAATTATATCTACCATAAATTCAAATCCACACATGCACTGACTACACCGCCCAACACGGACTTCCATCTGTATATATGTATGTAGCGCCGTAGAATTTGTGCACCTATTCCCCCCCCCCCCATCTCCCTTCTGTTTTGTTTTTCTGTTTCTTGTTTTTTGTGTAAAATTGTATGTATGCACTGAGTACGAGCAGCTTTCAGTTTCACTGTACATGTATAGTGACAATAAATGGCATATCTATCTATATCTATCTATATCTTAATATAAAATGCTACCACTTACGGCTGTGATTTCTTGGCCATCTTACTCAGCCCCCCTCTGGTCGGGTGCAGAGGATTTTTCCCATCAATGAAAAATAAAAGTGTTATTAGTGTTTAAAAAATGTTGAGAATCTCTCTCCTGTCAATCACACCATGAAGGCCACACCTTTTCAGGTGATAGGGGGAGAGATTATAAAGTGTGGGTGTGGCTCAGTCTCTGCATGATGGGGGAGGGAGAGGTCACGACTCTGTCTGAACTGTGAAACATCTGAACACACTGAATGTCTACTGAACTGTGAGTGTGGTGTTTTGTGTGGTTTTATGGTGGTTTCACGCTGCTTGAAATGGTAGGAAACTGCACTGGAATTCGGTGGCCTTGCACCCTGTTTGAAGTGGTCAGAAACTGCACTTGAATTCGGTGGCCTTGCACACTGCTTGAAGTGGTCAGAAACTGCACTTGAATTTGGTGGCCTTGCAACCTGCTTGAAGTGGTAAGAAACTGCACACAAATTTGGTGGCTTTGCACCGTGCTTGAAATGGTAGGAAAATAGATTTGAATTTGGTGGCGGAATAGCCGCGAGTCAACTGACAGCCCACCAGCCGTGAGTGAGCTGCCAGCACATTAGGCCTCCCCCCCCCCCACTGGCCACCAATATTGGAATTGGTGGAGAGGTGGAATATTGCGTTGGGGGATCAGCCCTCCCGTGTGAACATGGTCTAGTTCTAGATGTATAAGTTCTAGAACACTTAGTCTAGTTCTAGATGTATGGGAGTCTTTACCAACCAAGAACAAGCATTATGCAAAACTATTGGAAATAGTCTTTGGAAATGGACTAAAGCAAGTGAGCAAATTAAAAGGGATCATCTAAGCAATAATGGAGGCGCAAGGAATTGCAGATGTTATAAGTTTGAGTAGAACAAAATGCTGAAGTAGCTGAGTGGGTCAGGCAACACCTCTGGAGGACATGGATCAACAATGCTTTGGATCGATGCCCTTCTCGAGAGTCTGAAGGGCCCGACCTGAAACAATGCTTATCCATGTCCACCAGAGATGTTGCCTGGCTCACTGATTTACTCCAGAACTTTCTGCTTTAAAGACAATAATGACTGTTTTCTAATGTGATTTAAAATAGTACATCAGTAAGGCGAGGTCTAGGTAATGGATCGAAGAGAAATGATTTTGAGGTAGAAAATTGCATAACAAGGGAAAATAATGGATTAGGATAGACGCACAGTGGTGCAGAGGTACAGTTGCTGCCTTACAGTGCTAGAGACCCGGGTTCGATGCTGACCATGGGTGCTGTCTGTACGGAGTCTGCACAATCTCGCTGTAACTGCTTGGGTTTTCCTGGGTCCTCCGGTTTCCTCCCACATTCCAAAGACGTGCAGGTCGGCAGGCTAATTGGGTTCCGTAAAGAAATTCTCCCGAGTATGTAGGATAGAACTAGGTAATTGCTGGTCGGCTTGGACATGGCGGCCGAAGAGCCTGTTTCCAAGCAGGCTTTAAACTAAACTATGCTCTGGTTAGATAATACATTGATAAGCTTATAAAATGGCGTACAATTAGCAAATGAATACAACACACAGAATTTGAAGATAGATTTTGATATGAGAAGGCCACATTTTTGAAATATAAGATTTTAAATAGGTAGAAAAAGCAATTCTAAATTGCAAACACCTATAACAAAGTTTAAAAAAAAAAAGTCTTTGTGAAAGGAAACTATCTCTAAGAGTTTTTTTTCTAAAATTAGGGAAGTTATGCTATGTTTATTTCTAGTTACATTATAGAGACGTCTGGAAACAACATTCAAAAAAGATTCACAAGGAGAGAAATGTGAGGTTATACCTGCAAAAGAGAGTGAACGTTGGGTCTTTTCTCCTGAAAGAAAGCTGAAGGATTTCATGTTTTAAATTAAACATTTTTATAAAATAGTCTGTGAGGAAGAGCAAAACTAGAATCCATCAATATACTCATTGTGAAATCAAATTGGGAACTCAGAGAGTGCTGACTATATGGAGCATCATTGCAGGAAAGGACCAGTTCAGATGAATAATCTAATGCATAAAAAAGGGAGGGGTGAGATGGTTACTGGGTGAGGGGTTGAGTTGATGAACATGAAGTAAAAGGAAGCAGATGCTTATGCTAATAGAGCTAGATAACGAAAGTTAGTAGAGGTTCGAGTGGTACATAAATCCTGCATGGACAGATTGTGCAAAGTGGCCATTTCTATTATTTATGTGATGGAAATATTAAATCAAAAATTAAATCTAATTATTTGTCGGCTTTCATCGCTCCAAATCTCAACCAAGTTTTGCTCTGTCCGTAATTTGTCCATTCATCCTACAACAGTGAATTATTTTGCAGATCTAAGGAGTAAACCTGTTTCGTCACATTCTTTCTTTATGGGAACAATTATCCTTTCACCCCTGAAGATAATTCACCCTGATTGCCCAGTTTATCTGTTGCCTGGAAGTCTGGTCCGAGAACAGTCCGACCTCACACTGTCTCTCTTTGAAGGCTGTCTGAAACAACTGCTTCTTCAGGAGTTGCACTTGCGGCATCCACAATCTTCTACATATTGACTGATTGACTGGAATATGTCACACCATCTTCATTGTCCCAATGCCAGTATCTTCAGCATCTCTTGAGTCTTTCACATTGGCTTGGTCAGTTATAGAGAGATAGAGTACGGAAACAGGGCCTTTGGCCTTCTGAATCCACACTGACCATTGACCAGCACTTACACTGATCCTAATTTAATTTTTAATTCTCACCACATTTTCATCAATTTCACTCGGGTCCCACCACTCAATTATACAATAGGATAAATTTATAGTGGTCAATTAAACTACCAACTGGCACACAATTGCGGTGTGTGAGGAATCTGAAACACTCAAAGAAAATATACATGATCATAGGGAGAACATGCAAACACCACACACACAGTACACAAGAACAGGATTGAACCTGGGTGTCTGGTCCTATGACACAGTGGCTCAACTGGCATGGCAGTACGTCCATATCTTTGCCCGTATAAACAAAATCTTTAAATTATTTAAGTTGGAAGGGACTTAAACATCAACATGACCAGAAACATCACCTATCCACGTTCTCCAGGGATGTTGCCTGACCCGCTGAGTTAGTCCAGCACTTTGCTTCTTTTTTGTGAATTAGCGTCTGCAATTCCGATTTCTGTTCTTTAAGTTGTTTGCCTGCACCCTTAGAAGCATTCTTTGCAATCACTTTGGCGTTTCATGGAGGGACTTAACAGCAATGGTCACCAGTGGTTTGTGAGTGGCAATGGTCACAACGGGTCGATGGTGGAAAGGGTCAAGAGCTTCAAATTCCTGGGCGTCCATATCCCTGAAGATCTTTCCTGGTCCGAGAACACTGATGCAATCATAAAGAAAGCACATCAGCGCCTCTACTTCCTGAGAAGATTACGGAGAGTTGGTATGTCAAGGAGGACTCTCTCTAACTTCTACAGGTGCACAGTGGAGAGCATGCTGACTGGTTGCGTCATGGCTTGGTTCGGAAACTTGAGAGCCTTTCATCGCCCTGTGCGGCTTAAAATCGACCGGCAGGGACTTCAACATCGGGAGCCTTGATTGCCTCGACGCAGCCCTGAGCCAAGCTTTGTGTTCTTTTTAGAGTGGGCGGCAGCTGCCGTCAAAGGCAAAGATGCTGGGATAGTACAGTTGAATGTCGAAGGTCTCACCAGTGCTAGGATATCCATCATTGAGCAGCTAGCATACGCCAACCAAGCGACTGTCATACTCCTGCAGGAGACACACTGCGAAACAGTGGAGAAACTCGCAATACTGGAATTCACACTAGCCACTTTCACACCAAGTTGTAAATATGGTCTGGTCACTTTCATCAAAGATGACACAGATTGGGCTATAGAAGGGAAGTCTGCAGAAGACTCAGATCTGGAATGGCTTGCAGTGAAGTTCCAGTATGTCACCATCATCAATGTGTACAAGCCTCCCCCAGTGTGTCTGGCTACAACATCCATACCAGTGTTCACCCCTTCTTGTGTGTACTCAGATGATTTCAACTGCCAATGGGGCTATTCAAGATGTAATAGTGATGGAAACAGCCCAAAAAGGAAGAAAGATTCTAAGGGGAGTAGGAGGCAACCGTGGCTGACAAGAGAAGTTAGGAATTGAATAAAACTAAAAGAAAAGATGTATAACACAGCAAAGAGTAGCCAGAAGCCAGAGGATTGGGAAACTTTCATAGGACAACAGAAGGAAACAAAACGGGCAATACGGGCTGAAAAGATGAAGTACGAGGGGAAAGCTGGCCAGGAATGTAACGAAGGACAGTAAAAGCTTCTTTAGATATGTTAAGGTTTAAATAATAGCAAAGTCAAATGTGGGTCCCTTGAAGGCAAACACGAGTGAAATTCTTATGGGGAACAAGGAAATGGCAAAAGAGTTCAACAGGTACTTGGGATCTGTCTTCACTACGGAAGACACAAACAATCTCCCAGAAGTACGGGAGGACAGAGGATCTAAGGGGGTCGAGGAACTGAAAGAAATTTTCATTAGGTGAGAAATAGTATTGGGTAGGCTAATGGGACTGAAGGATGATAAATCCCCTGGGCCTGATGGTCTGCATCCCAGGGTCCTCAGGGAGGTGGCTCTAGAAATAGTGGACGCATTGGTGATCATTTTCCTATGTTCAATAGATTCAGGATCAGTTCCTGTGGATTGAAGGATAGCTAATGTTATCCCACTCTACAAGAAAGGAGCGAGAGAGAAAACGGGGAATTACAGACCAGTTAGCCTGACTTCAGTGGTGGGAAAGATGCTGGAGTCGATTAATGAAGAGGTAATAATGAGGTTGGGCCACCGTATTCGTCTACCTGCTCGCTTTCATTCCTCCAGTTCTTGGGGGGGGGGGGGGGGGGGGGGGGGTGTCGTCATGTGGCGCCATCTGGTGGTTGAGCCACTTATTGATCGAACCCTTGTCAGTAGAACTGGGATGGTCACATGACTGAGTTTGGCGGAAGTTTGCAGTGAAGATCGTCATCAGTCAACGAGTGTGTCCTACAGCAACAGCAGGGACCTTGCTTGAACTGTTACTTAACACTCGTGTTTAAAAGCTGTATTGCCAATAAAGATAGTTTTATTCACAACGTGTGAATTACTATAATGTGCAGTTTTACACTTTTGAACATACCAGCAAGTATTTTGGATGTTAGAGGAAACCAAAGCATCCAGCAGGCAGGAAGAAGATGCAAACTCCATCCAGATTGAGGTGTGGATCAAACCTGGTTCACTGGGGCCTTGAGGTAGCAGCACTAACTGCTGGTGCTCTTTTGTGCAATTCACTATAATAGGATTCATTTGTTTACATGATTTATATTATATTAGCATGGCATCAGTTTTTCTTTAACATGCTTGAGCAATCATTCCAAAAGAATTTTACGCAGCACAGTGGCAAAGGCAGCACAGTGGTATAGCTGCTGCCTCACAGCACCAGAGACCCAAGTTCCATCATGACCTCAGGTGTTGTCTCTGTGGAATTTGCACATTCTGTCAATAGTCAATAGTCAATAGTCTATTTAATTGTCATTTGGACCCCTGGAGGTCCAAATGAAATGCCGTTTCTGCAGCCATACATTACACACAAATAGACCCCAGACACAACATAATTTACATTTTACATAAACATCCATCACATAGCTGCGATGGAAGGCCAAAAAAACTTATCTCTCCACTGCACTCTCCCCCCCCCCGATGTCAGAGTCAAAGTCAAAGCCCCCGGCTGGCGATGGCGATTGTCCCGCGGCCATTAAAGCCACGCCGGGTGGTGCGAGGTCGCACACCGGGTCTTGGTGTTAGAGACCCCGGCGTGCGCTCGCAGAGTCCCGCGGCCATTCCAAGCCGCGCGGGGCAGTGATGTAGGCCCCGCTCCAGGAGCTCTTCGACCCCGCAACTCGGGCGGGAGAAGTCGCCGTTGCAGGAGCCCTGAAAAGCGGTCTCCCTCCAGGGAGCCGCGGGCTCCCGGTGCCGCCGTCTGCAGACCCGCAGTAGCAGCCTCCGCATCAGCAGCAGCAGCGGCAGCGCTCCTCCACCGCTCCGGTCGCGGCCAGCTCCGCGACGGTGAGGTGAGTCGGCACCAGAGTCCCCGGCTTCTTCCTGTTGGAGGCCGCTCCTCGTTGCAGCCCCAACGACAACTGAGACCCCACGAGAAAAGGTCGGGTCTCCAGTGCAGGGAGAGATTTAAAAGTTTCCCCCTCCCTCCCACCCCACCCCCCTCCCCCACACACACACCCCCCAACATAAAATAACAAAAACTACATATAAACATAGACAAAAAATAATAAAAACGCGGACAGGCTGCAGAGGCCGCTGCTGACCAGAGTCGCGCCGCCTAACTTCTGTGTGACCGTGATAGTGATTCAGACATCAGGGTCAGGGCTGCGGGCATGTGGTCAGCGGAGGAGTCCAGAGCGCTGGTATATTTTCTACTATCTTTAAAGTTATCACGTTCACCATATAATTAAAAAAAACAGGGAAAAAAATTGAAATGAATGTGTTTTGGTATAGGCAATATCCCGAGTCCAGAAAAATCTGCTACTCTGACACCACACAAGCCTCAAGCATGCTGGTTTATCAGAGTTTGACTTTAATCCTGTCACCCCTCTTGCATTTATAAAGTACCTTAGCCTTTTCTTGAATCTTCGAGTAGTCTTTGCCTTCGTAGTTTCTTTCTGCCTTGGATATGCTTATCTTTTATTTCTGCTACCTTGAATATTTCTGCTACCTTGAATATTCTCAAAATCTGGAGATCACATTAAAAATGATAAAATGTCAATACTCCAGATGTATATCAGTTATTTTTTGTTGCTTTAATGTATCCTTAAGGTTATTATTTCTTTCAATAGATCCCAATATGCTTATGCCTGCAATAGCGTTTTTCCACCAGTAGATGGTGCAACTGTAAGGTCAGAAGGGTCCAGAGACGAGTTGGGACAATGCCACCTTATGCATCAAATGATGCAGGTAGTGGAATATATTGGAAATGTGGAGATGTAATACGGGTTGTACAAGCTCTATAATTTTTTATTTCTGTAAGTGCAGCAGGGGTTGTTGGTTAGTTACGGTCGGGCACCTGTGACTTCAAACCCACCCAGATGGTTGAGATGATGAAATCATCCCACTGAGTCCAAGCCAATCATCGGTCACCTGTTCTCACTTGTTCTATGTTATCCCACTTTGACATCTATCCCCTACACACCAATTTACAGAGGCCAATAACCGCACATTTTTGGGATGTGGGGGGAAATCGGAGCACCTGGAGAAATACACGGAGGACATGCAAACGCTGCATGGTCAGCACTCGAGTTCAGGAATTAACCTGCGGTCTCTGACACTGTGAAGCAGCAACACTAACAGCTGCACCGCTGTGTGTGCATCCTTTTTAGCACCCTCCTCAATTCAGGGGCAATTATGGGTGAACAATAAATAATGATAATGCCAGTAATGCTTTTGAATGAATAACATTCATAGAAAATAGGTGCAGGAGGCCATTTGGCCCTTCGAGCCAGCACCGCCATTCATTGTGATCATGGCTGATCGTCCCCTATCAATAACCTGTGCCTGCCTTCTACCCATATCCTTTGACTCCACTGGCCCCTAGAGCTTTATCTAACTCTCTCTTAAACATTCAAAACATAGTTTGAGAATGGTCCATGTCCATCTTTTTTCAGTAACTGAAAGATTCAGTGCAGAAAGCAATGTATTATTTGTTTTAATACGCATAATACACAACCATTATTTAGAGTACTTTTTGTTTTTTGTGTCTTTTGATGTCTTACTTACCTTTCACCATACCTGCAGTTCAATCTAAAAACTCCTTTTCTGGATGGATAATACTTATACACTGAGCATGTACATTTGATAAGTAATTTCCAACTTGCATCAATTGATTTCTGGGTTGCCTCATTGGGTGCTGATTTATGAGTTTGATTTTTTCCCCAAAAATGTTGAGAAAAGCTGTAAATTACAATCACAGAATTTTATTTCAGGCAAATCTTGTGCTTAAAACATTAATTAACAGCTACTCCATGTTATCCATGGCTTACAAACGAACAAAACCTGTGGTTAAAGCAGCCGTTTGTTTGACAGTTAGAAAACATTGAAAGATTACTTATCAAGACAGAAACAAGGAACTGCAAGTATTAGTTCACATAAATAGACACAAAGTGCTGGAGTAAATCAGCGGATCAGGCAGCATCTCTGGAGAAAGTGTAGAGGTGACATTTTGGGTGAGAACCCTTCGTCAGACTACTTGTGGTGGGCGAGGATGGGGAGAAAGCTGGTAGAGAGCAGAGGCAGGACCAATAGTGATAGGTGAATACAGGTAAGGGAGGGTTCCTAGATTAATTACCAAAATTGGAGAATTTGAATGTTCATATCGTTGGGTTTTCAGCTACTCAAGTGGAATACGAGTGCTGTTCCTCCAGTTTCCATGTTGCCTCCCTCTGGCAATGGAGGAGGCTGAGGACAGAGAGATCAAGATGGGAGTGGGCAGGGGTGTTAAAATGGTTAGCAACTGGGGATCCTGTAGTCCTTGTGTTCGGCAAAATGGAAGCCTCATCTGAGGTTGGTCTCACCGAAGTAAAGGAGGCCACATTGGGAATACCGGATGCTGTAAATAAGGTCAGTGGAGGTGTACGTGAACCTCTGTCTCACTTGAAAGGATTGCTGCCATTCCTGGGTGGATGTGAGGGAGGAGGTATAGGGACACGTGTTACATCTCCTGCAGTTGCAGGGAAAAGTACCTGGGATGGGGGTGGTTAGGTGACACAGAGGTTCACATGCACCTGCTCGAACTTCATCTATGCCATCCTTTCTTTGCTTATCAAGAACATGTTTGATTTTTCTTGGTTGAAATCCCAAAGAGCATTAAAGCAATTTTATCTTTTTTCCCCCTACTTTGACTCCAAATTTATATGTTCTCTCTTTCCTTGATTCATTCTGGTTTCTTATCAAAGATGGATGTCAGGGTAGAAACAAGGAACTGTAGATGCTGGTTTATGTAAAAGGCTGGAGTAACTCAGTAGATCAAGCAGCATCTGTGGAGAACATGGACAGGTGACGTTTTAGATCATGACCTATCTTCAGACTTTTAGGGGAGGGGGTGAAGGTGGAAGAGAGGAGGGGCAGGACAATGCCCGGTAGGTAATAGGTGAATACAGACATGGCAGAGATGGTTGGAACAAGGACTGATCTCAGGGTATTAATGGTGGAACTTACTCTGGCCATGGAGGCCCAGGACAGCAAGGTGGGATTCGGAATGGTAAGGGGGAGTTGAAGTGCTGAGCCACTGGGAGATCGTTGGTTGGCCAGAGTGAGTTCCGCCGTAAATTGGAGGAGCAGCACTTCATATTTCACTTGGGTAGTTAACACCCGTGGTATGAACATTGACTTCTCCAATTTCAGGTAGTGTTTGCTTTCTCCCTACTTCCCTTTCCCTTCCCAGCTCTCCCACAGCCTACTGTCTCCGTCTCTTCCTCGACCCAAAATCTATTCCTATAACCTGTCACCTATTCCTTCGCTCCATAGATGCTGCATCACCCGCTGAATTTCTCCAGCATTTTTGTCAACCTTGGACATGGATAGGGAAGGTTTAGAGGTATATGGGCCACATGTGGGTAAATGGGACTAATTTAGAACTGGCATCTTTGTCAGCATAGCAGTCGTTTGAAGAAGGGCTTGTTGCCTTGCCACATGATATATAATTTATATTTTTGTATGTTGTCTGAGTCCATGTGCCTGTGATGCTGCAGCCAGCAAATTTTTAATTGCACAGTGCAGGAAAGGGAACTATTTTGGACCAAGCAACTCGCTGGGGCAGCACATATATGATGGTTAAGCGTTTGATGACCTAAAACCCTTTCTAGAAGATATTGATAATTCCAGTGTCTTACTGACTAAAAGTCAATGGAGGTTGGCATCACAATTAGAAGCTCTGCTTGCTCACCCTTATGCAGTCACCAAAAAGCTGCAAGCAGAGGATTTAATTCCTAGCACATTCCTATGGCAGTGGAAAAATTTAATATTTCACCTATCCAAAGCTGGAGGATTAATTAATGAAGGAATTGTATCGTCAAGACAGGGTCTGCTACTTGAAAATCAGATCTTGTTAGCTGCTGTCTACGTAGATCCAATGAACCGAATCTTGTTGAGCGAAGATCAAACTACTAAAGCAAAAGAGGCCCTCTGTGATGTTGCAGTTCGGATAAAAGGGCTACTACCTGAAAAGACAGAACCACAAAATGAAGATGGGAGTACCGAATCCTTATCATCTTCTTCAAATGATGAAGTGTCAGATTTTGCAAAATCTATATTACTAAAAGTCTGATCTTGACCACTTCCTGTTCTGTATATTGATTTTAGAAAAAACGCTGCCACTTACGGCTGTGATTTTTGGTCATCTTACTCAGAGTTCCCTTCCGCTGCGCAGGACAGGAGGATTTTTCCCATCGATTTAAAAATAAAAGAGTTATTAGTGTTTAAAAAATGTTGAGATTTTCTCCCCTGAAGGCCATGCCCCTTCCAGAGGGACTATAAAACCCCAAAGTGTTGAGTGCCTTAGTCAGTCTCTGCAAGATGGGGGAGCGAGAGGGTCACTTCTCTCGGTCTGAGCTGTGAATAACACTGAACACATTTCTACTAAACTGTGAGTGGTTTTACTGACCTGTCAGTGCCCTTAATGTGGTTTGAAAATATAATTTGGAAATGCTAAAGCTGTGTTGCCTTTGGTTTGGAAATGCTAAAGCTGTGTTGCCTTTAGTTTGGAAATGCTAAAGCTGTGTTGCCTAATTAAAGTTGCCTTGCCTAATTTAAGTTGCCTTGCCTTCTATATAATTAAGTCTAATCTTGACCACTTTCTGTTTGCGCTTTATATTGATTTTAGAAAAAACACTATCACGTCCAGCTGAGATTTTTGGCCATCTTACTCAGAGTCCCCCTCCGCTGACCAGGTGCCGAGGATTTTTCCCATCAATGAAAAATAAGAGTTATTAGTGTTTAAAAAATGTTGAAATTCTCTCTCCTGTCAATCACACCATGAAGGCCACGCCCCTTCTGGTGGGAGGGGGAGGGACTATAAAACCCAGAAGTGTGGGCGTGGCTCAGTCTCTGCAATGGCCTTGCACCCTGCTTGAAATGGTATGAAACTGCACTTGAATTTGGTGGCCTTGCACCCTGCTTGAAGTGGTAAGAAACTGCAAAATTTGGTTGCCTTGCACCCTGCTCGAAATGGAATTTCAAGGAATAGCCATGAGTCAACTGTCAGCCCACCAGCCGTGAGTGAGCTGCCTGCCCAAGACTCCATTCGGCCCTCAATGTCCATACCAGCCAGCTGGCAAGCAGTACCTTCAGCCCACAACACCCATACTAGTGCTCCAGAAAGCCCCCTCCCCCCCCACTGGCCACCAAGTATTGGAATTGGTGGAGAGGTGGAATATTGCGTTGGGGGACCAGCCCTCCCGTGTGATGCTGGGACCCAATGGGTCCCACAGTCTAGTATTTAGATAAAATTGAACAGTCGAGAGTAAAGCGTTCCTGTTTAAACTTGCGAAGACACCCTTTTGATGTTAAACTAATGGAATTTAAGCAAGAATTTCTTGGTGGTTTAAAAGTAGAGAAAAATAATCGCTCATCTTAACTTACAGTACAAGAAGTCATCCTTGCTTATCTCGAAATAGTAAAAAATTGCAGCTATGATAGTAACAGCCATACCACCCACTCGGATCAACGTGGAGAGACTATTCTCTGCACTGAAAATAATTAAATCAGATTTAAGGGTTTCAATGAAAGTGGATCTGGCAGAAACAATTCTGTTCCTAAGGACAAGTATTAATACATTTTAGCTATGTACTTTTGTGGCAAACTTAACTACCTGCATTAAGTTTTAATTTCTCTTGCACGTGATAAAAAATTTTGGTCATAATTTAGCTCATACCTGTGTCTTTAGTTTAATAAATTTTGGAGTAATGCTTTTCTAATTTTGATTTAATTCAATGGAATTTTAATTTTGTCAAAGTCCTATATGCTTTTTTTTCTATTTTAGCATAATGAATCATATTTCTTTTCCAATAATAAACTATAAAAAAGCCACAATAGCATAGCTACAACCATTAGACTCAAAACTTTAAGGACATGGGTTTAAAAGGTAGCCTGATGATTCATGTAGTTCTTATGAAATGCTATCTTGTGTAATGTCATCATAGCAGATTTAGAATTATTATACCTAGGGGTCGGGGTCGGAGTCAGATACACAAGAAATCAAGGAGACGGATGTTTTGGGTATCGACTCCACAGACCTGATGAATGTTGGATCTATCCAGTGCTAAATCTATCCTTCATTCATTGCAAGTCAATACTATGAATAGCTCACACTTATGTTCATTTAATCAGATGCTGTGGACTTCAGGCACTGTGCCCTTTCTCTAATTGTTATTTAACCTTGCTGCTTGCTAGATAATTTGAGGAGAAGGCAATACCTGGAAAGATGGCGCCAAAGCCAGGGGACTCTTTGTGTGCTGGTCCCAGAAGGGGATCTGCTATCATACATTGCAATCACTTTATTCTTTCAAATCTTTATTTCCACAGCAGCACTTCTTCTGTACACTGGGGATGGCTTGATTGTAATGTATTGTCTTTTCGTTGATTGGCTAGCACGCAACAAAACATTTTTTTCACTGTACCTCGGTACACATGACGATAATAAACTAACTAAAAAGTCAATCACACAAGCTCCACATGAGGTCAGGATCAAACCCAGTTCTACCAGGTGCACCACAGTGCTGGTCAATTGACAGATAACTTTTTCGGATCAGCATCCTTTTTCTTGCTTCCGTAAAAGACATCAGTGAACTAGTTGGGATGATGAAAATACAGGAATTTTGTGATCACCATTGTTAATTTTTATTCTAAATCAACGATATTGGCACCATAATATAACCATTCTGCTGTGCAGCACCAGCTACCAGCAGGTGGCCAGGTGCACCATATACAAGAAACGCTGCAATTGCTTAGAAACCTGTTGCCGTGACCAAATGAAGGGCTGAAACTAT
This sequence comes from Leucoraja erinaceus, assembly GCF_028641065.1. Taxonomy (NCBI): domain Eukaryota; kingdom Metazoa; phylum Chordata; class Chondrichthyes; order Rajiformes; family Rajidae; genus Leucoraja; species Leucoraja erinaceus. Next base: position 13,731,481 of record NC_073393.1, on the reverse strand, counting down.
CAAAGCATTGCTATACTTAAACATGACACTCCACTCACATGATTTTCTGATTCACTAGTTGCAGATAGCTTAAGCATGCTCATTTTCCACACCTCAGTTACTAGAATATCTTGCCAGGTTTCTGATGTTTCCGTTATAACTGTGAAGATTTAACTGAGGAGCATAAAACAGGAAGACCTGCCCGACAGGTCAAAGAAAACAAACCTAAAATGTCTTTCCAGATGAAGCAGTGATTCACTTGCACTTCTTCCATTCTAGTATTCGGTGTTCACAATGTGGTCTCCTCGAAGCCAAATGCAGATTGTACTCAGTCTGCAGGGGTGATCCTGAACTTGATATCTGAAGAAGTGTTCCAACCCAAAACATCACCCATTCCTTTTCTCCAGAGCTGCCTGATCTGCTGAGTTGCTCAGGTTATGATAATGACTCAGGCCACAGAAGGAACTGCAGATGTTAGGATCTTGAGCAAGACAAACTTTTGGTTACGATAATGGTTTGACTTTTTTTCTGCTGGGCATGTCTTCCTGCTCTGTAATTCACAACTTCTACATCAGACCTCCTACAATCTTCTGACTATGTTCTCACTCTCTCATTGCTCCAGATAACTTTTAAGGCAGGAGTGGCACAGCTGGTAGAGCGCCAGAGTCCGGGGTTATTCCTGACCTCAGGTGCTGTCTGTGTGGAATTTCCGCCGGTTCCTCCCACATCCCAAACTCATGTGGGTTTGTTGATTAATAGGCCTCTGTAAATTGATCCTTGTGGGCAGATAGTGGATGTGAAAATGAGATAACATAGAAATAGGTTGATCGATGGATGGCATACATTCGGTGTGCCGAAGGGCCTGTTTTCATGCTGCATCTCTAAATACACAAGAGACCACGACTCATCTACAGATATTCCCTCACCCACCGAGTTCCTCCAGAAACCTGTTTCTTTGCATGTTTGCAGCTTATCCCCATGGAGTTTTTTTAAAATCTTATCCGAGATGTAACCACCCCCTTCTCCTTTCCCCCCCTACAGTTCATCAAGATTCTGACGAAGTGGCTTCTTCGTTTAGAGATACAGCGGGGAAACAGGCCCTTCGGACCGAGTCTGTGCCGATCAGCGATTCCCACACATTAACACTATCCTACACACTAGGGACAATTTACAACGAGGCCAAATAACCTACAACCCGCCTTTTGAGTGTGTATGCAAACTGGAGCGCCCAGAGAAAACCCACGCGGGAATAATGTACAAACTCCGCACAGACAATACCCGTAATCAGGATCGAGCCCGGGTCTCTGGCGCTGTGAGGCAGCAACCCTACCGCTGCACCACCTTCTCCGGACGCCCTCTTCCCACAGTTGCGGCCTAACCTGCTGAGTTTTCTCAGTGTTTTTCTGCTTTTTTCCTGTCTGCCGGCCCTCTGCGAGAAGCGCCAGGGCGGATGCAGCAACTGGCTGCTCCAGGCGTTGCAAACCCGCGCCCCGTGTGGCGGCACCGAGAACTGCCTCCGTCGGCTCGGTTCGGCCCCCTCCCCCAACGTGATCACGTCACCTCAGCGGGCGACTCCAATTGGCCCACAGCGCCGTTAGACCAACGTGCCCGTGGCGGTGGTTGGCCCGGGTCGGTGTCAATCACCCGGAGGGGGCGGGCCGTCCCGAGGGGTTGTCAGCGAGCGGTTGTCAGCGCTGCTCGAGCGTCGTTGGAGCCGCTGGGAGGTGAGGGTCGAGCTGGGTCTGACCGGACTGCACCGCTTCGGCCTCTTGTTCACGGGCTTCGTGGTAATGTCCGATTGATGCCGTGCGCTTGCAGTCTATGGGGACGCGGGCCTTGTTATTGCCCACTAGTTAAAGGGACTGCTCGGGGACTGGGCGCTTTAGGCCCTCGGAGGGAGGGAGAGCCAGCCAGGCTGGGGGCTTGAACCTCCTGCCTCGCTGCTTTCTGCAACCTCTCTCGTTGCAGCTGATGCTGCGATCGAGAGAGGCCTTGTCGGTTCATGAGCCCGGTGGTGTTGGTGGCAGCGGCGGCTACAAGGAGGGTTTCGGCCTCACAATGACCCTCCTTGTGTCCCTTACTCTTGTTGCTCAGGCAGGGCAGTTAACTGCACAAGGCGGTGCTGTATTTATTGACCATAGTTTTTTAAAAGCAATATTGTTCATTTGTTGCGATACTTGCGGTTCGTTATGTTAACCAACGCTGCAAAAAAAAAAACGTGCCTATTTAAAGAAAACAAAAAGGGGCAATAATCACGTGTTTTGTGTTTTTAATATTAGTAAGATCTATGTTTTATTTTATGACGAATGAATGGCGGTTGTAATGAAAACTGCAACACGAAATACATAATCTAGGTGATTGGTTGTGCTTTGAAACTTTCAAGGGTCGGCTCCCAGCTGTTTCTAGAGCTGACATGGAATGAATTCAGTTGTGAAATATATTGAGGTACAACACTATCTACTGTGTTGCTACAAGAACAAATTGGTGTTAACCACTTTTTGCATTTTTTGGTTTTTGCCTCCAGACCACCAATTTACTTATCTCATTTAGAATGGTAAAGGTATCTTGTGTATTTTTACTTCCTCTTAAAAGAATTATCTCATCTATCTATATTACTAAAAACTCTTCTCTTGTTTGTGTGTGTGTATGTGTGTCATCTGGGCACAATCTGGTTCATTCCTATTTTCTTCCAAATTCTAGGCCACAGCCTTCCCAGTTTCACACATTCTACTCGCATTTTTCCCGTCGAGGTAGTAAACATCTTCCTGTCACATTCCCACCTATATTTCTGAACTTTTTAATTGTTTAAAGTTTTAAAAACAGCCCGAAAACTTGCCCATTTCTGGAAAAAAAAACGATTGACATCACAATGCACTCGCAAGGCACGACTGGACACTCCGGGAAGGAGGGGCATTCCAGCGTCACGTTGTGGCGGCTGCTGACGTCCGGTGGGGAGGGTGGAGCTGGAGTGAGGGCCGAGCTCGGGGCTTGGGATGTGGTTGTGACCGGGGCCGAGAATGAAGCTGCCACTGTAACCAAGGACGAGCCTGGGTCCGTGGTCAGGGACGAGCCCGGAGATGACGTCGTAGCCTGCGCTCTAGCCCAGGCGGTGGCCGAGCTAACGGCTGGAGACAACAGCCAGGTCCGGATCGAGTACGAGAACCAAGCCGAGTTCCAGGCCCTGGAGCTGCTCTGTGACCTGGTTAGGTCCTGGGGCAGGGAATGGGAAATGAGGAGGTGGGGATGGGGTGGTTGAGGGAGATGCCGGGAAGGGGGAAGGGATGTGGAGGAGGGAGCTGCTCCCTCCCTATCTACCTTCACCCCTCCTTCTCCATCTCCACCCCCCCCGTCCCTCTCCACCCCCTCGTCCCTCTGTTTGGCACAGATTTGGTGTGCCGAAGATCCTGTTTCCGCGCTGTATCTCTAAACTAAACTAAATTCTCATTGTCATTGTTCAATCCTCTCTCCTCTAATTCTGGCCCACTTGTAAAAACATTTATTTTTGTTTTTCTCCTCCTGGACCACCCCTTCATCCAAAATGCTACATTTTCAATGTTACAAGAAATGTAACACCCCGTTGCCTGTCAAAGACTTGGGCTGCTGGTAGTGCTGAAATTTCCAATGTCTGGCCCAAAACCAAAATGATTGACTATGCCATTGTTACAGGCCGTCTGGGGTGTGTTGGGTTTGTACAGTTTTAAAATTTCTTCAACTATAACATCCCTTTGCTGTTCTCAATTTATTCTCTTAATTAATTCAATCGGTGTAATACAAGTTCCTGGTGTCTGACATTTGGGGGCTATTATGTTTTATAAAAATGTAATATTTGTGTTGTATCTATATGGGCTTTGATCTGTTTTTACAATGCAAATTAAAGATTTTAACATTTTCTGTCAGTAATCTCACTTCTAGTGGTTGGTTATTTTTTTTCAGTAGTTGTTGAGAATATTTGGTACTAGTAGCTCTCAAAAATACCTTCTCCTCTTGGTCGGCAGTGATAACTTTTTTTTCCCCTCACTCAACTTTTCACCAGATCAGGACAACAGAACTTTGACAGACAACGATTATCAACATTAGAATTGTATGGAAAGCAATAGGGCAATTGGAATTAAAGAAATGAATGGAATCGCAAGAAACTGCAGATGCTGGAATCTTGAGCAAAACACAAATTGCTGGAGGAACTCAGCAGCTCAGGCAGCACTGTAAGTGGATAATTCAGCACTAAGCTACTCAAGCGGAGAATGAGGTGCTGTTGCTCCAGTTTGCATATGGCTGCATTCTGGCAATGGTGGGGCCAAGGACAGAAAGATTTGTATGGGGAAGGAGCTAAAATAGTTAACAACTGGAAGGTCCAGCAGGTCTTGGCGGGCAGAGTGCGAGCGCCTGGTCTCGCTGATGTAAAAAAGGCCTCATTGGGGGCATCGGCTGCAGTAGATGAGGTTTGAATAGGTACATCTGAACATGTCTCACCTGGACGGGCTGCGGGGATCATTGGTCATAGAACCATACAGCTCAGAAATAGGCCGCTCAACCCAACTTATCCATGCTGACCAAGATGCCCCATCGAAACTAATCCCATTTGCATGTGTTTGACCTACATGCCTCGAAACACCTCCTGTCCAATTGTCTTTTAAATGTTGTTTTTTACCTGCCTCAACTATCTCCCCTGGCAGCTTATTCCATATTCCAACTATCCTGAATGCAGTATTCCAAATGCCGTCTCATTAACGTCTTGAACAATTGTAACACAACGTCCCAACATCTATACGCAATACCTTCACTGATGAGAGCCAATCTACCAAAACCTGCCTTCACCCTATCTACCTGTGACACCACTTTCCGGGAACTATGTACCTGTAGATCCCTGTGCTCTGCAATATTCCCCACGGCTGTCATTCACTATGTCCTGGTTTGACTTGCCAAAATGCAACACCTCGCACTTTTAGCATTCCTCAGTCGATCACGGTGCTACTATAATTTTTGTTAACTATCTTCACTGTCCTTTGATGGAAGTGAGGAAGGATGTGAAGGGCATGGTGTTACATGTGTATTTTCAGGGAATACGGGGAGGGAGGCGAGTTTGGTGGGAAGGAGCAATGCGTTGCAGATGGAGTGGTTTTTATGGAAAGGGGTGGAGATGTGATTGATAATGTTGAGGGTAGAGTAAATATTGCAGACTGATGTGTTGGATGTGGATGTTGGTATGAAATGTGAGGACGAGGAGAACTCTACCCTTGTTCTGTGTGGGGGGGGGGGGGGAGAGGGTTGAGAGCAAAGAAAGGGGACAGATGAGACGTGTGAGAATTCTATCCACATTGGCATGGGGAGAACCATGTTCACTGAAGAAACAGGAAATCTCTGGTGTTCTAGACTGGAAAGTCCCATCTTGAGAGCAGTGCAGAGGAGGTGGCGAAATTGAAGGCAAGGGAATAGCATTCTTGAAACGAAGCAGGGTGGGAGGGGGTGTAGTCAAGGTAACTGTGGGAGTCGTCAGTTTGTAGAAGACGTCAGTCTGTCCCCTGGACCGACCCTCTTCAAACTTTGTCGACTGCATTCCATTCTCCCTGTGTGGCCTCCTTTACACTGGCGAAACTAAGTGTAGATTTAGCAATTATTTCTCTGAACACTTGAACTCGCGTCGCCCTGGATCTTCGAGTTGCTAACCATTTTAACATCCCATTTCCATAGTGTTTTCTGCCCTTGGCCACCTCCATTGTCATTGTGCGGCCACATGCAAGCTGGAGAGACAGCACCTCGTATTCTGCTTGTGCAGGATGTTGGGTTCTCCAACTTCAAGTAATCACTTGGCGCACCCTCTCTTCCATGCCCCCATCATGCTCTCATTGATCCCATCATCTCTGAACCTTGCTCTTTTTCCCCATCTTTGCACACTCATCTCCCATCCATTGAATCCTTCATTTTCCTTTTGTCCCATCTTTCCATTCTCTCCCCTGTCTCCTTCCACCCTCATATCTCCCTCTAGCGTTACATTTCGCTCTTCCTCTCCTTATTTGACACCCTTTTTCACTTCCAGCCTTTGTCACTTACTTCAACCATCTGCCTATCACCAATCCCCCCCCCCCCTGCCCCCCCCCCCCCCCCAACGTGTATCCACCTATCACTTAAGATGGACACAAAAAGCTGGAGTAACTCAGTTGGTCAGACAGCATCTCAGGTGAAAAGGAATAGGTGAGTTTTCAGGTCGATACACATATTCAGACTAGCTCCACCTATCACATGCCCAGCTTTGTCCCACACCCACCATTCTTTTCAGCCTTCACCCCCTCTCCCCACTCCTCTGCCTGAAGAAGGGTTCTAACCCGAAACATTGCCTGTCCATACCCTCCCAAGATCCTGCCTGAGTTTTTGAGTATCTCAAGCTCAAAATAAATGTGCAGTTTCCCCTCTTTTTATAATTCATGAATGTCTATTTTAATTCTTTTTGGAAAAGGTGGTTAGAAGGTTTTTGTTTTGCAATTAATTTCGATCTAGACTTAGAAGTGAAATATTTTTGGATCTTTTTAACAGTTAATATTAGTAACATTTAACAGTTTAATTATCCACAAAATACGCACAGATTTAATAAGAGCATAGCAGTTGTCTCCTGGCTTCTGCGAGAAAAGTTTGCTGCTCTTGCAACTTGAATAGCTTGCTAGCCCACTGCTGAAGTAAATGGACTGAGTTTAGACCAGATAGGTTAAGGATGGCAATAATTAACTTAGTTTCTATGACCAATCTTGCAACTTTTTTTTCCTGTAGTTGTGGTTTGCATACTACATGTTTTATTTTTTGCTATTGACTGTTATACTCACTTTTTTGATTTCAGGTCCAGTACCATAACTCCTGTATCCAAGTATTGGAGTTATAAATTAAGTTTTTGTTTGTTATCTATGAGTAGAGTATTATGCTTGCAGACATGTTTTGCTGCTGCAAGTAAGCATTTCATTGTACCATTTTCGATGCGTATGACAATGTAGCATTCTTGATGTACTGCAGATAATCTCCGGAGGGTTGGGAAACTGGAACTGGCTTGTTATTAGATAATAGTTTTAACATTGGGGAGATTAGGGCCAAAACATACTTTGCCATGATTTGTGTAAGTTTTTCTGTTTGATTTTCAGCATCTTTTTATTTAAATGTGGGTGCAATCTGGAGTGAAAAAAAATCTTGGCCAAGTGATTTATGGGGATGGTAAATTACAACAGCTCTTAAAGTAACCATCTGTTAATCATTATTTCCTTGGCTGCTGTCATTGCCAAGTGGGTGAGGCATTTCTGTCCTGTTCAACAGGATGTGAAGGTGTGAGCCATTCTGTTATTAATGAACTTTAGAAATAATGGATGTTTTCAGGTGTTGTAATTTTAACTTTTGTCCACATAGCTCAAAGTGGGGAAGAGTATAATTGCAAACAACCTTCTTGCAACCTTTTGGACATCTTCGAGTCACTGTTGTAATCTATGAGTGAACTTTTTGTTTTGCTACACAAGCTCATGTAATTTCAGGTTGAATAAAAGTCTTTGCTTTCCATGCTAAGTTCAATGGGCCAGTTGCTTTTTCTTTTAACCCACTGTGGTTCAACGTTACGCCTTGAGTCCTCTGATTGGGATACTATACTTTCCTGCTTGCTTCTAAGTAAACAAATGATCTCTGATACAGTAAACCCTCGTTATAACGGACCGGGGGTGGGGGGGAGGGGAGGGGGGAATGGTGTCTATTAATGCTGATTTTCCACTATAACTGGGTACGGTATTATCATTATGCAAGTAGTAGAAACAAACAACTGCGGCTGTCAGTTAATACACAAAGAACATAAAGTGTTTTAGTAACCTTGAATATTCTCCAGCATCTCTGGAGAATATTTTGGGTAGAGGCCCTTCTTCAGACTCGGTCTGGAACTGGGCCTGGAATCCTAGTGAGTTGACAGCCCCAGCCTGCTGGTGGCCAGGGGATTGGTGAAATCAATTGTCATGGCCCACGGGCAGCTGGAGTGCAGGTGAGGATCAGCGGTGGCAGCAGCAGAATGATAATTGATATGAAATCAAAGACTGTTCTTCTAAAGGGGATGTCCCACTGCGGCGATCTAATCCGCGAGATCAGAAGAGTGTCTTCGACCTTCAAGCTCGAGGGCACTCGCCTGGAAAACCTTGAGCTGGATCGACTGTCAGCGATGAAACCGCGAGCTGGATCGACCGACCACACACACACAAACACATTGCAAAGGCCGGGGAAAGCGGGGGAGCGCTGTCTGAAATGCACACCCGCGATGAACAGAAAGGTAAAAGACAGCTGCACAGTGCACGGTGAGACCTTTAGAGAGCCGGTCGGTTTTCCTTGGTCCTGAACACTCCAATGAGCCAATTAAAATGCCCGATCAGCGAAGGAGATTGCCTACTGCTGCCCTCGACTGCCTGTAACCACATAGTGACCCCACTCCACTGCACTACGAGTTAAAAAGAACCCTGCCAACCAATTGTTACTCGCGGAAAATATTTCAACATTCCAAAAAAATTTCCATGACCAAACTGTATGCGGGAACTTCCCTCGAGCATGAAGGAGAATTCCAGTGACCTCATAGGACCTCCTAGGACCATGTGTCGACCATGCTGCGAGTTTGAGTCGAGGGCAAACTCTTCTAAACTCACAGATTAGGTAGCCGTAGTGGGACAGCCCCTTTAAGCTTTTAAATAACTAGTTCGGTCCCAGCTGGCGAACTACTTTGGTGCCATTCTATTAAACCTATTTGGTACTATCTCTCAGACTAGTCTTTTGGGGCAATTCTGGGTATTTCAAAGGGATTGTAAAGTGGGAGAGGTTTTTAAGATGGCACCAAAGTAGTAGAATTTGCTTGTCCTGCAGATGCTGGTTTAAATCGAAGGTAGACACAAAATGCTGGTCACTCAGCGGGTCAGGCAGCATCTCTGGAGAGAAGGAATGAGTGACGTTTCGGGTCGAGGATTGGTCAGACTGAATTTGCTTGTCCTTTTTATAGCAGAGATAATTAAAAAGATGTAATAAAATGTATTTAAAACCCTTGAGAATTTCAAGTAATTGGAGGGTATCTTTTCATCGAAGGAGGGTCAGAAACTAAAGGGTAATGATTTAAGTTAATTGGCAAACAAAGACATGTAAGGCAAGGATAGTGAAGACTTCTTTTAATTTGCAGTTATAAAAACTTGGATGTACTGTTGGAAGCTGAATCATCTTTATGAAGCATCTGGCCCATTCTCTTGTAACTAGGTGTAGGGTTGGGACTTCACAACTGATTACAATTGACAGGAATACTGTGCTCCATGAATGCACAGATGAGAAAGCTGAGCACTATTTTGAATTGAAATTATGGCTGTGCAGGATCAACTATTTCCTTTGAATGGTGAGGAAAGACTGTGATGAAGAAGGGCAGGTGTATGATGTTTTTCTGCCTCAATAAGGTGTAAATGAGTTTAAACATATTTAAATTAATCTTAATTATATCTTAATATTTTAATACATTTCACTTATAATCGAACGTGATGTCCTCTGCCATACAAGGGGTTCACTGAACTGATTAGTGTGAGCTTCTTTAGAGTTAAGGGTGGTTTTATATACATTCAAGTGTTGACCCATTCAACACGTTCTGCGACAATAACTCCAAAAAAACTTTCAGTTGAGCTTATAAGACTTGATATTACAACCCCTACTATAATTGGCACCTTCTTACTATCCTGAGTGGGGGTAGGGGTAAAAACTTCATTGGGGTCATCAGGTGGGCACCCTCCTTCCTTGGTGTTTTGTTGATAGGCCCACAACACTTCCAGAGGGCTCACCAGCAACACCTGGCGTCCCAGGTGCGCTCCCCTCCTTTTTACCCCTCTTGCTGGTCATTTTGCAGCCCAGTTGGAGTCCTTCCTCTTCAGCCACAGCCAGTTGCTGCTTCGCTGGGCAGCCTCTGACGGCTTGCCGGAAGGCCTGTCCTCGAACACCCATTCCCTTCAGGAGTCTGGTTGTTGACATGGCTACAAACCCACTACAACCAACCTCTCCAGGGAGCACTTGGGTATGCCAGCCGCGTTGTTCTGCCTCGGCTACTAAGTCGGAATATATTTATGAGATGGTAAAAATTGACAAGACTTTAACATTTTAAGATACCTGACAGCTTGATTTAGTTAACAGGTTAATGTATACTTGGAAAGGCAGGGATTATTGGGCACAACCAACACAGATTTGTGGGTGGGAGATTTTGTCTGCCTAGTTTGAAGAGGTAACTAAATATATTGAGGGCAGTGTGTTTGATGTGATTAACATGGATTTCATCGTAATCATACTTTTATTAGACAAGTATGTTTTGCAATTTGATTTGCCATACAGTCATACCAATAAAAAGCACCAATTGACACAAAATACATTTTAACATAAACATCCACCACAGTGACTCCTCCATATTCTTCAAGTTCAATCTCTTCCCTTCTTTGTCCTCCCCGAGCCTTCTGTTGACGGGACGATCTTGGCTCCTGTAGCCGGCGGTTGGGCCCTCCGCGTCGGGGCGATCAAGCTCTCGCATTGGGGAGATCCCGGCCCCCCGCGACAGGCGATCGGACCCCAAGTCAGGGTTGGTCAAACCTCTTACGACTTGGAGCTTCCCGACATGAGTCTCTACCCAAGACTGCGAGCTCCTCGATGGTGAAATCGCAGGCTGCGGTTGGAGTGTCGATCCCAGGCAAGGGATCGCAGGCTCCGATTGTAAATCCACGGCCCCTGTAATTCTTAGTTTCTAGATTTTTTAAATTTGCTCCTGAAGGCCAATCCCTTTCCTTAGATTTTTCCTGCCAAGATAAAGAGCCTTTCAACAACCATCCTTTAAGCCTTTCTGAATTTTATGCATTTATGCAAGAGAACGTCTCATCTAAACATGTATCAGACACAAAATTTGCAGCTAATGCTGTCCCCATGAGATATTGTCTCCTGTATGTTGATGAGAAATAAAAATCAGTTTATGCCCAAAAGGTCTGAAGAAGGGTTTCGGCCCGAAACGTTACCTATTTCCTTCGCTCCATAGATGTTGCTGCTCCCGCTGAGTTTCTCCAGCATTTTTGTGTATCTAAGCTTTTACTTTTCTCTTGTATACTTTTTTAAATGAGCATGCTGTACATGCTGTGACTGTTGCTACAGAGTAAGTATGCTGTTTGATGGTCTTTGCCTGCCCATCATGACTGGTTTTAGCTAGAAACTGAAATATAATTGGCCGGATTTGCTTGTGCAGTGGTGAGCTGCTTGTGCTTGCTGAAAAAGTGTGAATTTGCCTTTTGCATGTTCATTACTTGAATTACAACCATCTCAATTTAAAGAGTGATAAATCTTCGACTTCTGAATGCTGACGTCTGATAATTCATTAAATTCTGGTCTTGCAAATGGCTTTGTGATCGCCAAGTCTGCTATTCTTGACATTGTTCACAACAAATTGCCCAAATCATCAATTTTTGAGCTATCCAATAAGCTTGTTAACAGTTCCTGGAAATCCTTGAGACGACCATAAATTACTTGAATAGAGTAATATGGTTTCCTCTGGTGAGAGGTTGTAGCTTGAGATTGAAGGTAAAACGGGACTTGCCATGCTGGAGTCAACGTGATCCTAGGTAATGTGTCTAAAGAACTTACCTAGTGCTGGGCCCAGCTGCATGATATCCAGGAAACCTTTGGACTCAACCCAGTCATCAGGGTCGTAAGTGTAAATCTAGGTTTATATGTGAAAGTGTAAACTTATCCCTAATGTTTTTGGAATGGGGTATCGTCAAACCACTGTGAATGGGTGATTGGTGTGGACCCGGGGGGGGCAGAAAGGCCCATTTCCATGCTATATCTCTAAACTAAACTAATCTGCAATCTCTTGTCGTCACTTTTATAATGCCTTTAAGTCTTCATAAGAAAACTTGGCAGGGTAGATATAAGTAATTGCGTACCTTTTGTTGATGTATTGTTTTCTCTTCCACTCAAAAGACTGATCTTTTTCTCATGTCTCTACCATTCCAACAGAATCAGTCAACTGTCAAGCTACACTTGGTGGATTTTCCTCCAGAATTCGCTGCTCCTGCCTCAATCTTTTTTCTTTCTCCCCTCATTTACAAATGGAATCTTCAATCCATGTCCTTCAGCGCTGGTGATTGCAATAGTGGGGTGCCATGGAGAAGAAGCGAAGAAAGAAATGATAGCCTCTGAACTGGGCTGCATTGTTAACAATTCTTTCAATATCATGAAAACAATAGTAGTCTATTTTGCAAACTTTTCTTGCAAATTGAACTCCAATATGAGAACCTTTACAGCAAGGAAAATGAACTGACCCTTGTAAACGCCATAAAACGGATTGGATTTCTGGGTCTTTGGCAACATTTTAGGATTCTGTGACCATGCGATTGGAGTGTGCCTGGCTATTGTTGGTAGTGGTTGTATTGTGCAGTGGGGGACGACTTGGTACAGAATTGCGGAACAAGATTTGTCCAAACTGTACCCATTTGACTCTGAAGTTGGAATACGCCTCCGCTAATGTTGAACATGGTAAGCAAATATTCTAATTTCTCAGTAAGTAACTATTTTAATATTTACGTCAAATGCACAGACACAATGTATTAAAATAGCATATGGTTGTGGATTCGCAGGAGTAAGTGCCTTATTTTTACAGGGTCTGGAGTTGAATGCAAAGCATTTGAATAATGTAACAGTTCACCTGTGAGTATTTAAATTAGAGTGGGGTGATGGGAGGCAAGGATCAAAATAATGCTAGGTAGCTTGAAACCTTTTTGGGCTGGGGAAAAATGGAATTGAGGGAAGCAATGTATCTGGAATTTGGTAATCTACCCCAAAAAGGAAAGGTTTATTTATTTTTGTTGCAGTGTGCTGCACCTTAAAGGTCACAATTGTTTTTGTGGTACTTCGCGCTGCTAGTTTTAGTTTAGTTCAGAGATACAGTGCGGAAACAGGCCCTTCGGCCCACCTTGTCTATGCCGACCAGCGTTCCTGGCACACTAAATTGTGCACAAGGGACAATTTACAATTATATTAAGCTAATTAACCTACAAATCTGTACGTCTTTGAACTGTGGGAGGAAACCGGAGATCCCGGAGACATCCCATGCAGGTCACGGGATGAACGTGCAAATCTGTACAAACAAGCACCGGGTCTCTGCCACTGTAAGGCAGCAACTATACCGCTGTGCCACCGTGCCTCTTTCTCACTAATTCTTGCCCTATCAGGCCAGTTCTCTCAGTAATTATAGTTTATTCTCTTGCAGTTTTCTTGTTTTCCATCACCCTCTTCTCATTCTGTGTATTGGGAATTAGAAGTGGATGTGAACTTCACAGTACTTGGTTAATGCTGGTGGATAGGATCATAGTGACAAAACTAGTTTGTGTATCTGTGCATTAAAATGTTTGATCGTAATGTTTTTACTTCCTAGAGTACATCGTTGCCTTTAAGGGCTACTTCACCGCTACAGCCCGGAGCAAATTTATTTCCAGTGCAATGAAAAATACGGCCGTGGTGGAATGGCGAATAGTTCCTCGTAACAATCCTGCAAGTGACTACCCGAGTGACTTTGAGGTGGTTCAAATTAAAGAGAAACAACGACATACGGTATTAACTTTGGAAGACCATCCACACATTAAACGAGTAACACCTCAGAGAAAAGTCATCCGCTCCCTCAAATTCACTGAGAGTAAGTAAAGTAAACAACTAACATTGAACCAAATTAGCAAAAATAATAGAAAACAATAGTGGCAAATGCCCAGGATTAGATAGTTCCAATTCCACCACTTAAAGGAAGTTAATTTGCTCCCTGTAGCCGAGGCTCTGGAACTCTGGCCTGGCCAGATCTAGCAGATCCGTTCTCATGGCTGACCTCGGAAGCCAACTTTGTGCCGATATCTCGGCTGCCTAGGCAACCGGCTCCAGTACCGTTGGACTCCTCTCGAAGGCCCTGAGCTCTGTTGGACTGACAAAATGAATAATCTGGAAAAGGTGCTGTAAAATCGATGGTGAACCTGTACATCCAAAATTCTTTAGATCTGGGCCAGGATGTGCCGGGTTGTTCAACTATTTAAGCAAACATGGGGGAAGCTGGAAATGTTTTGACTGTTTGGCTATTATTAAGAAATTGCTAGAGATCGTTTAGAATGGATTACTGAGGACTGAAACGTTTCAACTGATTAGAGAATTGAAGTGGGTACATCAAGTCTGATGAATTGGAACAAATGTTTGAAGAGATAATATAATTAGTGGACAGACTTGATTGTCAAAGGATTTCCAAAAAATGTTTGGGAAAGATCTTCAGAAATGACTGTTAAAGGTACATTTTGTGGAATTGAAAGGAATTGGAGCCATTTTGTTAAATGGCAGGAGACGCCAATTGGATTAGGATTTGTACATGTTCGTTTGTAAATCCATTTGGCAAATTTTGAACTGTTTATGTATATTCCTAATTGATGTCGCATTTTTGTCCACAAGACTATCTGACCCATATGCACAGCCTTCATTTCTGACTGGCTGACAAAAAATTGATGTTGTGGTCTTCAAGACCTTGTGACGAGGCATTAGGAACTGCTTTGTTCAATCACGGTTGAACAAGAAATGTATGTTATAAGTCTGGGACTATACATAATATGTATATACATAAATCATTGTCCAATATGGCTTGATATTTTTAACAATCTCTTGATAGTGGTTTTTTTAATTTGTCCAAGTTATGGCCAAATGTCACAGCTTCAGAGAAATTGGAGATCTGGAGGGAGGTGCATTTTGGAGAGCATTTTGAATTGGGTGTGAAAAGGTGAGGGGGGAAAAGGATGAACTTTGGAGGGCCATGGTTGAAAGCGATACAAAAAAATCTAGGTAGTTCTGGTTTGGATGCATTTATAATCTTTCGCTAATGTCTGGGTTCCATGCTGTTGAGGCAGTAATCATTGCTATACATAAGATGACAAATTTGCAGGAATAGTGCATTTTTGAATTGCAGAAGTAACATACCAAGTTTTGATTTGATCTTCCATTGAAATATGTGTGAAAAAATGATGAATGGCCTGATAGAAATCCTAAAACATTATAGATGGAACTGTTTAGAAATTTGTTGCAATTAAGCTTTCCTGTTCTCTTTAGCATCGACTTTAAATGCATTCTCGTTTGTTACAGCAGACCCTGCTCCACCATGCAATGATAGTCGATGGTCACAGAAGTGGCAATCTTCAAGACCACTGAGGAGAACTAGTCTCTCCCTGAGCTCTGGATTCTGGCATGCGACAGGCAGGCACTCAAGCCGACGCCTGTTGAGGGCCATTCCTCGTCAAGTAGCTCAGACGCTTCAGGCAGATGTTTTATGGCAAATGGGACATACAGGTATGTATAAGACATAAGTTATATTGTATCATAATTTAGCACGCAACAAAAAGCTTTTACTGTACCTCATGAAGGATTAACAATCTCATCAGGAAGGCTGGCTCTGTCCTGGCGGCAGGGTTGGATTCATGGGAGGTGGTCATGGAGGGGAGGATGCTCCTCAAACTGCAGAGCATCTTGGACAATACACACTGGTCAACCTGAGGAGTACCTTCAGCAACAGACTGGCTTCACCAAGATGCGTACAGAATGCCACAGGAGATCTTTCTTCCCTGTGGCTATCAAACTGTACAATTCCTACCCCTTCTGTCATGGGGTAGACTGACTCCTCCCCCCCCCCCCAATCTTTGCACATTCCCAATCTTTTACATTTGTCACTTTAATTTCATGTATCTTGTGTTTTATGACTCTTAGCAGATCAATTTCCCTCCTGGGATAAATAAAGTTCTATCGGATTTTATCGTAAGCTGAACTGAACTGAATTTAGGCAATTTGATGTTTGATACAGGTTTATGGCTATTCTTTTTTTGTTAACTGATGCTCAGATTTAACCGTCAATTAAATTTTCAGAATAATTCAAAAATTTGTTTTTGTTGGCGGCAATGATAAATTATTCTTCAATTTAAGCTGTGCAAATTCCAAAGGGTCTTTGTAATGGAAATGTAGTTTTAATGTTCGGTAATGTTCAGTAATGTCTTCAGAAAATCGTTACTTGAGTAACTATATTTGGAAGCATGTAAAGACACATTTGGTTGCAAGGAACTCGTTAACCATATGTACATTGGAAATCTGACCTGAATCTAATTTTGACTAGCATATTGGTCTTGGCTTTTAAAAGGTGTTTTACGCTGTACTAATGCTTTGTTTAAAGAGTGATTTGAGCACAAGCAGAAGTCATTCACATATTGTGAACCCACAGTTGTGAAAGCTGCTGATAAAGTAACCAAGTATTTTGAATTTAGTTAGGTTTGGATGTTACATATCTCTTCCACATTCTTTTACTAGTTTTTACTTTTCATCGATGGTTCATGGAAAAGGTTCTATTCACATAGCTTGTGTAGTGGCTTAAGTTGTGCTGATTATAATTTCTTCATTAATAATGATCCACTGTAAAACTCTGTGACCTTTAATATAAAATATTTAATGGATCCATCAGTAAATATTAGGTTGCTGATTATTCATGTGTCCCTTCCAGCTGTCTTCAATTCATTCATTTTCATTCTGTTGGTAAAATAGCTAATCTCTATAAACATGGTTAATCCACTTAGTTTAGTTTTAGTTCAGAGATACAGCATGGAAACGGGTCTTTCAGCCCAATGATTCCACGCCGACTGTTAATCACCTATTCACACTATGCTATCCCACTTTCTCATCCACTCCCTACACACTAGGGGGCAATTTACAGAGACCAAATTAACCGACTAACCCATACGTCTTTGGGATCAGGAAGGAAACCGGAGCACCTGGAAGAAACCCACAGGGCGAATGTGCTAACTTCACACAGACAGCATCCGAAGTTGGGATTGAACCCAGGTCTCTTGTGCTGAGAGGCAGCAGCTCTACCAGCTGCGCTACAGTGCTGCCCTTTAGGGAAGATTTAGTGAAGATTATTTTGTGTCAAAATGGGGGTCATTTTATAAAATATGAAATGTACAGAAGTTAAAAAATTGCTCTTGTGGAATTCAAATGTAAATTTTTTTCAACACTCATTTCTTGACAATTGCGCCCTTGATGCATTCAGTAAAATCACAATGTGGGCTGTTTTCTAGGAGTGGAGCATTGGACACCATCCCCTATCCCAAATTAAGGAGTCACCTGTAATTATATGGTGTGTGGAATAAGCAATTAGTTGTCATCTTATCAATGTTTTTAGGCCGAAAGTACCTTTCTTAAAAAAGTTTAATCCTGCACAGGGTCACCTGATCATTGCTGATTCTTTCTAATCCTTTTTCTCTTGTGTTGCAAACCCAGACAAATGAATTATCTTTAAAAATGTAAATTAGTCAACTGTAAATTGCTGCTGGATTGAGAAACTTTAATTGAGCTGAAACCAGTTTAACCGGCGTCTCTAATTTTTTTTAATCCAATTTTGCATCTTTGCTTGTCCCAGAACAGGTGTAATTGACTTTATATTCAAAGTCAGAAATTTGAATATGGGATTTTATGATCTCGTTCTGTTCACCATAGAAATACAGACATAGAAACATAGAAAATAGGTGCGGAAGTAGGCCATTCGGCCCTTCGAGCCTGTACCGCCATTCAATATGATCACGGCTGATCATCCAACTCGGTATCCTGTACCTGCCTTCTCTCCATACCCCCTGATCCATCTAGCCACAAGGGTCACATCTAACTCCCTCTTAAATATAGCCAATGAACTGGCCTCAACTACTTTCTGTGGCAGAGAATTCCACAGATTCCACAGAATTCCACAGAGAGTGCAGTGGAGAGATAAGTTTATTTGGCCTTCCATCACAGCTATGTGATGGATGTTTATGTAAAATGTAATTATGTTGTGTCTGGGGTCTATTTGTGTGTAATGTATGGCTGCAGAAACGGCATTTCGTTTGGACCTCCAGGGGTCCAAATGACAATTAAATTGACTCTTGACTCTCTGTGTGGGGGAAAAAAAACCTGTCATCTCGGTCCTAAAAGACTTCCCACTTATCCTTAAACTGTGACCCCTTGTTCTGGACTTCCCCAACATCGGGAACGATCTTCTTGGATCTAGCCTGTCCAACCCCTTAAGAATTTTGTATGTTTCTATAAGATCCCCCCTCAATTTTCTAAATTCTAGCAAGTACAAGCCGAGTCTATCCAGTCTTTCTTCATATGAAAGTCCTGCCATCCCAGGAATCAGTCTCGTGAACCTTCTCTGTAGTCCCTCTATGGCAAGAATGTATTTCCTCAGATTAGGAGACCAAAACTGTACGCAATACTCCAGGTGTGGTCTCACCAAGGCCCAGTACAACTGCAGTAGAACCTCCCTGCTCCTATACTTAAATCCTTTTGCCTTGAATGATAACATACCATTCACTTTCTTCACTGCCTGCTGCACTTGCATGCCTACTTTCAATGACTGGTGTGCCATGACACCCAGGTCTCGTTGCATCTCCCCTTTTCCTAATCGCCCACCATTCAGATAATTTTGTCACCTCCACTACTACCTTCCATGGGCAACTGTAATGTCTGACTACTTTAGTGGCTATTTAGCGGCTACGTTGCAGTACGAGAGACTTGTGTTCGATCCTGACTGTGGGTGCTGCCTGTGTGGAATTTGTATGTTCTCCCTGTAACCGCGTGGGTTTCCCCCAGGTACTCTAGTTTCCTCCCACACACTAAAGACATACAGGTTTGTAGGTGAATTGGCATCTGTACAACTGTCCGTAATGTGTATGATACTGCTCGTGTATGGGGATCGCTGATCTGCGTGGACTTGGTGGGCCGAAGGGCCTGTTTCCGTCTCTCTAAATCCGTATCTCTAAACTAAACTAGTGGCTACCTGTTTACTTTCATCCCTACCCAGTATTTGAGTACTTTGTTGATCTTCCTTGTTAAGGTTTGACAGATTATTCCTGCTATTTAACATCTATTTGCTTTAAGTTTCATTTTGGTTATCGTCAGGCAATGGTTGTCAAACAAATTGCTGCCTTGCAGCTAGCAACAATAAAGCTCATAGAATCGCATAACATGGGAACGCTCCCTTCAGCCCACTGTCCAGCCAAATCAACAAGCACAAATTTACACAAATCCACTTTTATTTCATTCTCCCCACATTTCTCTCGGATTCTACAACTCCCTTGTACACTAGTGCCAATTGACCTACAAAGCTTTTGGGATGTGGGAGGAAACTAGAGCACTTGGGTGAAAACCCACCATGTCATAAGGAACGTTTGCAAACTCAACATTTGAGATCCTATTCGGTGTGCCCCTGTTGGCTGGTGGTCTGCAATATCCCATCTTTGATATTGGGTAGGTTGGTTCAAATTTCCACCACTGTTGTCTCCTCACTAGCCACAAAGTAATGTTTTAATTGCTTGTGGGTCCTGTATCTGTTTCTTTCCAGGTGATGAGCAATGCCAAACAAAACTTGGACTGCAATTGCATTAAACCCAAGCCATTACTGCATTATGAGCAGTAGTTGGACTCTGCCATAAAAGAAGGAATGTCAGCTCACACTGGGTAGAGGGGAGATAAGTGGAGTGAGGTTCCTGAAAAAGAAATTGCTCACCTTTTCTCCGATGTTTAGCCCATCTTTAAGTTGTAGCTACAGTAACTTGGTTTTTGTGCCAAACAAGGCTATGCTAATTTATATAAAAAAACATAGGAAGAATTGAGTTTTCTGTGAGGATGCTAGTGTTATATTCCAGCAGAATGGGTTTCATTGATTGTCTTCAAAGTGTCACTCATTGAAGAGCCATCAGTCAAATTGTTCATGTTTGCAACTGCCTTGAAGAGAAAAAAGCTTGTCTATAGTTTTTCTGGTATCTGGCCTTTTAATTTTTGAATCCCTTGTGGTGTTACATTTCAAACTAAAACTCTAAAGGCCATACAATGAATTTTTTTTTGTTGAAAAACTTGTTTTCACACATCTTTCAGAGCACTTGTGTATTTTCTATTCCCCGATGTCAGCAAGCTGGGGACACTTTCAGCGCTCATGATAGTCTGCACTCTTCACAGGTTTAGCAGATACTTCAATTAAATGTTTTTAAATCTCTGAATGGGCTCGCCCCGCGTTACCTCTCTGAGCTGCTCCACCCATACGCTCCTGCCCGGTCCCTCAGGTCAGCTGGTCAGCTGCTCCTGGAGGTACCGAGGTCTAGTCGGAGGCTCAGAGGGGATAGAGCCTTCTCTGTTGCTGCTCCGGCACTCTGGAACACCCTGCCGTTGCACATCAGACAGGCCCCCTCACTGTCCATCTTCAAATCCAGTGTTAAAACGCATTTGTACTCCCTGGCTTTTGACCATGCCTGAGGCTTTGCTTCTGTTTGTGGTGTTTTTGATGTTTCTTTATTTTACATGTCTTTTCCTACTATTTCTTTTGATTGTTATTTTTGGTGTGTGTTAACTTTTTTGTCAATGATTAGTGATGTACAGCACTTTGTTGCAGCTATGTTTGTTTTTAAAGTGCTCTATAAATAAAATTATTATTATTATTTATTTATTATAATTAGTCTTTGAGCAAAACGCTTATTGTTACGAATATTCCCAGTTAGCAGAAATGGCTGGCATTGTTTACATTTTAGACTTTAATTATCTTTTAATATTTCTAGGTGCTGGTGTAAAAGTAGCAGTGTTTGACACGGGACTTAGTGAAAAACATCCTCACTTCAAAAACGTGAAGGAGCGGACTAATTGGACCAATGAGAAAACATTAGATGATGGTGTGTACACTGAGTTCTATAAATATCAGCTTTTGGATGCGATTTGTTTCAGTGCTTCACATTGAGAATATTATCTGTGTTATAGCTGAGAAAAAATATTTTTTGAATCTTTGGCCATTTCTTTTCTCTCATGCCTATCAGATGTTTGATTTTTAAGTAAAATATCTTTTTTTAAAATCTCATAACTTTTAAACTTTTTTGTGAATTACATGATTTAAAGGTAATTAAAGCTAATATTTGATTCCAGTTTGTACAAGGTTTGAATAGATTTACAAAGGGGTAAATTCTTATAGGCTTACGACCCTGCTTTGTGAATTATACAGAGATTTTGTGAATTAGTAGCCATTGTTAAATGTGCCGGTAGAGGAGGTGGTTGGTTGATTTCCAAATCTTAAATCGTCATTTTTGTGGCTGATACAACTCCAGTTGGAATGACAAAACAACTTGCCCCCACAGGAATGGGAGCTTCACAAACTGAAATGTTGTGGGTAAGTTGCAATTGCAGGGGACTAGCCACCTCCACTTATGCTCTGCCAGGATCTTGTAGGCAACCATAAGATATATTTTAATAAGTTGTAAGTATCTACTCTTGTATTCACATTGTATCTACTCATTCACATGCCACACAGTACACTTCCTAGTTGAAAGTTGAAGACTAGCCTCGAATCCAAACAAGGCTGCAATTCAAGGCAAATAAGTTTTGGCTAGTCTTAGCTGCAATAGTCAATGTTCTATTTCTGGCAAATTATTAGTGAAATAACATTAATTCTGTGTAGTTAGGAAGTTTATTTTGTTAACTTTATCTGAATAGAATAGAATAGAATAGTTTCTTTATTGTCATTGTAACATGGGCCATGTACAACGAAATTTAAAATGTCAGCCAGTCAGTGCAGCATTCAAACATTTCTAAAGCTAACGAAACATCCACGGTAAAATAATAAAGATAAGCAAATAAATAAAAAAACACAGACAAAGCACGCATACACACCCAACCCTCCATCCTTCTGTCGATTTCACCGTTACCACAGTCCCTTAGTCTGTATCGCCCCTGCGTTCCTTGGCGGCCACATAGTGCTTTTATAGCAGTGGGGTGTTTTGTAGTCTATTTGTCCTTGTCCTTGTGGATCTGTACCGTCTGCCTGACGGCAACAGTTCAAACAGGGAGTGTCCTAGTTCCTTTATTATATTCTGGGTTTTTTTGGTGTGCAGCGGGAACTGTGTAGGTCCTCCAAGGTACTAGCCTCGGATGGCCCTCTGGAGCGCTTTCCTCTGAGCCACTGTGCAGCTGGTGTACCACACGCATACACAGTATGTTAGTATGCTCTCAATGGAGCACCGATAAAAGGACAGCATAAGTTTGAGGCTGTTGTTCTTCCTGAGCACCCGCAGGAAGTGCAGTCTCTGCTGCACCTTTTTCAGCAGCGCAGTGTTTCACGCTCCACGTCAGGTCCTCTGGGATTCAGGAAGCGGAAATCCGCCATTACACAGTGAAATCTGAACATTACCATTCTTTTGTTTTTTCCTGAAGTCTATTATTACCTCCTTCGTCTTTGAGGTGTTGAGGAGCAGGTTATTTTCTTCGCACCACACTGTCAGCTGCTCCACCTCATCCCGGTAGGCATACTCGTCCCCCGCGGAGATGAGTCCCACCACTGTAGTGTCATCCGCAAATTTGACAATGGTGTCTGGAGCACTTGGCTGTGACTATTGTCATCTTTTCAGCCCTTTCTCTATAGACAACATGTGGCAGTAATTTTAAAAAAAAATTTTTGCTCAGAATTTTAGCGTCTGCATTCTGTGTCTCCAATAATTTTCTATTCCTGTTGCAATCATTCTTTGGTTACAGCATTTTCCCAATGCAAATGGTATAGAAAGGTAATTTATGAAACCTATATTCTTGTAAATTAGTTTTATTTGCATGTCTATTGCTTAGCTACTCTATTAATATTGACATGACTATTGCGCTCAGTGATATGATTTGCATCTTGACAAGTAATTGTACTGAAACACCCTGCTTTCTTTGCAAGCGCTCTCTAACCTGCTGAGTGTTTCCAGAATCTTTGTTATTTGTTTTTCAGACATGACTCAATGTTCCTAGAAACTATTATTGTTTTCTGTCACTTGTAATTCTGGAACAATGTGTAAAAATATAAATGCTCCTATCTGAGTGTTTCATTAGCTCTAATTACTTTCAATCACTTTTATTACTTTTGAGATGTGATGACTGTTAACAGGCATATTCTTTCACAGATTCTAATAAAAAAGTCATAAGGACATAATTAGGAGTAGGATTAGGCCTTTCTGAGCATCGAGCGTACTCTGCTATTCAACAAACCCAATGCAGCTCTTCAACTTCAAACACTAATTTCCTGGCTTATCCCCATATACTTTGATTCTTTTACTATCCAGAAATGCAGTCTATGTCTGGTAGTCCAGTCCTGAGGTAGAAATTCACAACTTTCTGAGTGAAGAATGTTCTCTTCATTTCAATCTTAAATTACCTGCTTATTTTGAGATGGATGATAGATTCCTTGTTCAGCAGAAATATCCTCCCTGTATCAGCTCTTTCTAGTCTGTTACAAGATCACCACTCATTCTAAAATGCTCAGATCTGAGTCGAGCCAACTTGTTATTTTTTCTCATGGACTCACATGCCCAGAAACCTGTCTCCCACAAATGCTACCTGGGCTACTGAGTTCCTCCAACATTTTTTTGCTCAAGATTCTAGAATCTGCTATCTTTTCTCTCCTCATTTCCCCTGTAGACTACAACTTCTCTTTCATGCCCATTAACTTGACTTTGATTTAAGGGGTGATTTACAGGAGCCAGTTAACTTATCACATTCCTTTAATTAATTTGCACAACCCTCTGGTAGGATTTCATGGTGGGTAGCCTAGGGTAGAAGCACACGACTGTCTTTTAGTTGCTGAATTCACAGTGGTGAGTGGTGGGTATATGGACTGAGCTACCAGAGGAAGTAGTTGAGGCTGGTATTATAACATTTAAATGGCATTTGGGCAAGTACAAGGATATGAAAGGTTTAGTGGAATATGGGCCAAATGCTAGCCCAAATGTGGGACTAGTGCAGATGGGATATCTTGGTGAGCATGGGCAAGTTGGGCCGAAGAGCCTGTTTCTGTGCTGTATGACTGAATCTAATTGATGTCAGTTTGTAAAATGTTTTTTTGTGGTTTGCAGTGGTAAACAATGGTAAAAGTCTTCACTGCAAAAGCTGGGTTTTGAATGTTCTTCAGTTCCTCAAGGAGAGGATCTATGACAGTTCAGTAAACAATTTGTAGCATTATTATAGTACTCAGAACAGAAAATATGTTTCCATAAATGGACTAATGGAAGCAGAACTCTTAAGATAGTCACAAAGTGCTAGAGTAATTCAGCAGGACAGGCTGCATCTCTGGAGAAAAGGAACGGGTGACGTTTCTCGTTGAGACTCATCTTCAGATCAAGCAGATCTCTGACTGCCTCATTGTTGAGGGTTCTAATATTGCAAGTCTTATTGGGGCTTTCTTGTCAGTATAATTGTACAGGGATTGAACAAGGAGGAGGAGGTGTTCTTGTTGGAGGAAGTCTGGACATGTCTGATATTTGAATATTTGTATGTACTGATGCAATTTTACTATCCTGAAATCTTAATGCTGTTTGCGTTTTTTCTGTTGGCATTAGGCTTGGGACATGGCACATTCGTTGCTGGAGTGATTGCTAGCATGCGGGAATGTCAGGGACTGGCACCAGATGCAGAGTTGCACATCTTCAGAGTCTTTACTAACAATCAGGTAATCATTATTTTATACCTACTCTCTGGCCGTTTCTTATAAGGAATTGAGGGTAAGAAAATGGTTTACAATTTGATCATTCTTCTGAAGAAACTGTAAATATTATTGCTGTGAACTGAAAATTCTCCAGAAAAGCTTTGGGGGTTTGTTTAGTTTTGAAAGTTTCTAAATCAAAGTCTTACTTTTAACACATGAACAAAATGCATTTGTGGATATTTTGGTGGTGAATTCCTCTGCTTGAGTAGCATGCCGCTCATTAAAGTGAAATATAGCTTTGTAAATTGAAGACAAGCCCTCCAAAGAACAAATTCAATTATAAAGCAGGCATTCATAAATTCAGAAATTACAGTGTTATATATTTTGCAAAGCAAAACTTCCAAAGTTTTTAATTACTAGATTTTATTGCAAAGAACCCGGTTGATTAAATAAAATTATCATCTGATCCAGTGATCTGTGCAAATTTTCAGAACTAAATTCGGTGGGTGGCTTAATCACTTTGTTAATTTTAACTTGCTGTTGATCCAAATTATATACATTGGTTCCACAGTTAATGAATGTTTATTTTGATGTTTTTAACTGCAACATCATTGATTCAGAGGACTTTCCTTTGATTTACAAAACTTTCACTTCAATGAATTATGCTAATCCATGTTCTCTAAAAATATTGTCTGACCCATAGAAACATAGAAAATAGGTGCAGGAGGGAGCCATTCGGCCTTTTGAGCCAGCACCGCCATTCATTGTGATCATGGCTGATCATCCACAGTTGGTAACCCGTGCCTGCGTTCTCCTGATTCCGCAAGCCCCAAGAGCTCTATCTAACTCTCTTAAATTCATCCAGTGAATAAGCGAGTTCGGTATTCCGACTGCGCATGCCCAGGTCAAAGGTCACTGTGCATAAACAGCCCTGGAAAGCAGTGGACCTTCATTTCTTCAGTTTTTTCCAGCATTCATTCTTCTAGGTAAGAAAATATTTCTTTCAAACTATGAAATAGTTGTATTTATTGTTCCTATGTTAAAAGATTAGATTATTTTGTCGTTTTTATTGCTTTATGCTTTGGTGAGTGAGCGAGATCATGCTTGTCCGTGGTCGGTGTCGGGTCCGGGTCTGTTGAGTTGCTGTTCGACCGTCCCTGTACTTGTCCCTATCCCCTCCCGGGTGTCTCGTCCCTGTCCGAGGGCGGCCAGAGGTGTCGGGCCAGGCTTGCAGGCGGCGCGGGGAGGAAGCTGAATTGCTGCAGTGCTTTGTGTGTATCCCCGTTGATGGCTGGTGCTCGGCTTTCGCCGGCACTGGGGGGGTTGGCCGCTAGTGGTCCCCGGCACGTCGGGGAGCAGGGTTGGGCTGGAGTTGGCGCTTCGTCTCCGACCTCGCTGTGGGCCTGGGGCTGCTGGTGTCGTCGGTCCGGGGCTGTCGGTTGGCCCAGCGGTAGTTGAGCTGGTGTTGGCGCTTCTTCTCCGTGCTGGCTGTGACTGATGACACCAGCAGCCCCAGGTCCATAGTTAGCGCAGGGAAGAAACATTAAGTCCAGCCCAACCCCGCTCCCCTATGGGCCAGGGACGGCCAACCAACCACCCCCCCCCCCCCCCCCCGTCGCTGGCGAAAGCTGAGCACCAGCCATCAACGGAGATGCACACAAAACGCTGCACCTTCCCGCGCCGGCTGCAAGCCTAGCCCGACACCTCCGGCCGCCCCTAGACAGGGACGAGACACCGTGGACAGGACGGGGACGGCCCAACAGCAACTCAACAGACCTGGGCCCATCACCGACCACGGACAAGCACGATCTCGCTCACTCACCAAAGCATAATGAAGCAATAAAAACAACAAAATAATCTTAGCTTTTAACAAAGAACCAATAAATACAACTATTTCATAGTTTGAAAGCAGTATTTTCATACCTGGAAGAATCAATGCTGGAAAAAACAGAAGAAATGAAGGTCCACTGCTCCACTGCTTTCCAGGGCTGTTTATGCATTGTGACCTTTTACCTGGGCATTCGCAGTCTCCTGCTGCAACTTGAAGCCTATATCCAGGCTACTGATTAGGGCCTCTAGATAACTCCCATTAGTGTCTTCTTACCTTTACAATTTCTCATTCTATCCACAGCGGCTCTACACCGTCAGTCCTTATGTCACCCCTCGAAAGGGACTGAATTTCATCCCTTACCAACAGAGCTATCCCACCTCCTCTGCCAACCTGCCTGTCCTTTCTATAGGACCTATAACTCTGAATATTCAGTTCCCATCCCCGATCCTCCTGCAACCGTGTCTCTGTGATCCCCACAATTTCAAATCTACCAATCTCTAACTGAGCCTCATGCTCATCCACTTTACTTATACTTTGCGCATTCATATATAATACTTTTAATCCATTACTCATCTTACCTTTCACATTGATTACTATTTCACTTGGACATACTCTCCTATACCTTTGTTAGCTTTCTGTCTGGTTATTCTGGTGTTTTTCTTAACTTTTCCTGTACTTTCTTTCCCTATAACTCCATCCTTGTATTTCCAATTTGTCTCCCCCTCTCCCCCCCCCCCCCCCCCCCCCCACTATATAGTTTAAACTCGCCCATGTGGCAGTGGCAATCCTGCCTGCAAGAATGCTGGTCCCCCGCCTGTTAAGGTGCAACGTGTCCCTTTTGTACAATTCACCCGTACCCCAAAACAGATCCCAGTCGTCTAAGAATCTAAATCCTTGCCCCCTGCACTAGCTCCTCAGCCACACATTCAGATCCCCTATCTCCCTGTTCCTACCCTCACCAGCATGAGGAACTGGAAGCAAACCGTAGATAACCACCCCGGAGGTCCTGCTTTTCAGCCTTCTTCTGAGCTCTCTAAAGTCACTCTGCAAAATCTTTCCTCTTTTTCCCGACGTCATGTGTGCCGACATGCACTATCACTTCCGGCTTCGGTCCGTGATGCCCTGGACCCTGGCACCAGGGAGACAACGCTCCAATCTTGAATCCTGCCTGTTGCCACAAAAACCCCTGTCTGTACCTCTCATTATAGAGTACCCTACTAATACGGCTCTGCCTGATGCCTGTCTTCAGCTTTGCCTCAGCGCCACGTTTTGACTCGCAGACCTGTCTGCCGCTCAGACTGGCAGTGTCTTCTGTCCTGACAGCTTCCAAGAGTGTGTACCTGGCTTCAAGAGGTACAACCCCCGGGGTCTCCTGTATTCCAAGCTTAATCACACAATCTTGAGTCTATATTTGTGCTAAATGATTTGCAAACATTATAATTTTGTCATATTCATATTCAATGGGGGCAGTAAAGAAGAAATCTTGGCAAATGGAGTAAGAGCAGATGAACCAAATTATCAAAATCACTGATCTTTAATGAAACTCGGACTGCAGAGGAATTGTAAAATACATTTGCATTGCTAAGCATTATGAAGTTGCTTGGTGTGATCTACGGAGACTGGTGCTGAGCTTCAACTATTTACAATTTATATAAATGACTTGGATGAAAGCACTGTACATATTGCTAAATATGTAGCTATATTGCACAAAAAATGCACAACCGGCATCTTTTGGAGGATGAAAGATGTCTGTATTAAAAGGAACTATAATGTTGCAGGTCCATTAACTCGCATTTACTGCCGCCAAATAGATATTCTCCAATTTGTCTCCTCGTAGTAATCAGCTAATGGTTATATGATCTCAAAAGTATTTTTCTGCATTTCTGCATCTATAAGTCTGTAATTATTAATTTTATTTTACACTTTATTCTAATGAACGATCAACTGGGTTTGTGAACAAAGAATCTATTCACTACTGAGCATGTCAGATTATGTTTTAGAGAGACCATGTTCAAAGTGATGAATTAAAGTCAGTAATTTAAAACAAAGCATAGAATTATCCAAAAGGCAGAAATTTTAACTAAGCATTTACTGGGCAAATTCAGCTCACTGAAATGCTTCACAACCAAACTGGTAAAACTAGGACTTTGTCCTTAACAATCTCTAAAGTAACTGAATGCCAAGTACAAAGCACACGTCACATCACTTGTACAGCCACAAGAGAAATGCATAGTTTGGAAAAGAAAACTATTTTTGACATGAAAATAAGTACCAAAATAAAGAAACAAAATAATAAAAGTAGAATCATTTTATAATTAAAAAATAATATCTCCACCCTTTGCATGCATGAATACAATCTGCGTATTGTGCGATGAGTTCAAATTCAAGGTATGGTTTTAAAATTATAATTAAATATTATACCAGTTTCTGAAATGTCCCCCTTTTAATGAATCCAATTGAATATTTTAAAAATAAGTTGTCCACCCTTCAAGGCCTGTCCCTTTTTCAATTTCTCATTATCTTTGCCATGAAAGCAAATCCTATTTGGATACAAGCCAACTGAGAAATGTTTAATAAATATCTAACTACTGGTGAGCCATTTCAAACACTGTAGCTTTCTCTGATCTGATTGTACAACTGAATTAGGCATTGTAGTAGATTTCTTGGCCCCTCGACCTTGCTCTGCCATTTAGTAAGTTCATGATTGATCTGTTTATAACCTCAGCTTTGTTTTGCCAAATACCATCTACTTTTCATTCTCTTATACCTCTGCCTTAAAAAAAAATTCAGGCTAAGTTAAGTGGAAAGGAATCTGCAAAATTATCTAATGGGTTTAATTATAATCCAACATTTTACTAAGAAATCTGATTTTATTAAACAGGTTTCTTATACCTCTTGGTTTCTGGATGCCTTTAATTATGCAATCTTGAAGAAAATAGATGTTCTGAACCTCAGCATCGGAGGACCAGACTTCATGGATCATCCTTTTGTTGATAAGGTAGGTTTGAATCCAGGTGCACAACTGCTTACTGCATTGCCATGGTTCCTCATGAGGGGTGTGGACATTTACTGTGGGAAGGTTGCTTTTCTTAAATCAAATATCCTCCTATCATTCTTAATTGTTATTTCAATGTTATTTTTTTCTTTTTTTTGCCTTTTCTTTTTCTGATGTTTCTTTCTACTGTTAGGCGGAAACATAATTTTGTCAGCTTAGGACAGAAAGAATCAGTGCGAATCTTTCTTTGTATCAGACGCGCAGTTTAAAGAAAATAAATTTGGCAACTGTGTCTATTACATATAATATCTGCTGAGTCTATAGCCCATAATTATCGAAACCTAGCTCGGATTAGTTTAAAAAAATTACTTTAATTTTGTGTTTCAAGATCTTTTTATGAATGTTTATAATCTTTAGAACAGATTTTCAAAATACATAATTTTTATGGAGCTGATTAAATTTACATATGGGGGTAAATTATTGCAAGTGTATGGTGCTATAGTTCATAAGGAGGCACAAGAATGGAGTTACATCATTTGGGGTATGTGGAATTGAGGCACGAGAAGAGTTAAGTATTGAGTGTAATGGGGCACTGGCAGAGAGGCAGTTTAGGCCAACAGATCAACGATGATGATATTCAATGTTCGGCAGACTTGAGGATCCTGATGATCTATTTACTTGCTCATGTTATCGCTGGGCATTTAACCTAGCGGTAATATTGAATTATTTTATTTATCTTGTTGAGCTATCAATTAAAAAGCTAAACTAATCCCATGATGTTTTCACAGATGAGAGTGTTGCAGTTCAGTGCAGGCAAGTAATCCAGTTCTAGCAAGTCATAAAAACCTTGCTATTGTAGAGGCACAAATTGATTCTTTATTCAGGCATTGTAGATTGGAAATACATGCACGTTTAGCACTCTAACATAATAACCGTTGGTGTTGCTGAGAGGCGGTTGCCTCGTGGGATCGGTTGAGCTCCTGCTGAGGTGGCAGGACAACTCTCATAAAGTGAAAGGAAGCGGAAGAGCAAGAGAGCGAGAGAGGGCTAGGGCACACTCCCATATATCCCGTGACTCCTGCCCATGGCTGCTGAGGATTCGCTGAACCACTAGGTGCAGCTACAGGACCCCCCCCCCCCAGAACCAGAGGCAGACCGTGGGGGCAGACGTCGAAAAGGGGTGCGGTAGCAAGATCGAGGGTGGCTCTTGCTGTGGGGTCGGTGGCAGGATCGAGGGCGGCTCTTGCTGTGGGGTCGGTGGCACCCCAGCGGTACACTATGTTATACTTTGACAAAGATTGCAGTAGATCCAATTTATCCACATTTCTGAAAGGCTTTCAATAAGATGTTATTATGGATTTTTGAAGGTTAGACCATGCAGTCAGCAGAAAAGTATGAGGGTGGAGAACCAGCTCGGCACATGGCAGAGCTAGTCTTTAATCCTAAATTTTGTGCTATGAAGTGGCTTTGAAATTGGGCTCTCAATGATCTGTACTGGGAATGCTGCAATTACCAATTTACATTTGATTCAAAACTTCTAAATTTGCTGGCTTAGTATTGCAGTCAGTATTTATAAGAAAAGCAAAATTGGATGATAGCTATGATTGGGGAAACTAGCTTCAATATAATGAAGTGTGGTTTCGCATTTTGAGGGATCATGTAAAAATAAAGGATAATAGGAGTGCAAACACATTGCTAAAAGTAGTTGCCAAAATTAATGAGATACTTTTTAAACAGATGGCAAACCAAGAATTCGGGTTTGTTCCTAGGCAGGATGGGATTTGCAGATTTATTTATTTAATCTTGTTCTGAAAAGGATGCAAGGGTACTAGTGAAATTAATTAAAGATTTTTTGAGAATTTGTGTATATTGTCATTTGCGCTACTTAAGAAAGGATGAATGAGCAAATTACTTACTAAGTAATGGATGGCTTAAATAAGAGGATTCCAATCTGGTTGTGATAAAGTAGACAAAGGCTGGCAGACAAGCGAAAAGACAGCGAGAAACTTCACTTGTGGGGAATGGCAAAACCTAAAGCCACCAAGGTATCAAATATATTCAAACACGGTGGCACAGTGGTAGAGTTGCTGCCTTATAGTGCCAGAGACCCAGTTCGATCCTGACTACGGGTGCTGTTTGTATGGAGTTTGAGCGTTCTCTCTGCGACTAGCATGGGTTTTCTCCGGGTGTTCCGGTTCCCCCTACGCTCCAACGATGTCCAGGATTGTAGGATAGTGTTAGTGTGCTGGGATCGCAGATTGGCACTGACTCGGTGAGCCAAGGGGCCCATTTCCGCACTATCTAAACTAAATTTTTTGGGGAATGTTGGAAATTTGAGCTTACGATCACGGTGGATGATGCAGAGGTGTGTGTGTGTGCATGTGAGGCAGAGGCAGTGGAGGATAACATTGATCAGAGCTGGATAAGGAAGGATGAGGAGACTCAAATGGAACAAGTGTGGGAGTTATTTGTGCAGAATATTTTGTGCATTTCAATTCGCAAATGGTTAATTAGTTCATTGTATCTGACTTGTCAAAATAATTGATTTTTATTCCATAAATGTTTGCTCCAGTTGCCTGTTCAGTAAAAGGCACTGGATAAACAATGGCACAGTGTTCTTCCTTAATGATGTTTTGTTGGGGTAATGTGCCATGTTTCTTTCATCCTAGTTTATCCTGTCCTATATTTTGATGCTGAAAGCAATTATTCCTTAACGGCGTCAAATTTAAAAGGCCCGAAAGCTTGTTGGCACAGTCATGCTTTTAGCGTTGCATACTGGTGCTGACATTAACCATTGCATTACAATAAGAAAGATGCCTGAACATCATTAAATTAGCTGCTTTAATGTTATTCAACTTGAAAAAACCAACAAAAGTACTCTCCTGTCTTTTCTCTCCCTTGTCATCTCTTCGAGTGTTTATATTGCAAAATTTAAAGGCAAAATCTAGCTCTTTGTTTAATGTTTTAAAATTACATCTTGGTTAATGTGGAAATAAATGGTCATTTTTAAGTCAAAGCAAACCTAAAACGGTTATGAGGTGAGATTACTATGATCGGGTATCATTTATTTTTTGGGGAGGTGCAAATATTAATTTTGCTTTTAATTTGAATGCCTTTTCTTCTTGTAGGTTTGGGAGCTGACTGCTAATAAAGTGATCATGGTCTCTGCAATTGGTAATGATGGGCCTCTTTATGGGTGAGTTTGGTCTGTTTGATCTTGATGCTCATGTTTAAGCACAGGATCCCATTATCAAATGTAATATACACCCAAGTCCAAAGTAGTACAAAGACTGAGACTGTGTTGCAGCACTGATATAGCTACTTGTGCCGTCCTGACCAGCTGCAACATTTTGGGGGAAACTGTTTCTATTTGCAGCAAAGAAAAGTTGGTGATTATATATTATTTTTGTAGATGCTATAGGTAGAGACAAAATTAAGGTTAGAGTTGGGAAACTGAATAAATATGAGCTGCGTTCCACTCCTACTGACTTGAATACTATTTAATGCACCACTGTCTAAACTTGTTGTTTTGTGCAATGGATGATTCATACAGATTAATGGGTGTTACCTTTATAAATTAGTCTACAAAAATGTCTTTGGTCTCTCTGCTGCTTGGGGTGTAGGATGGGGAAAACTGTTCGCAAGAACTGCAGTGATGGGCATCACCGTGTGCTGTGGCCCGATTGAAAGTTGAATTTAATAACATTTGTCTCACTTTTTCATGGTATTAAAGTCTGAGCAGTGTTATTTGTAATATAAGACAGAAGAGCAATAATAGAAAGTAGAAGGCCAGTTCGATTGGCCTCTGCCTTGGAATTACAACGCAGACAGGGGTCGTTTGAGCCACTGTGTTCATGCCAATGTAAATAAAGCTCTTTAGGATAATCTTGTCTTTCGGTATGTGGTCCCAAAACCTGCAGGTTGGATCTCCAAGCAGACATCCAAAAAGTTTTAACATGCCACAAGAATTTCTGCCTGTACCAGCCTTTAAGGCACTCACTTCTTGAGTAATAATTATTGGGGAGAAAAATATTTAGTCTCTTCCCTCTAATCATTCTACTGATTAATTTAAATCTATACCCTTAGTTTTTGTTTTTTCCCTATTCCTATTAAGTGCCTTGATTCTCTCGATACACCAATCTCTTGCATTCTGTGACAGCCCTTGAGGATTATGCTTCTTTGCTCAAGTTTTCTTTAAGAAGGGAAATATTTTAAAAAACCAGCAACTATATGTTTTGCAGAGAGTGGATGCATTAGATTTGAGTCTTCTGAATAATAATTACTATCCAAATGCAATTTGTGGAATTCTTCAAGAAATTCTTTCATGCATAATATTTATTTGTGAGATCAAACTACTTCAGAATGGGAAAGGTGCTGCTGTATTTCCATGCTCATTCCAGTAATCCGCTGCACCTGTGGTTATGGTTTCAGCCATTTGGGTCATATTCTGGATTCCTAAGTCCCTTTTCTGGTTCATTTGATTGTTTGAAAGCCTTTCTCATAAATAATGGAAGATGCAGCTCAAAATACACTACAAGTTCTTGCTTTTTTGTAAGAATTATTCAGATTGACTGATTTAAGGAGAATGGATCAGGTTAGTCCAAACCGATATGTAGCCTCTCCTAGCAACTATGATAATAGCACTCGGATTTCTCGAATCAGAAGGCTATGGCGTCAACTTTGCTCTAGTGTTTGAAATGTGATATTCTGGCTGCTACCATTTTAGTGAGCGTTGATAGAAGTTTGTTGTTTTGCCTGAGGTGCTAAAATTGACCTCAGCATTTTACTCATAGAATTTGCATGGGTAATACTTGAAGACCAGGATAATTCTGAATTCTTGGCTAGCATGTGTTCCTCCAGCAATGCAATCAAAAACATGTAGCATTTAAGTTGGGATCCACGTAGGTGAAACAAGTGCCCTCAGCGGTTGGGGCAATTGGGACTGGAAATGTTTGAGGCATTTTTGTTAGTCACAGGACTTTATATATTAAAAAACACACCGTTGGCTGCCAAGGTCTTAAACAAATTTGGAGAGAGATGACTGCAAATTAATGGGTCATGAGGTGGTGCTTGACACAATTCTACAATGATCCTAGTATATTAATTAATTCTAGTCATTGTTGTTTTGAATCTAATGTTGCCTCACCTTTTCCAGTACCCTCAATAATCCTGCTGACCAGATGGATGTAATTGGTGTGGGTGGAATTGACTTTGAAGATAATATGGCTCGATTCTCCTCCAGAGGAATGACCACTTGGGTAAGTTAGCACTGTTTTATGCTGTGATGCACTGTTTATCTTATTCGCAGGTTGACAGTGGAAAGGGCAATGTATAAAGCCTATCTCTGATTACCTTAGCTGTCCTGTACAGCAGCAGTGATTCCTCTTGTACGCTACAGAGACCTAGACTATCACCAATGGGCACCTTGAGTCATTTAAAAGATACCACCATTGTAGTCTCTCCAAACACTCAGAATGGTTTGGATAATTAAGTGAATCGCTGACTACCCTTGAAGGCACACATTACTGGTGTTACGGCCCTAATGACACTTAGAAACATAGAAAATAGGTGTAGGAGTAGGCCATTCGGCCCTTCGAGCCAGCACCGCCATTGACTATGTTCATCCAATATCAGTACACCGTTCCTGCTTTTTCCCTATATCCCTTGATTTCATTAGTCCCAAGAGCTATATCTAACTCTCTCTTGAAAACATCCAGTGAATTGGCCTCCACTACCTTCTGTAGCAGAGAATTCCACAGATTCACAACACTCTGGGTGAAAAAGGTTTTCCTCATCTCAGTCCTAAATGGCCTTTTCCTTATTCTTAAACTGTGAACCCTGGTTCTGGAATCCCACCAATATCGGGAACATTTTTTCTGCATCTAGCCTGTCCAATCCCTTAAGAATTTATAAGTTTCTATAAGATACCCTCTCATCCTTCTAAATTCCAGTGAATATAAGCCCAGTCGATCCATTCTTTCATCATATGTCAGTCTCGCCATCCCAGGAATTAATCTGGTGAATCTACGTTGCACTCACTCAACAGCAAAAATGTCCTTCCTCAAATTAGGAGACCAAAACTGTACACAATACTCCAGGTGCGGTCTCACCAGGGCCCTGCAGAACTGAAGTAGAACCTCCCTGCTCCTATAATCAAATCCTCTCGCTATGAATGCCAACATGCCATTTGTTTTTTTCACTGCCTGCTGTACCTGAATGCTTACTTTCAGTGACTAATGTACAAGCACACCCAGGTCTTGTTGTGCCTCCCTTTCTCCTAATCTGATACCATTCAGATAATTGCTGCCTTGTTTTTGTAACCAAAGTGGATAACCTCACATTTATCCACATTATACTGCATCTTCCCACTCACCAAACCTATCCAAGTCACCCTGCAGCCTCATAGCACCCTCCTCGCAGCTCACACTGCCATCCAACTTTGTGCCATCTGTAAACTTGGAGATGTTACATTTAATTCCTTTGTCAAAATCGTTAATCTATATTACTAAAAGTCTGACCTTGACCACTTCCCGTTGTTCTGTATATTGATTTTAGAAAATACGCTGCCACTTACGGTTGTGATTTTTGGCCATCTTACTCGGAGTCCCCCTCCGCTGTGCAGGACAAGAGGATTTTTCCCATCGATGATCCCAGTTCTCTATCCATGTCATTACCCTACCCCCAATACCATGTTCTCTAATTTTGCACACTAATCTTTTGTGTGGGACCTTGTTAAAGGCTTTTTGAAAGTCCAGATACATCACATCCACTGGCTCTCCCTTATCCATTCTACTTGTTACATCCTCAAAAAATTCCAGAAGATTAGTCGAGCATGATTTCCCCATCTGTAATCCATGCTTATTTTGACAGATTCTGTCACTGCTTTCCAAATTACATCTTGAATAATCGACTCGAACATCTTCCCCACTACCGATGTCAGGCTAACTGGTCTATAATTCCCTGTTTTCTCTCCCCCTCCTTTCTTAAAAAGAGGGGTGACTTTAGTTACCCTCCAATCCACAGGTACTGATCCAGGGTCTATAGAACATTGGAAAATGATCACAAATGCACCCACGATTCCTAGGGCCACCTCCTTGAGTGCTCTGGGATGCAGACCATCAGGCCCTGGGGATTTATCTGCTTTCAATCCCAACAGTTTCCCATTATATATTTACC
This sequence comes from Leucoraja erinaceus, assembly GCF_028641065.1. Classification (NCBI taxonomy): domain Eukaryota; kingdom Metazoa; phylum Chordata; class Chondrichthyes; order Rajiformes; family Rajidae; genus Leucoraja; species Leucoraja erinaceus. The sequence goes on along the minus strand of NC_073393.1, from coordinate 13,694,995 downwards.
TATTTTGAACTGTAAGGGACCTACATTTGTCACTAATCCTTTCCTCTTCACATATCTAAAGAAGCTTTTACAGTCGGTTTTTATATTCTCCACAAGCTTTCTTTCATGCTCTATTTCCCCCCTCTTAATTAACCCCTTTGGCCTCTTCGTTGCACGTACCACCTAGTTTGCATACCCGACACCAGGTTCCTGAAAGTGGACGCGGTTCTGTCTGCTTCCAAAGACCAGTTTACCAGATATTGGAGGAAAAGGTTCAATAATACACTCAATAGCTCCTTGGAGGTGGGGTGCAGTTGTGGAAACTCCCTTGAATCCCTGACCCATGATCAAGGTTTCAAGGTTAGTTTATTGTCACATATGGAGCTGGAGTCTGACAGCAGTCCGTCTGTCTTTTTTTAATTTTTGTTCCGTTAGATGTTTGTTTTTGGTTCTAATTTTTATTATTTTTTAGCTGTGTATATGTGTGGGGGGTGGGGATTAGTGGGGGAAACCGTTTAATCCATTCCCTGTACGGGGACACGACTTTTTCCCTTTCGGGTCTCCGGTGTGGTTGGGCCTAACATCGTGGAGCTGGCGGCGGCCTCCAACCGGAACCAATCTGAGGGCTCCAGTTGCGGAGCCTGCAGACTCGCCATCGCGGAGCTGGCCGACTTCGGAGAGGGGGGAGAGCCGTGGTGACGCGCGGCTGCAACCCGACTTCGGAGCTTCGGTGGTTCTGGCCTTAGGCCCGGTGGACAGGAGCAACGGGAGCTCGCATGTCCCTGGTGGGAGACCACTTTTCGGAGATCGAGCAACAGCAACTTCTCCCGCCGGAATCACGGGGTTTAAATGATTCGGAGCGGGGCCTAACATCGCCCCGCGCAGCTTAAATGGCCGCGGGACTTACCATCGCCCACCGGAGGCTTTAACATCGTGAACCCCAGTCGCCTCGACGCTGCAGTTGGACTGCTGGACCGTGGGAGAAGAACAAAGGGAAGATATAAGACTTTTGCCTTCCATCACAGTGAGGAGGTGTTGGAGATTCACTGTGATGGATCTTTGTGTAAATAATGTTAAGTGTGTGTCTTGGTTTTTTTTGTATTGTCATGACTGCAGGAATGAAATTTCGTTCAAACCTGTTTGAATGACAATAAAAGCCATTCTATTCTATTGTGCCAATTAAGGTACAGTGAAATTTGAGTTACCAAACAGCCATACTAAGTGAAAAGCAACAAGACACAACCACTTAAAAGTTAACACAAACATCCATCACAGTGGATTCCACATTCCTCACTTTGATAGAAGGCAATAAAGTTCAATCTTATTCCTCTTGTTCTCCCACGGTCAGGGCAGTCAGACCATCAGCAGTCGGGGCGATCAAATCCCCCACAGCCGATGATCGAAGCCCCCGTCGGGGTGATCGAAACTCCCGCGTCGGGTGGTTGAAACTCTCTCCACAGCATTGAGGTCCTGAGTTGGTCTCTTCTTACCAGAGACCGCGGACTTCACGATGTTAAAGTCCACGTGCCCCGCTGTTGGAGCTTCGATCCCCGGCAAAAGGATCGCAAGCTCCGCGATGTCAAAGTCCCGCAGACTCCTGTGGCTTGGAGCGCCGGGTCGATCTCCAGGAAAGGCCGCCAACTCCACAATGTTAGGCCGCAGCGGGGACGGAGATACGATACGGAAAGAAATCGCATCTACGTCGAGGGAAGAGATTGTAAAAATTATGGCCAAGTATCCTGAGAATACTGCAGTGGGTTTTTTGTACTCTCCAAAGTAACTAATCTCAGTTATGCTTTATAAAGACATTCTTTTGCACCTGTAAAATATATGACTCTCATTAGTGCTTTTTTTTCTAAAGTTTTATCTACACAACCATTATTTATTTTATTGACTGAGGATGATGTTTCCTTTAGGATTAGCAAATGATTAAATGGTATGTTACCTGACATCAGGCACGTGCCGTGAGTAATTACTCGGGGTAGGCAGGCGGCTTTTAAAAAAAATCTTAAACCGCGCATGCGCAGATTGTTCTCTCCTTAAAAATAAAAATAAATTACAATTCAATTTGCCCAAGGCTTCTAAATCTCCTTCATTTTTTAATTACTGAATGGGTGGGGGGTGGAGGATGAAGGCAGGTGGAGAGATGGTGGGAAAAACGGGAGCACACCGGGACGTTGAATCAGTTGTCATCTTATTGAATGACAATACTAATTCAAGGGTCCAATTGGAGGGAGAGTTCCTTTCACAGCGTGTGGAGAGTCTGTGCCAGGGGTTAAAGTTGCGGGGAGGGCAGGATGTTGAGAAAGAGGGGGGTCGGAGATCATGTCAGACTCACTCACTCCTGCCGCAGCGCTCCAGGCACAGACAGGAGAACTGGCCGTTACCTCCGGTGAAGGAAGCAGCTCGGGTAGCTGCGAGCGGCCGCCGGGACCCGACAGCAGAACCGGCTGCCACTTCAGCTCCTTCTGCCGGCCCGCTCACCTCTGGCAGTGCTCTCCGTCTGAACACCTCTCACCTGCCACTCACTGGCCTGAGTGAGGCCGGTGAGCGGCAGGAGAGAGATTTTCAGACGGAGAGCACTGCCAGAGGTGTACGGGACCGGCAGAATGGGCTGTCCGGTCTCGGCGGCCACTCGCAGCCACCCAAGCTACTTCACTCCCCAGCCACAATGCGGTGGCTCGGTGCCCGGAGCATCGCAAGTGGATTACTGGCCCCGATCCCCTCCTTCACAACATTCGTGCCCTGCCCGCAAATTTACCCCGGGCCCAAACACTGTGAAAGGAGCTCACCCCCCACCCCGGGAAATACAGTATTTAAAAACATAAAGCTCCATGAAATGTACTTACCACATTATCGGTACACGAACTCCATTCTTCTCTCCTTGCTTCCTAACATACCCTTCAGATAACGGCAATCCATATTTGAAAAACCCGCCAAAAAACTTGCGTACAGCAAAGGCCGAATTTCAGCTGCCTTCAGCTCCCCTTGAAATTGACGGCTTCAAGCAGCACTGACAGCAGGTGGGCTACACAGACCTTCCTGTGTTACAAGTGCTGCGGTTGAAAGGCACGGGGAATTATGCCTACCCAAGAGATCGATGTCTTAGAAAGGCATAATTCTCCCATGCCGTTACTATTTATATTTGATGATTATCATGTCATAATTTTAGTCAAGGTAGGCAGTGCCTACCCTGACGGCACGTGACGGCCTGACATCAACTGCCAAGAAACAAATATAATGATTTTAAAAACACTAAAGCATAAAATAAAATGGGAGCAGAAGTAGGTCTTTTGGCCCTTCAAGCTTGCTCTGCTGTTCAATATGTCAATCAATACCTTAATATCACATTAATTTAGTTTGGAGATACAGAGTGGAAAAAGGCCCTTTGGCCCACCTAGTCCACACTGACCAGGGATCATTAACACGATCCTATACACACTGGGGACAATTTACATTTATACCAAGCCAATCTACAAACATGTATGTCTTTGGAGGGTGGGAGGAAACCAGAAGACCTTGGAGAAAGCCCAACAAGTCACAGGGAGAAGTACAAACTCCGTACAGCCAGCACCCACAGTCAGGATCGAGCAGGTCACTGGCGCTGTAAGGCAGTCGCTCTACTGCTACTCCCTTGCATTCTTGCTCTTTATTTGGTGCTTGTTGCCTTGTGTCTAGAAATTGGTCTATCTCCTCAACCTATTCAACAACTTGGCTACTGTGATCATCTGCATTGAATTCCACAGGCTCACCAACTTCAGATGAGAGGTCTTCTCGCAGTCCTAAAACTCTTGCCTTGCAACATGAGACTGTGGTTCCCTGTTCTGTACACAGTAGAAATTTAAATTGCTTCCAGTCCATGGGTTTGATAGTACACAAAACAGCTGGAGAAACTCAGCAGGTGCAGCAGCATCTATGGAGCGAAGGAAATAGGCAACGTTTTGGGAAGGGTTTCGGCCCGACACGTTGCCTATTTCCTTCGCTCCATAGATGCTGCTGCACCCGCTGAGTTTCTCCAGCTTTTTTGTGTACTAGTCAAACTTTGCTGTTTGTGTAAAATCTGCAGTTCCTTCTTGGATTTACCTAGGAGCTTTCATCTTGTAAAGTGCTGGCGAGTTAAGAATGTTTAAATGTCATATGTACCAAAAACAGAATCACCAGGAAATTGACGTGCAGCAGAGATAAAGTCTAAGGTGCAATAACACAATACTCTTCTGGAAGATAACATAGACTTAATTAAAAAGCTTCAATACCATAAAAATAAAACTATTCATGTGTGACTCGTCATCTTCAGAATCAACACTTAGTGTTGACTTTAGTTAGCCAAAGGATTTGGGTACTTTTTGTGCCTTTTCCTTCGCTCCATGCTGGTGCTGCACCCGCAGTTCCTCCAGCATTTGCTTGTGTACATTGCCATGTATTTTAATGAACTGTCCAATTTATCCACATTCTGCATGGATTTACCTAGGAGCTTTCATCTCCCAAACGTGCTGGCGAGTTAATTGGATTTGATGTAGGTGTGATGAAAAGAATCAACAGGAATTGATTAGCAAGCGAGATAAAGTCTAAAGTGCAATGAATAGGATGGCTCTTCTGGAAGCTAATGTGGACGTTTCTCGGTCCAGAGCTTCTTGTACCATTCGTTACAATAATTAACAATTAAAGTGTGAAATCATGTCATGAATCTAACCCTATAATAACATTCAATAACATTAACCAGCCGTTCCGTGGCAGCGGGGTGTTTTGCGCAATGCTTGGTGTGTGAAAGTTGCAGTTCCAGTCTTATCTGCTTGCCCATGGGAAGAATTTTAAGGAGCTCTCCATCCTGCTGGTTTAGCCAGCTGATGCTCCTGTTTCCTTTATCTTCCCAGATGGGAGGATGGTGAAAAAAAGTCTCATGCGAAACATGGAAAGGGTCTTTGATGATGGAGATGGCTCTGTTGAGGCATCTCTTCTTGTCGATGCCAGCAGGAATTCAATATGAGTGGAGATCACCAATCAATCCCGTACTTGCGGTCTTCACTATCCTGATCCAGTTAGCCACAAGGGCCACATCTGCAGCCCTCTTAACCAGCCAATGAAGTGGCCTCAACTACCGTCTGTGGCAGAGTGTTCTCAGAGTCACCCCTGTGTGAAAAAAGTTCTTCTCATCTCGGTTTTAAAAGATTTCCCCTTTATCCTTAAGCTGTGACCCCTTGTCCTGGACTTCCCTAACATCGGGACCAGAGCTGTGGTGTTGGCCGTGGACGTCAGGTCATCAGACAGGTGTAGTCCTAGGAACTTCATGCTGCTGACCCTTTCCACATCAGCTCCGTCGATGATGTGGAAATGATGTCTAGTTGATGGTTTTGTGATGTGTATGAAGATGGCTAATTAGACCAATCTGGACTTGAGAGTTCCTTCCACACAGGACAGAGGTGTGGGGATGCTGTGGCATCAGTGGTTCTTGATTTTCAAGATTTTCCTCTTTGATTTCCCCATTTTAGTTTCCCTATATGAACGAATACCACACAACAGGACAATGCTTGTTATTCCCAGTGGTGTGTGTCAATGTTAAACTTTATTTAAATTCTGAGAGAATCTTTGAATCTCTTATGTCCACCACTTGATCATTTGCCTTTGGTTAGATCTCCATAAAGATGTTGGTTTGATATTCTGTCATCAAATATTCCTCCAACATATCCTGCTCACTTTATGAGACACCTGCATGGAAACAGGCACTTTGGATCACCGAAGATAGAGCCATTCAGCTCATCGAGTCCACACTGACCATCAATCACCCGTTCACACTTGTTCTGTTATCCCACTGTTGCATCCACTGCCTATGGGGAATTTACAAATATCCTACAAGGCTACGTGTCTAAGATTTGTGAGGAAGCCTCAAGAAACGCACGTGGTCATGGAGAATGTGCAAACTCCACACAGACAGCACCCAATGTCAGAATCAAACCCAATTTTTGAGCATCTCTACCAGATGCGCCACTGTGCAGTCAATACTTGATCTGTGATTCTTTCAATAATATGTAGATTCTGCCGATTGTTTGTTTGGAACAGAATCTGTGTGAATGGAATCTTGTCTGAAGAAGGGTCTCGACCCGAAACGTCACCCATTCCTTCTCTCCAGAGGTGCTGCCTGTCCCGCTGAGTTACTCCAGCTTTTTGTGTCTCTTTGGTTGAAATCAGCATCTGCAGTTCCTTGTTACACACACGTCTTGTCAATTGATGTGACATATTCTGCACAGACAGATCATGGGAAATGGTTAAGCTGTCTGGCATGTATTTTGTACACTGCATGTCTCCTGTGTAGAGTAATGCCGGTATCACAACAGTACAGTACACCTTTAGCTTGGTCTTGAAGCTGATTCCTCTTTGTTCTCACACTTTACATCTCAGACATGCAAAACCAGTGCTGGCTTTTGCTGAAATGTTGTTGACTTTGTGATCAATGACTTACATTGAGAGAGTGCAGGAAGCTTACATGAATCAGTTGACTACTGAAAGCCTCCAACCATTAACAAGCACGTTTGGTTCTGCATGGGGCAATTGGCACAATTGGTGCATAATTTTGGTTTTGATTGTGATGATTGTGAAGCCAATGTTGCCACAGACACTGTCAAATTTGACTAGGCTTTCCTGCATGTCAGCTTCTGAGTGTGCATTGAGTGCACAGTCATCAGTGAAGAGGAAGCACTTGAGGTGTCTTCTTGCAATTTGGGTTTGGCTGAGAGTCTTAAACAAAAGGCACCATCAGTCATACCCAAGGTCAATTTGGGGACATGAGAGACCATTGATGTTGAATTCTGAGGAAAACACAAACTGTTGGAGAACCCAGTGTATCACACAGCATCTGTAGAGAGAAATGGACAGATGACCTTTCAGGTTGGGATTCTTGTTCTGACTGGAGAAGGGTTCCGACTTGAAACGTTATAAGGGAACAGGTTCAAGGATCTGACTAGTAGAACAGAAAAACGGCACACTCGTCTGTTTAGTTACAAATCAGATTTATTGGCAAGAGAGAGTTAAAAAACAATACTTGTCTCAGTATGCGCGGGGTCTGTTTTACAGCAGCGTCTCTCTCTTTTTGTTCAACTACATTCATTACTCTGCTCCTTGATCCATGTTTTGGTCATGTTGGTGAAGGCAATCTACTGACCTTGTCCGTAGAACTTTAGTTGGACCTTTGTTTCTACAATGATCCAGTAGTTTCAAGGCTACTTGTATTAATTTAAATTCTTAAAATCCTAATTTCTTCAATTTGAGTTCACTGCACAAGTAGGATTGTAAAAGTTCTGTGATTTTAACAGGTTTTTACGTTTAAATGCTAATAGTTCTATGGTACTAAAATATTGCCATGATAAGAGTTTTTTCATTTGTCCAAAATTATTTCATTTTGTGTCTTTGTTTGATTTCTCTACAATTTGTATTTTATTAGCTCAAATGCAAAAAATGATCAATATTTGAAAGGCCAAGTTATACAAACTGAAAAAAATATGTAGTTATAAGAATCAACAGGATTAAAATGGGGTTGATGAAACATATTCAATTGTAACCCCAAAAAAATGTTCTCTGGTTTAATTACCTGCATCAGCTTGGCTTAATGGAAGCAATCTTTTTTGAATTGTATGTGTTCAATCTTGCTCCAGGTCTCAAATACACCGTTTAAGTTAACAGTATTGCTTGTTTACCTTCATGTGTAAAGGATCCTGTTTCCTGTTTGACATTTTATCACTCAACCTTTTAAAACATGAAAACCAATTATCGGGTCACTTACCTCGGTACTGATTGCAAAACTTTGCTGTATGTGTATTGGTCACTGCAATTCTTGTATTACAATTAATTGCCAGAGGACATTACCAGTTTCAAGTGTGACGTCTCTTGGTTGCTCACTCGTCTTTTGAACTAAGTTCTGTATTCAGGTCCAACTCCATTGATCTGGGTCAAAATTCCAGCTTTTGGAGGAAATTATGTTATTGAAATTCTATCTCTAGATATACAAATGAAAACAAGGCTGTATCTGTTCTGTCAGGTGATTGTAAAGTCATGAGTCAAGGGAAGAGAGTTTATTATCATGTGTCCCAGATAGGACAATAAAATTCTTGCATTGCTGCAGCACAACAGGATATTGTAGTCATAAATACAGATCAGATCAGTGTGTCCATTTACCATAGAATATATGTTTGTGCACACATCAGTAAACTGATAAAGTGTGATAGGTTGTTATAGTTCATAGTTTGTTTGAAGTTGTGTTTAATGGTCTGATGGCTGTCGGGAAGAAGCTGTTCCTGAATCTGGATGTTGCAGATTTCAGGCTCCTGTACCTTCTACCTGATGGCAGCGGAGAGATGAGTGTGTGGCCAGGATGGTGTGGGTCCTTGATGATGCTGGCAGCGACTGCGATAGATCCCCTCGATGGTAGGGAGGTCAGAACCGATGATGGACTGGGCAGTGGTTACGACTTTTTGCAGCCTTTTCTGCTCCTAGACGCTCAGGTTGCCGTGCAACTGGTCAGCATGCTATCTACTGTGCACCTGTAGAAGTTCGAGAGAGTCCTCCTTGACATACCGACTCTCCGTGATCTTCTCAGGAAGTAGAGGCGCTGATGTGCTTTCTTTATGATTGCATTAGTGTTCTGAGGACCAGGAGAGATCTTCGGAAATATGCACACCCAGGAATTTGAAGTTCTTGACCCTTTCCACCATTGACCCGTTGATATAAACGGGACTGTGGGACCCCATCCTACCCATTCCGAAGTCCACAATCAGTTCCTTGGTTTTGCTGGTGTTGAGAGCCAGGTTATTGTGCTGGCACCATTTGGTCAATTGGTCGATCTCACTTCTATATTCTAACTCGTCCCCTTCAGTGATACGTCCCACAACAGTGGTGTCGTCGGCGAACTTGATGATGACATTCTCACTATGTCCGGCTACACAGTCATGAGTATAGAGTGAGTACAGCAGGGGTCTGAGCACGCAGCCTTGTGGTGCCCCCGTGCTGATTGTTATCGAGGGTGACACATTTCCACCACTATGGACAGGCTGTGGTCTGTGAATGAGGAAGTCGAGGATCCAATTGCAGAGGGATGCGCAGAGACCCAGATCTGAGAGCTTGGTAACCAGCTTGGAGGGGATGACAGTATTAAATGCCGAGCTGTAGTCAATGAATAACTGCCTGACATATGAGCTTTTGTTGTCCAAGTGGTCCAGAGCGGAGTGGGAATTTTTTTAACATGGGCATGGAGATTTTCCTTGGTATATTTTTACAGTCTATACTCATGCCTGCGTAGCCGGACATAGTGAGAACGCCATCATCAAGTTCGCCAACGGTCTATCAATTGTACTTTCTATCAATTATCCTACTGCTATAATGGATTTCTGGATCCAATTGACTATTTTTCATTAAAATGGTATCTTTGCTTTTGAAAAAAACTTCAGGCTATACATAGAAACATAGAAAATAGGTGCAGGAGTAGGCCATACGGCCCTTCGAGCCTGCACCGCCATTCAATATGATCATGGCTGATCATCCAACTCAGTATCCTCTATCTGCCTTCTCTCCATACCCCCTGATCCCATTAGCCACAAGGGCAACATCTAACTCCCTCTTAAATATAGCCAATGAACTGGCCTCAACCACCCTCTGTGGCAGAGAATTCCACAAATAAAACACCATTTCCAAATAAAACACCATTGCCAAAGTCCCAGCGCGAATTGGAGGAACAACACCTCATATTTCGCTTGGGCAGTTTACATCCCAGCAGTATGAATATTGACTTCTCTAACTTCAAGTAATCTCTCTCTTTCCATCCGTTCCCAGTTCTCCGACTAGTCTGACTGTCCTCGTTAACATTTTCTGTTTGCTTTGTTGTTACCTTCACCTTGCTAACAATGATCTATTCTACATTTTCCTTGATCACTATCCCCTTTGTCTCGTTTTCACACCTTACAAGTCCTTATCTCTGCATCTCCCTTTCCCATGACTCAGTCTGAAGAAGGGTCTCGACCCGAAACGTCACCTATTCCTTCTATCCAGAGAAGCTGCCTGTCCTGCTGAGTCACTCCAGCATTTTGTGTCTATCTTCAGTTTAAACCAGCAGTTGCAGTTTATTCCTACAACACTTAATTATACAGCTTGTGTTTTAATCTTAAAATCTAAAGGAAAATCATTTGCTTGTGTTGGTAAGAAAGAAAACCCATTTACAATTGTCGCTTAAAGTCAGTCTGCACTGTATTCATTATTTGTTCATATTACTGTTTCCAAATTTACACACAATCGACATTTGTAGTTGCTGCACTTGGATTGCTGCCAGATAAATACTGGATTTTCTTCCCACAGGAGCTTCCAGGTGGTTATGGCAGAATGAAGCCCGATATTGTGACCTATGGCTCAAGTGTCCGAGGCTCTGGTATGCAGGGAGGCTGCCGTTCACTTTCAGGAACTAGTGTGGCATCGCCAGTGGTAGCGGGTGCAGTCGCTCTGCTTGCAAGGTAAGCACATCTTTATGTTGCAAAATAAAAATCCTGCATTTTCAATTTGAGCCATTTGTGACTTCAGGTTTCTGACATCTGATTCTGAGCGCTGAAAGCCTTAATAGTACAGTATACAGAGATTATCGCAATCGGGTGCTTGCTATTGCAGTAGTATCTGTAGCCCACAGCTCACAATGATGATGATGAAACTCCTGGAAATTGTTTCTCCTCCATTAAGAATAGTTAATTTTCAAGTTTAGAGAAGGATGACATTTGGCAACCTGTGGTGTGCAAAATGTTCCATGTGTGATCGGAACCTTGTAACTTATCATATACCAACAGGATCAGAATCAGAATCAATTTATTTGTCATTTGGACCCCTGGAGGTCCAAACGAAATGCCGTTTCTGCAGCCATACATAACACACAAATAGACCCCAGACACAACATAATTACATTTAACATAAACATCCATCACATAACTGTGATGGAGGCCAAATAAACGTATCTCTCCACTGCACTCTCCCCCCCCCGATGTCAGAGTCAAAGTCATAGCCCCCGGCTGGCGATGGCGATTGTCCCGCGGCCATTAAAGCCACACCGGGTGGTGCGAGGTCGCACACCGGGTCTTGGTGTTGGTGCCCCCGGTGTGCGCTCGCAGAGTCCGCGGCCATTCCAGCCGCGCGGGGCAGCGGTGTCAGGCCCCGCTCCAGGAGCTCTTCGACCCCGCAACTCGGGCGGGAGAAGTCGCCGCCGCAGAAGCCCCGAAAAGCGGTCTCCCTCCAGGGAGCCGTGGGCTCGGCGCCGTCGTCCACAGACCTGTAGAGAGCCTCCGACTCTCCGGCAGCAGCAGCAGCAACAGCATCAGCAGCAGCAGCATCAGCAGCAGCAGCGCTCCTCCACCGCTCCGGACTCGGCCAGCTCCGCGACGGTGAGGTGAGTCGACACCTGAGTCCCCGGTCTCTTCCTGTTGGAGGCCGCTCCTCGTTACGGCCTCAACGACGACTGAGACCCGACGAGAAAAGGTCGGGTCTCAGTGCAGGGAGAGATTCAAAAAGTTTCCCCCCCCCCCCTCCCACCCCCCCACACACACACCCCAACATAAAATAACAAAAACTACACAGAAACACAGACAAAAAATAATAAAAACGCGGACAGGCTGCAGAGGCCGCTGCTGGCCAGAGCCGCGCCGCCTACTGCCTATCTGTGCTTTGAGCAAAAAGGGATATTGTCAGTAAATATTTAAAACTACAGCTGCTATATTCTTTTCTGAAGATTACACTGTGGCATTCTGCAGAAAGCTAATATGTGGGAAATGTGGATGTTTTAAGTAGCTTTTAGAATTTCTAAGAAATAACAAGATCTCTTGCAAACTTAAAATAAAGTACATATTTAAAATGTCATCATCTGAATAATCAAGTTAGGCTAAGTGCAAATAATTCAATTTTAAAAAATCTTCAGTTAATCTAGCCTTGAACTTTCTTTGCATTATGGATACTCAGTCAGACAAAACATTAGTTTGCCAGGTGGCTACAATTATTTTTCTTTGCCGTAGAAAAGAAAAACATTATAAGACAGGAGCAGGCCCCTCGATTTCTGCACAGCCGTTTAACATGATCGTACCTGATCTGTTCTAAGCCACATCTCTTTTGTCCACTTCCATTATAGCCTGCAATTTCCTGATCTTTCCAATATTATGTACAGGTGCTTCTCAAATTATAAATTTGCCTGGCCTATGAATCATATGAATGATTGTTCGGGGGACAGGCGGAATGGTTTGGAATGAATTTGCCAGCTGTGGCAGGGCTGCAGGCATCTTCTGCCGAGTGTGAGCAGGGAGCTTACATATGGCTTTCCACTCCCCCCCCCCCCCCCCCCCCCCCCCCCCCCCCCCCCCCCCCCCCCCAAGTACAATAATTGATTTTTGAGCCAAGCAGAGCTAGGAGCACTAAGCAAACTCGCGTCCTCACTGAGTCACTGAAGCTCTTCCCGTGCCTGCACAATCTCTTGTCACAGCTCTTTGTGATCCTCTCCCACACAGTTCTTGTTCCTTTCTGACTAACAAAACAGTTCTTGGCAACCTCTTCTTTAAATATACCCAATGAGCTGGTCCCCACAACCCTGCAGGGCAGAGGATTTCACAGATTCACCCTCTGCCTTGTACTTTGTATAACTGAGTACAGGTGACTGCTTTGCCTTCTGGTACATTTATTCTGAGGTAGGAGAGAATCTGTTAATGCCGCAGTAAATTAGTATGATAAAATGAATTGACTGGATAAAGTCTTGTGGATGAGGATGAACTGCAGGAATTTATAGCAATGAAAGGTTTAAAAATAAGTCTGCATTTATATTGCACAACATTTATTAACGTCAGAAAATTGAGGATTCTACTAATGTTCTTGAAGCAGGTAAGGCAAAGTGGATGGTGGGGATCTGACCTGAGACTGCACAGACATACCCCCTCCCCCCAAAATACCACACCATCCGAAACTGCCATTTACCTGCAAGCTGAGTTTAAGATAATACAGGAGAACATGAAATGGGCTATTTGCCAAAAGTTTGCACAGCATATTTTGTGATTGATTTGCATTTCTTGATTACAATGACCCGGTTAAAGACAGTGGAAATCAAAAGGTCCGGTTTAGAATATCCTGCTATTCTGCAGCTGTTTAAGAGCAGGATTTGACTGAGAGGATGTGGTAACGTGAATTATCCAACCAAATCTTGATGCCGGACACTCCCTCTTCTCCCCTCTTGCATCAGGCAAGTGGTACAGAAGTGTGAAAATGCAAACCTCCAGATTCAGGGATAGTTTCTTGCCAGGTTATCAGGCAACTGAATCATCCTACCACAACCAGAGAGCAGTGCTGAACTACTATCTACCTCATTGGTGACCATTGGACTATCCTTCATCGGACTTTGCTGACTTTATCTTGCACTAAACGTTATTCCTTTTATTTTGTATCTGTACCCTGGATGGCTTGATTATAATTGTAATCACGTATAGTCTTTCTTCTGAATGGATAGCATGCAACAAAAAAGCGCCATCGTGCCGTTTTGTGATGACTATTAAATGACTGATAAAAATTGTCTCAAATCTTCAAGATTGTTCAATATCATGTAATTTCATGCTAATTGGTTTAGGCATGATCTGGTGATACAAAGAATGACTGAGACTGGTTTGCAAAAAAAGACAGTGCTGAACTAACACAGTGGAGAACATGGATTGTTGATGTTTCGGGTTGGGATCCTTATTCAGACTAAAGGTCACAAACCAAAATGTCACCTATCCATGTTCTCCATGAATAGCTGCCTGACCCACTGTGTTACTCCAACACATTGTGTCTTGTTTTTGGCATGATCAGGTTCACCAAGATGCTGTGTTTGATTATTTTGCCACTCCAGCGACATGAAGGTAATAACATGATCATGATTTGTCAAAATGACCTGGATGTACTAAGAACTATGGAGTAACAGTTAAGCAAGGTCTGTTGGCAGCGTTATGATATTTTAGTATGAATCCTTAATATCTGGAAAAAAACTTTTGTTAATATAATTATGTGAAGTGTTCATAATATTGGGAAAGTATATTTTAGACTGTTAATTTTTCTCTTGGAACTATTTTTTCTCTGAAGTGTTTTAACAAAACCTTGGAATTAATTTGACTTTAACAATTTTTTTGTTATGGCTTTTGTTATTGGAAATTAAATTGTGACAAGATATCCGACGTTGCTAAAACAAAAAAAATTCCTTCAAGGCACAAAGATCTAAGCTTACAATTTCTTTATCCCTACCTGACCAAAAAATGTAAAGATGGTATAGTCCACCACAGATTTTCCTGCAACTGGTGGTCTTACACCTCCTTTCATTTGGACAAAATTACAAGAGTACAATTTAAATCATCCTGGCAGTCCCCCAGAAAATGTGGTGCCTCAGCCGGGTGAGGAGGCCGATCTTGACCACATTAGGAATTCTGCGGCCGGACATCAGATTGGCGGGCTGCATTTCACCCCTGCAGCTGGGCTCAGGAAACCCTGCACGGCTGGAGTCATCAGATCCGTTTCCATAGCCGTCTTCTGAGGCCAACTGAGGCATGCTGATTTCTTGGCCCCTGTTGGCCGAGGCAAACCGTTCTGGTACCATTGGACTCCACTCGGAGGCGGCAGGTGTCCCCACCCTACCACAGATTGGCAAATCTACAGTCAGCGGGGGTCAGCCGGGCATTCCTGCCGGGAAAGTGGCACCTTGGCCCTGGAGTTGGCCACCAATCCGACCCTCATTGGCTCTTCCGAGGACAGTTTGTAATGGCCCATAGGCTGCCAGTGCAAAAAATGCAAGTTTCGCTGTAAAATTAATTTGCATTTAATATTTATTTTTCTAGCAGAAGTAGAATAATTAGTGGGTCAGAGGTGAATTGTTGTATCGTATGTGACCTCTTTTGGTTTGGAAAATCAGTGGTGGACTTGTATTAACATCAAAAGAAGGGCCATATTCAGTTGCCATAAGTAGCAATGGGTATGATTGGAAGAAATTTGATGGTGATAATCTGAGCAGCTGTTTAAAAATGGAAACAGGAATTCAAATCTGTGAATTCTAGCTGGTCTAAAATGTTCAAGCACACCTCCATTAAACTTTCCCCTCTCATAATATAGGTATTCCCCTATAGTATTGGACACTTCCACCCTGGGGAAAAAGGTTCTGACTGTTTACCTTGTCTACGTCTCTCATAATTGTATGTACTTCTAACAAGTCTCCCTTCAGCCTCCGACATTCCAGAGAAACAATCCAAGTCTGTCTGTCCTCTCCCTGTAGCTGAAACCCTCTAATCTAGGCTGGTAAACCTCCTCTGTACCGTCTCCAAACATTTCCCCATCTTTCCTATAATGGAGCGAACAGACTGGCACGTAGTACTCCAAATGTGGCCTAACTAGTCTTATTGAGCTGTGTCATGACTTCCTGACTTGTATTCAATCGCCATAACAATGAGGGCAAACATACCACACTATCTACCTGTGTTGCCACTTTAGTGACCTATGAACTTGGATTCCAAGGTCCCTTTGCACATCAATGCTGTTAAGGGTCTTGCCATTAACGGTGTACTCTGTCCGTAGATCCAACCTCCCAAAATGCAACGCCTCATACTTGCTCAGGTTAAACTCCATCTGCCATTTCACTGCCGATTTCTGCAGTCCTAAGCCAAATGAATGGAAGATATGCCTATATCTCATGTTTCCCTTTCCCTTGACTGTCAGTCTGAAGAAGTGTCTCGATCCGAAATGTCCACCTATGCTGCTCTATGATCGTTGCTTTCGTCCGTCTGTCCAAGCGTTCGCTCGCTCTTGGTGCCGGCGCTTCTCCCCTCAGACTCCGCCAAACAAACACACACACGCACAGCATGTCCAGCGGATCGGTGTGGGCCAAGACCAGGAGCAGGGCAAATGATAACACCAAATGGATTATGGCAGCTATCGAAAAAGTCGACCCGAAATATCACCTAATCCTTTCCAGAGATGCTGCCTGATCTGCTCATTTACACCAGCCTTTTTTGTCTGTCTTCGGTTTAAACTAGCATCTGCAGTTCCTCCCTGTACAAGATATGTTCCGTTTAAAAAGAAAATTTAAAAAAACATTTAAAACATTTAAAAACACATAAACTGTTCCCCCGCAACGCTGCGAGAGGCATAACTGAAGTCGGGTCGGGATTACTGAAATTATGGAAGTTACGCTCTGGTGCGTACTACACGTCAGTCCATTGTATTTCGCAGGAGTGGACCATCTTGTTCGCTATAAGATCTTTGGTTGAAATAGACTGAAGGATATACTACTTCAAGCTTACTCTTACATAAATGGTTTCTGTTTTTCTTCCACCACAGATCAAAAGTGCTTGATCTGTAAAGTGTTTTGCGAAGTCCTGAAAGGTAAATGAAAGGAAGTGGAAAGTAAGGAACTTGCTGTCTGCAGCAGAATGATTATCTTGCGGTAATTAGTTAAAGTTTGAGTGCAGATCTGAAAATAAATTCTTGCACATACATTATGCGTGGATAGGTGGGCTCCAAGATATGCTACATAGAGGACATATGGCTTGATACAATTAGGCATTAAATTAGTATTTACTGCACCTTATCCTGAAAGGCTCTCAGCCAAAACTGGGAAACGTTGCATGAGACAACTTTGTGCGACTGTTATAGACACAGCCGGGCAAATGGCTTTTTTTTCAGCAAATTTGTATGGTTTGAATTATTGATGCATTTTGTTTTTCTGTGCTGCTAACTAATTTCCTTGTTATATAGAATGAGGCCATTTGGCAATGGGTCCATGCAGAATTTGTGTAGAACAATCCCGTCAGTTCCATTCCTGGCGATCCTAATTTAGCTGTTATTTTACAATTTATTCATTTTCACATGGCTATCAAGTTGCCTTTGATTCTTTTGCCACTCCAGTCATAATTTACTCGAGCCAATTACCCTATCAGCATGTCTTTGGGATGTGAGATGATGGCAGAGCACCTCCGAGAAGCTTGCACGGTCACGGAGAGAATGTGCAAACTCCATTGGCTGCATCGAAGATCTGGAACAATTCTGGGTTGCCATTAAGGCAACAGTCATTGACTACTTCGCAGCCAGCCCAAGGTTTATTAATTGGCCTTGCTTTGTTTCTTTTCCTTTGATCATGTTTATCTGAGGAATGGTAGTCAAATTCTTGAATCTACGTCTCTGCAGTAGATCATTCTGCACCTGCCATGTTTATTTATTTGTGAAAATCGGCTATGTGATCTCTGGATCACTTGCAATGGCTTTTTCCCCCTGCCCCTTTAAATATTTTATCAGGAACGGAAAGGCAAACTTGCATTCCGCTATACAATAAGTTAGAACACACATTCAGTATTACTATGGAATGTTTCTCGTTCCTCAATTAAAGATTATATATTTTTTAATCAATTTTAAATTTTGCAGTATGGTTAGATGTTTGAACAGGCCACATTGTGAATTAGTCCAATAATATTTTGTGCTAATATTTGCTGAACTCCTGCAAATCACTTTACAACCAGGAGTTAAGCTAGTTGGCGATTAGAGGTATGAGAAGCAGATGTTGGATTTGATTCAGGTTTCTGCTGGTGTATTTGTTAACCAGATGGTAAATGGTTTAACTGGAGCTGTTCCAAGGTTTCATGGAAGCTTTCCAAAGGAAATCTCATTGAGCTTTGTCACAAAGCAAATAACTGGGTTATCAGGTGTAGATTCAACCAAAAGGTCTCAGGTAACCTGTTAGTTAGTTACCAGCATAATTGATCTATTATTCCCAACCTAAACTGATGGTTCGTGTGAATGCCTCTTGAATAATTTTTGCATGGATAGTTCTTGGTCAAATAGGTGCTGTCTTCCCATCATTCTTGACCCATAAATAAAACAGGATTGCATTCTACTGTAAATCGTGAGGTCTGATCAAGAGGAACTATGCAAGAAACCTGTGAAAGCTGCTGATATACTGCAAGATTTTATAAAAACTCTTGACGTTGAACATATGGTTGAATTACCTTATTCAAATTTAACAGAAGTTTTGTGATCTTTTAACCTGCTATGCTTTTGATCCTTTTGATAAAAAAAATGTTCCCAAGGTTCTGTTGTAAATTCATATTTTGCAAAACTGAGAATTCTTAGCTAAGTGTTACCATGTCGACAGAATTATTGCATGCTAATTTGAATTCTTTTTTGAATTTGTTCTGATTAAACTTGTATTCTGTTTTTTCCAGCACTGTACAACACCGTGAGATGGTGAATCCTGCCAGTATGAAACAAGCATTGATAGCCTCTGCACGTAGACTGCCAGGAGTCAACATGTTTGAACAGGGTCATGGCAAGCTGGATCTGCTGAAGGCATACCAAATTCTCAAAATCTATAAACCCCAAGCTAGGTGAGTTCTGAAGTAAATTAGGATAATAAACACCTTTATCGCCAACATCTCTTCTCTACCCGAAACTTTCCACAAATAACTTATTTGAAGGTAATTAATTATCTGCTGTGGATGGTTTTGAGTACCTGCAGGTACACAAAAATGCTGGATAAACTCAGTGGGTGCAGCAGCATCTATGGAGCGAAGGAATTAGGCGATGTTTCGGGCCAAAACCCTTCTTCAGACTGAGTACCTGCAGTTCTGTCGTGGATATGTTTCTTATGCAAAAGTTGTTAGTTGATGCAATTTTTGTTGAGCATGATTTGAATACTGTTAATACAAACAGACTCTGCAGAAGGACTTGGACGGATTGGGAGAGTGGGCAGAGAAGTGGCAGATGGAGTACAGCATAACAACGTGTGGAATCATGCAATTTGGAAGTAGGAATAAAGGCCTGGACAGTTTTCTAAATGGGAAGAGAATGCAGAAATTGGAGGTTGAAAAGGGTCTTTGGAGTGCTGGTGCAGAATTCTCAAAAACTTAATTTGCAAGTCAAATCGGGAGTAAGGAAGGCAAATGTAATGCTAGCATTTATTTTGAGAGGATTAGAATATAAAAACAGGGATGTAATGCTGAGGCTTTATAAGGCACTGGTCAAACCGCATTTGGAGTATTGTGAGCAATTTTGGGCACATATCTGAGGAAGGATGTGCTGGCGCTGGAGACGGTCCAGAGGAGGTTTGTGCGAATGATCCCCACAATGATTGGGTTAGCATATGATGAGCGTTTGATGGCACTGTGCCTGTACTGGCTGGAGTTTAGAAGGATAAGGGGGGGACCTCGTTAAAATTTACTGAATAGTGAAAGACCTGAATAGAGTGGATGTGGAGAGGATGTTTCCACTAGTGGGAGTGTCTTGGACCAGAAGGCATAGCCTCCAAATAAAAGGACGTACCTTTAGAAAGGAGATGAGGTGGTGAATCTGTGTTCATTGCCACAGAAGACTGTGAAGGCCGTCAATTTATATTTTTCGGCCAGAGATTGATAGATTCTTGATTAGTACGGGTGTCCGGGGTTATGGGGAGAAGGTAGGAGTGTGGTGTTGAGAGGGAAAGATAGATCATCTATGATTGAAGGGTATGAGGGGCCGAATGGCCTAATTCTGCTCCTATCACTAATGAATTTATGAAACCACCCAACACTTCCATTTAGCCCTGAATTGCTTTAATCTTCAGTTCCTCCCAAAAGCACAGGACCTTTACCAGTCTTTTTTACTTGAAGGATGCACAGGGACAAATAAATCTGGGTGTGGGATAGTGCCGAATGCAAAATGCTGGCTAGCCCACAGCTGGAATATTGTATTCGGCTCCGTCGATTATAAGCACCCAATGCTGAAAATATCTAGCAGATCAAGCAATATCATTGGACAAGGAAAAGGAATTGGGAAATTTTGAAGCTGTATTTTAAAAAAAGCATTTAAAGTGGTTTGCAAGTTGGGAGCAGTGGAGAGAGTAAAAAAAAGGGTAAATGAAAGGGTGCAAAGAAAGAAAAAACAATTATACAAGTAATACATTAAGTGGTGAATAATGAAATGTAGATAATTGAATAAAAACTAAAATTATCAAAGGAAAATCTAAATGCTGGACGTGCTAAACCAAGCGCAGATATTGCTGATTATCTGACTTTATTGGTTTCATCGTGCATCCTGGAAGACTGGAATGTACTGCGTCATACATTCGGCCCGAAACGTTGCCTATTTCCTTCGCTCCATAGATGCTACCTCACCCGCTGACTTTTTCCAGCATTTCTGTCTACCCTCAAGTTCATATGGGGGCTTTGTAGCTGGTTGCATTTGGTGTGAGATGCAAATTTAAATAACAGGCCACTGGAAACTTGATCGTGGTTGCAAACTGAATGAAACCATTCTGTGCAGCAGGAATTAATCTGGTTTCCACATTGTGGAATAAACCTGTTTTTAAACATTAAAGGTAGTGCTCTAAACAGGAAGAAATATAAGTAAATCCTTGCTTCACCTGGAAAAAGGGTCTGAGGCACTACAGTGGGAAGAGGTTGTCTTTCCTCAGGAAAGGTGTGAAGTTCCCAGAAGGAGTCAAGAAATAGATTAGTGGGATGGTTTCAAAGGTGAGTGATTGCAGATGAAAGATTAGACTGCAAAAGCTGGATTGTTCTCCTTGGAGTAAAGAAAGTTGAGAGAATACTTGATGGCGGTGTATCAAAGAATTACCTGTGACCAAAGTCAATGAAGGGAGGAGGTACACATAAGTGTATGCCTCATGGCAAGTATTACGTCTGACCTTTAATATTTTGACACAGCCATGGAAGTAGCAGCTGAATATGGTAGGGCCCAGGGCATCTTAATGGCATCGTGGTCGGCATGGACATGTTTAGCCGAAGTTTCTATTTCTGTGCTGTATGACGCTGCCATTAGAGCTGAGATAATTAACTTTGTGCAACTACACCCATCTTTAATTATATTCGACATGACAATGGCAATTGCAGAATTATCCCTCGTCATCTGTTTTGGTTCAATTTTACTTGGGTATCTGTGTCCAATGGTGTTTTGATGTAATGTCTGTTGCTCTTAATTGGCCACAGTGCTAATCTTACGACAAATTTATATCAGGCCCAGCAACTCAAGACTGAAGTTTATTCAATTATCAGCAGCAGGAGAATTGTCATCCACCAAAATCTGGATGGAAAAACCCAGAATATCACTATTGGTGATATATTGGTACTTTTAAGTACAAAAGGCCGTAGGTGGTGATACTAAAAACAAGACATGTTGGAATTAAATCCTGCTAAAGAGCATGCTTTAAGACAGCAAAATTGCTGCATCCTTGAAGGTACCAGAAAATTGAACGTGTGGAGAGAATGGACCAGCTGTGACCAGGTTATTACATTTGCAACCATTTCCTGCTGTAAGAAATAGAGGCTAGCGATGCAAGTTTCTTTTCATGCTGGTCTATCCTATGGAGCCTCTTTACCAAGTTCAAGAGCATGCTGCTTTGTCATCTAAATTAAACGCCCAAGTCGTCTCCTACCCAGTTGGTTCCTTGTATTTGTAAGTGGCTTGGATTTGTGTATAAAGTGCTTTATAAATTGAAGCCATTGTTACTTATTGAGCAATTAATAGAAAAAATAAAAAGCTGTTTCAAAAATATATCATTTGTATCTTTGATTCAAAAGAAACCTGCAACAATTATTTACAATCCAGATATGTCTTTATCTACTCTCTAGAAACCAAGCTTCAGTTTGTTTCTGGAAAGGACTCGGTTACATCTAGCCTTGTTATGTCTAGTGAAAGGATATTTGCATTACATTCTGTAATTATGAACTTTGTTCTCTTTCAGCCTAAGTCCAAGCTACGTTGATCTGACAGAATGTCCTTACATGTGGCCCTATTGCTCCCAGCCAATCTATTGTGGAGGGATGCCAACTGTCATCAACGTAACAATCTTAAATGGCATGGGGGTCACTGGTCGGATTATTGATAAGGTAAGCATAGCTGTGAAATAATGCAATTTGACATGTGACTGTAGTTTTCTTTATTGTTTTTTCTTTTGCACTGTTAGATATGATGCCTTTGATTCCTTTATTGATTCCTATTGTACATAATAACCATATAACAACCATATAACAATTACAGCACGGAAATAGGCCATCTCGGCCCTACAAGTCCGTGCCAAACAATTATTTTCCCCTAGTCCCACCTGCCTGCACTCATACCATAACCCTCCATTCCCTTCTCATCCATATGCCTATCCAATTTATTTTTAAATGATACCATCGAACCTGCCTCCACCACTTCCACTGGAAGCTCATTCCACACTGCTACCACTCTCTGAGTAAAGAAGTTCCCCCTCATGTTACCCCTAAACTTCTGTCCCTTAATCCTGAAGTCATGTCCTCTTGTTTGAATCTTCCCTATTCTCAAAGGGAAAAGCTTATCCACATCAACTCTGTCTATCCCTCTGATCATTTTAAATATTTCTGTCATAGCCCCGGCTATGTATTGGAATTTAATACTATGCAATAATATCAATGTCATACTTAGATTTATTTGAGCAGTATATAATTGCACCCAAATTACTTCAATGTACTGAGTGTCTTGTAAAATAAGACACAGACTAGCAATGTTTATGCTGGAATAGTATAATGCTTTTGTGCATTGTGGCACCAACACTTACAAGTAGGCAGCTTATGGTTACAATCGAGCTATGGTTCAATATGAAGAACAAAAGGTCATGTTCAGAGCAGCACCAGGCACCCATAAAAATGGGCTGTCAATCCAGCAAACTGTGTCCAAATAGCATCCACTAGTCACGTGTTAATTGACCCCACAACCAACAGATGGAATACAACCTCTGCATTGTTCTGAATGGTCAATGGTAATTACACCAATGAAGGGAGGAAGTGGAGCTCAATGTTAAGAACAAGGCTAAAATATTCCAGGCTACATTCAGTCAGAAGCACCAAGTGAATGATCTGTCTTGCCATCCTGCCGCAGCCTCCATTGTGGAAACTAATCCTTATCAAATTTAATTCGGCATATCACAATTTACTGTACTTTCCCTTTCTTTTCCAGCCCATATGGCAACCATACCTGCCCCAGAATGGAGACCGTATCGAGGTTGCATTTTCCTATTCACAAGTCCTCTGGCCTTGGTCTGGATTCCTAGCTATATCTATATCTGTCACAAAGAAAGCTGCATCTTGGGAAGGCATTGCTCAGGGTCATGTGATGGTAACTGTTGCCTCACCAGCTGAAAATGATGTAAGTGTTTTTTATTTGTTTGTATACTGTGAAATTGTAATGTCGTGGAATGTCAGGGTGCTAATGTCATCGCCTTAACATCAAAACTGATTGGTGCAGTCTGAACCAGCATTGAGAATATAGTGCTAGTAAAAAAAAACTCTTCCTGACTAGGTTCTTCAACATGAAGAGAGTGTCTTATGATTAGTGAATAGCCATCTCTGGTGCTGCTGATACATTTAGTGGCTGGGCTCTTTTTTTGGTACAGTGGATGATTACTGTTACTAACATCCAATATGTTGCAAAAGAAAATCAAAGTTGGGGTTTTCCTGTGTTTTTTAAATATTGTTGGCTCCCTTTTAATAGCTGGAGGACTTGACCTGCACATTTTGCAGATGCTGCGTTTTCTGCCTAGGAGTTGCTACATTATTTTAGTTTTGATTCACAGGAAGTGGGTCGGATGTAAAAGAGGAGGCACTGCAGTCTCAAATAATGCAGAAGGCTAGGAAGATGGGATGGGTTTGTGGAACATTGGGAGAGGGATAATGACACGTGCCAGTGTGAAGTAGGCATTTTGGCAAGTGCAGCAACGAAAGGGGATACACAAAGAGGAATCTTTTCATCTCTTCCCTGTACGGGTGACCCGACCTTTTCACTGTCGGGTCTCCATTGTCGTTGGGGCCTAGCACAGTGGAGCGGCCTCCAACCGGAACGACCTGGGGGCTCCAGTTGCGGAGCCTGCGGACTTACCATCGTGGGGCTGGCCGGCTTCAGAGCGTGGAGAGTTGTAGTGGCGCGCGGCTGTGACTCGACTCCAGAGCTCAGAGGCTCCAGCCACAGGTCCGGTGGACGGTGACATCGGGAGGTCGCGGGTCTCTGGTGGGAGACCGCTTTACGGAGCTCCCGCAACGGCAACTTCTCCCACCTGAGTTGCGGGGTTGAAAATGACCTTGAAAATAGCAAGGCCTTGCATCGCCCGGCGCGGCTTTAATGGCCACGGGACTTGCCATCGCCCGCCGGGGGCTTTAACATCAGGAGAAGAATGGAACACAGGGGAGAGACAAGACTTTGCCTTCCATCACAGTGAGGAGGAGATTCACTGTGATGGATGTTTGTGTAAATTGTATTGGTTGTGTGTCTTGGTTCTTGTTGTATGACTGCAGAAACCAAATTTTGTTTGAACTTCATTTGAGGTTCAAATGACAATAAATAATTGTATTGTATTGTAGTAATTAGACCACGGATTGAAAAAGCCGTACGATTCTGGCTACCATAGTGTGGGAAAGAACTGATTAGCATCAGAGAGTTTATCGAGGAAATGCACAAAGAAGTTGCTGAAACTGGAAATTCCCTTCCCTACAAAAGAAAATTTGGATAACCTAGAGATGTTTTCTTTGGAACAGACATACCTAAAAACCGGCTAATTGTGATCTACAAATTGAATGACCTGGATAGGTGCATTGAAAAGGACCTTTTTTTGCAGTACCAGGATCAAGAACTGATAATAAAGTGGCATCAAGTGGCCCTAAGTTGCAACAATCAGCGGCTAAATCAGTCTATCAATCAAAGGATATGTGATGTGCCGTTAGCAGTTCACAAAAGGTCTAATCTTTGCAGAACATTGCTGGCTCCAATTTGTTTATGTATTAAAATGTCTGATCTTGTGAAATTCTGATCTAAGATTATCTGGTCTTGTGAGATGGGGTCATTTTAATTCACACGCAGTTCACCATTTTCCGTATGATCTCACTTTATTGCAAATGAAATAATTCCCAGATGTTTAAATTGTAACCTCTTGTTTCAGCTTTAATGATTAAGTAATGAAAATGAGCTGTGCACATTATTATCTTGTGGGTACATCAAACCGTGACAAATTGTCTCATCCTATTTCCCACTGCGGGGACAGGAAATTGTGCACAAATACTTCTAAATCGGCACA
Organism: Leucoraja erinaceus; assembly: GCF_028641065.1. Lineage (NCBI taxonomy): Eukaryota > Metazoa > Chordata > Chondrichthyes > Rajiformes > Rajidae > Leucoraja > Leucoraja erinaceus. The sequence continues at coordinate 13,669,947 of NC_073393.1, read as the reverse complement.
AAATGTCATGAAATACAATTTGGCCAGGGGTAGCGAAACAATACCAGGTTGCAAAAGCAAGATGTATCAACATATCCTCCGAGTTCCTGCTGTGTAAACTGCAGCCCGAGTTCCCTTGAAACTGGCCTGCTGGCTCTTAAGCTTTGAACATAGAGTACAGAAGGGCAAGCTGATACCTGTTCTGTTTCATTGGAAACTTGAAACAAACTCAAAGTTATGGCAATTTTATAAATGTAATTTTTTATTCTCGTCGTATAGGATGGATCATGAAGTATCAAAATTTAGGGAAAAATATTCCATTCCTTATCAGACTAACAGCCACACAGTGGAAGATGATAAAATCCAACAATCAGTTTTTCTGAGCTTGCCAATTGAATACTTTAACTGATCTTGCCTAATCCAATAGCAGTGATCCAGGCTTTGTTTCCGAGGAATGCCTATGAAATGGTGTTATGATGGATGACTGAATTCTCTGGGGCATCTGCACCAGTTGGCTTCACTTACGACTAATTAGTGGCTATTGTGTCTCCGCTAGAGAGAGAGAGTTACTGATGGTGGTTTATCATTTTGAATGTGATATTGCTACTTTTGTTGTGCGTGAATATTCTGTTTGCAGGGTAATATGTCCTAAATTAGATTTTGTGGTTTGATATGGTTCCCTGATTCCCCTGAAATTAATATATCCAGTGCATTGACAATCTGTGTACTAATCCCCTTGTGCTAATCAGTCCTCTCATATCTTCACTTTTCTTGATAGTCTAACAATGGCAATGAAATGACATCAACCGTAAAGCTGCCAATTAAGGTGAAAATCATTCCGACACCACCTCGTAGTAAGCGTGTTTTGTGGGATCAGTACCATAATCTGCGCTACCCACCTGGTTACTTTCCGAGGGATAACCTGCGCATGAAAAATGACCCACTAGATTGGTGAGTTTTGAAACGGCACTCCTGTTGAGCTTTGCTTTTTTTTCTGCACTGATCTCATTTAATATCTAGAATGAAATGCTGAAAGGAACCAAATGGATCATGCAGAGGTAGCTGGTACAAATATATATCCAGGCTTGCCAATTATAAAACATGTAATATGGGAACTGAATGATCCAAGAGAAAAAGGTCTTTCCTGTTCGGCCAAACTAGATGAAAATAGCCCCCAAAAAACAAAGGTGCTGGAATAACTCAGCAGGTCAGGCAGCATCCCTGGAGAGCATGGATAAATGACATCACCTATGGAGGCTGCCTGACCCGCTGAGTTATTCCAGCATTTGCGTTTTTTGTGAACCAGTATCTGCAGTTCCTTGTTTCTACATTTTGAAAATATCCTAACATTACATTCAAACCTGATTCTTTGATCAAGAACCTTTGATGAATGACTTGACATGACACCTGCTAATAGTCAATAGTCAATTTAATTGTCATTTTGACCCCTGGAGGTCCAAACGAAATGCCGTTTCTGCAGCCATACATTACACACAAATAGACCCCAGACACAACATAATTTACATTTTACATAAACATCCATCACATTGCTGTGATGGAAGGCCAAAAAAAACCTTATCTCTCCACTGCACTCTCCCCCCCCCCCGATGTCAGAGTCAAAGTCAAAGCCCCCGGCTGGCGATGACGATTGTCCCGCGGCCATTAAAGCCACGCCGGGTGGTGCGAGGTCGCACACCGGGTCTTGGTGTTGGAGCCCCCGGCGTGCGCTCGCAGAGTCCCGCGGCCATTCCAAGCCGCGCGGGGCAGTGATGTAGGCCCTGCTCCAGGAGCTCTTCGACCCCGCAACTCGGGCGGGAGAAGTCGCCGTTGCGAGAGCCCTGAAAAGCAGTCTCCCTCCAGGGACCCGCGGGCTCCCATTGCCGCCGTCCGCAGACCCGCAGTAGCAGCCTCCGCAGCAGCAGCAGCGGCAGCTATAGGCAGGGCATTTAGAAACTTGAGGCAGGATATTTATGGAATACTGTTGTCTTCTCTTGAGTACAGATTCAATGGACCTCCAGAAATGTGGTGCCATTTTAGTCCAGCCAACCTGTTTGAATGGTATACCTCTCATCACCTAAATATTCATTCCCTTCTTCACTACTTATATTGTGACTGCACAATGTAACATTTACAATTGTGCAGTTAGAGTACTCCAATCTTGCTCCCACCTCTCATGAATGACCATTATTTGTAAATTTCCCTCCAAATTGAATATACCGTAACCATATGGAGATGAAATGCTGTTCCTTCGTTTTGATACAGTACATCCAATTCCGAGAACTCCCCAACCAATAGCACCAGTTTAGCTGAGCACCAAAAGAACGACCTTCAGTTCATGAAGGTAGCCTAGCTCATCATCTTATGGGCAATCCAGATGGGCACTAAATACTGGCCTAGTTGTTGAGGCAATATCCTGAACAACAAATAGGTAAAAATGTTTATACCCCCAAAGCGTCATGGAACCAATCAAAAGAAACAAAGTGCTGGAATAACTCAGCGGGTCAGGCAGCATCTCGTGAGAACATGGATAAGGTGATGTTTCAGGTCGGGATTCTTCCTCAGACTTGAAGGGTCCCAACCCAAAACAACACCTGTCCATAACCTCCAGAGATGCTGTCTGACCCGCTAAATTATTCTAGCACTGTCTTTTTTTGTAAACCAGCATCTACAATTTCTTGAGTGCAGATGCTGGTTTACAAACCTAGTTTGGAAGTTCAAAATCAATGTGTTTGCAGGATTTTTTAAATTCCACACAGCTATCGTTATGCTCTTTGTGAATTAAGGTTACCACTGAATGTTTAAAATTGATTTTGTATTTTGGAGAATGAGACATTTAATCTACATTTTACATTTCTTTCCTTTAGGAATGGTGATCACATACACACTAACTTTAGAGATATGTACCAACATTTGCGCAGTATTGGCTATTTTGTGGAGGTACTCGGAGCACCCATCAACTGTTTTGATGCCAGTCAATATGGTATGTTCTGCGTTATAAGATTTTATCTGACAAAGTTAAATGAGGTTGTGGAACTTGGAAAAATCATCATACTTTATTAGCCAATTATGTTTTGCAACATACGAGGAATTTAATTTGCCATACAGTCATACCAATAAAAAGCAACAGAACACACAAAATACATTTTAACATGAACATCCACCACAGTGACTCCTCCACACTCCTTACTGTGATGGAAAGCGAAAAAAAAGTTCAATCTCTTCCCTTCTTTGTTCTCCCACGGTCGGGGGGCATCGAGCCTTCCGTTGACAGGGCAATCTTGACACCCTTAGCCGGCGGCGTTTGGGCCCTCTCGCTGGGGCGATCAAGTTCCTGCATCGGAGGGGAATCTCGGCTCCCTCGCATCGGGCGAACGGTCCCCGTGTCGGGGCTGGTCGAAACCTTCTGCTTCTTTTGGAGCTTCCCAACATCGGTCTCTACCCGAGACTGCAAGCTCCTCGATGGTGAAATCCGCAGGCTGCTGTTGGAGTGTTCATCCCAGGCAAGGGATCGGCTCTGATGGTATGTACACGTCCCCGCGGTGGGGCTCAAAGTCAGTCCCGAGCAAGGCTGCCAGCTTCATGATGTTAGGCCGCGGAGCGACCGGAGATACGATCCGTAAAACAATCGTATCTCCGGCAAGATAAGAGATTGAAAATAAAGTTTCCCCTGACCCCTGACCCCGACCCCCTCCCCCACCTCCCACATAAAACCAGCCAGAGAACATTAACACAAACTTTTAAAACATATTAAAAAATAACAAAAAAAAGACGAAAAGACAGACAGCAAGGCTGCCATTGTTTGGAAACGGATAGAAAATCTGTGTACAAATACATACTTTTAACACACTTCAAATTGATATTAAATTTTCAGATAATGAGGAATTAGGATTTAGATTAAAATTCTATTTTGCTTAGATCCCCACCTGAATATTCCGCAATCTACCAACTTTTATATTTTGCTCCAGAAAATATAAACTGGCCTTGTAAGCTTAAATCTGTTGTGTATGTATGCGTCATCTTAAACATGGCTTATATACAGGAGCTGTGTAGGAACAGTGTATTGTCACAAAATAACTCCTCATTTCCTAACCTTGAAGTGAAGAAACTTTCAAAAGATGTCCAGCACACCGGCTTCCTTCTCAATAACTGTCAATTCTATTCAATTTCGCCTTACAAGTAACCTTTGATTTGCCACAAATTAGGAGTTTTTGTGTGAGATATATTGAGGATTGAGGTGGAAGTAGAATCATTGCGACTTGAATGCTTACATAAGGAAATTACAGTCCTTGCCTCTTTTTTTAATATATATCTGATATAACTTGATTTGCCAGCTAGTCAACATGTTTGTTTTTTAATTCTGAATGAAATAGTTTGTTATTGAACATTTAGTTGAAAATGAGCATTTGGCTTTGTTGATATATTTCTACCTTACAATGGTGGAGATTTTTTTCTCTCCATCTGTTCCATTTCTCATAATAAATGCTAATAAAGTCTGATAATGCTATATTTGTTTTGTATTTAATTTATTTATTTTACTGCATCCTTAAGAAAAATAGTTTTAATTCCGTGGGTAGGTACAGATGAAGTCAGTACAAAGGAAACTTCTCAACAATCACATTAAGCTACATTGAAATATTGTACGCACGGCAGAATAATAATTGAATTGGTCTTGCATTGATACATCTTCTGTTATGTTGTTTTACAATGTGTTCTTTGTTTCACAAGGTAAAGTATCCTTATTCCTAAGGACTGTCCTTGCACTATTTTCTAAGGCTTGTTGATGTTAGCTGAGTTTTGCAGTTGACTTCTACCCATATATTAATTCCAGAAATTCAGCTGAATTGAAAGATGGTACTGTGATTAATTGTGCTTTAGGCCTTTCTGGTACAGCTATGTTCAGATATGCAATAATCGGTGAATTAATCTACTGTTTCTCATGCAGGTACCCTGCTGATGGTGGACAGTGAAGAGGAATATTTTCCTGAGGAAATTACGAAACTGAGGCGAGACGTAGATAATGGCCTTTCGGTCATTGTCTTCAGTGATTGGTACAACACATCTGTAATGAGAAAAGTGAAATTCTATGATGAAAATACAAGGTAAAGTTGATGTCTCGGATTCCATAATGTTGAAGATATACATATTGTCATTTATTTGTACTTGCTGCTTATGGGAACGCATGAGATTCATTTGTTGACTAAATAATGTAAGAAAAATGTGTGAACATATTAAACCACAGCCCATTGTTCCAACCAATTTTTTTTTTGCACATCAATATGTCCTGTTTTTTAAATTGATTAAAGATTTGTTTGTTTATTGAACAAAATTTGATTACAAAATTTATTGGAAGTTTTTTGTTTCCGTTGTCTTGGATGAAAATCTAAATAATTTATCTGAAGGAAAATATTGTTAATTTAGATAAATTACCATAACTTCATGGAAAGTTTGCCGTCTTCAGTTAAACAATTTAAGTTAAGGATATTTTTATGGTGGAGATTGACAGATTTTTGATTGGCAAGGGTGTTGGCGGTTATGAGGCAGGAGAATGGGATTGAGAGGGGAAGATAGATCAGCCATGTTAGAATGGTGGTAGACCTGAATGGCCCAATGACCTTATTCTGCTCCTAGAAATTATGCAGTAACTTTGAAGCAGCTTATTGATGTATTTGGTTTGAATTTTTTTTCTATTAGGGTCAAAATATTGTACTTGTGGCGATCTATTCTCCAAATTTGAATCTTGTACTCAATTATAAATAATTCTTGGTTTAACCCAGGCATTTTCACCATCAACACTTTTGTCATCGTCCTGTACACTTTTTTTAAAATTTTAAATTCATTTCCATGTAGTCCACAGAATAGGATAAGGAAAGTTGTACAGGGGACATTCATCTTCAACAGCAAGGGCTGAAATAGTGTGGGAGTATCGAAGATTGGTTACATTCTGGAATCTATATTTGGTTCCATTTGCTTCTGTTTGATTTTAGTGGTCAAATAATTTTTTTTTTTTTTTTTTTGTAATTCCATTCTTTTACCTTTCCATCAAATGTCCTTCAACATGTGATGTTTGTCCAATCGATATAAAAGAAAAGCAAATGAAATATCAAACCAGTCAGGATAGAAAGCGTGAATGTAGAATATAGAGCAGTATAGCACCAGAATTGGTCCTCCTGCCCTTGATGATTGTGCTGAGCATTATATCTTCTAGCTGCATGTGTTCCATATCCCTCCTTTTCCTGCACATTCATGTGTCTATCCAAAAGCCTCATGCTGCAAAGGTATCTGCTTCCACCACCATCCATAGCAGGACGTTTCAGGCACTTACCTCTCTGTACACAAAAAAAATAGTGCCCCACACATCGATAAACTTTCTCTCGCTGATCTTTTAGCTATGTCCTCTAGTATTTGACAATGCCACCCTGAGGAACAAGGTTCCTTTTGTTTATCCTATCTATTCCCCTCATTATTTTATAAACTGCTATTCGAGGCCCCAATGGTTAATACCCATGGTCTTGGGTTTTGCAACGGTCTTCTGTTTAGCGTCCAGTAATCTTATTTGGTGTGTATATGAATGTTGCACCAAACATTTATTTTGGCTGCACTGCTGTTTGTGATTATAATTGTATATATTTGTGAATGGCTTCAGGAAGTTACACAGGGGAGATACCAGCTGCTAAGGATTGCTGACATTCAAGTCAGAGCAGTACCAATCTTTACTGAAAATGTGAAAATCATGAATTGAAGGATTATTAAGCAGTTCATGGGATATTATTCAATTCCATGTTACAAAAGTCATTTTTTTTCTTGATCTAAACTGATACATAATTGCTTTGTGTGTTTTTTGGCCTGTAGGCAATGGTGGATGCCAGATACTGGAGGGGCAAACATCCCAGCACTCAATGATCTGTTGTCAGTGTGGGGCATGGCTTTTGGTGATGGCTTGTACGAAGGGGATTTCAATATGGCGAATCATGACAGTAAGTATTGATATGATTGTGGCTGTATTGTTTTGTACATGATTTTACATAAGTGTTTCAATTCAATCAGCATGGAACTGTCGGCATTTGCCCTCAAAGTACTAGCAAACCCAAGACTTCAAATGGAGTGCAATGAAGCAGATGTTCGCTAGAAATCCACAGCATTTATGCTGAGAAATAAATCTCGGATCCAGCACCAGGTCTTCTTCTTATCGAGTCCACATCACAAGACTACAGTGCCCTCCATAATGTTTGGGACAGACCCATCATTTATTTATTTGCCTCTGTACTCCACAATTTGAGATTTGTAATAGAAAAAAATCACATGTGGTTAAAGTGCACATTGTATGATTTTATTAAAAGCCCTTTTTTTATACATTTTGGTTTCACCATGTACAAATTACAGCTGTGTTTATACATAGTCCCCCCCACCCCCCATTTCAGGGCACCATAATGTTTGGGACACATGGCTTCACAGGCGGTTGTAATTGCTCAGGTGTGTTTAAATGCCTCCTTAATGCAGGTATAAGAGAGCTCTCAGCATCTAGTCTTTCCTCCAGTCTTTCCATCACTTTTGGAAACTCTTAATGCTGTTTTTCAACATGAGGACCAAAGTTGTGCCAATGAAAGTCAAAAAAGCCATTATGAGACTGAGAAACAAGAATAAACCTGTTAGAGACATCAGCCAAACCTTAGGCTTACCAAAATCAACTGATTGGAACATCATTAAGAAGAAAGAGAGCACTGGTGAAACCAAAATGTATAAAAATTGCCTTTATTAAAATCTGACAATGTACACTTTAACCATAGGTGCTGGCGAGGCTACCGGCTCTGCGCACCACCCAAATGTGACGTGTTGTCGTAGAACCAGGGGTGCCGTTCTAATTGCCCACGTATAGGAAAAATGTCATTAATTTGGAAAGGATGCAGAAGAGATTCAGCATGATATTGCCTGGACTTGTGGGCTTGAGTTATAGGGAGAGATTGGGACTTTTCTTTGAACCGTAAGAGGTGAAAGACGCATGAATAATGTGAGCGTTTGGTCTTTTTCTCAAAAGAGAAGATTCTAAAACTCAAGGGCGTAGGCTTAACGTGAGAGGAAAGAGATTTAAGTAAGAACTCAAGGGACAACCCCCATTTGGACAGATATGGATAGGAGGATTTGGAGAGCTATGGGCCAACGCAGGCAATTGTGTTTAACCCAGTATGCCATCTTTATCGGCATGGACAAGGTGGGCCAAAGGCTCTGTTTCTGTGTTGTGTTGCTTTGATTCTCTGATTCTATGCAATTCTTGGGAGTTAACCTTGAGCACAGAATGCTATGGCATTATCTGAACAGCTTCATTTGGGCTAGTGACCAAATTATTGCCTAATATTTCTCTTGATTCTAATGCAAGATGAGACTTAGTCTTAATAATGAAGACCACCAGGGGCGCCGGAGATGGCAGCACTGCCGGCAGTCTGTTCGTTTTTTCATCTTTTTGTTATATTTAGCATTTGTTAAAAGTTTGTTTTAATGTACTTCGGTTTGTTTTATGTGGGGGAAGGGGATCGGGGAAACTTTTTTTCAAGTTCCTGCCTTCCTGGAGATGTGATCAATTTTTCGGATCACATTCTCCGGGTTCTGTGGCCTACCATCACTGAAGCTGGAGGCCTCCTCGGACTGTCGTGAGCCCCACCACGGGGCGCGGACAACATCGGAGTGGATCCCTTGCCTGGGACTTACCATCAAGGGCTCGCAGTCTCGGGTGAGGCTAGTTGGGAGCTCCAACGCCGCAGAAGGTTTGACCAGCCCCGACGCGAAGTTCGATCGCCCGGCGTTGGGGAGCTGACAACTCCCCGATGCAGGAGCTGAACGCCTCGACGTGGAGGGCCCGAACACCGGCGGCTACGGGAGTCAAGATCGTCCCGTCAACGGAGGGCTCAAGGCCCCCGACGGAGGAAGAACAAAAGGAAGGACTTAAACTTTATTTTGCCTTCCATCGCAGTAGGAATGTGGAGGAGTCATGTTAAAATGTGTTTTTGAGTCTGTTGCTTTTAATTGTATGACTGACCTGGCCCGTGAAATTCCTCATATGTTGCAAAACATGGCGAATAAAATCTGATTCTGATAAACCTTTTTCTAGATCATCATAGTGAACACATTTATTCAATAATAAATTCAATTATTTTTATTTTTCCTTACTTAGTGTATTATGCTTCAGGGAGCAGTATTGCTAAATTTCCAGAGGATGGACTTGTTCTTGCTCAAACTTTAAAGGACCAAGGTAAGATCTTTTTCGATTGCACTTCAGTCTTTCCCAGTGCTGTTCAAAGGGACTTTGAGAATTTTTCTTCTGTTTATCATAAAAGTAAAAATAATTTATTTCTGGAATGTATCAAAGTACGCATTAGTGCTGTAGTACTCTGATAATATCTTGTGAATGAAAGTTAACTTCTTTCTCACGTGCACCACCCGTGTTATTGCCCTTTAGGCAGTATAAATGTCATGCTGCTGAACCTTTCCCTACTTAAGGTATGTTTGGCCTCTCCCAATGAGGAAGTTCAGACTCCAGAATTTTGTTTACAACGACCCAGTTCCTTGCTTTCCATTTCATGTTTATAAGATAGTCTCTGTCCAGAATGCAGTGGCAAGAATGAGGAATTGAAAACTTAATTCTATGAGTGCACATATAATTTCGATAGTTTAAACAAGGAAAAAGAAACTTGTCGCATTATACATTATGCATATTGTCTTTATTGCTTTGCTTTGAGCTCTCTTCCAGTGTTGTGTTACTTTATGAGATGAACATTTTATTGTTGTTCAATGAAACAGCAATATTGTTTTTATGTCGGTTTACTCAGTTGAAGATTCAATCAACTTTTATCCTCTTGATTATTACTCAATATGAGGAGAAATTACGAAACCTTCAGAGCTCCTTTCTTTTGTTCCTTGTGGAGATTTGAGATTAATTATTACAGCCACAAAATAATAAAGCAGAATGTAATTTTATTATCTTCAGTAAAGCTACCAGTAGGTTTAAGGAGCACTACTACCGAGAAAGATGTTCTTTCTCAATCATATTCCTTATGCCTATTGGTAACTTTATTGAATATAATAAATATACATTATCACACTTTGTTCTACAACTAGGTTGATATTATTTTTTTAGTTTGACTAAGGGTGTGAAAGTTCGTTCTTTAAAAGTAGATAGCAACAAATACTGTTAAAGGTACACCATGGCAATCTATAAATTGATTTGTCAGATGAGAGTGGCGATCGACAATGAGCACAAACGTTGCTCAGTTGCTTCTCGGGCTCCTACTCTCAAAACAAAGGTGAGTTAGCACAATTATCCATTTTTCTTATACCAGGTCTGAATATGGCATGACTGAAAGATTCTGTAGCCTTTCACAATATAGGAAAGCTGGGTCCAAATCAAGCTCATCCAATAACAGGTTGTTACTTATCTCTGCAGTGTCAGCTATTTTGTTTCAATCTTAGCTTCTTTATGGCCATGGAAAGAAGCACATGTTATTTCTGCAGGCTGCCATCTTAATGTCTTTATTGAAAAGACTACCTGTCCTTCATATTGTGTTCATTCAATTTACAGTCATTCAGACATGGTACCGAGCCATTCTTTTGTTCTACTAGATCATGCTTTTGTAGAAGAACGACTTTATTTTAAATTTGATATTAGCTCTTTCAAGGGCTTCAAATGCCATTCATGAATTCCCGAACATTACAGTTGAGATTGGTTAATACTTCCTGATTTGTGTTACTTGCTGAAATGGTGTTGCTGGATGTGGCAATAATCGAAGTTTCAGGTATTCTACGTGGTCTTAGCTAGGGGGTCACAATCTTGTGACCCTAATAAACTTAGTTGCATTGAACTTAGTTATGTTGGCCGTTTGGGGAGGATTTTACTGCGAACAGTTTCTACCCAATGAAAGCTGGAAGCGGAGGAAGACCAATGCAGAAAATAACAAGGGTGAGATGGCATTATTTGCAGCTGCACAACTTGACGCAGTGGGCATGCTGAACTTTTAGTGGTCCTTTAAAATGTTACAGAATTATACTAATCAGGAGTGAGTCCAAAGCGCATCTGAGACTGGGTGATAATAGACTATTTGAAAGGTGTTAAGAATGGCAGCGCAGAAATGGTGGAATAGAGCACAAGTGGTTGCAAAGTGGGTGGCAATAGTACAGATCGTTTGCAGCAGAAGTATGAGAAGGGCACGACATCATTTCTAACTTGTTTTGAAGTAATAAATTCAGGATCGTTGGCGGCGGTGAGGCCTCGCGATCGACCCGTGATCAGCGGTCGATGAGCGTGGCGGGGGGGAGGAGGGTTGACAATGAAGATCTGGTGTGGGGGGGGGACTGCTGTGAGGGACAGTGGGAGAACAATGGGGGACCCAGTGGAGGGGGGGAGGGGAGCTCTCAAGTTTTAGAAACCTCTGCCCAGGGGATAAGCCTTTGTTTGTTCGTTCGTTCCGGTTAAGGCACTGTGCACACGACAGCCAGCCAACAGTCGCATGTCTTTTTTTCACATTTAATTTCAAGTATTCGTGTACCTTGTGTGTTGTGACTGTCGGCAGACCAATTTCCCTCCGGGGATGAATAAAGTTTTATCGTATCGTTAAGCAGAAGGGAAAGAATGTCTCGGTCAATCTCAAGCTGCAGTTGGGAGACTGAGTGAATTCTGATTTGTGTGTTCAAATTAACTGAAGTTTGTAATCAAGATTGAAATATTTTACTTCCCAGGGCAGAACAAATCAAAAACATTGCAATAGAATTATTACAAAGGAATTTGATTGGCATAAATAATTAAGCTGTTCTTAATTTGTTACTGAGCTGTGACTCAAGTGAAATATTTATTAGCACAATCTGCGGAGCAGATATCGTGCCAAGGTTATTGTGTATTGCTGGCATTTGACGAAGTCCTTCTCTGGATGTTCTGACATTTAATTTAACAAAAGTCAGATTAATTTGAAATAGCCAAAGGCACCAGTGAATTGTTCTGCTTAAACTCTGGTAGGAAATGTAAAAAACAAGTCGGCATTGAAGAAACGCTTTCAAAATAAACCAACAGTTAGACTTGCCATTTTATGACTTCCGTTATAAATGAATTGGTCCTCTGTTCAACGATTCAATATCCATACGACCCCCACCCCCCCCCGCCCCCCCTTCCCAACTATTTAAATACAGAAAAATTGAGAAAACTGAAACCAACAGACCAATTAGACTCGCATCAGTAATCAGGAAAACACAGGAGTCTATAACTAAGAATGATACATGGACAGTTGGAAAATATCACCCGGATTAGACAAAGTCTGATAGATGTGTACAAACTAAATTGTGTTTGACTAACCTATTGACGCTTTTCAAAGGTATTTTATTGTCATGTACCAATTAAGGTACAATATTTAGCACATAGGATTAAGTCAAGTCACTTTTATTTCTTTAGCACATTTAAAAAACAACTCTTGTTGACCAAAGTGCTTTACATTGGTGGAGACACTAATGTTATACAACAGTGTTTCATAGATTAAGTACATACATAAATACATACATATAGCCCTCCCTCAGATGATGTCAAGAAAGGCTTGAGAGTAAAGATGAGTTTTAAGTCTCTTTTGAGTCGATGGAGGGGGCAGTTCTGATGGGAAGAGGGATGCTGTTCCACAGTCTAGGAGCTGCAATCGCAAAGGCGTGGTCGCCCCTGAGCTTATGCCTAGACCGCGGGATGTTCAGTAACCCCAAGTCAGCCGATATGAGGGACCTGGAGGTGGTGTGGTGGGTAAGCAGACTGTTGATGTAGGTGGGGGCAAGCCCGTTAAGGGCTTTGTAAACATAAAGAAGGAGCTTACACCATACTCCAGAATTGGCCTCACCGATGCCTTGTACAATTTTAACATTACATCCCAACTTCTATACTCAATGCTCTGATTTATAAAGGCCAGCACACCAAAAGCTTTCTTTACCACCCTATCTACCTGAGATCCACCTTCAGGGAACTGTGCACAGTTATTCCCAGATCCCTCTGTTCAACTGCATTCTTCAATTCCCTCCCATTTACCATATACGTCCTATTTTGATTTGTCCTGCCAAGATGTAGCACCTCACACTTATCAGCATTAAACTCCATCTGCCATCTTTCTAACTGGCATAAATCTCTCTGTAGATTTTGAAAATCTACTTTATTTTCCACATCCCCACCTATCTTAGTATCATCTGCATACTTACTAATCCAATTTACCACACCATCATCCAGATCATTGATGTACATTACAAACAATAGTGGACCCAACACAGATCCCTGTGGCACCCCACTCGTCACTGGCCTCCAACCTGACAAACGGCCATCCACCATTACTCTCTGGCATCTCCCATTCAGCCACTGTTGAATCCATCTTGCTACTCCACCGTTAATACCCAACAATTGAACCTTCTTAACCAACGTTCCATGAGGAACCTTGTCAAAGGCCTTACTGAAGTCCATGTATACAACATCCACTGCTTTACCCTCATCAATTTCCCGAGTAACCTCTTCAAAAAATTCAAGAAGATTAGTCAAACATGACCTTCCAGGCACAAATCCATGTTGACTGTTCCTAATCAGACCCTGTTTATCCAGATGCTTACATATATTATCTCTAAGTATCCTTTCCATTAATTTGCCCACCACTGACGTCAAACTAACAGGTCTATAATTGCTAGGTTTACTCTTAGAACCCTTTTTAAACAATGGAACAACATGCGCAGTACCCCAATCCTCTGGCACTATTCCCGTTTCTAATGACATTTGAAATATTTCTGTCATAGCCCCTGCTATTTCTACACTAACTTCCCTCAATGTCCTAGGGAATATCCTGTCTGGACTTATCCACTTTTATATTTTTCAAAAGTGTCAGTACTTCCTCTTCTTTGAATCTCATAGTTTCCATAGCTACTCTACTCGTTTCCCTTACCTCACATAATTCAATATCCTTCTCCTTGGATAATACCGAAGAAAAGAAATTGTTCGATATCTCCCCCATCTATTTTGGCTCTGCAGATAGCTATCCACTCTGACTCTCTAATGGACTAATTTTATCCCTCGTTATCCTTTTGCTATTAATATAGCTGTAGAAACCCTTTGGATTTACTTTCACCTTACTTGCCAAAGCAACCTCATATCCTCTTTTAGCTTTTCTAATTTATTTCTTAAGATTCTTTTTACATTCTTTATACTCCTCAAGCACCTCATTTACTCCATGCTGCCTATAATTATTGTAGATCTCTCTCTTTTTCCGAACCAAGTGTCCAATTTCCCTTGAAAACCATGGCTCTTTCCAATTTTTACTATTTCCTTTCAACCGAACAGGGACATAAAGATTCTGTACTCTTAAAATTTCACCTTTAAATGTCCTCCATTTCTCTTCCACATCTTTCCGATAAAACAAAATGTCCCAATTTACTCCTTTTAAATCCTTTCGCATCTCCTCAAAGTTAGCCTTTCTCTAATCAAAAGTCTCAACCCTAGGTCCAGTTCTGGCCCTCTCCATAATTATATTGAAACTAATGGTATTGTGATCACTGGACCAAAACTGTTCCCCAACGCATACCTCTGCCACCTGACCCGTCTCATTTCCTAACAGGAGGTCCAGCACCGCCCCTTCTCTAGTAGGTACCTCTATGTATTGCTGCAAAAAACTATCCTGCACACATTTTACAAACTCCAAACCATCCAGCCCATTTACAGAATGTGTTTCCCAGTCTATGTGTAGAAAATTGAAATCTCCCACAATCACTACCTTGTGCTTACTACTAATATCTGCGATCTCCTTACATATTTGCTCTTCCAAGTCTCGCTCCCCATTTGGTGGTCTATAATACACCCCTATAAGTGTTGCTACCCCTTTCCTATTTCTCAGTTCCACCCAAATAGCCTCCCTAGACGAGCCCTCTAATCTATCCTGCCAAAGCACTGCTGTAATATCTTCCCTGACAAGCAATGCGACACCTCCACCTCTTGCCCCTCCAATTCTATCACACCTGAAGCAACGAAATCCTGGAATATTTAGTTTCCAATCACAGCCCTCCTGCAACCATGTTTCACTGATTGCCACAACATCATACTTCCAGGTGTCAACTGATAAGTTCTCAGTTACAAATACATTTTTGTTTCTAGCATTTATCACTTGTATCTGCCAGTGTAAATGCATAAAGGAGTAACTTGCCAGTGAAGAGAATATTATCATAATGATCTGAATTGAACAATTCTCAAACATTTGTTTTGATTTCTTGGCAAGATACAACTTTGCACTATTGTTATTAATCAAGATTTTTTTCGTTTAGTTGAGTGTTCAAGTTTTCTGCTCATTTCAAAACACGTTATTTTCAAGTCAGTGAATCTTAATCTTGCCATTGTGTCTTGCAGGACTCGAAGTCTTAAAACAAGAAACACTTGTGGTTAAAAATGTCCCTATTCTTGGGTTGTATCAGACTCCCTCAGAGGGTGGGGGAAGGATCGTCTTGTACGGAGATTCCAATTGCCTTGATGATAGTCACAGGCAGAAAGGTAAGAAGTTGGTTTGTGTTTTACTTTTGTGAATGTATCGCTAGAAGCTTTGAAGAAATCTGCAATATTCAGATGCACTTTCACTATTTCTGCCAAAAATGGAAATGTGTATATGCTCTTGAAATGGTATCTCAAGAATGGAAGCCATGTAGTGTAGTTAGTAACAGTATGCTGTTGACCAGAATGCTAGGGGTTGGCTCTCCAGCTTTCCAACTTGCTTGGCATGTTTTCCATTTGTGTGAGCTGTCTGCAAGATGTGACTGAGTTGCAGCATTCTGCATTCGGTGTAACCGACCATCATATATTGGTGCATGTCTCATCATGGTCATTAGGACGTATGGACTGCCCCTGTTTATTGTTGAGAAGCTGGTAATGGATTAAGAAAAATATTAATTGTTGTTTTGCAACTTGTAACTTCACAATCGCTTACAATGATTGCATTAGTCCAGTGCTTAACTGTAAAAACATATTCTACCTGGTGCCTTCATAACTGGCAAAAGCAATTGAATACAAATGAACAAAATCATCTCGGAATCTCTATTAGATGTATTATTTTTAAAGCAAAACCTGTAACTGTGGTTCAAATAATGAATATCAAACAGATAATGATTAATAATAGCCAAGAACCTGCTCTAGCTGGTTATTTGATTGCATCAGTGAATTACTTTCTTCCAATAATTTCAGGTATGAAATGTTCCAGGTATAACCATTTTTAATTTAACAACAGCAATCTAACTTGTAATAAGCCCTGGTCATATTTTGTACCATACGTGGTGTTCAAATTGTAAGCGTGTGCTGCAAATTTGATGTAAAAATCTCTCACTTTTTGCATATATAAGAGTGTTTTGAGCATTAAAATCTGCATGGTTTGAAAATTGCCTGTACGGTGAAAGAACTCGTGGTCAAAAAAAATTGACCAATATCACAGATCATCAACCAACCCAGTCAATTTGCTTCAAAATCTCATTAACTTAACAACCATCATACACTTTTGAAAGATGTGTATCTTTTCACTGATTTAAATTCCACTATGACATAGTAATATTTTCTTCACTTAACTAATTCCACACATGGGCAAATAAGATTAGACCGTTCATAAAATTTGCTGCCTTTAGTTGGAAATGATTGAAATACATTTTGTTATGGAATTGAATAAAGTGGTCAGGGAGTGTGGGATTATTCAGTTTTGCTGCTGCAATCACTCGAGTGTATTATACTAATCAATCTGTAGTGCAGAGTGCTACCTTCCAGAAGGTTGCAGAACACAAACTGTCCAGGGACGCAAAGGACAAACTATAGAGAATGCCCCATTGAGGGTGCTCATTCTTTACGAGCTTGTGATGTCTGTCAACTATACCAAAGAACCACTGTGCTATTTTCTCCACTGTGGATAAGTCGGTCATTAAAGATCACACCTAGATGCAGCTGATAACAGAGGATAGCAGAAGGATGAATGAATAGGTTAAGGAAACTCAAATCAGAAAATAGCTTTGAGAACGGCAACAGGGGAAAATATCAACGACAAAAGTGATGAACCTGATTATACCTTCAAAGCAGAGAGAAATTTGAAAATAAAGGCAGAAGATTTAAACATCAGAACATAATAGTAAGAAAAGGATATTCTAAAAAATAGCTAAATTGCACTAAGATGTAGCCAGTTTGCATAGGCTCTTAATTTAAACCTTTAGTTTGTTTAAGTTGTTTTATACTGTAACAGTTTGTTTCTATTAATCCATGTATTACAGCCATTTGTGTAACCAAAATTCACTCGTACGTCATTCACACATCACTACAAAAGAATTCTAAGATTGGGAATAAAATTCAATTGTGGAATTTATGTGGGTAAACAAAACATGAAGATTTAAAAAAAATTAGTCACGCCATACAGTGAGGCAATGCATTTTCGATATAATGTCACCATGTCAATTGAGTTGGCCATCACAGCCGAATCCCTTCTTTGGGCAAACCTAACCTCTCTATTTTCATGGTATTTGCCACTACCTAGCAATTAGTAGCAATTCGATCAATTAATGATCAATATACTTAAGTAATAATCATTGAACCTTGTCTTAAATTGAAGTGTTTTTATTCTTTGTTGCCAGTATCCCCAAACCATACAGAAAGTTTGACAAGGCAAACCATAAAATGCTCTCTTCCCTTGGAAAATAGGTCTTAGAAAAAGGGCATGAAATTGTACTCAGAGGGCATGGGATGCTCAGTTCAAGAATGTTTTCATAGAAATCAAAGGATATATGAATTTGCTGAAAAGTGGAGCTAAGGAAGCGAGTGGTGGATCATTGTGGTATTTGAAATAGATGATAGACACAAAAAGCTGGAGTAACTCAGCGTGGCAGGCAGCATCTCTGGGGAGAAGGAATGGGTAACGTTTCGGGTCGAGACCCTTCTTCAGACAGAAATGGATGTTTGTGGTATTCTTGTGCATTGTGTAATACTCAGTATTACCAACTGTGTAGTATGTTTAAGCTAAGGCCTTGTGTACTGGGAAAACAAGATGAGTAAAGAGGCCACCAATTAAAGACGTCAGGAGAGGTGCTAAATAGATTTATCAGGTTGTAAATTCCACATGTAACAGGAAACAGGAGGTTAAACGTTGATCATTGGTGAATTGCTTCAAAGGTGTAATATTTACATTGTGTCGTGGGAATATAAAATTGGTGTGGGCACTGTAAATCTTTGGAACACATTGGCTTCTCTGAGTCTCCCCATGCACTGTTTAAGGCCTTGAATAAACCTTGATTAAGAAACTCGCCATTGCTCTGCAGTCTGAAGGGCCTCGCCACGATACGTCACCTATTCCTTTTCTCCAGAGATGCTGTCTGACCCCTAAGATACTCTAGCATTGTGTGTCTGTATTTGGTGTAAACCAGCATCGGCAGTTCCTTCCTACACAATGTTCTTTGTGTCGGTTCATATCTGAGTCATAATTAAGAGGGCAGCTAGGCCCCACGTGAAGCCAGATTCAGGGTGCAGGTTAAACACAAAATTCCCTTCTAACATGATTTGTGTTCGTATGCCCTTTGAATTGTTTGGGTATGTTGTTTATAAAAGGGGATTTTGCAATCGGTAGGAAGTGATGGGGTGGTTTTGTATACTTAATGAAAGACTAACTGTAAGTTTGCCCTTTATTTGCAGACTGCTTCTGGTTACTTGATGCACTCCTTCATTACACCTCGTATGGAGTAATGCCCCCAAGTCTAAGTCACGCTGAAAATAGGCAACAACCTCCTTCTGGCGTGGATCATCCACTGCCTGAGCGCATGGAAGGTAAAGCTATTTGTAAAGTGATAACTCAAATAATAGGGAGATGTTCTGTTTTAAAATGTTTTTCATTGTTCTGTGTGGAGTCATTTAACAATAGCACAATGCGCAGCTGGTAGAACAGCTACTTTGCAACTCCAGTTACTTGGCTTGTTTATACATGAGGTTCTTTTGGGTAGTGCGGGTTGGTAGCTCCATTGGCCATTGTCAACATCCCCGAATGTTTAGGTGAGTTATAGAATCTGGAAGGGGTTGAGTACTACATTTACATATCTGTTGTGCTGCTGCAAGTAAGGATTTCATTGTTCCATTTTGGGACATAAGACAATAAAACACTCTTGACTTGACTCTTGAGCATGTGGGGAAAATCAAGTAGGTATTTAATTGTTAATGCAGACTTGCCTTGGATGTTGAAGTACCTGTTTTCATGCTGTGTGAAGGGCCTGTCCAACTTGGGCGTCATTTGAGAATCCCAAAATCGTGAGAGCCGCGCGCCGCGTGTCACTGCCTATGCCACCACGCGCCATGCGCGCGTCACGATGCGTGCATCGTGATGCAAAAATGATGTCGCGCAAATGACGCCCAAGTGGGACAGGCTCTTAACTCTTCTTTTTAAGACTACAGCCTTTGCT
Organism: Leucoraja erinaceus; assembly: GCF_028641065.1. Lineage (NCBI taxonomy): Eukaryota > Metazoa > Chordata > Chondrichthyes > Rajiformes > Rajidae > Leucoraja > Leucoraja erinaceus. Next base: position 13,650,537 of record NC_073393.1, on the reverse strand, counting down.
GCAAGATATGTCCATGCATCAAATTGGTCATTATTGATGATCTAAAATGGAATTGTAATTCAATCATTAATTTTAGATCAGCACCACAGTATACCATATATTTATTAACTTGAAACATTTTCCAAACTTGGATCTACCTTGCATTAATGTATGCGGTGCACGCTTGTTACATTTTATTGAATTTTAATTAGTGTTAATTAAATTAAATATTTGTTAGCGAATTTGTTAACAGATTTCGTACCGGAAAAAGACACAACGTACGGAAGTAATTCAGCAGATCTGGCAGCATTTCTGGTAAACATGAATAGTGCATGTTTTGCGCCTGAAGAAGAATCCTGATCTAAAACTTGACTTTTCCATGCTCACCAGAGATGCTGTCTGACCTGCTGTGTTACTCCAGCACATTTGTGCCTTTTTTGTGAACCTGCATCTGCAGTTCCTTGTGTCGAGATTTTGTACGATGGTTTGCTTCTAAAATTATACCCGAGTTGTTCGGCAGGGGCTTTTATGTTCCATCTCCCTCCGCTGCTTCAGGAATAAATTGATATTGAGTCCTACAGAAAATTAGAAGGAAAACTGAGCTGTTATTTGTCACACGAAAAAACACTTCCCTGGGATAGTTGCGATTTACTTTTTTTAAACATTTAAAGGAATTCCCTAAAATCTTTGTGCTGAAGATTGTGCCTGTATTTGATTCTGATTTTTGCCCGTTTAAACTTTCAGGCAATCACTTGTATCGATTTTCAAAGGTTCTCGAACCACATCTTGCAGACCCCAAGCCACGTCCTCTGCCAGCATGTCCTCATCTATCCTGGGCCAAACCTCAGCCTCTAAATGAAACGGCTCCTAGGTAAGTGTGTGACACAGATGTAAACAGACACAAACCATGTTGTGCACATATTCTGAAGTGATTTTACAAAACATGAGTGTATTCATAAGTGTCCAAAGTGATGTATTCAGATCGGTGTACTGTCATTTCTTCCAGGAGATAATGAAATTCCTTGTTCACATGAAGTCCAAAAGTAAAAAATGTGCATACGGCAGAGAGAAATGCATCGACAAGTACCAAATAGCATAATGGTGCAAGATTGTAGTTCAACCAAAATAGTACAAATAAATATTAATAATGCAGTAATGAATGTAGTAAAATTAAGAATAAGAAAATGTGGCAGCACGCACCTCTAGGAAGGGGAGTGAAAGAGGTAGTTTAGGAGTCTGAGAGCAGTGAGGAAGAATATGTTCTTGAGTCTAGATGTTTGATCTTTAAAGCACCTGTATCTTCTTCCTGAAGGTAGAAAGAGGAAGGGGAATGCTCATGGAGGCAGGATACTTTCAATCTTCCTGACACAACACACTGTGAAGATGGATTGAATGGAAGACTATGACAGATCTGTGTTGGACTGAGCTGTGGTCACTGCTCTTTGTAGGTTCAGGCAGTCAAGAGCAGAACAGTTGCAGTATTAGGCTACGATGCATCCCATCAGAATAATGGCTATAGCACATCTAGAGACGTTCAAGGGAATCCTCATGGACATGCTGAATCTTGTCAGAGCCCAGATTGGGCAAGGAGGTAGGTTTAAGGGGGAGAAAGAGAATATGGAGTGACCAAGTTATTAGTGATAACTGGGTCATTCCGTGTTTTTAATTTGGAAGAATGCAGAATCTTGAGATGAATTGCTAGAGGATTGAAGATTGAGAGGTAAAACCATGTCACTTAAAACGAGGATGAGAATTCCAAGAGTAAGGCATTGCATAACTTGGATCCAATGTGGGTGAATATGCAATTGGGAATATGTTAAATACAGGCAACAGACAGGACACAAAGCTACAAAGTTTTGGTGACCCAAATTTACAAAGGGGCAAAACGAGCGAGATCTGTCATGAAATCTCAAGGTGAAAACAAATGCATGGTCTTGGGTTTTCAGTCGCAGATTGGTTGAGGAAGCGAGAGGATCAAATTATGGACATCTTTGCAACAATGGACATGCTGTTCCAATACTCATCTTGAGCTTGATGTAATCTCAAGATTGCAAGGTCTAGTCAATTTGAGTTACCACTTAGAGGTGGAATTGATAGTTTGGAAATAGTTCATGATGAGGGCAAAGTACAATGGTTTGGGGTCCCAATATTTCCCAAAAGGAAATATTTGTGACAAGCAGCCTTAAAACTAGGAGACATGTCAAGATGGGTACTGCAGGCATGTCGTGTTGATGGGAAAATATCGGAGGAATCCCATAGATGAACAAGTAGACTAGGAAGCTATTTGAAATAGCTCTCTGGCTATTGGTTAGTAAATGAGATGTCAGCCATCGGAATACGGTTTTAAAACTGTAAAGATAACTAGTATTTCCAAATTTAAACAAAAACATAATTTATCCCACTAATAGTTCCCATTGGTTTCCAACCCTTATTCTGAACAGATAGCACTAATTCTCTTTACTGCCTTGAGTCCTGGTTCACATGTGTTCTAAGAGATTGCAAATAAACTTAATTCATAATGTCAGGGACAAATCAGACTTTCAAAAGTGCAATGTCGATACAAAATATTAACTTCTGGTCAATTATTCATCTTGTGCAATCAGTGCGAGTCAATACATTTTGGATTTAAATGTTTGTTCTTTGCATCATGGTGACTTATGGCCCTGTCCCACGGTACGAGTTCATTCCAAGAGCTCTCCCGAGTTTAAAAAAAAAACAAAATCAAACTCGTAAGCACGGAGAATGAATGTAGCGGGTACGTCAGATCTCGGGGACGTCTCTTAGCGGCTCGTATCGCTAACGGCAGGTTCTCGGGAAGACTCGCTAACAGCAGGTAAGCTCGGGAAGACTCGTAAAGATTTTTCAACATGTTGAAAAATGTCCACGAGAGCCCCGAGGACTGATGAGCAGCCATTACCGTAAATCTCCGAGTTCGAATCAGGGCAAACTCGGGAGAGCCCTTGGAATAAACTCGTACCGGGAGCCAGGGCCATTAGTGTATTTTTTTTAAAAGGACATTTTGAGCAGGTAATGATGGCAAATATAACGGGGACAATTCCTGATGACATCATCTGGCAATATATGCATGTTCCATTTCCCAACTGAACTCTGGTTAACCAAGTTGAGGCAGTTGAAATGGTAGCTGGCTTAGCTTTTAATTTTCAAATTACCAGTGAATACAGATTTAGAATCTGGTGCAAAAGTATGTAATGAGAAATCAGCATTGGAAAACAAACTATATTTTATCAAGACTTAAAAATTCAAGTTGCAGGTTTCAAATGTAATTTTTGCCAATGAGTTCCTTAATACCCGGTATGTGGCAGACTTTGTTCCACCCCTCAAAAATAAGTATATATATTTTTTAGAAAACTCTTTGGGTGCAGTCTTAAATCATTTCAGTAAGCAGCAGTTTTATGTTTTTAATTTTTGTGTAACATTTTGTGCAATCTAATCAGCAGTTTGCAAATTTCTAACCAGCAGTTTGCAAATTATAAATATGGTTTCAAATAGATGAGAGAAATAAGTGTATTTAGCCTTTGCCGCATGTAAGCATGTTTTATGTTGTGTTCCTTTCTCAGTAACCTTTGGAAGCATCAGAAATTATTGTCCATTGACTTAGACAAAGTGGTCCTGCCGAATTTTAAACAAAACCGTCCTCAAGTGCGACCTTTATCACCAGGTGAAAGTGGGGCCTGGGACATTCCTGGAGGTAAGTGTAGCAGCTGCAGTGCTAGTTCCAGAGACCTGTTGAACTCGAGACTCTGAAACTGTATTAGTGACTTGCCGCTGTGTGAATTAGAAAACAAGCATGAAGCGAGGGCCATTTGTGTTGATGACGCCTCCCAGGTCAGACCATTAAAGACGGTGGATTTCAGTTCCTCATTTTACGTGAATTTATACATTACAAATGGTACTAATTATTATTATTGCCACCAAAGTTAGATTAGGACTCATTGCTGAGCATGCTGTAGTATGATGTATGAAATCCCAGCTGCATGCTTTTGGTCATGATCACTGAATTAAATATTCAACGTCCAGAATAGGAGACCATTATTCCTGATGATTGATTTCTGGCGGTTCTAAGTGGGTGGCATGCTTAATGGAGGATGAAAGAAACTGAGTGAATGAAATGCTGATACAAATCTTCAAAAGAAAAAGTACAGTCTAAATTTGTTCCATTTTGCCATTAGGTTGCTTTAGAAGCAGTTATCTTAATCATTAATTAGCTATTGGAATAATAACTTCTAGAGCAGTATAAAACCTGCAGTAAATGCAGAACATTTGGAAAGTGGTGCACAGTGTATAATTGAGAATACCACGTTGTCCTTTAGAGAAATGAACTCTGTTGAGCAAGGTGGCAAAAGTACCATAGTAGAGAAAATGCTGGAATAAGGAAGTGGTAACAGGCACTAAGTAAATAATAAAATTGGACAGGGTCGTCATTGATTTAAGAAAGTCACTTGTCAAATCTTTAGGAATTTTTTGAGATTGAGATGAATAGATTAGAACAAACCAGCTGACATACATTTAGACTGTTGGAAGGCCTTCAGTATAATGCTACGTAATAAAATATGAAACTAAATTAAAGTGCACATTAATGGGCATAACATAATGATATGGCTTTGAGAATTAGTTACTAGGTGGAAAACGGGCGGAATAAACGGTCATTTTGAGCACAAAAGTGAAATGCTAAAGGAACTCAGTGGATCAGTGAGTGAATGAGACCCTTCATCTGGAATGAGAATAGCATGAAAGTAGCTGGTAAAAGAGTTGGGGGAGAGAAGTTGGGAAAGACCTAGCTAGTGATAGGGGGATACAGGCGAGGAAGAGTGTGTGGAGGGAAGGATGAAGATTGCAACAGCCTGGGAGGTGATAAGTGGAGTCATTTTTGGGTTGAGAAGCTACGCTAAATGGCTTGCTGCAGGGATTGGAGCTGTGATCCCTGCTAATGCAAAAGCTGTGACCCCAGCTCTTCTAAATCTGTATCAATAATGCAGGATGGTATTGTGCACTGTGAGGAGGATGCAGAAAGATTCAAGGTACTGGGTGAATGTGCAAGAATTTGGCAAATTGAGTTTAGTAGAAAAAATATACAGTCGTTCTCTTGGGTAGAAATTCGTAACAGATGAAAGTGTTCCGAGAGATGTTTGTCCATTAATCACAGATTGTTAATGTACAGCTTCGGCAAGCTAATAGCAGGGGAGATGTATGCTTGCATTTATTGCAAGAGAATTTGAGTATAAATGTAGAGAAAAATTGATTCAATTATATAGTTTCAGATGAAATGCATCTTGAATCCCAAACTAAGGTAGGCTGTAGTTGAGGGAGTGTGAATGCCACAATTCACTGGATTGATTCCAATGATGGCGGGTTTGATGTATGAGGAGAAGTTAAGCACAGTAGGTACAGTGCGTGTCGTATTAAGGAAAATGAGAGGTGTTTGCACTGAAACATACAGCATATTTAACGTGCTTCGGAGGGTAGATGCCGGGATGAAATTATGATAATAAACTGACCCGCATTTAGATCAAATTCTTACATATGACCTACATAGATATGGCATTGCACAAAAATGTTTAAAGTTTAATACCTTGGTGAAACTGCACGAGTAGGAATTGCTTCAAAAAGCAACAACATTTGGGGTTTTTTTTGTTAAGCAACAAAATTCAACAAATTACTTAGCTACATCTGTGGATTAATTCAGTAATCATGTGGATTAATTGTGGTTTTATTGTGGATAATTTAATCTCAATGATCAAAGTTGGGTGCATTTGTATTTAAATTTTTGTTTTGTTTTTTAAGGTATAATGCCTGGCCGATATAACCAGGATGTCGGACAGACGATTCCGGTCTTTGCTTTCCTTGGTGCCATGGTGGTACTGGCATTCTTTGTGGTTCAAATAAAGTCTAAGAGCAAGCCAAAGAGACGGAAACCACGGGTCAAACGTCCTCTACTGCTTCAGCAGGTGCACCCGCCAAAAACTCCCTCTGTGTAATTGGACAGTGAGCGATCCACCCAGATCCACCTAATTACCATCCACCCAGAGAACTGAGAATTCTGCTCTCAGCAACTCCCGATGAGCACAGTGCTTCGTTTAAAACAAAAACACTATGAAAGCCACTTGATTGGTTTGTTGACCTTTTTAACACTCGGAGATGATGTAATTTTATCAAGTTGAGAAGACCTTTTTACAGCAACCGTAACTACCAAAGACATTGTGTTTAGGTTGCTCTATATTTATATTTCTCTAAGAGCAGAATTGTAAACAGATCGGCCAGTACAGACATTGGGATCTCCCTCTTCAGTTCTTGGTTTTATTTTGTCATCATGTCAAACAATTGTTTTGTTACAAGGACATTTAATGATGTAAAATGTATTTTGTAACTCGAATCTGCAACCTTGCCAGATTTAAGAATTAATTACTGATTTTTGTGCATTGTGTACAGTGGCAGAAGGCAGGAATAATGGATTGAGGAAACTCTATCAAGGGGCTCTGGCTTGAATTGACTTATTTTTATAAAATGGAACTACCATGTCTCTCTGTAAATATTTAAAATGGCAGTTTACAATCTATTTTCACCATTGTCGGTGAATAAATTTACACTATCTGCAAGTATACATGGTCTGGCAAGTTAATTATGTTCTTCGTCATGTATTTTTGTATAATTTCAAATGTTTCCAAGTAGAGTGTACCTTAACTTGTGTGAACATAATGTCCTAGAGTCATACAGCGTGGAAACAGGCCTGTCGGCCCACCTTGCCCATACCGACCAACATGCCCCATCTACACTAGTTCCACCTGCCTGCGTTTGTCCCATATCCCTTTAAGTCGGTCCTATCCATGTACCTTTCAAAATGTTTCTTAAATGTTGTGATAGTACCTGCAGCTCGTTCCATACACCCACCACGCTATGTGTGAAAAAGTTACCCCTCAGGTTAATATTATATCTCCCCCCACCTTAAACCTCACCTCTGATTGTCGATTCTCCTAATCTGGACAAGAGACACTGCCGTCTACCATAATGGTTGGGACTTTGAATTATCCTCTTGCACAGTATGTTGAGTAAGTTATTCTTGCAGCATGTTTACATACTATCTTTTCATTCTCCAAACAAGGCTTCTGTATAAGTCTCGACCCAAAACGTCACCCATTCCTTCTCTCCAGAGATGCTGCCTGACCCGCTGAGTTACTCCCAGCATTTTGTGTATACCTAAGGCTTCTGTATAATTTAGTTTGTGGCTAAGTTGACTTGATTTGATCATGTGATGCATTTTATCTTCTGATTAGTAGCGGCATGAGTCATAAAAGCAAATCTTGCTGGTTGATCCAGCATGAGTTTGTGTGTATCTCCTTGCTGCTGCCACCCACGTGCCCACTTTCTATGAAACCAATGACCAGTTCTGGGGATTTGGGGATGTTTAACCTTTATCTTGTGGAGTGAAACCACAGCAATCATAATTTTGTTATTTAAAATATAGTAGAAGCTATAATATGGAAACAGGATGCTCGATTGAGGGAAAGATTAATGCAAGTAATCCAGGTGTCATTTCTTACCTCTTGTTTCAACAGCGTAATTGAGTAAAAGAACAGAGTTGTAAAGCTTCATTGGTTTGTGGTGCAATTGGCCTTTAATGTATCTTGGCTCTTCCTCTAGCATTGCATTACAACCATCTTCTACCAGAAAGTGCTTCAAGTTGATCGCATTTGCATGAATTAGTGACAGTCATCAGAAACTGCAATAGTAAGTTCAAGAATGCATATTGTTTGTGTTGCTGATGTGGTATTGCATTGCTATTATTTTATTGGGCAACTGGAAAGTTGCAGCTGCAAAGCAGAATTATTGATTGTAGTCTTGAGTACCACTCGGACACCACCGGAGCCATTGTGTCCTTTGACCAGCTGTGAAAACTTACAGCGCTAAAGGCCCGGGTTCGATTCTGAATATGGGTGCTGCCTGTATGAAGTTTGTACATTCTCAATGTGACCGCAGGGATATATTCTCACTGTGACTGCATGCTCCAATTTTCAAAGGTTCAAAGATCAGTTAATTATCACATACCAATTAAGGTACAGTTAAACTCTTATTACTATACAACCATAATAAAAAAAGAACAACAAGACACACAACTACATAAAAGTTAACATAGACATCCACCACAGCGGATTCCCCACTTTCCTCACTTTGATGGAAGGCAATAAAGTCCAATCTTGTTCCTCTTTATTCTCCCGCGGTCGGGGCAGTCAAACCATCTGCAGTCGGGTTTGATGCAGACCTCGGGTGCCGCCTGTGTGGAGTTGCACGTGGGTTTTCTCTGGGCAGTCGTATCCTCCCACATCCCAAATATATGCAGGTTTGTAGGTTAATTGGCCTCCATCCTGTGTGTAGGGAGTTGATGTGAAAGTGCCATAGCAGAACGAGTGTGAATAAGGTCATATGTGATAGAATTAGGCCATTAGACCAATCAAGTCTACTCTGCATTTCAATCATGGCAGATCTATCTCTCCCACCTAACCCCATTCCCCTGCCTTCTCCCCATAATCTCTGACACCTGTACTAATCAAGAATCTCTGGCTTAAAAATATCCACTGACGGCCTCCACAGCCTGCTATGGCAAAGAATTCCACAGATTCACCACCCTCTGACTAAAGAAATTTCTCCTTATTTCCTTCCTAAAAGAAGGTCCTTTAATTCTGAGGCTATGGCCTCTAGTCCTAGACTCTCCCACTAGTGGAAATATCCTCTCCACATCCACTCTATCCAAGCCTTTCACTATTCTGTATGTTTCAATGAGATCCCCCCTCATTCTTCTAAATGAGTGATTGGTGCAGTGATGGGTGATCAGTGGTTGGTCTGGGCTTGATAGGCCGAAGGGAGAGTTTTCAAGCAGTATCTCTAAACTAAATGAAACTAAAAGTCCTGCTGCCACACAATAGTATACGTCCCTGTCCACTTGTGCGTAGTGAAAATCATGTTGTATTTTAAAAAGGATCCTCTAACCGAAGAAGGGTCTCGACCCGAAACGTCATCCATTCCTCCTCTCTAGAGATGTTGCCCTGTCCCGCTGAGTTACTCCAGCATTTTGTGTCTATCTTCTAATAACTGGAGTTGACCATACACCAGAGTGGTGAGGTCAGGGTGATCCCTTCTTTGGCTCTCTGACACCGCCACATGGCCAACATAATAATGACATGTTTCAGAAGTTTGCAATGAGATTGTGTTTTGAAGAATCCCAGATACCCAAATATATCTGAATGTTAGACAATCTCTAACTGACTTTGATGTGAAATTGTGTTTAACCATTGAAGAACTTAAATAAGTTGGTCTAAATGCTTTTTGTTTTACTTTTTGAAGATCCTGTGGTCATGTGATAAGGTCCAAGGGCCTGTATGAGTTGTGTAAGCCACCATTGGATGGGGTCAAGGCAGGTCTGAATTGTTTTGTGCTTCCACCTTACTACAAATCTTATTTTCAAAAATGGATTTCACAGAGAGAGCAGATCCTGACCTGAAACATCACCTATTCACGTTTTCCAGTGATGTGCCTGACCTGCTGTGTTACTCCAGCACATTGAGTTGATCTTTGGTATAACACAGCATCTGTAGTTCTTTGTTTCTACATTTTGGCTTGTTTCACAAGGCAGGGTGGGCTTGTACCGTAGCTGAAAGGCAAAAGCTGACTGCAAAAAGGTTCACAGTGAAAAGGGGTGCAGGCAAAGTAAAGATCCAAATCTGTGCTGACTGCAGGGTGAGATTTGCATACATTTTGAAGATTTGATACACTCATCCCAGGAAGTTTCCTGGTTTGTGTAAGAAGGTGCTGGTTTAAACAGAAGTTAAACACAAAATGCTGGAGTAACTCAGCTGGATAGAGAGAGCAGTGGGTGACGTTTCAGGTTGAGATCCTTCTTTACTGGTTTCATGTCGTAGGCCAGCACTCCCTTGATGGCTGGACTGGAGTTGTTGCTCTGAGGGGTGTTGGTTATCACAAGGCCATGCACCAAGCATTTGTCAGGAGAAAGACCCTAATGCACACATACACCTGCCGTGCCTGTGTGCAGTGATGTCCATGTCAAAGTGTCTGAAGTGACGCCCCTATGGCCGCTGTCTGTGAGGGTCTGATGTTTCAGGGACCAAAGATAATACTGTTGTCACACCTCTTAATCACATCAGTTCTAACACAGTCTTCACAGAGCAAAGTCCTCATCCAGTGGCAAGGACGACCAAAATGAATGGGGATCAAGGTCTGCTGCAGGGTATTAATGTTGACACACAGATGGGTAGGTGCCTACTCCCAGCATGTATATATAGAATGATGAGCAGGTGTGTGGCCCAAGTTAGGGGTCAGCATCGTGGGTGATTGTGGTTGGAGCAGGTATCGGGGGTGAGGATGGTCCATGGTTGGAGGTGAGGGTCGGGAGTGTGGGTAGTCTGTGGTTAGAGTTGGGTACACAGCCAGTCTCCATGAAGCATTGGTGGATGGGTAGGCTGAGAAGCAAGGAGGGAGGCAGTGAGCAAGGGCTCCAGTCTTGAGCCCACACGTATGACCAAAATGTTCTGGAAATACAGAAAGCTTAATTGTTTTAAGACATCTCAATACCAAGGAGCCTTTGCTTAAACATTTTAATTTTATTGTAGCAATAAAACCTCAGCTGAGAAAACATTTGTGTAAATAATTGAAAGTTTTTTGATGTTTGAGTGCCTGTTGAGTCAAGACCTAAACTAAAGTCATTGATGAAATGACTCTAGCTCAGGAAATAGAAGCCTTTCTTTTAACAATAAAGGGCCTGCAATGCGGAGACATCTTTTATCAATCTACCCATGTTAATTTACAGTGCACATGTCTTAAAGAACTAATAAAAAATGCTTACTTTGATCTGGTAGCTCTGATTAAATTTAACCCTCCCTCCTCGCAATTTTGAAACAAATATTGGGTTTTTTGCGCTCGTATTTCCGACCTGTGTTGTTACTGCCAGGAAATTCTTCTTCGAGCATAGATACGTTTCTCTCAGCATGTTAATCATCTAATACAGTCCAAGAGCAAAATGTAACTCGTGCTGGTATAAAAGAGGCCACCTCTCCCTTTAGCAATGTGCCCTCGTGGAACAGAATGTAGTTGTGTCATGAGTGAGATTGCTAGCCTCCCACTAGCACCCACACATCTGCAGTACCAGTATTCACACATCACTAACAATTAGATGATGCTCCCCATTATGATACATGTGTATCAGTGGAGGTTGTCTAACAGATACCCATACGCACCTATTTATAAACCAATAACACATTTTATTCCATTTGAGCTTTTTAAGGAAGACTTATATTCTTAAAAGTAATTGCAAATTGCTATTTTGAAGTTCAGCAGAATCCAGGAGAAGAAATTGCATTCGGAGAGCACTCACTTAGGGGTGAATTTAGTTCTATAGGATCAAATCATGGGTCAAAATATTCATTGGTAAAGCCACAGACTAGGATAATGTATAGTTTAAGTGGCCTCCAAATGACATAGGAATTGGTTCCAAGGGGAATTAATAATTATGCACTTATTGCTTGGGTATGAAGAGGAATTCTAACTTTTTTTTACCAACTCTAGGTCCAGATTAAAGGCAAGACATTACAAAGACACAATAAATTACATACAAAAGCACAATACATGGTTTAAGATCAAGAATTTAAAAAATCAGTGTCCGACTATTCCAACGTCTCCACAGCTGGGATTGGTAGCGTGCAGTGCTAAACCTTATGTTTGATAAAAGCCAAAATGATTTCATTTTCAGAGTCATTAATCCAGCAAATAAATGTAAGCATAAGATTTCTTAAGACAGTTTGTAAAGTTTTAAGTAATATTCTCATTGCATCATTGTAAGCTTGCTTTTCTGTAGTTTGACTACAGGTGTGCAGTATAGAGTGGTGTACAATATGCTCTGAACAGGCACAGCTTCACTCCATCTGTACACGCACTAAACCTGCGTAAGAGAATGTTTACTTCTGCATACGTCATACGCCATTGCCTATAAATATCCTCATCATCTGTCATTGTTCTGCAATAAAATGTCCAAGATATTTTACCTTATAACAGACATTAAATTTGAAAATACAGTGTTTGTCATCAACATCTTTAAACAAGATCAAAGATTAATTTTATTTATTGGGAATTATGTATTAAATTAACAGGTCTTACTGAAATTAAAGGAGCTATGGTACAGCTCCCAAAAAGAAGCAAGGGGATGGTTTCAAACTCTGCTACGAGCCAGCATGGACCCAATGGGAAGGATGGCCTCCTGTGTAATAATGTACAATTGACTTCCGTTGATAAAACAAGGGAGTGGGACTAATGTAACGTGTAGACTAGGCATAGTTTATCTATGCACTTGCGCTTAATCCACCAAGCCCTGCTGAATCTCCCAGTTGTTATCCATTGTAACTGCCCTTCCCATTCCCATCCTGACCTTCCAGTCCTGGGCCTCCTACATTGCCAGAGTGGGGCCACGTGCAACCTGGAGGAATAGCACCTCGCCTTCCCATAGCTTGGGTAACTTACAACCTAATGTTATGAACATGGAATTTATCAATTTTAGGCAACTATCCTACTAATATCAATTATATAATAAATAGTGTTGATATAATATCAACACTAATTATACTAATATCGATCTCCTCCCCCCCCCCCCCCCCCCCCCCGCTCTCTTCACTGTGCCCCACCTGAATACATGCCCATTTCTCCTTTTCCACCTATATCCCTCCTCCAGCTTCACAGTTTATGCCTCTTCTATCTTTATCTCCCACTTGGATGAAATTGAGATGGGGTCTGGATATTTATATCTCATAATTTATGACCAATGCATATTTACTTTCCTAGGAATTTCATCCCATAATTGGCCTGAAGCTTCTTTTGCAGCATGAAGAAATTTGCAGAGTTTTGCCAAGTACCAAAAAAACTATAGTTTTGAACGACAGGTGCCGTCATCTAATGTCATACTTTTAACACATGCTTACACATACAATGAGAAGAAGAAAACATATGATGCAAGACTGAACCTATTAAAAAAGTGTTCTTAATACATAATCTGAACTTTAAGTCAAACACATCTAAGAATGGAGATGAACCTTCTTGTTGCACGTGTTCTAATATTCCTGGGTTTGGCTGGACAGAGTTCTCATCCCTCAGTCTTATCACTTTCGGTGCTGTGGTGTAGCATAAATAACTTTGCTAAACTCCCGCTGGCCTCTTGGTGGGACATGGGGACATCTTGTTTTCCTGTTCATCTGGTTGGGCTTTATGCCTTTCTTGAGATACCTTGAATCCACAGTCATGGGAGCCATCCTGTGATTAGGTGGTGTCTGCATAAGTTTAAAAGGTAGTATCATAAAAGAGGTTAATGAAATGTTGAGTGATGGCATTAAACTCCTCAGCTGTCACAAGGGTCATTGTTTTTGTTTTTTGCCTTGTGCTGATGAGGCATTAAGGATCTGGAGCCTCACTGGCCCACACTAACGCAGTTGGTGTCATTTTTAAACCGTGGCTCTCCAATGTGTCCACCCATTTCACTCTTCTCAGATTCAGATTCAGATTCAATTTTAATTGTCATTGTCAGTGTACAGTACAGAGACAACGAAATGCATTTAGCATCTCCCTTGAAGAGCGACATAGCAAACGATTTGAATAAAATAAAAAATAAAAAAATTAAAATAATAATAATAAGTGGGGGGGGGGGGGGGGGATTGGCAGTCACCCCTACGTCAGCGGCCAGAAAGAAGCTGTTCCTCGACCTGCTGGTTCGGCAACGGAGAGACCTGTAGCGCCTCCCGGATGGTAGGAGGGTAAACAGTCCATGGTTGGGGTGAGAGCAGTCCTTGGCGATGCTGAGCGCCCTTCTGCCACTGATCTGCAGCTCCTGCCTGCAAGTCTTGGTATATTCAGATGTTTCGTTTCGAGATGCAGCATGGAAACGGGACCTTTGGCCCACTGAGTCCATGGTCACCCGTTCACACTAGTTCTGTTATGCCACCTCATCCACTTCCCCCACGTTAGGAGCAATTTACAGAGACCAATTAACCTAGAAACCTGCATGTCGTTAGGATGTGAGGGGAAACCAGAGCACGCAGAAAACCCGTGCGGTCACAGAGAGAATGTGCAAACCCCACAAAGACGGCACCTGTGGTCAGGCTCGAACCCGGTCTCTGGTGCTGTGAGGCAGCAGCTCCACACGCTGCGCCACTGTGCCGCAATATGTTTCTGATAAATATGGCCCAAATATGCTCAATGTTTCAAAGCTTTCTTCCTACCTCCATCCCCAAAATCACCACTGGTTAAAATTTAAGCCTCGTTTAGATAAAGTTACTTGAACCAGGGTTCAATGGAAAACGAGTTCATTGAACTATACTCCTTTCTACTGGCATTACCTTCCATAGACGTATAAGAGAGAGGTTTATTTGGGATTATTAAACCAGTTCTTCAACGCTATGGAGGAAATCGAATTTCTAATTTTCATATTTCCTTACAACGGAAGAAGGCCATTCAACCCATCAAATGCTTGCCAGCCGATCATGGTTACGATCCAGGACAAACTGTAGAAGGGAAGACCCAGTGGCAAAGCCTTTGCTCAGCCACCTCAATCTCCTTAAACAAATGACAGAGTTGCTGATAAAGTGTTACTGTGTGCTTACCCTTTCTTCCCGAACATTTCTGTACTCATCGTTTCTTCTTTTGCCTGGCAGAGATTAAAGTGACAGGAAACATAATTACGGACAAGTCTACACTTTACGCTGCCTCGCCAAGGTCACCAGCAAAAACAAGGGTGACTTTTTGGGAGGTCACGTTGCAGTTGTATAAGATATTGATGAGACCGCATTTAGAGTATTGTGTTCAGTTCTGGGCACCATGTTATAGGAAAGATATTGTCAAGCTTGAAAGGGTTCAGAGAAGATTTACAAGGATGTTGCCAGGACTAGCGGGTCTAAGTTAGAGGGAGAGGCTGAATAGGATGGGTTTCTATTTCTTGGAGCGCAGGAGGATGTGGGTGATCTCATAGAGATGTGTAAAATCATGAGAGGAATAAATCTGGTATATGCACCGAATCTCTTGCCCTGAGTGAGGGTATTGAGGGCCAGAGGACATAGGTTCAAGGTGAAAGGGAAAAGGGGGGTCAGTTATAAATGTGGACTTATTGTCTGAATGTTTGCTTGAATATTTATCGTCAAATTAGCTACAACTGGTTTAAGAGGTGGAGAGTGATCATCAGGCGTTGCATTATGAGAGAGGTAGAAAGCGAATGGTATGTTAGCATTCATAGCAAAAGGATTTGAGTAGAGGAGCAGGTTCTACTGCATTTGTACAGGGCTTAGTGAGACCACACCTGGAGTATTGTGTACAGTTTTGGCCTCCTAATCCGAGGAAAGACATTCTTGCCATAGAGGGAGTATAGAGAAGGTTCACCAGACTAATTCCTGGGATGGCAGGACTTTCATATGAAGTAAGACTGGGTAGACTCTGCTTGTACTTGCTAGAATTTAGAAGATTGAGGGGGGATCTTATCAAAACTTACAAAATTCTTAAGGGGTTGGACAGGCTCGATGCAGGAAGATTGTTCCCGATGTTGGGGAAGTCCAGAACAAGGGGGTCACAGTTTAAGGATAAGGGGAAAATCTTTTAAGACCGAGGTGAGAAAAACATTTTTCACACAGAGAGTGGTGAATCTGTGGAATTCTGCCACAGAAGGTAGTTGAGGCCTGTTCATTGACTATATTTAAGAGGGAGTTAGTTGTGGCCCTTGTGGCTAAAGGGATCAGGGGGTGTGGAGAGAAGGCAGGTACAGGATACTGAGTTGGATGATCAGCCATGATCATATTGAATGGCGGTGCAGGCTCGAAGGGCTGAATGGCCTACTCCTGCACCTATTTTCTATGTTTCTAAACCTTAGGTAGGTTAAAAGCTATGCTGTATGGCTCTTTGATACAGTGGGACTGGGACCAGTTACCCTGGTGCAGCTATTTAGATTGTTAACTAAGGTTGGGACTATTTTGAAAAATAAAAGTGGAAACATTATTTTAAACTGCTGTTCAAGAATACTAAATTGACCAAACCAATATGGCAAGTGAAGATATATACACAATACTGGGGTAGCTCAATAGGTTAGGCAGCATCTCTGGAGAAAAGGAATAGGTGACGTTTTGGGTTGAGCCCCTTCTTCAGACTGAGGGTCTTGACCCGAAACATCACCTATTCCTTTTCTTCAGAGATACTACCTGACATGCTGAGTTACTCCAACATTTTGTGTCTATCTTTGGTGTAAACCAGCATCTGCAGTCCCTTCCTACACAATACGGCAGGTGATCCAATTTTTGCTTTTCTTACCATAACTGAGAGATTACAAAATCCACTTGTCAAACCAACAATTGATGAGTCATAAGAAATAGGAGTAGAATTAGGCCATTTGGCCCATCAGGTCTACTCCACCATTCAATCATGGCTGATCTATCTCTCCCTCCTAACCCCATTGTCCTGCCTTTTCCCCTGACGCCCGTAGTGAGTGTAGGAAGGGACTGCAGATGCTGGTTTAAACCAAAGATAGACACAAAATGTTGGAGCAACTCAGCGGGACATTCCTGGTATCCATTCCTTCTCTCCAGAGATGCTGCTTGAGTTACTCCAGTATTGTGTGTCTATCTACAGTAATTGACAAGGTTCTCTTCTGATCTGTAGTCAATGCCATTTTATTTGTCTGAGCAGAATGTCGACTTTCCCTCTCCGGTTAACTGAATTATCAATTAAATCAGAGTACAATTACTTAAGATAAATACACCTTATTTAAAAGGTCACTTAAAACATTTTAATCTAATTTTGTGAAATATAAAGAAAACAATTGTGCACACTTACGTTTGCATACACAACATATGGCTGTAACAAGCAGGGTCAGAAGTAGGGCTCCACTCCCTAAACAGATGTAGATCCACCAGGAAACAACTGCTGATTCTGCCTCTACAAAGTGCACACAAGTAGCAAATACTATTACATAGTATTCCATTACATAGTTAATGTGTGAACATTAGTAAATGTGTGAACAAAACACCATTCAAGCCTGTAAGTAAACATATGAATATAATCTGACAATACCACATCCTGATAAGTGAACATAGTGGTTGCAAATAACACTGGTTTATATATCACTCGTAAGTTTTTTAAGTTAAGGGGGGAAGGCAGTGGGGCCATTGGTAGAACAGAACAGTTTCCAATTAAATTGATAGAACAGTTTTAGTTTGCTTTCTCCATTCTCTTCTGGTACCTCTCACCACTACATCATTATGGTTGTCCCTCCCCTGATGGATGAAGAATCTATCAGTCCTTTGTTGTTCATCTCATCAGCATCGAAAATGGAGCAAACTACTCTGCAATTCTGACACAGGCTGGCAGGAGCTTTCTCATCCACACAAATACAACTTGCTTGAAGGGGTGTCAGCTGCATGCAAATTCAACTTTATATTATTGATGCAATTGAACGTCCAAATGGATCTGGAAAATAAACGATTAATCTGGCAGGCCCCGCCTTTGCCCAACTAACAGATTTAACAATCTTCATTCTCAGAATAAGAGTCTGAAGAAGGGTTCCGACCTGAAACGTCACTCATCCTATATCTCCAGAGATGCTGCCTGACCCACAGAGTTACCCCACCACTTTGTGTCTATTTTTGGTATAAACCAGTGTCTGCAGTTCCTTTATACTGATTTTCCAGAGTGTTGTTTAATTGGTACTCCAATGTACTTATAGTTTAGTTTTGTGATACAGCGTGGAAACAGGTCCACCCAGTCCACGCCTCCTCACCCTAGTTCTAGGTTATCCCAAATTAGCATCCACTCCCTGTACACCAAGGACAATTTGCTGAGACCAATTAACCTGCAAACTTGCACGTATTTGGAATGTGGGAGGAAATCAGAGCAGCCAGACGTGACCCACATGGTCACAGGACAAACGTGCAACTTCCACGCTGACAGCACCCAAGGTCAGCATCTACCCTGTGTCTCTGCTGCTTTTAATTCATTTTAAAAGACCAAAACTGTTCTACAATAACACTACAGTGAAGCCAGCAAGTTTCAAGGGATCACAGTCAGTGGAAGCATGCGGGCTGAGAAGTGAGAACCGAGCCCCCGAGCAGTATGTTTTTCTGCAAAATTAGAGCACATGGTATTGGGGGTAGGGTAATGACATGGAAAGAAAATTGGTTGGCAGACAGAAAACAAAGAGTAGGAATTATCGTGTCCCTCTCAGAATGGCAGGTATTGACTAGTGGTGTTCCGCAAGGCTGGGTGCTGGGACCGCAACTATTTACAATATATATTAATGATTTAGAAGAAGGAATTAAAGTAACATAAGTAAATTTGCAGATGACACAAAGCTGGGTGGCAGTGTGAACTGTGAAGAGGATGCTATGTGGATGCAGGGTGACTTGGACAGGTTGAGTAAGTGGGCAGATGCGGTATAATGTAAATAAATGTGAGGTTATCCACTTTGGCGGCAAGAACAAGGTGGCAGATTATTATCTGAATGGTGTCAGATTAGGAAAACGGGAAATGCAACAAGACCTGCGTGTCCTTGTACACCAGTCACTGAAAGTAAACATGCAGGTACAGTAGGCAGTGAAGATAGCTAATGGCATGTTGGCCTTCATAACAAGATGATTTGAGTATCGAAGTAAAGGGGTCCTTCTGCAGTTGTACAGGGCCCTGGTGAGACCACATCTGGAGTATGTGTGCAGTTTTGGTCTCCTAATCTGAGGAAGGACGGGACTGTCATATGATGAAACTTGTATTCACTGGAATTTAGAAGAATGAGAGGGGATCTTATAGAAACATATAAAATTATTAAGGGATTGGACAAGCTAGATGCAGAAAACATGTTCCCGATGTTGGGGGAGTTCAGAAACAGAGGCCACAGATTAAGAATAAGGGGTAGGCCATTTAGAAGTGAGATGAGGAAAAACTTTTTAACCCAGAGTTGTGAATTTGTGGAGTTCTCCGCCTCAGAAGGCAGTGGAATCCAATTCACTTGATGCATTCAAACGAGAGTTAGATAGAGCTCTCAGGGCTAGCGGAATCAAGGGATATGAGGAGAAGGCAGGAACTGGGTACTGATTGTCGATGATCAGCCATGATCACATTGAATGGCGGTGCTGGCTCGAAGGGCCAAATAGCCTCCTCTTGCACCTATTTTCTATGTTTCTATGAGTGGACAGAGCGGGTTTTGTACTATCCCGGAAGCCAGACGATCGGAATTTACTGCATTCCGCTCCAGCCGTAACCGTCGCAACACACCTGTAAACAATATTTCATCAGAGTGCATGTATTTCATTTGAGAACCTACAACAATGACCGTACCTTCAGCGTCAGATTTGTAAACGTAAACCTGGTTTTGCACCCGCTTGTCGGGATAGGAGACCCGGCAGGTGTAGACCGTCCCGTTCCGAGCTGGGTGCTCCTCCTCCAAAGAGCTGGAGACCTGGAAGAGGTCTCCTGGCCACGGCTGGACATGGAGCTCGGCGCTGTTGTCCACCTCGGAACCGTTCACAATCCACTTGATGTCCAGCTCCCGAGACCGCGATTTCGCAGCTGTACAGAGGAGGCGCAGGAAAACGGAGGAGCCTTTTCTAACCAGGGTGGAGGTAATCTGCGGTGGGTTGTCGGAAACTTGGGTACAGGAGAGACAAAGAGAGTCAAGGAAACATAATCCAAATTGATACAATCGCAGGTTCAAATATTTTCTCAGCCATATGTTGCATCGTAATATCCAATGTATTATGTTTGGAGTTTAGAGACCCAGCGTGGAAACCTGACCCACCGAGTCTACGGCCCATGAGTTCACGCTAGTCCTTTCGCATCCACTCCCTACGCATTGGGAACAATTTACAGAGGGCAATTAACCTACAAGCCCGCAAGTACTTGTATATGTGAAACGCGTCTGTGTATTTGAGATGCATTGTTTGGGATGTGGGAGGAAACCGGAGCACTCGGAGGAAACCCACGCGGTCACATGGAGAATGTGCAAACTCCACACAGAGAGCTCCCGAGGTCAGGATGAAGCCGAGGGCTCTGGTGCAGGCAGGTAGCAGCGCTACCGCGGCGCCATCGTGCCGCCATGTCCATTTGTTAAACAGTAAAAGTTATTATTCCCAATACCTTCTGCGACCGCTAGCATTGTGATGTTTTCCCGCTTGTCCCCCGGACCACCGTTACACTGTGAAAGGGAAAGTCAGGGCCGTTTCTCCCGGTTTTCCCCAGAGATGCTCCTGCATCCTCTCTCCCTGTTTGCGAGCTCCGACGCGCTGGGATGTCCGCGCACTGCCGGGCCGAACCGCCGCCCCCGCCGGGCTCCGCGCACACGCACTGCCGGCGGCCGGCCGTTTGATCATGTCCACAAACAGCCGCGCTAGACTGGAGCTTTGTAGCCGATGTACAGCAGACCAAAGATCCTATAGCTTTGCTATATGATCTTTGCAGAACAGCTGGCGTCATTTAGAGGGTGAATGTCAACTCCAGCTCATTCCCCCATTTCTCCTTCAGCAAGACGCCGTCCTGCGGTGGATGCAGTAACATCCATGAACAACCCGGGGTTACCCATTTCCAGAACGGACACCAACCTGGCGGAGAGATCTAACCCCCCCCCCCCCCCTCACCTTGGTCCCTTCTTCCTTCCTCCCTCACTCACTCACCCCTGGACAAGCACTGGTCTTTTTTCTTACAGAGGTTCCCGCTAAAGACTCATTTTCTAACCCTCCCCATACTCGTACGTTTTAAAATATGCCGTAGTGCGTTTCCAGTGTTGTGAGTTTGGTCCCGATTTTATCAGATGTGATCGCTTGATTATGCAGCGTGCTGTATCTGGCAGTGGAGACAGACTTAAGCGTGGGGGTATTAGTGTCATGAAACCATAAAGTAATGGAGCACTGAAACAGGTTATTCGGTGACCTTCCTGCTCCCATCCACACGAGTACCATGTACCAGAATTTGGCACAGAGCCTTGTATTTCCCAGTAAGTGTGCTACCCTCTACCCTCTCATTGAAAAAACAAATCATCCTCAGATCCCACTAAGACTCCTAGCCCTTACTTTATTATCACATGCCAAGGCGCGTGATTTTTCTTTTCAAGCAGTTCAGTAAGATAATTACCCCCCCCCAACCCCACCCCATCAGCATCTTCTCCTCCAAGGAAAATAATTTCAGTCTCTCCTTGAAGCTAAAGCATTCCTGTCTCTTCTTAAGGGGAACATTCCTTCCTATAATATGGCAACTGGAACTAAACAACACTCCAGTCAAAAATAGTCTCCTCCACTATTCTGTGGTAACAAGGAACTGCAATTGCAAAAAAGACATAAAGTGGCGGATTAACTCAGCATATCAACAGCATCTTAGGAGAACATGGATAGATGGTCTTTCTAAGGTAGACACAAAATGCTGGGGTAAGTGGGTCAGGCAGCATCTCTAGAGAAAAGGAATAGATGGCATTTCGGGTTAGAACCTTCTTCAGACTGTTTTGGCTGAGGAGTGTGAGGAAGGGTATCGACCGTAAACATCACATATTTCTTTTCTCCAGAGAACCTGCCTGAGTTACTCCAACAATTTGTGTCGATCTTTGGTATAAACCTGCCTACACAATTCCTTCCTATCCTAGACGATGTTTCCGGTCGGGACCCTTCCTCAGACCTGGCTGATAGTGCTGCCAACATGTGCAGTCAGTCGAAGAATTTAGTCTGAAGGGTCCGACCCAAAACATTATCTCTCCATGTTCTCCAGGGATGCTGCCTGACCCGCTAGGTTATTCCAGTCTGTTGTGTCCTTTTTTCCTCCACTATCCTGCCAACTCTGCCACATTTATCTTGCCCAATCCTTAATCCTCGCCAATTACCAGACATCACATATGTCCCATTTCTTTACCCTAATTTACCAAAGATTAATGCTGATGGTATTGTCAAAATGTGCAGTCATCCAGAGGATTCAGAAAATGTCAGAATTCAGCAAATGTTGATCAAGAAATTGAGAAATACAAGTAGAATGTCCGAGTAATCTTGTGAATAACATAAAAAAACAAACTATAAGTGATTAGAAGAGGTTAATATACAATGCTTACTGACTGAGGCAAGAGAAATTGGAAAATTAAAAAAAGTTTAAAAAAGGTTTGTGTCTATGTTCACAAGAAGGCAGAGAAATAATAGATAACCACAGGTTTAGAGAAAATGGCCACCTGTAAGAGCTATGTTAAGCACAAACAAGGTAATTAATAATCTTGTAGATAAGCAAGTTTGAGGGCCGATTGATCATACTATAACATAATTTTACTCTGAATGCAATTTAGTTCATTCTGTCATTAAGTCCTTAAAACAGTGCAAAGCAAATTATGAAGATATGAAATATGAATTGGGTAAAGAATTTGGGTAACTACATTAAAAAGTCTGTCTTTGAACAAACAATGGCTATCATTGAAAAGATGACTACACGGTTTACAACACATATATATTTCCTTAAAGCATAAAACCTCACAGGAAGACAGTCTAACTGTGGTTAACAAAGTAAGTTAAACATACGATTACATTAGATCAAAGAAAAGGTTTTATAAATTTGCAAAAAAGTACTGTTAGCAAAGGATTATTAATCTGCAAAGGCCAACTAAGAAATTAGAAAAAGGGAAAGTAGAATATGTATATAATCTAGTAAGGAACATAAAACAGAGTATAAATCTTTAACAGCAATGAGGTTCCCATTTAAATTAGTATTAAAACACAAAGTACTTGTGCGAAAACATCGGGATAAGCGCTCAATCAAGAAAACAAAGCCCTATGTCAAAGTGGTATCTAATTTGCCTATACACATTTATGCTATAGGACGATAACTTACTCCATATTCAGTAACAGGCTATCTGCATGTTAACAAGCACACAAATACTAAGTGTGTCGATGCCAGTGTATCATTGGGGTTATCAAATGTTAATACAAGTCTTTTATAGATAATAGAAGAACTTAAGCCAATAACTCCCCAGGATCTGTTGACCTTCATCCCAAGGTTCTGCAGGTGGTGGCTATGCATATAGTGGACATACCAGTTGTCATCTTCCATAATCACACAGTTCCCAGGGCAGTTCCCACAGATTGGAGGGCAGGTAACAAAAACTGAGAAATAAAGACAGAGGAATATTTGAGGCTATCCATTTTGGTGGAGAAAATGGAAAAACAAAGGATTTTGTTTACTTGTTCAGAGATTGGAAGATTTGCTTCTCTGGAAGATTGGAGTTACTTACAGCTCTAGTGAGACTGCATCTGGAATATTGTATACAAATTTGGTCTCCTCAGCTAGGACAGATACACTTGGGAATGAAGATGCATAATGAAGGAACTTAGGTTTTATTAGATGAATATAAATTAAGCAGATTTGGTCAAATCTCTCAAGGATTTGTAAAAATGAGAGGTGAACTTATTGAAACATATAATATTTTTCCAGGGCTTCAGTACAAGGAGACACAGTCTCAGCTTTGCACACAGAAATGAGTACAGGAGAAATATCTTAATGCAGAGGATGGTGACCCCGTGGAATTATCTATCATCGAGACAGCGGAGGCTTGATGCACTAATTATCTTTCCCCAAGTGGTGTGTCCAGAACCAAGGGTGACAGACTGAATAAGCCATTGGACATTCGACTGACTTGAGAAAACCTTTCTTCAGCCATAAATAGTGAATCTTTGGAATTCTCTGCCTATGAAAACCGTGAAAGCTCTGTTACTGGGTCAGAGAATATTGAATGTTTGGATATTGAAAGAATCAAGGGTTATGAAGTTAGGGCAGAAAAGTGGCACCGAGGTGAAGGAAGATCCTTTTCCATATTAGACTTTAAAGATAGAGCATGGAAACATTAGGCCCTCCGAGTCCGTGCCGACCCCATACAATAGCATTATCTTGCACACTAGGGACAATTTACTTATTTTCCCCAAAGCCAATTAAGCAACAAACCTGGATGGTCTTAGATTATACAGACAACACCCGTAGTCAGCATCAAATGCAGGTCTCTGGTGCTGTAACTCTGCCGCTGTGCCGCACATTATTGAATGTAGAAATAGTGCAAAGGGCCAAATGGTCTGTACCCATTGCTAAAATCCACCAGTATGCTTCCTGACCATTCCCAAACTGTCCATGCAGCTGGTCTTCAATTGCCTGACCCACCATCCACTTCTGTTCTGCTCCTTGGTAGAAAAATGACCAAGAGTCAGCTCCTTCACCCCTAAGTCCAGCTCCAGCATTCCACCAAATCATGATGAATCATCAGTCTCCACTCCTACCTCTTCATACCATAAGGAATAGTCGAATTAGGCCATTCGGCCCATCAATTCGATTGTGCCATTCAATCATGGTTGATCTATCTCTTCCTCCTAACCCCATTCTCCTGCCTTCTCCCCATAACCTCTGACACCCGTACTAATCAAAAACTAATATCCTTTTATCCCTTTGGCATTAAGAATTATATTAACCTCTTTCATGATGATGTTTAATGACTCAACATCCACTACCTTTGCGAAAAGGTTCTCCACTCGCTGCCGAAGAAATTTCTCCTGAACTCAATCTATAATCAGTGGTGTTCCACTGGGATCTGTGTTGGGACCTCTGTCATATACATAAATAACTTGGATGATAACGTAGATAGGTTAGTCACACCAAAGATGCAGATGTGGGTTCGATCCTTCCGATAAAGAAAACCCCAGTGTTTTTGCTGAAAACGATCTTAAGTTTAGTTTAGAGATACAGCGCGGAAACGGGCTCTTAGTGGCCCGCGAATTAACATGCAAACCTGTACGCCTTTGAAGTGTGGGAGGAAACCGGAGCACCCGGAGAAAACCCACGCGGTCACAGGAAGAATGCAAGATCGAGATCGAGCCCAGGTCTCTGGCGCTGTGAGGCAGCAACTCTACCGCCGCGCCGCATCTTCATCTCCAGAATATTTCAGTTACTATGCGGAAAACGTGTCGAATGACATTGACCTTGAAATCGGTTCAGAATTAGGTGCAATAAATGTGTCCATCTCGTTCACAGTATTACAAAACATTGAAAACAGTTGCACACCGAACTAACCCGCGGGAAAATGTAATACAAACGGGCCAGGGGTTGATTGAATATTATAAACGGGTTAAACCACCAAGTCGTGAAATATTATAGCATAAACTAAATCCATTAAGTATCGAACAATTTTAAATACACCCAATAGTATTTAAAATTGGTTTGACCAAAATAACCCGTTTATAATATTGAATCAAACCCTGTCCCGTTTGTGTTAAATTCTCCCGCGGGTTAGTTCCCTGTGCAACTGTTTTCAATGTTTTGTTATACTGTGATAAATATATTGGGTGTCAAAATTATTCGATGTATATAATTTTAAATACACCCAATATATATATAATATACATTGGGTGTATTTAAAATTATATACATCGAATAATTTTAAGACACCCAATGTGTTAAAATTATTCGATAGTTAATGTATTTAGCTATAAATTATTCGATAGTTAATGTTTTTAGTATAATATATATATTATATATCCCTCACAGATGTCACATATCCCTCACATATACATATATATATACACACACAATTGAATAAATCTTTGTGAGGAACATCTGATCACACAGTGTGTGTGTGTGTGTGTGTGTGTGTGTGTGTGTGTGTGTGTGTGTGTGTGTGTTTTGACTGGCGATATCCCTCACAAAGATGTATTCAATTGTCTTTGCTGATCAGTATTGGCTTTGTAAACCTTCGTTCATTTTCTTCGGTTTGACAATGTTCGTGTGCTTCTGGTCCCGAGCTGAACACGCAAAGGGGTACATTCAGAGACAAAGTCAGGAATGTCCCGAACGGAGATGGGAATGGGGGTGGGCGCTAGGGGAAAAAAAATCTGGTAACACTCGAGCGCACTGATTAAAAAAAAAAAAAGCAAAACCGTTGTGGGAACTCAGCGAGTCAGTCAGCCCGCCGGATCAGTTACGCTTCAAGCGTTGGAAACACAAGAGATCGATGCTGAAATCTGGAGATTCTTAAACGAACTATTGAAGGCAGAATATCCCGATACAGGGTCTTGACCCACGCAAACCCTCGACTATCCCTCCACAGATGCTGCCTGACCCGCTGAGTTCCTCCAGCAATTTGCTTTGCGGAGTTAGCTTTACTGCAGCGGGCGGCGGCTCACACTAGCAGTTGAAACAACATATATCATGTGAGTGTTTAAGAGGGAACTGCAGATGCTGGAGAATCGAAGGTTACACAGAAAAGCTGGAGAAACTCAGCGGGTGCAGCAGCATCTATGGAGCGAAGGAAATAGGCAACGTTTCGGGCCGAAACCCTTCTTCAGACTGAGGACTGACCTATATCATGTGAGGATTGACTGCAGTTGTTGGTATAAACCGAAGATAAACACAAAAAGCTGGAGTAACTCAGCGCCGAGTTACTTCAGCTTTGTATATCTATCATATATTTTTGGGAAGGTTTGTTAGCACAAAAGGGCCCCGAGATATACTTTCAAATGAGACTATAGATCCCCGTCCCCAATCTTACTCCACAAGAGAAATTAGGGAGATTTCAATTCCATGAACCCCATCCTTTGTTAACCGACCTCTGGTGTGGGACCTTGTCAAATGCCTTTCAAAGATCCACGTGGGGACACAAAAATGCTGGAGAAACTCAACGGGTGCAGCAGCTTCTAGGAGCGAAGGAAATAGGCAACGAGAGCCGGGTTTCTCCCAGCATTTTTGTGTACCTTCGATTTTCCAGCATCCGCAGTTCCTTCTTAAAGATCCACGTTGGTAAAGACCAAGTTGCAGACACAGCATGCGATAAAGTGGATACATATCAAGGTAGTCTTCATAACTATATACTTTTTTTTTCCCGGCTCGCCAATTTCGGACTGGAGGGCACGGTCTCGGAACGAGGCTCACGTAGTTTTGGATGCAGGAGAGAAGAAATGTTTTCACTTCTAGAGAGTTCACAAGTCCGTCTAAGGAGGACACGGATAGGC
Organism: Leucoraja erinaceus; assembly: GCF_028641065.1. Lineage (NCBI taxonomy): Eukaryota > Metazoa > Chordata > Chondrichthyes > Rajiformes > Rajidae > Leucoraja > Leucoraja erinaceus. The sequence goes on along the minus strand of NC_073393.1, from coordinate 13,623,529 downwards.
GAATGGGCAGGGATGCTTCTTCAGTCCCGACCCGAAATGTCGCCTGTCCATTCCCTCCACAGGTGCTGCCCGACGCGCGAAATTACTCCAACACTTTGTGTTTCACTCGAGATTCCAGCATCTGCAATTACTTAGACCAATTTCGCACCAATTCCATTTAATTCCCCCACATTCCCATCAATTAGCCCCGCCGTGATTCTACCATCGATCCCAAAAGAGCTCAGTGTTGAAGGGGGGTGCCGCTACTCACCGGTTACCAAGAGCTCCGTGCCGGTCCCGTTCTGCACTTTGTTTTTATATTGGACACTGCAGTAATAGCGGCCGGAGTCGGTGACCCGCACATCATGCAGGCGGAAGGCCGCGCTGACTTTATTCCGAATTTCAAAACTGTGCCTCTGGCCACTGCTGGCCTCCAGATAGGAGCGCTCGCCGCCCTTCCACCAGCGAACCTGGAGCCCGGAGTTGACCCGCACGAAGGGGAAGGTGCAGTAAAAGACCGCCTTCTCTCCCGCGTCGACGGTGAGAATCTGCGGCAGCTGTTTCACCGAATCACTGGAAACTAGAAAGAAAAATAAATGAAACGGACACGTGGGGCAGAAAACGCCGGAGAAACACTTAGCGGGTCGGGCAGCATCTGTGGAGAGAGGAACGGAGTCTGATAACGTTTACTTCTCCTTCAGAGACACAGAAGCCTGCAGATGCTGTCGTCTAGAGCAAATGCAAACCCTGCGTGTAGAAATAAGGAACTGCAAAGTGCTAGAGTAATTCAGCAGGTCAGGCAACATCTCTGGAGAACATGGATGCGGTGATGTTTCGGGTCCTGAGAAGGATCTCGACTTGAAATGTCACCTATCCACGTTCTCCAGAGACTCTGCCTGACCCGCTGAGTTACTCAAGCACTTTGTGTTCCGCTCTAGATTCCAGCATCTGCAGTTTCTTGGAAACTTTCCATTTTCCCGCCCGCTCTGTGATATAACAGTGGCCCCGGGTGAAAGGAGAACGCGTGAAGGGGAGAGGGGACCCACAGAGAGAGTACGAGGGGCGATGAACCACGGCGACTCGCTCCTGCAGTGTCGGCGCGTTGAGGATCGCTGCCGGGTGACCCACCTGCCGAGAGCATGGTCAGGTGTAGAAGCAGCATTGGCAGCCCGGCCATGGCTGAGCGCTGCCGGCGCGGAGAGGCACAGAGGCGGGGAGCGGCCCACGGCTCAATCAGATGGCTGCGGTTTGTTCTCAGCGCCCGGCTTCACCCTGCAGCTGCGACCGCAGTCAGCAACTGTCAAACCCGCTCGAGTGATAAAGGTGGGACAACTAATGTTGGGGCGGGAGGAGGGTTCATCCCACAGCGCCCATCCAGCCCGCTACTCTCTGTGCACTCCACAGTCTGAACAAGGGCCTCGACCCGAAACATCGCCTGTCCACCCCCACCCCTGTTGCTGCCTGATCCACCGAGTTCCTCCGGCACTTCGTATTTTGCTCAAGATTCCAGCACCTGCAGTTCCAGCATCTAGAGTGTGGTCCTGACCTCCCATCTACCCTGGAACTATCTTTAATCAGACTTTGTGTGAAGGGACTGCAGATGCTGGTTTAAACCGAAGATACACACACAATGTTGGAGTAACTCAGCGGGACAAGCAGCAACTCTGGAGAGAAGGAATGGGTGTCGTTTCGGGTCGAGACCCTTCTTGGTGTCGTTTCGGGTCGGTCTGAAGAAGGGCCTCGACCCGAAACGTAATCTATTCCTTTTCTCCAGAGATGTGTCTATCTTTAATCAGACTTTATCAGACTTCAATGCCATATCTTTGCACGAGATGTACCTTTATCATGTAGGATGATGGCTCGATTGTAATCATGCATTGTCTTTCCGCTGACTGGTTAGCACGCAACAAAAGCTTTTCACTGTACCTCAACGAAACCAAACTTGCAGGATTTGTAGGTTTTAATTCGCTTCGGTAAATTGTAAAATTATCCCTCGTGTGAAGGGTAGTGTTAGTGCATGGGGTGATCACAGGTTGATCCTGGTCACCATGCACATCGTCTAAAACATCAGAAGTCATCAATGGTTTCAAAGGTGACGGGCAGAAGGCGGGAAAATTGGGTTCAGAGAGGAATATTTGTCACATATATGAAGACACAAGTGCCGGAGTTCATTAATAATTAAGCTTTCATTCAGAAGGCTGGCAAATAATAACCGGCCAATAATTGTGTCAAATGTTATGAAGGATACTGTTATCAGTTTGTTATCAGTTTGTCTGTAATCAGCTTTAAAGCTTTTTCCATTCTGCAAAACATTTCAGATTTTTGACATCTCTACATCCATTTTTAAATATTTGCTGCTTTGTAAGTTTTCATGTGCAAAATTAAACTGAAATGGTTTTCTTACACCTTTCTAAAACTTCCTTCAGCTTTATATGGTACAATACGAGGCTTTTGAATAGGCACATACATGTATATGCAGGGCATGTTGGGATTTTGATCACACACAGGCAGAGGAAAATAGTTCAACTTGGCATCATGTTCGACACATACATTGGGCACCATAGGGCCTGTTCCTAAGCTGCGCTGTTCTATGCTTAATGGTCTTTATTTTTCATGGCATGTTTCTGAAATCCACGTAGCCATTTGCACTTATATTTATTGTTTACTGAAATAAATCATCAATTTCTTCATTTGAAAATTGAAATTTTGTGGAAATCTATTTCACAAATTTGTGATTATAAGTCGAAAAAAAAGAACTTGCGATATATTTCAGTACCCAGTGAATTAAAAAAAGAAAAATGCAGTTAGATCTTGTAAACTAAAAATGAGTTTAAAACTTGTTCAATTTGCTCAACAATAAATGGTTGCAATTAAATGATACAGTTTCTGCTGTATGTCTGTGCACAATGACTCATTCTCTTACAAGAAAGGTTTATTTCCATTCTCCATTAATCTTCCTCACCCATAGTTTTATAACCGTTTGCTATTTTCTCTTGCATACACCATAATACGGGGCAACCTTCTTTGTTGTCAACATTTTGGACTTTCTTGCATGTGTCACTTGAACATTTTGTATGTTTGATGAAGTAGTTTGGAAAACCTTTTGCAAATGGACTGAAAATCCAGGCTTTATCGACATCAATTTGAGATTCTAGTTGCTGCTCTGTTTTTGCCTGGTTCACCGATTCTGAGAACGAGATGCTATCTTTATTGCAGCTGTGGCGGTGATGTTTCGCGACAATGTACGAATGAGTAAACTTAAGGGTTAAATCAATAAAACGGAAATTGAAATTGTAGTGGTATGTGTGGTGAGAATGGGGTTCTGAATAATCGCTAAACTACTGTATATATTTCAATATATACAATCATGCTCCGAAGAGCGGCATACGCAGATCTTAGAGAGGAGATGTGGGAAGACATTGCTCATGCCGGGTTATACCGATGACAGACACTAAATGCTGGAATAACGTTTAGTGGGAAAGGCAGCATCTCTGGAGAGAAGGAATGGGTGACGTTTCTGGCCGAGACCCTTCTTCAGACTGAGAGTCAGGGGAGAAGGAGCCTAGAGATATGGAAGGGTAGGGTGTGTAAGAGGAGGTGTTGATAACATCCTCCACCACTTTGCAGGTTATTAAGAATAGACCAACAGGCAGTGTTTAGTCCGGTAGGATTTGTTCTTTTATTTGCAAACAGAATGCACCTAAGGTCATAAGGGTCATAAGTAATAGGAGCGGTGTTAGACCATTCAGCCCATCAAGTCTACTCCACCATTCAATCGTGGCTGATCCATCTCTCCCTCCTAACCACACACCAATGAATTCCACACATTCACCACCCTTACTAAATACATTCCTCCTCATCTCCTTCCTAAAGGAACATTCTTTAATTCTGAGACTGTGACCTCTAGTCCTAGACTCTCCCAGTAGAAACACCCTCTCCACATCCACTCTATCCAAGCCTTTCACTATTTGGTAAGTTTCAATGAGGCCCCCCTCATCCTTCTAAATTCCAGCTGCTGTGAAATGCTCACTACATGTTAATCCACTCATTCCTGTGATAATTCTTGTAAACCTCCTCTGGACCATCTCCAGAGCCCATACATCCTTCCTTAGATATGGTACTGGGCAACTTTTCACATTGACAGGTAGATGTCAGTATTGTAAGTAAACTGAAACAGCTTGGCTAGGTAGTTCTGGAGTGGCGAGCTTCGGATCTACAGCTCCACAGTGCCTGGCTCCACAGTGTTTACTATATCAGTGCACTCAAATGTTTCTTGATGTCAGAGTCATCTGTGTTTGCTGGAGACTGACTTCTGCGATGCTGGGGATTTCAGGTGGAGGTGGGAATGGACCTTCTGGCTGAACATGGATGTGCGTACTTCAGTTGGTCTTCAGCACTCACCTGGTGCGTCCCACTGTCGTGGGGGAAGGGGACCTTCTTGGAGCTTCCACCTCCCGTTAGCGTATAAACATGTAGTGGGACTGTGGAGCTGTGATCTGACCTGCTGCTTGTGAGGTTGCTCACCTCTGCCTGTTGCGTGCCACTCATGCTGTCTACAATACCTGTAGCTCTGGGTCACAGCCCCTCAGTACTAGCGATGCCTGGAGTGGTTCCATGCATTCCCTCCTACCCACCTCACTGAACCAGCCTTGATCCCCATTCTTGACAGTTTTACTGGAGGGAGGGAGAAACATGCCGGACTATCATCTTCCTGACTGCTGAACCTCAAGCATGCCAATGATACGACCAAACAAACACACCAACACCTCTCCTTCATCCAACGATCAATAAAAATCATCACGGCTTCCATGTCTCTTTCCTTATTCTGTAGAGAGAGAGGGAAGTAGGTTTTGTGTGGTGGACAGAGTTACAGCAACAACTGTCTGCAAATTGTTGTGGTCTTGGGGAGGGCCGTTGCCTACAATATGTGGTGCATCTTAACAGGATGTGTTCCACGGCATAGAAATTGGTATGATTCAGATTCAGATTCAACTTTAATTGTCATTGTCAGTGTACAGTACAGAGACAATGAAATGCAGTAATTGGAGACATGTCCAATTTCCTTAGTCTTCTGAGGCATAGGTGTGGTTTCTTAGCTGCTACATCAATGTGGTAGGATGAGGATAAATTATTGGTGATATTTATGCCTAATAACTTGAAGGTTCCAAGCATGGAACAGGCCCTTTGGCCCAGCGAGAACATAGAAACATAGAAAATAGGTGCAGGAGTAGGCCATTCGGCCCTTCGAGCCTGCACCGCCATTCAATATGATCATGGCTGATCATCCAACTCAGTATCCTGTACCTGCCTTCTCTCCATACCCCCTGATCCCTTTAGCCACAAGGGCCACATCTAACTCCCTCTTAAATATTGCCAATGAACTGGCCTCAACTACCTTCTGTGGCAGATAATTCCAGAGATTCACCACTCTCTGTGTGAAAAATGTTTTCCTTATCTCGGTCCTAAAAGATTTCCCCCTTATCCTTAAACTGTGACCCCTTGTTCTGGACTTCCCCAACAATCGGGAACAATCTTCCTGCATCTAGCCTGTCGAACCTCTTAAGAATTTTGTAAGTTTCTATAAGATCCCCCCTCAATCTTCTAAATTCTAGCGAGTTCAAGCTGAGTCTATCCAGTCTTTCTTCATATGAAAGTCCTGACATCCCAGGAATCAGTCTGGTGAACCTTCTCTGTACTCCCTCTACGGCAAGAATGTCTTTCCTCAGATTATGAGACCAAAACTGTACGCAATACCCTAGGTGTGGTCTCACCAAGACCCTGTACAACTGCACAGGGTCCCTGTACAACCCTGTACAACATGCTGACTATTGATCTCTCATTGACACTAGATCGATGTTATCCCACTTTCTCCTCCATTCCTCACACACTACGGGTAATTGACTAGAGGGAATAGGTTTAAATTGAAAGTGGAATGAGTTCAAGGAAACCTGAGAGACAAGTTTTTCACACAGAGAGTGGTACATAAATACAATGAGCTGCCAGAGGAAGTGGTGAAGGTGGGTACAATTACAATGTTTAAAAGACATTTGGACAGGTACACAGATAGGAAAGGTGAAGAGAGATATGGGAACATTGGAGCAGCTCAGGGAGGAGCCTTGGTCAGCATGGCCGAGCTGGGATGCAGGACCTGGTTTTGTGTTGCATAAGTATGATTCTATGACTCCACGCTGCTTGTCCTGCAGAATACCGCTTTCCTTTGTATTTGCTGCTGCGTATAAAATAATAAAAGTACCGGACAAGCTAGATGCAGGAAAAATGTTTCCAATGCTGGGGGAAGTCCAGAACCAGGGGCCACAGTCGCAGAATAAAGGGGAGAATAAAACTGAAATGAGAAAAAACTTTTTCACCCAGTGAGTTGTGAATTTGTGGAATTGTCTGCCACAGAAGGTAGTAGAGGCCAATTTACTGGATACATTTAAAAGAGAGTTAGATAGAGCTCTTGGGGCTAGCAGAATCAAGGGATATGGGGAGCAGGTAGGCATGGGTTACTGATTGTGGATGATCAGCCATGATAACAATGAATGGCGGTGCATGCTCGGTGCGCCAAATGGCCTCCTCCTGCACCTGTTTTCTATGTTGCTATGTTTACCTCCAGCACTCAGGCTGTTTTGTTTTGTGGTTGGAAAGATACAGGTTCCCACAGCTACACTTTTACTTTGGAGCAAGGAAACAGTGTTAAAGGGGAAGTTGTTCAGCGTGAAAACCAGTTCCTCCAGGTTTATTCGTCACGTACACATACGAGATGTGCAGTGAAATGAAAAGTGGAAATGCTCGCGGACTTTGTGCAAAAAGACAAACAAACAAACAACCAAACAAACGACAAACAGAATGGAACAGAATCACATATTCTTTTACATATTAAATATTGTGGGCGGAAGGAAAAAGGGAAAAAAACAGCAATTTAAAAAAAAAGCAGTAGAGTGGTACAGTAAAAGTTAATCTCTGGTGAGATAGGAGTTTACAGTCCTAATGACCTCTGGGAAGAAACTCTTTCTCAACCTCTCCGTTCTCACAGCATGACAACGGAGGCAGGTGAGAATCCGGGCTGTGGAGTGGACCTCAGAATACTGAAGTTCCTTCACCACAATCAGCTGGTAACAGCGCACAAACTGTTGTTCTATGCAAATAATATATTGTCTTATTTGCAAGTTAATATTAGCTGAGCATAAATCCTCATTCCATTCCAACTGCCCATCACTCCTACTCTGCTCGGTCTAGTTTACAGCACACTCATCTCCAGATGAGCTTTGTCGACTTTGTTGAAACTAAACTTTGAACCAGTGGCTTGAGAAGGAAATTAGATTACAGTTTGCAGCTGGCTTGGCCAATTAAAAAAAGGCCGTGATCACTAAGAGGTAAGTTTTTCGATGTTTGTGCTTTTCTTGATGCGCTAAGTAGGAGTTCTCCCATCCCAAGATCCCTGCAGAAAATCTGAGAAACCTGCCATCTCACTCCCTGTTTGCATTATGGTCTGAAGAAGGGTCTCGATCTGAAACGTCACATATTCCTTTTCTCCAGAGATGCTGCTTGACCCACTGAGTTACTCCAGCTTTCAGTGTCTATCTTTTGCATTATGGTTTGTTGCTCTCTGCCAAGTGTTTGGGAGATCTGCTCATATGATTGAAGCTAAGGAGACTTGAAATTACCTGGCCCCAGTTCTGGAGCAATGCTTCAAATGTTTGTTCTGCAATTTTACTCATTTGCCAACAAACACCTTAGATTTAAAACAGGGTCCTCAGAGTTTATCTGTGTGAATAAAAAACTGTCAAGTCTGTTATCGTAAAAACTAAACTGTATTTCAATTCCCATTTCTATCAATTTCGATTTTTGATTTTAATTTTATTTTGTAAGTTACTTTGGGATGACTCTGATAGACAGGTAGAACTTTTATAAATACAGCTGATTTATTTTTTAAAAGTTAATTTTATGAATGAAAATGTTACAACATTAGTCCATTTGATTCAGAGTTGGCTTAATTTATTTCTTCAACTCAATGTAAAAAGGTTGGAAGTCGTAGGAGAGGTGTCAGGGAGGTGTTGGTGAATTTTAAAGGTGGAAGAGTCCGAAGGTGACAATGTTTATTCACTTGGTTTTGTTGCAGTCTACAGTATCTTGCCTTGGACAGCAACAGTTTCTCTTCTCATTCCCTCAGCCGCTGTCTAATTTGCTGAATATTTCCAGTATTTTCTGCTTTTACTTTGGATTTCCTGCAACTGTTTTTTCAGTTTTCATTGTCAGTTGCCACACATGTGTTTATGCGTTGTCGTTACTCACCAAACTTTCCCTGAATTTCACGCCGTCTCCAACCTGGAAGGCCGCTTGTCCAACTCCGGTACAGAATGAACCGGAGATCCTTCCAACCAACTATTGGGAATAACAAAGCCTTTGTTCTAGGTGTCCAAACCAAGCTCTGTTCCTCACCTCTCGTTCTCCCTCCCTCTCTCTGGTAACTCTCTGACACTGACACTGAATTATCACACTTTCATGTCATTTTAGATTCCCAAATAAATACAGAACCATGTATCCTTGCCATCTTTAGGATCACTTATTTCCATCTTTGTCACCTCAAACCTGTATCAGTTCAGCTGTGGCTAAATTCCTCATTCGTATCACAATTTCACTATCCCAGTGCAACCCCAGCTACCCCCTTATTTTCTTTATTTTTATTTTTTTAATATACTCTTTTAGTGGCATTCCACAGCAAACACATTTCCATAAAACGGGTTTCAGGTATAATGCTATATGTATAAATCATCCACTTATGTTCGTCTTGAATTGCCTCTTTTTGAGATTTGTATAAAACAAATATAGAAACAAGAACACAGTAAAAACTACGAAGCTTAGGGAATGATCCTTTCTTTACCATATTATCAAAAATTTGTAAAAATAAAGTCTGGCCTATGAGGCGTTACATAGTTAACCCAATTTTCCCAGCGTGACACAAATAAATCCAGTTTAAAGTTAACATATGCTGTTATTTTCTCCATTTTATAAATGTCCATTGTAATGTCCATCCATGCATTTAGAGTTGGGCTCTCCTGTGATAACCATTTCTTTGTGAGAGTTTTTTTTACCAGCTACCATCGATATATTCAGTAAGTATTTGTCTTTTTTTCTGCCGTTCCCACCGTAATGGGATTTCTGAGAAGGCATAATAAAATACCGTATCAGGCTTTTCCAACTAAACTCCCTCCAGTTTTGTGAGCTGGTACACTTCCATTGATACCTCCATATTGCTGTCCATTCTTCCTTGGATATGATTATCCCTCCTTCCTTCTCCCATTTCATTTTAATATATAAGGTTGAGTGTGATTTAAGATTCAGTAACCCTTTATACATGCATGAAATAATTTTACTATCAGTATTTGAGATACACTTTCCTAAATAATCCCATCAAACTCCGTTTTATTTTTAACATTTTTATTAACATAGTTCCGCATCTGTAAGTATCGATAGAAGTCTTGTTTTTCTAACAGGAATTTTTATTTAAGCATTTCAAAACTTAACAGTGTTCCTTCTTTCATTATGTTACCAAGAGCAGTTATTGCCTCTTTGTAACTGTCCACTCTTTAAACCTACTATCAAATTTATTAGGAGTAAAATCTGTATCATATGCGCACCATGTAAGAATTGTAATGTCTTCCTCTATATTATACTGTGTTATAACTGTTTTCCATATTTAAGAGTCAATTTTACCCAAGGATTTTCAGTAGCATTTATATAGTCTTGTAGGTTGTTGTTAGCTTGTACAGGAATGGTTCTGTGTTCTCTCCTCAATATATTTCCATTGAGCATCATATGATGGGTTGCACCAGCATATCATAGATCTTAACTGTGCTGCCTGATAATAGTCTTTGAAAGAGGGTAGACCCCACCCGCCCTTTTCTTTTGTTAACTCTAAGGTTTTGAGCCAGGTGTTTTACTTTGCCGTATATATCTTGACAATATTTTGTCCCATTCATTAAATTGTTTTTGATTAATCTCTATTGATAGGGTCTGAAATAAATATAACAGTCTTGGCAATATGTTCATTTTAATAGATTCAATTCTCGAGCTGAGACTTAAGAAAGGAATTAGGTTCCATCTAGCTATATCCTCCTTAATCTTTTGGTGTATAGGTGAATAGTTGCATTCTGATAATTCTGTAAAATCCCTTGGTATAATGATGCCCAAATATTTGAGATGTTCTGCTTGCCATGACAGAGGGTACCTACCTCTGACTTCTGCTAATGGGCTGTAGTTGTATGTAAGCAGTTTTGTTTTACCTATGTTAATCTTGTACCAGATAGTTGACCGTATTGTTCGAGTGATTGCATCAATTTAGGTAGAGAGTTTGTTGGTTGCCCCAAATGAATCAAAATGTCATCCGCATAACAGGCCAATTTATGTTCAGTCCCTTGAAGAGCAATAACTTTTATTTCTTCATTTTGTCTTACATATTGAGATAGTGGTTCCAAATATAATGCAAAGAGTAATGGTGACCACACACATCCCTGTCTTGAACCACTTTCTAGAGAAAAACCTTTTGATAAATATCCATTAACTTTAATTCTAGCAGTGGGCTTTTTATATAGTGCCTGTATGGTTTTAATAATAGTGTCATGCAGACCAAATCTATGTAGAACTTGATAGAGAAAGTTCCAGTTCACAGAGTCAAATGCCTTTACAGTGTCCACGCTTATCAAAATTGCTTCAATTTTATTTTTAATTCAGCCTCTGTTGGCCGTTCTAACAAGAGGAATTGAATATAGGACCAAAGAGGTCATTCTGCAGTTGTATAGAGCCCTAGTGAGACCACACCTGGAGTATTGTGTACAGTTTTGAGGAAATAATTTGAGGAAGGACTTTCTTGCTATTAAGGGAGTGCAGCGTAGGTTTACAAGGTTAATTCCCCGGATGACAGGACTGTCATATGCCGAGAGAATGGAGCAGCTGGGCTTGTACACTCTGGAATTTAGAAGGATGAGAGGATGTCTCATTGAAACATATAAGATTGTTAAGGGTTTGGACCCGCTAGAGGCAGGAAACATGTTCCTGATGTTGGGGGAGTCCAGAACAAAGGGCCACAGTTTAAGAATAAGGAGTAAGTCATTTAGAACGGAGATGAGGAAACACTTTTTCTCACAGGGAGTGGTGAGTCTGTGGCATTCTCTGCCTCAGAGGGCGGTGGAGGCCGTTTCTCTGGATCATTGTTTTTTTTATAGTGCAGAAACTCTGGTGTTTTCAAGAGAGAACTAGATAGGGCTCTTAAAAATACCAGAGCCAGGGGATATGGGCAGAAGGCAGGAACGGGTTACTGATTGGGGATGATCAGCCAAGATCACATTGAATGACGGTGCTGGCTCGAAGGGCCGAATGGCCTACCCCTGCACCTATTGTCTATTGTTATGTTTCCAAATATTGTCTTGTTTTGTTCTTCGTTTAAGGTGGGCAAACATAAGGAATTCAAAAAAGATGCCTACCTGAGTTTGGCTACCTCCTGGAACTTCAGAATACAAAGTTCTGTAGAATACTTATAACCATATAACCATATAACAATTACAGCACGGAAACAGGCCATCTCGGCCCTACAAGTCCGTGCCGAACAACTTTTTTTTCCCCTTAGTCCCACCTGCCCGCACTCATACCATAACCCTCCATTCACTTCTCATCCATATGCCTATCCAATTTATTTTTAAATGATACCAATGAACCTGCCTCCACCACTTCCACTGGAAGCTCATTCCACACCGCTACCACTCTCTGAGTAAAGAAGTTCCCCCTCATATTACCCCTAAACTTCTGTCCCTTAATTCTGAAGTTATGTCCTCTTGTTTGAATCTTCCCTATTCTCAAAGGGAAAAGTTTGTCCACATCAACTCTGTCTATCCCTCTCATCATTTTAAAGACCTCTATCAAGTCCCCCCTTTACCTTCTGCGCTCCAGAGAATAAAGACCTAACTTATTCAACCTATCTCTGTAACTTAGTTGTTGAAACCCAGGCAACATTCTAGTAAATCTCCTCTGTACTCTCTCAATTTTGTTGACATCCTTCCTATAATTGGGCGACCAAGATTGTACACCATACTCCAGATTTGGTCTCACCAATGCCTTGTACAATTTTAACATTACATCCCAGCTTCTATACTCAATGCTCTGATTTATAAAGGCTAGCATACCAAAAGCTTTCTTTACCACCCTATCTATATGAGATTCCACCTTCAAGGAACTATGCACGGTTATACCCAGATCCCTCTGTTCAACTGTATTCTTCAATTCCCTACTATTTACCATGTACGTCCTATTTTGATTTGTCCTGCCAAGGTGTAGCACCGCACATTTATCAGCATTAAACTCCATCTGCCATCTTTCAGCCCATTTTTCCAAATGGCCTAAATCACTCTGTAGACTTTGGAAATCCTCTTCATTATCCACAACACCCCCTATCTTGGTATCAACTGCATACTTACTAATCCAATTTACCACACCTTCATCCAGATCATTGATGTACATGACAAACAACAAAGGACCCAACACAGATCCCTGAGGCACCCCACTAGTCACCTGCCTCCAACCCGATAAACAGCCATCCACCATTACCCTCTGGTTTCTCCCATTCAGCCACTGTTGAATCCATCTTGCTATTCCTGCATTTATACCCAACAATTGAACCTTCTTAACCAACCTTCCATGAGGAACTTTGTCAAAGGCCTTACTAAAGTCCATATAGACAACATCCACTGCTTTACCCTCGTCAATTTCCCTAGTAACCTCTTCAAAAAATTCCAGGCACAAATCCATGTTGACTGTTCCTAATCAGACCCTGTTTATCTAGATGCTTATATATATTATCTCTAAGTATCTTTTCCATTAATTTGCCCACCACTGACGTCAAACTAACAGGTCTATAATTGCTAGGTTTACTCTTAGAGCTTCTAAGGCTTCCTGAATTTCACTTAACATACTTTTCAATATTTTTGTTCTTGAGTCTCTGATTCTGTGAACTGTATTTTCAGCCATCTTTTTTTTCAGTTTCCACGCCAATACTTTCATAGATTTAGAACCACTTTCATAGTGCCTCTGTTTAAGGAACATTAACTGTTTCTTGATTTCTTGTGCTGCCAAATTGTTGATTTCATTCCTAATTTCCTCCATTGCATTCCGCACCAGCGTCATTTTGTGTTTCCTTTCTAGTTCCTTCAGCTTATTTTGCAAATCCTCAAATGTTTTATTCTTTATTTTTTTCTTACATGAAGATATTTCTATAATTTTTCCTCTTAGAACAACCTTCAAAGCATCCCACAAAATAGGGGGGAGAGACCTCTCCGTTATCATTGAGTTCTAAATAGAGACTTATCTCCTTTTTAATTTGTTCCTTAAAGTTCAGATCATTGCGTAGGCTCGAGTTCAGTTTCCATGTAGCATTTTTTGGGCGTAGGTCTAAATCAACAGATGGGTAAATAGGTGCATGGTCAATGAAATCTATTGTTCCAATTCCACAGGTGTGTATTTTATCTTTATCCTTTCCAAATGTTATATAATAGTCTATTCTTGTGTATAGAGCGTGTGGGGCCGAGTAATGGGTGTAATCCCTTCTATTAGGGAAAAGATCCCGCCATATATCAATTAAACCAACCTCTTTAAAAAGAGTTTTGATTTTCTTATGTAAAGACTTTGTTTCATGAGATTTTCTACTGGACGAGTCTAGCTCTGGTTGTAAATGTATATTTAGGTCTCCCCCACAAATAAGAAGGCCTTCCGTTTCCATTATCATGATATTAATGATGCTGGGTTCATCACTTTTATCATCTTAGCTAGCACCTGATCCATGTTTAGCACACAGTCATCCACCCTTTCGAGCCATGTCTCGGCTATTTTTTGATTAACCTTGGTGAGTTTGCATTTAATATCGATTAGCTGTTCTTTTGTGTCTTTGCGAAAGTCCCGTATCTCCTCCAAAACAGTGGCTAAAAATGAGCTCTACGTCTTTCTGGTGCGGGTTGTTGCTAGCTCCACCCTCTTGTACCTTTGTTGGTGAGCTGTCTATGTTTTCTTCATTTTCAGGTTGTTCAACGGCTCTTTTCTTGCTTGCATCTCGTCTTCCCATTCTTGCCCCTTTCATCAGGTCAGTTATTCTCAATAAATGTGATATTTGACAAACTAACAGGGCTAAATAAGTATTTTTCGGAGGTGCTGTTATCTTATGCTGCCATTCAGGATGGTGACGTCACCGGAATCCTTATTTTTTATTCTAAATACATTTGTTGTCATTTTCTGTCACTAGACTGGTCCGAGATTTCACGCAAATGTCTTCATCCATGATCCCCATCTCTCTGACCCACACAATCTCCCAGAGCAGCATTATCAACATTTAACCATCCTCAGCCTTGTTTTCAGACCACCCCTCGATGGTCTCATCCCTCTCCATCTCTCTAATTGCCCCAGACCCTACCAGTTGTTGCAGTCTCTCAAAGGCTGACTTGCTGAGCAACTTCAAAATGTAATCATTGCACCCCCAGTAGCCAACGTTTCTCCTATTCAACTACTAATGTCCAGAATTCCTTCCCTGAACCTTTCTCCTTTCTGTTTCTCTCGTTCTTCCTTTTGGAGCCCTCCTTAAAATCTATCTTATTGTCCTAAAGTTTGCTCATCTGTCCCAATAACACATGACTTGGCATTAGTTTCTGTTTGCTATTTCTCTGGTGAAACACCTTGCGGTGATAAAGATTCTATTAAGGTAGATATCAACAGGAGCAATCATGACTCGACTTGTGACCTTCAGAGCTTGCTTTTTCTGTGATTGGGAATAGATTCGGCGGCCACGTTTACGATGCTAGGAGTGTCGAAACGTAATGGGCCAAATAAGTCATAGATTACATGTGTGTAACAAAGTGTGAATGAAACACGGTGGAAGAGAAACCCAGTGCTGATTTCCTGTGCAAAATGCACAAGAGAAAGCATTTGTCTACCTTCGATTTTTCCAGCATATGCAGCTCTTTCTTAAACAGAGAATACCAGTGATCACCAGTCGTGATATAGTCATAATGCAATCCAAAGTCTGCATCATTCAGCTGATTTTCCAATCTTATGACCTAATGACATTACTGTTATTGGTGACTTGAACAGCCCACTTATAATCCAAGGGGTGTATTCCCGACCTTCCAAACTACCTCTTTGTGGCCCCTTTTCTTTTATTTAGGTTTTCTCTGTTGCTTTGACACTATATTTTGCATTATATTTCCATTCCCCTTTTATCTGTTGTATGTGATTATGGTTTGATTGTAATCATGCATGGATGATTTGCCTGCCGAGCACAAAAACAAAGTGTATCACTGAGATGTATGATACGAATCAAGTAACACCAATACCCATTTCCCTATCACCCATTTCCTTTCATTTGCCCAGCAACTGCTCCAGCCCCATACACCAGGCCACCAGCTCCCAAAACCATCTCCAATCTCATCGCCACCAACAATGTTCCCTCCACTGCCTCCAAACCTGTATTCCCAACCCTTGCGTTGCCTGTTTCCATCTCTTTCCCAGAAGGATTGTAGCCCTGGCAGACTCATCATGTCTGCCTGCTTTTGCCGCGCCATGTTCTTCTCCATATATCTTGATTCCATCTTGTCTCCCCTTCTCCAGTCCCTTCTGACTTGCATCCAACAAAACTCACACAATCTGCAACACTTTAACTTCCTAGGCCCCATATATCTCATCTTTACCATGGACGTTCACACCTCAATTCGGCTTCACGAACACCATGGCGCCCTTTGGTTCTTTCTTGGACAGAGACTCAATCATTTCTCCACAATTAACATTCTCCATTGCCTGGCAGTATGTGTCCTCATCCTTAACAACCTCTTTTGACTCCTCTCGCTTTCTTCAATGGTGTAGTCATGGGCACGTACATGGAACCCAGCCACGCCTGCCTTATTCTTGGTTACGTTGAATACTCCTTGTTCCAAACATATCCCGGTGCCATTCCCCAAATCATTCTCTGCTGCATCACCGATTGCATCAGATCTGGCAACTCACCAATCAAGAACTTGCTGATTTCAGCAACTTTACTACTAATTTCCACCCTGTTCTCAAATTAACTGGCAATATTGTTGACCCCACTCTCCTTTCTCGATCTCTGTGCCTCCATCACAGTGGACATGTTATGTACAGACATCTACAACAAACTTACTGACTCACATTTACTTTGAGAACACCTCCTCTCACCCTGTCGCTGGCAAGATCGCCATCCCTTATGCTCAATTTCTTCATCATTGTTGCATCTGCTCCCATGATGAGACTTTACTCTCTAAGACAAATGAGAAACTTCAGGAAACGTGGTCTCCGCCCTGCTGTTGCGAATGGATCCCTCACTCTGTGTCGTGCACTTCTGCCCTCACTTCCCCTCCCCTCAGACGGAACAAGGATAGAGTTCCCCTGGTCCTCACCCTTCACATCAACAGCCTCTGCACTGAGCACATTATTTTCTGAAATTTTCGTCTTTCTGCTCGCCGCTGCATTTTCAACATGTTGAAAATTTTCGGTGACCTGCAACGACCTATGACGGATGCCGGCAGTTGCCGAAAAAGTCATGTAAGTGGGACAGGCCCATAAGACTCCACAATCAGCAGTCCCTTGTGTCCCCAACTCAGTGGAACCTTGTTCCATGCTCTCTTGAATCTCACTGGAGAATTGTTTTCCACAGTCCCTTCAAACTCACTGGGTATTTTCCCAATCTCCCTTTAAACCCCTCTGGTTCACTCGAAGATTTATTAAACTGCTAAATAACATGAACAAATGTGAATTTAAAAAATGTCAGAGTGTCAATAAGAGTAGTATCCAATCATTTTAGTTGTTTTAGTTTTGAGATACAGTGTGGCCCACTGAGTCCTCATCCACACACTAGTTCTACCCTCTCCACCAGGGGCAATTTACAGAGGCCAATTAAACTACAAACTTGCACATCTTTGGAATGTAGGAGGAAACCGAGTACCTGGAAGAAGCCCACACAGTCACAGGGAGAACGTGCATACTCCGCAAAGACAGCACCCATGGTCAAGATCGAAACTGGGTCTCTGGAGCTGTAAGGTAGCAGCTGTGCCACTGTGTTACCCTAACTAATCTGGAAAACAGGGAATTCCAGGGGGGGTCGGATTATGGGAGTTTCATTGTCCCATTACAATGGATCGATGATGCAGGCATTGGTCAATGCAAGGACAAGTGGTTCTTTCCAACACCATAATAAATGTTTGTTGGGAGAGTTCAAGATTTTTCACACAGAGGCAAGAAAATGGATTTGAGGTGCCTGTAATAAAGATTTAATTAACGATACAAGTTCAAGAGGAAAACGAAATTGTCAAATTGATGCCACATAGATACAGTTTGTGTGACAATGCTGCACGCATATCCAGCAAAATTTGCATATTGCTTGGAAACTTAATTCCTAAATTAGAGTCTGCACATGCTCCCTGTGATCATGTGGATTTCCTCCAGGTGCTCCAGTTTCCTCCACAGCCCAAAGATATGAAAATTGGCAGCTTTAGGGTGGCAGAATAGCACAATTGATAGAGCTGCATCACACAGCTCCAGAGATCCGGGTTCGATCTTCACCTCGGCTGCTGCCTGTGTGGTGTTTGCAATCTCCCTGTGACCACATTGGGTGCTCCCGGATTCATATGGCTTTGTTGGTTAACTGGCCTCTGCAAATTACCGCGAGTGCATAAGGAGGATAACGTAGAACGACTGTGAACGGGTGATCGATGGTCGGTGTGGTCTCGGTGGGCTGAAGGGTCTGTTTCCCTGCTGTACCTTCCAATCAAGTGGCCAGTGTGAATTGCAGCTAGCATGTAGGTTAGTGGCGAAATCTGGAGAAAGTTGACGAGAAAGTGGGGGAAATAAGGTCCAGGGAGAGTGGGATTGCATGGTCTCAAAGGGCCAAATGGCTTCTGTGTTTGCCTCTGGAAATATGAAGCTTACAATGTTTAGTTAATATCCTGAACCAAATCTCAGTCCTGCTTAATTGCACAGTAGAATCTGATCATTTTTGTTCACAGTGTAACTGAATGAAACAAGTACCTGTGGACAAAAGTAAATGAAACAATACTTTGTGTGTTGCCTGTTCACCCTGTGGTTTCCTGCTCTCAGCACTATGGAAAGTTGGCTTTCTTCTGCTTATAGTTTGAAGGTTTTCTCACCCAATCAGCTTGTCACGTTCACATTAAACATGATCAGCAGGTCCAACAAAAAACAGAACTCATTTCTGTTTCTACATCATTTGATCCTGATGAAAAGAGAACTAGACTCATGGATAAGCATGCATAACTGATCCACAGTAAGTAGCAGGACAGTATTATTTTTCTTCATTTGCTAAGAAGTTTAATGTTTGCCCTCAGAATAAGTCCATGAGGGCATTACGTCAATACCTCAAACGTAAAAATCTAATTGTAATCATTTGTTTTTATGAGAGTACAATATGAATTCGGTGGCACTGTGGCTCAGCGGTGGGATTGCAGTCTCCCTAGAGACCCGTGTTTGATCCTGACCACGGGTGCTGTCTGTATGGAGTTTGTATGTTAACCCCGTGACCTGTGTGGGTTTTCCCCAGGAACTCCGGTTTCCTCGCGCACTCCAAAGACGCACAGGTTTGTAGGTTAATTGGCTTTGGTAAAAATGGTAAATTGTCCCTAGTGTGTGTAGAATAGTGTTAGTGTGTGGGGGTTGCTAGTCGGTGCAGACTCAGTGGGCCTGAAGGGCCTGTTTCTGTGCTGTATCTCAAAACTCAAAAAAACTAAGAGTAAACTATTGGACTTAGTGTTGTCTCTTCTTGACTTCATCCATGTCTTTGGTGTTCCGTGTGTAACTTTGGGATTGCAACTCGGGTTGCTCGCACTTGAGTTGTGAATATCCAGTTAACATGACAGTAGCTGCACTCCAAGCAATGAGTATGGATGCTCAGGGTTCAAGCACTTCAGGGTACTTAATAGAATCATAGCTTTCTCTCTCTATGCGTGCAACTCAGCCACTTTACACAGAGAAGGATTCATAGCTAATGAATTAATTATATTTTGTTACATATAACCATATAACCATATAACAATTACAGCACGGAAACAGGCCATCTCGACCCTTCTAGTCTGTGCCGAACACGTATTCTCCCCTAGTCCCATATACCTGCGCTCAGACCATAACCCTCCATTCCTTTCCCGTCCATATAACTATCCAATTTATTTTTAAATGATAAAAACGAACCTGCCTCCACCACCTTCACTGGAAGCTCATTCCACACAGCCACCACTCTCTGAGTAAAGAAGTTCCCCCTCATGTTACCCTTAAACTTCTGTCCCTTAATTCTCAAGTCATGTCCCCTTGTTTGAATCTTCCCTACTCTCAGTGGGAAAAGCTTATCCACGTCAACTCTGTCTATCCTTCTCATCATTTTAAAGACCTCTATTAAGTCCCCCCTTAACCTTATGCGCTCCAAAGAATAAAGCCCTAACTTGTTCAACCTTTCTCTGTAGCTTAGTTGCTGAAACCCAGGCAATATTCTAGTAAATCACCTCTGTACTCTCTCTATTTTGTTGACATCTTTCCTATAATTAGGCGACCAAAATTGTACACCATACTCCAGAATTGGCCTCACCAATGCCTTGTACAATTTTAACATTACATCCCAACTTCTATACTCAATGCTCTGATTTATAAAGGCTAGCACACCAAAAGCTTTCTTTACCACCCTATCTACATGAGATTCCACTTTCAGGGAACTGTGCACAGTTATTCCCAGATCCCTCTGTTCACCTGCATTCTTCAATTCCCTACCATTTACCATGTACGTCCTATTTTGATTTGTCCTGCCAAGATGTAGCACCTCACACTTATCAGCATTAAACTCCATCTGCCATCTTTCAGCCCACTCTTCCAACTGGCATAAATCTCTCTGTAGACTTTGAAAATCTACTTTATTTTCCATAACCCCACCTATCTTAGTATCATCTGCATACTTACTAATCCAATTTACCACACCATCATCCAGATCATTGATGTACATGACAAACAACAATGGACCCAACACAGATCCCTGTGGCACCCCACTAGTCACTGGCCTCCAACCTGACAAACAACCATCCACCATTACTCTCTGGCATCTCCCATTCAGCCACTGTTGAATCCATCTTGCTACTCCACCATTAATACCCTTGAACCTTCTTAACCAACCTTCCGTGAGGAACCTTTTTAAAGGCCTTACTGAAGTCCATATATACAACATCCACTGCTTTACCCTCATCAATTTCCCGAGTAACCTCTTCAAAAAATGTCAAGAAGATTAGTCAAACATGACCTTCCAGGCACAAATCCATGTTGACTGTTCCTAATCAGACCCTGTTTATCCAGATGCTTATATATATTATCCCCAGGTATAATGAAATGCTTTGCATAAGATACGCAAAGTAGGCAAATAGTTGGTAAAGATTTAAAGGTCACAATTGTTAATTCCTGTCTGGCATAAAAATAAAACAGGGAAGGCGGCTCAACCATGGCCAACGAGGGAAATTAGGGATAGTGTGAAATCCAACAAAGAGGCACATAAATTGGCCAGAGGAAATAGCAAAGCAGAGGACTGGGCAAAATTTAGAATTCAACAGAGGATGACGATGGGGTTAATTGAAAACTGACAGTTAAAGCTTCTTTAGATATGTGGAGGAAAAGATTAGCGAAGACAGATCGAAATAGGTGAATTTATAACGTGAAACAAGGAACTGCCTGACCAGTCAACAAGTATTTTGGGTCTGTCTTCACTCACCCAACAATCTTCACTAACACAAACAATCTCTCAGACTAGGGGACCGAGGATCTAGTGGGAGGGAGGAACTGAAGGGAATCTACATTAGTCAGGAAAAGGTGTTAGGTAAACTGTTGGGACTGAAGGCAGATAAATCCCCAGGGCCTGATGGTCTGCATCCCAGGGACCCCAAGAAGGTGGTCCTAGAAATCATGGATGCATTGGTGATCATTTTATGCCTGACTCACCGAGTGTTCACAACTTTCTCAGTTATAACTATATTTGCAAACAGCAAGTGCGCTGCAGGTTAGAGAGATGCCAAGATGTAATAAAGAACTGCAGATGGTTAGAGAGTCGCTAGTGATGGAGGGAGGGAGTCACAGGGCAAATCAACAGTGTCTGAAGAAACTGGGCGTCCAAAGCACAGTAGCCAAAGACTTAAGGTCAAGAATAGATGCAGAATAAAGAGGCATGAGAGAGTGGCCCCATCAACTACCCACAAAAACCTATTGACAGATTCATTAGACAATAGACAATAGGTGCAGGAGTAGGCCATTCGGCCCTTCGAGCCAGCACTGCCATTCAATGTGATCATGGCTGATCTTCCCCAATCAGTCCCCCGTTCCTGCCTTCTCCCCATATCCCCTGACTCCGCTATTTTTAAGAGTCCTATCTAGCTCTCTCTTGAAAGCATCCAGAGTTTCTGCACTATAAAAAAAACAATGTCAAATTTAATTTGTTGTCAGATCCTATGTTTGTGTCTGTTCTGCCTCACTTGTGGTTTGTGTAACTTCTGCACTTGTTCACCTGCAATACACTGTGCAGAAAACCCAGAAGTAAGACTTCTTCATTTGATCATGGTTTCCTACACTTGGTGTGAGGGGAACGCCAGCCATCAGGTCTGCACCTGCTTATCAACAGAGGGCTTACTCTGACCTTCAGATCATTTATAAATTGTTCAACACTGGTCAGTGGTAATGGGAATATGGCCGGCCATCATGTGTTCCTGCGCAAATTGGACGGCACGGTGGCACAGCTGGTAGAACTGCTGGCAACCAGGAGAACATGATGACAAGTGTAGACAGAGAGTGGCTGCTCAGCGAGCAGTTGCCTGGGTCTACGTTAGGTCTCACTGATTGAAAGGAGGGTGCATTGAGAGCACCAAAAGCAATAGGCGAGGTTGGAGGAGATGCATGTGAACCTTTGTCTCACCTCGAAGGGCTGCTTAGCTCTCTGGATGGAGGTGAGGGAGCAGGTGTAGGGGCAGATGTCAGCGTGCCTACTGTTGCAGAGCAAAGTGGGTGGGAAGGGATGAGTAAACCAAGGATTCACAGAGGGTGTAGTCCTTGTGAGAAGCAGAAAGAGCTGGGAAGGGTAAGATGTGACGTGGTGGAAATACTGAAAAAGGATGCACTGGATACAGAGGATGGCGGGGTTAAAGGTCAGAATTGAAGCTATTTTACCCCCATTCTCTCTGGGAGGAGGAGCGGTGAGGGTAGGTGCACTATATAGAGGAGTGCACTACTTTGGTTCAGGTCCTATCTACACGACAGAAAACAGTTCATCCAGGGAAATAAAGTCAATCCACAACTGCTACAGTCACCCATGGTATTACTCAGGGATCGGTGCTGGGGCCACTGCTTTTTATCATCTATAGTCAACCTCTTGGCAATATTCTCCGTCATTTTGGAATCAATTTTCACTGCTACGCCGATGATACACAACTTTACCTCTCCACAAAACCAAACACCTCCCTTCCCCCAACTGCCCTCACCACCTGTCTTCAAGCTATCAGCAACTGGATGTCACTCAACCTTCTAAAACTCAATGGAAATAAAACAGAAATCATGCTAATTGGCTCAAAGTCCATACGCTCCAAACCCACCCGTTCACCATTGCAGTTGATGGCTCACCCATACCCACCTCCTCCCATGTCAAAAGTCTCGGCGTCATTCTGGACAGTACACTTTCCTTTGGCCCCCACATCAGCAATATCACACACTTTCATCTCCGCAACATCTCCAGACTCCGCCCCTCCCTCTCGACAATACAAAAGTCCTCATCCACGCTCTGGTCACATCCCGCATCGATTACTGCAACGCCCTCCTCACTTGCACCTCCAATAAACTTCTTCATCGCCTCCAATGCATTCAGAACTCTGCAGCCCAGATCATCACCCACACCAGATCATCGGACCACATCACACCCATCCTCACTCAGCTCCACTGGCTCCCTGTGCACCAACGGATTAACTACAAGATTTTACTGCTGATCTTCAAAGCCCTACACCATCTTGCTCCCCAATACCTCTCTGACCTGCTGCTACCATACACTCCTTCCCGGTCACTTCGTTCCTCCTCAGCTGCAATTTTAACTGTCCCCACATTTAGACTCAGCACCATGGGTGCCAGAGCCTTCAGCTGCTCTGCCCCACGTCTCTGGAACACTCTCCCACCTCCCATCCGTCACCTGGACACTATCGATCAATTCAAATCACAACTCAAAACACACCTGTTTAGATTAGCATACCCGACATAACTTCCACCATGTTCACCCTGATTTTAATGACTTAAAATGTTTTGTGTATTTTCTGTTGTTTTTGTTTTTTGTTTTTAATCAACTTGATTTTAATATTGATAAATGTATTGTGATTTTATGTCCTGTAAGGTGTCCTTGGGTGTCCAGAAAGGCGCCAGCAAATAAAATGCATTATTATTATTATTATTATTATTATTATTATTATTATTATTATTATTATTATTATTATTATACGTTGACTGTCCATTTCCTTCCACAGATGCTGCCTGACCCGTTGAGTTTTCCAGCTGCTCTTCTGTTTTTGCAATTGAATTCAATAGTTTCAGATAAGGTTATCACAACTTACACATCAGCTAATCAACGACTCCCTTTTATTACACAGTGGACTTTCCCTCGCCTTCCCTGATCTCTCCCAGCCATATTACTTGTATCCAATAGGTCTCATTCTTGCAAACCTCCTCTCCAGGACCAGCACAGAGAGGGTACAGAGGAGGTTTACAAGAATATATTTCCAGGAATGAGTGGGTTAGAACATCGTCACCAACCACTGTTCTCCAGTGATGTGCCTGACCTACCTAATGACTTAGAATTGGAAAAATCTTCTGTGATCTTTTTTGTTGTAATTCAGTGTCTCTTTTTACCAGGTCAGACCTAGATAATGGAAAACCCAGGGAGATGTATGTGCATATGGAAAATAGGATGGATTGCTTTGTTTGTCCACATTGTGCTAGCAACATCTGGTAAGATACATAATTCCAATGGTGTTATTTGTTTAATAGCTGAAATATCCGAGTATCTTGTATTTATCCGTTGTCAGCCTTAGGTCAAGAAACGTGCCTTCCTAACATGCCCAATCCAACACATCACGAGTAATCTTTATCCATAGGCTACTTCGAATGTGCTAAAATTATGAAACATGCTATACAAGCAGAAGTTGCCTTTAGAACCATCTGCACGGGCTTTTAAAAGTTGTACAATCCTAATACACAGATCCATCGCAAATTAATTATTAATTTATGAAATGAGAAAATAAACTTTAGGAGCTTGGGATTCTCACTACCCTCTGAAAAGCTGGTGTGCCAGTTAGTGAAATTGTTGCTGATATTTGACCTCAATGCCAGTATTTTTTCCTAGTTTTATTTCCCACATCCACTGGGGCAAGAGTGACCCCGCTAGCTCACTTCTCTAGAGCTGTAAAGGATGGCCATGAAATGTGGACAACAATTGAGTCCATTCAAAATATCAACGCACAGATTGTTGGGGGAAAGCATGTCACTGACAAATGGAGAATCGTTAGTTGAATATCATAAATTCATTGTGAGTGAAATTGAATAATCTCAGTTTAACATCATTAACCCTCTTTGTTTTTACCTCTACAGATGGGAGCATCGAAAATCAGCCAGATCCAGCCAATCCAATGACAGGTTGGAACCAAAGGCACACACACACACACACACACACACACACACACACACACACACACACACACACACACACACACACACACACACACACACACACACACACACACACACACACACACACACACACACACACACACACACACACACACACACACACACACACACACACACACACACACACTCTCTTTTGCGTTGTGGCACTCATCGCTGCACAATTTACACAATCACAATCAAGATTTTTATCTGTTTAATTTTTTTGAAAGTAATTGTATATCACATTCTTTTTTTCTTTTTCTAAGGCACTTTACAAGAAGGAGATGCAATATAAATCTAATAAACCGGGATGACCACCCAAGTCCTAAAATTCTGAGGTATTTGGTTGCACCATATGATTCAGGAATATTACCCTGATTACAATGCAAGACGATAGACAAATAAAGAATGGAGGAATTACATTTTGTAGTTGGAATATAAGGGGTGCCAACGAACCAATTAAGAGGGGTAAAATTTTTGCCCAACTAAAATCGTTGAAAAGCGACATAATGTTTTTGCAGGAGACCCACATGAAACAACAAACACAAATAAGATTAAAGGCGAATTGGATAGGCCAAACATACTACTCCTCATTTACTTCTAAATCTAGGGGTACAGCTATTCTTATTAGGAAAGGTATTCCTTTTAAATTAAAGAATACTATATCAGATAAAGAGGGAAGGTATACTATAGTCTCGGGTGAAATTTATGCAACCCCACTAACTTTGATAAATATTTATGCTCCGAATTTTGACAACCCCCAATTTTTTGATAAAATTATTGATATAATATCAGAGTTTAATTACCAAAATGTGATAATAGGGGGGGACTTTAACTGTGTTTTAGATTCATATCTAGATAAGTCATCAAAACAAAAGAAGAATAATTTAAAATCTAAAACTAGCGAACTTCTAAATACATATATAAAAAATACTAATATAATAGATGTATGGAGATCTGCTAATCCAGTTGGAAGGGAATACTCGTTTTACTCTCCGGTGCATAAAACTTATTCAAGAATTGATTATTTTTTAGTGGACATGAAATTAATGCCTTATACAAACAACCCAACATACCACATTAGTAGTATCTCAGATCACTCTCCGTTGACATTCTCAGTAAAATTTGAGGGAATGCCGGGTAAAAAATTTTTTTGGAGGTTTAATACACATATTTTAAATGACGTGCAAGGCTATCAATATTTAAAACAACAAATGAAACTTTTTTTCGATACAAATGATATACCAGGTACTTCCCCTTCTTTATTATGGGAAACTTTTAAGGCATTTATGAGAGGAATTATAATTTCATACCAAAGTTTTCAAAATAAAAAGAATAAGACAGAACAATTGTTGTTAGAACAAGAAATCAGACAGTTAGAGTTGGATAATGCCAAAGATTCCACGACAGATAAACACAATAAGATAGTATTACTGAAATTTAAACTTAATCAAATTTTATCGGCAAGAGTAATAAGACTATTCCAAATTACAAAACAGGAACATTTTGAGTTTGGTGACAAGCCACATAAACTTTTAGCTCGCCAATTGAAAAAACAAGAAAAGGAAAATACTATAACCAAAATTAAATCAGAGAAAGGCGAATTACTAATACTACCTGAAGATATTAATAATAGATTTGCCCAATTTTACCAAAACTTATATACATCTAAAATTAAAATAGAAGATAGTAAAATAAAAAAAATTCTAGATAACTGTAATCTTCCAATACTGGACCCTTTGGAACAAGAGGAACTAGGAGCTCAAATTACAATCAAAGAAATAGGTGAAACAATAAAATCGTTGAAAAAAGGTAAGACACCGGGACCAGATGGTTTTAATAATGAATTTTATAAAAGATTTCAGGAGTTAACGGCCCCTTATTTATTTAATTTATACTCCCATGCTTTTAAAGAAAACAAACTACCTGAAACACTAACAGAATCAACTATTACGCTTATTCCAAAAAAAGATAAAGATTTAGAAGATCCGGGCTTGTACAGAGCTATATCACTTTTAAATACAGATCAGAAAATCTTAGCAAAGATTTTAGCAAGTAGATTAAGCAAATATATTAGTAAACTGATAAACCCTGATCAAACGGGGTTTATACCTAAAAGATACTCATTTAATAATCTGAGACGCCTGTTTAATATAATGTACTCGCATAAAGTAGAGGAAGAAGATATATCAATTATTTCTTTGGATGCAGAGAAAGCATTTGATCAGGTAGAGTGGCAATACTTATATAAAGTACTACAAAAATTTAACATGGGAGAGAATTTTATAACATGGGTAAAATTATTATATGATAAACCGATGGCAAGAATTTTAACTAATAACATGTTATCTCAAAAATGTCAACTATCAAGGGGTAATAGGCAGGGATGTGCACTATCACCCCTGCTATTTGCCCTTATGATAGAACCCCTGGCTGAAAGTATAAGAATTCATCCGAATATTCAGGGCTATAATACCAGGGACTCAAAGAATAAAATCTCATTATATGCAGACGATATACTTTTATATATTACAAAGTCACAAACGAGCATACCAAATTTATTAAACTTAATAGAGGAATTTGGGTCTTTTTCTGGATATAGAATAAACTGGAACAAAAGCGAAATCATGACATTAAAACCTCAAGAACCTACACACTTACTGAAGTTCCCCTTTAAAATCGCAACAGAAAAATTTAAATATTTGGGTATTCAGATTACTAGAAAATATAAAGCATTATTCAATGCTAATTTCATACCTTTATTAAATAAACTTAATACACGGATTAAATTTTGGAAAACACTTCCCTTATCATTATTAGGTAGAATAAATGCAATAAAAATGATCTTCTTACCACAATTACTATACCTATTTCAGTCTATATACCAAAATATTTTTTTTTTAAATTAGACTCTAACATTACAAATTATATTTGGGACTATAAATCACATAGAATCACAAAAAAACACTTATGTAAACCAAAAGAGGTCGGGGGACTTTCACTTCCGAATTTTATGTATTATTACTGGGCAGTGCATATTAAGAATATGATTTATTGGTTGGATAGTTCTACACAACAGACAGAATGGATAAAAATGGAGAAGGAGGATTGTCATCCTTGTAATATAGGAACGATCCTCTTTTCCCCCAAAAAACTGAATAACACAATATATAAGAAGAACCCAATTATATATGGTACAATAAGAATTTGGAAACAAATAAAATTATCTTTAAAATTAAGAAATCTATCACTGTTAATGCCAATTGCGAATAACCCTTTATTTAAACCATCTCTTATTGATAAGACATATAACCAATGGGAAAGTCTCGGAATTAGAAGGATCAGGGATATATACGAAATGGGAAACCTACTATCATTCCAACAACTACAATTAAAATTTAAATTGAAAAACAACCAATATTTTAAATATCTTCAGATTTGCGACTTTGTGAAAAAATATATACAAGGATATCAAAAAGTAACTCCTGACTTATTGGAAGAAGCAATGAATATTGAAGCTGACTCACAAAAATTAATATCCTATTTATATAATAGTATTCTAAATATAGACCTACCATCGACAGAGGTACTTAGAGAAGAGTGGGAACGGGAATTAATGATAAAAATTACGAAGGTTAAATGGGAAAAATACCTGATATATATTCACAAATGTTCAATTAATGTAAGACATAATCTAATTCAATTTAAAATTGTACATAGATTATATTATTCAAAAACAAGATTGAACAAATTTTATCCAAATATATCCGCCACTTGTGATAAATGTCTAGCCCAAAAGGCAACTATAACACACTCCTTAGTTTCCGGCATAAAACTTTATAGATTTTGGAATGATATTTTTGAAATACTTACAAAATTATTCAAGACAAGAATTGAACCTAATACTGAAATGATTATATTTGGTGTAATGGAAGATGGGAATAAATTGAACACATCTCAAAATCTATTCCTTAATTATGGTTTAATAATAGCAAAAAAATTAATACTTAAATTTTGGAAGGGTACATCAATACCAA
Source organism: Leucoraja erinaceus (assembly GCF_028641065.1). NCBI lineage: Eukaryota > Metazoa > Chordata > Chondrichthyes > Rajiformes > Rajidae > Leucoraja > Leucoraja erinaceus. The sequence continues at coordinate 13,594,742 of NC_073393.1, read as the reverse complement.
CGCTTAAAATGTGGATTGCAAGTATGTTGGACACCGCTCATCTTGAGGAAATGCGATTCCTCCTAATGGATAAATCAGACCAATTCATAACGAGTTGGTCTCCATTCGTCGTTTTTTTGGAATCATATGGTGCAACACAATTGTAAAAAATAACTGTTTCAGGACTGGACGAGGGTTGGTCAAGACTATAAATAATGATCTCCTTTTCTTTTCACTATTTTCTCTCTCAACTTTCTTCATTTACTCGTTTTCTTTCTTCACACACTATATATTTCACATTTTTCTATCCTTTACTATCTAACTTCTTTTTCTTATTCTCATCTTTTTTCAATGTAACAAAAAAAAAAGAAGTTGTACATAAAATGTATTATGAAAATATATATTAGGCACTTTGGTGCCATATGACTGTGCTTACTTCTAATAAAATAAAATAAAAAAAAAAAAAAAAAAAAAAAGAACCATCTGCACGGGCTTTTAAAAGTTGTACAATCCTAATACACAGATCCATCGCAAATTAATTATTAATTTATGAAATGAGAAAATAAACTTTAGGAGCTGGGGATTCTCACTACCCTCTGAAAAGCTGGTGTGCCAGTTAGTGAAATTGTTGCTGATATTTGACCTCAATGCCAGTATTTTTTCCTAGTTTTATTTCCCACATCCACTGGGGCAAGAGTGACCCCGCTAGCCCACTTCTCTAGAGCTGTAAAGGATGGCCATGAAATGTGGACAACAATTGAGTCAATTCAAAATATCAACGCACAGATTGTTGGGGGAAAGCATGTCACTGACAAATGGAGAATCGTTAGTTGAATATCATAAATTCATTGTGAGTGAAATTGAATAATCTCAGTTTAACATCATTAACCCTCTTTGTTTTTACCTCTACAGATGGGAGCATCGAAAATCAGCCAGATCCAGCCAATCCAATGACAGGTTGGAAACAAAGGCACACACACACACACACACACACACACACACACACACACACACACACACACACACACACACACACACACACACACACACACACACACACACACACACACACACACACACACACACACACACACACACACTCTTGTGCGTTGTGGCACTCATCGCTGCACAATGCCACTGATCATAGACCATTAGCCAGCACCCTTCCACCACTACTTCAATCCCAACATTCATTTGCTTGCCTGGTTTCCAGTTTAATTTAGTTTAGAGATACAGCGCAGAAGAAGAAACAGACACTTCAGCCCTCGAGTCCACTCTGACTAGCATTCATCCGTTAAACTAGCACTATCCTACACACTAGGGACAATTTACAATCTTTATCGAAGCCAGTTAACCTACAACCCTGTATGTCTTTGGAGAGTGGGAGGAAGCCGGAGCACCAGGGAAAACCCACGTAGAGAGAACGTACAGATTCCGTACAGACAGCACCCATAGTCAGAATTGAAACTCGATCTCTGGCACTGTAAACATAGAAACATAGAAATTAGGTGCAGGAGTAGGCCATTCAGCCCTTCGAGCCTGCACCGCCATTCAATATGATCATGGCTGATCATCCAACTCAGTATCCCGTACCTGCCTTCTCTCCATACCCCCTGATCCCCTTAGCCACAGGGGCCACATCTAACTCCCTCTTAAATATAGCCAATGAACTGGCCTCAACTACCCTCTGTGGCAGAGAGTTCCAGAGATTCACCACTCTCTGTGTGAAAAAAGTTCTTCTCATCTCGGTTTTAAAGGATTTCCCCCTTATCCTTAAGCTGTGACCCCCTGTCCTGGACTTCCCTAACATCGGGAACAATCTTCCTGCATCTAGCCTGTCCAACCCCTTAAGAATTTTGTAAGTTTCTATAAGATCCCCTCTCAATCTCCTAAATTCTAGAGAGTATAAACCAAGTCTATCCAGTCTTTCTTCATAAGACAGTCCTGACATCCCAGGAATCAGTCTGGTGAACTGTCTCTGCACTCCCTCTATGGCAATAGTGTCCTTCCTCAGATTTGGAGACCAAAACTGTACGCAATACTCCAGGTGTGGTCTCACCAAGACCCTGTACAACGGCAGTAGAACCTCCCTGCTCCTATACTCAAATCCTTTTGCAATGAAAGTTAACATACCATTCGCTTTCTTTACTGCCTGCTGCACCTGCATGCCTACCTTCAATGACTGGTGTACCATGACACCCAGGTCTCGCTGCATCTCCCCCTTTCCCAATCGGCCACCATTTAGATAATAGTCTGCTTTCCCATTTTTGCCACCAAAATGCATAACCTCACATTTATCCACATTATACTGCATCTGCCAAACATTTGCCCACTCACCCAGCCTATCCAAGTCACCTTGCAGTCTCCTAGCATCCTCCTCACAGCTAACACTGCCCCCCAGCTTAGTGTCATCCGCAAACTTGGAGATATTGCCTTCAATTCCCTCATCCAGATCATTAATATATATTGTAAATAGCTGGGGTCCCAGCACTGAGCTTTTGCGGTACCCCACTAGTCACTGCCTGCCATTGTGAAAAGGACCCGTTTACTCCTACTCTTTGCTTCCTGTTTGCCAGCCAGTTCTCTATCCACATCAATACTGAACCCCCAATGCCGTGTGCTTTAAGTTTGTATACTAATCTCTTATGTGGGACCTTGTCGAAAGCCTTCTGGAAGTCCAGATACACCACATCCACTGGTTCTCCCCAATCCACGCTACTAGTTACATCCTCGAAAAATTCTATAAGATTCGTCAGACATGCAACTGTACCGTTGCGCCACCGTGCTTCCCCTTTCTGAGAGCTAAGATCCCATTGATTGATGCATTTGATTTAATGTAGGAAATGAGCATCCACAACCTTCTGAAGTACGGAATCCCTAGGATTCACAGCACTGCAGTAACATCCCAATAACAGCAGTACAAACCATATGGCCTCTTACCCTAGCAATGCACATTGAATCAGAGCCTGATGCAAGTTCATCTCCAAGACACCTTGGGAAAAAGGGGGTTCTGACTGTCTCCCATAGCTATGCCTCTCATAATTTTATATAGATCTATCAGGTCCCTGCTACGTCACCGAACCTCGAAACAAAATATTCCAAGTTTGCTCATCTTCGCCTAGTTACTAAAAACTGCCTAATATGGGCATCATCCAGGTAAACATATTCTGTACTCTCTCCAAAAGCACCACATCATTGCTGTAATGGGCTGATGTGACTGGTACACAGTACGCTACAGTATCCGCTCAGTCACCCACCCTCGGAACAAAATAATCCAAGTTTCGCCATCCTTGCTTTATAGTCAGTGGCGGACTGGCCAGGGTGTCAGCTTGCCCGATGGCAAGTGGGCCCCTGATGAAGTGGCCCCCCTTTGTCTCCTGGCAACCAATATTTTTAGACCCAGTCCGCTACTGTTTATAGCTAATTATAATCCAGACAGCATCCCGGTAAACCTCTTCTGCTCCCTTTCTAAAGCCTCCATATTCTTTCTGCAACAGAGTAACATGAACTGCACAAAAAAGCTCCAAATGTCTTCCCCTATCTAAGCCACTAGCATTAAGGAAGTCCCAGGCAGAATTGGGGAAGTTGAAGTCACCAACAATCCTGTCGGTTTTACATCTCTAAGAAGTTGAAAAGCTGTAGCTATTTTTCAGCCCAAGAGTTTAAAAGCCTGAAAGATGTTGAAATGTTTTTTGTTTTTAATCAACTTGGTTTTAATATTGATAAATGTATTGTGATTTTATGTCCTGTAAGGTGTCCTTGGGTGTCCAGAAAGGCGCCAGCAAATAAAATGCATTATTATTATTATTATTATTATTATTATTATTATTATTATACGTTGACTGTCCATTTCCTTCCACAGATGCTGCCTGACCCGTTGAGTTTTTCAGCTGCTCTTCTGTTTTTGCAATTGAATTCAATAGTTTCTGATAAGGTTATCACGACTTACACATCAGCTAATCAACGACTCCCTTTTATTACACAGTGTAATCTGCACGGGCTTTTAAAAGTTGTACAATCCTAATACACAGATCCATCGCAAATTAATTATTAATTTATGAAATGAGAAAATAAACTTTAGGAGCTGGGGATTCTCACTACCCTCTGAAAAGCTGGTGTGCCAGTTAGTGAAATTGTTGCTGATATTTGACCTCAATGCCAGTATTTTTTCCTAGTTTTATTTCCCACATCCACTGGGGCAAGAGTGACCCCGCTAGCCCACTTCTCTAGAGCTGTAAAGGATGGCCATGAAATGTGGACAACAATTGAGTCAATTCAAAATATCAACGCACAGATTGTTGGGGGAAAGCATGTCACTGACAAATGGAGAATCGTTAGTTGAATATCATAAATTCATTGTGAGTGAAATTGAATAATCTCAGTTTAACATCATTAACCCTCTTTGTTTTTACCTCTACAGATGAGGACAACGGAAATAAGCCAGATCCAGCCAATCCAATGACAGGTTGGAAACAAAGGCGCACACACACACACACACACACACACACACACACACACACACACACACACACACACACACACACACACACACACACACACACACACACACACACACACACACACACACACACACACACACACACACACACACACACACACACACACACACTCACTCTTTTGCGTTGTGGCACTCATCGCTGCACAATGCCACTGATCATAGACCATTAGCCAGCACCCTTCCACCACTACTTCAATCCCAACATTCATTTGCTTGCCTGGTTTCCAGTTTAATTTAGTTTAGAGATACAGCGCAGAAACAGACACTTCAGCCCTCGAGTCCACTCTGACTAGCATTCATCCGTTAAACTAGCACTATCCTACACACTAGGGACAATTTACAATCTTTATCGAAGCCAGTTAACCTACAACCCTGTATGTCTTTGGAGAGTGGGAGGAAGCCGGAGCACCAGGGAAAACCCACGTAGAGAGAACGTACAGATTCCGTACAGACAGCACCCATAGTCAGAATTGAAACTCGATCTCTGGCACTGTAAACATAGAAACATAGAAATTAGGTGCAGGAGTAGGCCATTCAGCCCTTCGAGCCTGCACCGCCATTCAATATGATCATGGCTGATCATCCAACTCAGTATCCCGTACCTGCCTTCTCTCCATACCCCCTGATCCCCTTAGCCACAGGGGCCACATCTAACTCCCTCTTAAATATAGCCAATGAACTGGCCTCAACTACCCTCTGTGGCAGAGAGTTCCAGAGATTCACCACTCTCTGTGTGAAAAAAGTTCTTCTCATCTCGGTTTTAAAGGATTTCCCCCTTATCCTTAAGCTGTGACCCCCTGTCCTGGTCTTCCCTAACATCGGGAACAATCTTCCTGCATCTAGCCTGTCCAACCCCTTAAGAATTTTGTAAGTTTCTATAAGATCCCCTCTCAATCTCCTAAATTCTAGAGAGTATAAACCAAGTCTATCCAGTCTTTCTTCATAAGACAGTCCTGACATCCCAGGAATCAGTCTGGTGAACTGTCTCTGCACTCCCTCTATGGCAATAGTGTCCTTCCTCAGATTTGGAGACCAAAACTGTACGCAATACTCCAGGTGTGGTCTCACCAAGACCCTGTACAACGGCAGTAGAACCTCCCTGCTCCTATACTCAAATCCTTTTGCAATGAAAGTTAACATACCATTCGCTTTCTTTACTGCCTGCTGCACCTGCATGCCTACCTTCAATGACTGGTGTACCATGACACCCAGGTCTCGCTGCATCTCCCCCTTTCCCAATCGGCCACCATTTAGATAATAGTCTGCTTTCCCATTTTTGCCACCAAAATGCATAACCTCACATTTATCCACATTATACTGCATCTGCCAAACATTTGTCCACTCACCCAGCCTATCCAAGTCACCTTGCAGTCTCCTAGCATCCTCCTCACAGCTAACACTGCCCCCCAGCTTAGTGTCATCCGCAAACTTGGAGATATTGCCTTCAATTCCCTCATCCAGATCATTAATATATATTGTAAATAGCTGGGGTCCCAGCACTGAGCTTTGCGGTACCCCACTAGTCACTGCCTGCCATTGTGAAAAGGACCCGTTTACTCCTACTCTTTGCTTCCTGTTTGCCAGCCAGTTCTCTATCCACATCAATACTGAACCCCCAATGCCGTGTGCTTTAAGTTTGTATACTAATCTCTTATGTGGGACCTTGTCGAAAGCCTTCTGGAAGTCCAGATACACCACATCCACTGGTTCTCCCCAATCCACGCTACTAGTTACATCCTCGAAAAATTCTATAAGATTCGTCAGACATGCAACTGTACCGTTGCGCCACCGTGCTTCCCCTTTCTGAGAGCTAAGATCCCATTGATTGATGCATTTGATTTAATGTAGGAAATGAGCATCCACAACCTTCTGAAGTACGGAATCCCTAGGATTCACAGCACTGCAGTAACATCCCAATAACAGCAGTACAAACCATATGGCCTCTTACCCTAGCAATGCACATTGAATCAGAGCCTGATGCAAGTTCATCTCCAAGACACCTTGGGAAAAAGGGGGTTCTGACTGTCTCCCATAGCTATGCCTCTCATAATTTTATATAGATCTATCAGGTCCCTGCTACGTCACCGAACCTCGAAACAAAATATTCCAAGTTTGCTCATCTTCGCCTAGTTACTAAAAACTGCCTAATATGGGCATCATCCAGGTAAACATATTCTGTACTCTCTCCAAAAGCACCACATCATTGCTGTAATGGGCTGATGTGACTGGTACACAGTACGCTACAGTATCCGCTCAGTCACCCACCCTCGGAACAAAATAATCCAAGTTTCGCCATCCTTGCTTTATAGTCAGTGGCGGACTGGCCAGGGTGTCAGCTTGCCCGATGGCAAGTGGGCCCCTGATGAAGTGGCCCCCCTTTGTCTCCTGGCAACCAATATTTTTAGACCCAGTCCGCTACTGTTTATAGCTAATTATAATCCAGACAGCATCCCGGTAAACCTCTTCTGCTCCCTTTCTAAAGCCTCCATATTCTTTCTGCAACAGAGTAACATGAACTGCACAAAAAAGCTCCAAATGTCTTCCCCTATCTAAGCCACTAGCATTAAGGAAGTCCCAGGCAGAATTGGGGAAGTTGAAGTCACCAACAATCCTGTCGGTTTTACATCTCTAAGAAGTTGAAAAGCTGTAGCTATTTTTCAGCCCAAGAGTTTAAAAGCCTGAAAGATGTTGAAATGTTTTTTGTTTTTAATCAACTTGGTTTTAATATTGATAAATGTATTGTGATTTTATGTCCTGTAAGGTGTCCTTGGGTGTCCAGAAAGGCGCCAGCAAATAAAATGCATTATTATTATTATTATTATTATTATTATTATTATTATTATTCTACGTTGACTGTCCATTTCCTTCCACAGATGCTGCCTGACCCGTTGAGTTTTTCAGCTGCTCTTCTGTTTTTGCAATTGAATTCAATAGTTTCTGATAAGGTTATCACGACTTACACATCAGCTAATCAACGACTCCCTTTTATTACACAGTGTAATCTGCACGGGCTTTTAAAAGTTGTACAATCCTAATACACAGATCCATCGCAAATTAATTATTAATTTATGAAATGAGAAAATAAACTTTAGGAGCTGGGGATTCTCACTACCCTCTGAAAAGCTGGTGTGCCAGTTAGTGAAATTGTTGCTGATATTTGACCTCAATGCCAGTATTTTTTCCTAGTTTTATTTCCCACATCCACTGGGGCAAGAGTGACCCCGCTAGCCCACTTCTCTAGAGCTGTAAAGGATGGCCATGAAATGTGGACAACAATTGAGTCAATTCAAAATATCAACGCACAGATTGTTGGGGGAAAGCATGTCACTGACAAATGGAGAATCGTTAGTTGAATATCATAAATTCATTGTGAGTGAAATTGAATAATCTCAGTTTAACATCATTAACCCTCTTTGTTTTTACCTCTACAGATGAGGACAACGGAAATAAGCCAGATCCAGCCAATCCAATGACAGGTTGGAAACAAAGGCACACACACACACACACACACACACACACACACACACACACACACACACACACACACACACACACACACACACACACACACACACACACACACACACACACACACACACACACACACACACACACACACACACACACTCACTCACTTTTGCGTTGTGGCACTCATCGCTGCACAATGCCACTGATCATAGACCATTAGCCAGCACCCTTCCACCACTACTTCAATCCCAACATTCATTTGCTTGCCTGGTTTCCAGTTTAATTTAGTTTAGAGATACAGCGCAGAAACAGACACTTCAGCCCTCGAGTCCACTCTGACTAGCATTCATCCGTTAAACTAGCACTATCCTACACACTAGGGACAATTTACAATCTTTATCGAAGCCAGTTAACCTACAACCCTGTATGTCTTTGGAGAGTGGGAGGAAGCCGGAGCACCAGGGAAAACCCACGTAGAGAGAACGTACAGATTCCGTACAGACAGCACCCATAGTCAGAATTGAAACTCGATCTCTGGCACTGTAAACATAGAAACATAGAAATTAGGTGCAGGAGTAGGCCATTCAGCCCTTCGAGCCTGCACCGCCATTCAATATGATCATGGCTGATCATCCAACTCAGTATCCCGTACCTGCCTTCTCTCCATACCCCCTGATCCCCTTAGCCACAGGGGCCACATCTAACTCCCTCTTAAATATAGCCAATGAACTGGCCTCAACTACCCTCTGTGGCAGAGAGTTCCAGAGATTCACCACTCTCTGTGTGAAAAAAGTTCTTCTCATCTCGGTTTTAAAGGATTTCCCCCTTATCCTTAAGCTGTGACCCCCTGTCCTGGACTTCCCTAACATCGGGAACAATCTTCCTGCATCTAGCCTGTCCAACCCCTTAAGAATTTTGTAAGTTTCTATAAGATCCCCTCTCAATCTCCTAAATTCTAGAGAGTATAAACCAAGTCTATCCAGTCTTTCTTCATAAGACAGTCCTGACATCCCAGGAATCAGTCTGGTGAACTGTCTCTGCACTCCCTCTATGGCAATAGTGTCCTTCCTCAGATTTGGAGACCAAAACTGTACGCAATACTCCAGGTGTGGTCTCACCAAGACCCTGTACAACGGCAGTAGAACCTCCCTGCTCCTATACTCAAATCCTTTTGCAATGAAAGTTAACATACCATTCGCTTTCTTTACTGCCTGCTGCACCTGCATGCCTACCTTCAATGACTGGTGTACCATGACACCCAGGTCTCGCTGCATCTCCCCCTTTCCCAATCGGCCACCATTTAGATAATAGTCTGCTTTCCCATTTTTGCCACCAAAATGCATAACCTCACATTTATCCACATTATACTGCATCTGCCAAACATTTGTCCACTCACCCAGCCTATCCAAGTCACCTTGCAGTCTCCTAGCATCCTCCTCACAGCTAACACTGCCCCCCAGCTTAGTGTCATCCGCAAACTTGGAGATATTGCCTTCAATTCCCTCATCCAGATCATTAATATATATTGTAAATAGCTGGGGTCCCAGCACTGAGCTTTGCGGTACCCCACTAGTCACTGCCTGCCATTGTGAAAAGGACCCGTTTACTCCTACTCTTTGCTTCCTGTTTGCCAGCCAGTTCTCTATCCACATCAATACTGAACCCCCAATGCCGTGTGCTTTAAGTTTGTATACTAATCTCTTATGTGGGACCTTGTCGAAAGCCTTCTGGAAGTCCAGATACACCACATCCACTGGTTCTCCCCAATCCACGCTACTAGTTACATCCTCGAAAAATTCTATAAGATTCGTCAGACATGCAACTGTACCGTTGCGCCACCGTGCTTCCCCTTTCTGAGAGCTAAGATCCCATTGATTGATGCATTTGATTTAATGTAGGAAATGAGCATCCACAACCTTCTGAAGTACGGAATCCCTAGGATTCACAGCACTGCAGTAACATCCCAATAACAGCAGTACAAACCATATGGCCTCTTACCCTAGCAATGCACATTGAATCAGAGCCTGATGCAAGTTCATCTCCAAGACACCTTGGGAAAAAGGGGGTTCTGACTGTCTCCCATAGCTATGCCTCTCATAATTTTATATAGATCTATCAGGTCCCTGCTACGTCACCGAACCTCGAAACAAAATATTCCAAGTTTGCTCATCTTCGCCTAGTTACTAAAAACTGCCTAATATGGGCATCATCCAGGTAAACATATTCTGTACTCTCTCCAAAAGCACCACATCATTGCTGTAATGGGCTGATGTGACTGGTACACAGTACGCTACAGTATCCGCTCAGTCACCCACCCTCGGAACAAAATAATCCAAGTTTCGCCATCCTTGCTTTATAGTCAGTGGCGGACTGGCCAGGGTGTCAGCTTGCCCGATGGCAAGTGGGCCCCTGATGAAGTGGCCCCCCTTTGTCTCCTGGCAACCAATATTTTTAGACCCAGTCCGCTACTGTTTATAGCTAATTATAATCCAGACAGCATCCCGGTAAACCTCTTCTGCTCCCTTTCTAAAGCCTCCATATTCTTTCTGCAACAGAGTAACATGAACTGCACAAAAAAGCTCCAAATGTCTTCCCCTATCTAAGCCACTAGCATTAAGGAAGTCCCAGGCAGAATTGGGGAAGTTGAAGTCACCAACAATCCTGTCGGTTTTACATCTCTAAGAAGTTGAAAAGCTGTAGCTATTTTTCAGCCCAAGAGTTTAAAAGCCTGAAAGATGTTGAAATGTTTTTTGTTTTTAATCAACTTGGTTTTAATATTGATAAATGTATTGTGATTTTATGTCCTGTAAGGTGTCCTTGGGTGTCCAGAAAGGCGCCAGCAAATAAAATGCATTATTATTATTATTATTATTATTATTATTATTATTATTATTATACGTTGACTGTCCATTTCCTTCCACAGATGCTGCCTGACCCGTTGAGTTTTTTAGCTGCTCTTCTGTTTTTGCAATTGAATTCAATAGTTTCTGATAAGGTTATCACGACTTACACATCAGCTAATCAACGACTCCCTTTTATTACACAGTGTAATCTGCACGGGCTTTTAAAAGTTGTACAATCCTAATACACAGATCCATCGCAAATTAATTATTAATTTATGAAATGAGAAAATAAACTTTAGGAGCTGGGGATTCTCACTACCCTCTGAAAAGCTGGTGTGCCAGTTAGTGAAATTGTTGCTGATATTTGACCTCAATGCCAGTATTTTTTCCTAGTTTTATTTCCCACATCCACTGGGGCAAGAGTGACCCCGCTAGCCCACTTCTCTAGAGCTGTAAAGGATGGCCATGAAATGTGGACAACAATTGAGTCAATTCAAAATATCAACGCACAGATTGTTGGGGGAAAGCATGTCACTGACAAATGGAGAATCGTTAGTTGAATATCATAAATTCATTGTGAGTGAAATTGAATAATCTCAGTTTAACATCATTAACCCTCTTTGTTTTTACCTCTACAGATGAGGACAACGGAAATAAGCCAGATCCAGCCAATCCAATGACAGGTTGGAAACAAAGGCACACACACACACACACACACACACACACACACACACACACACACACACACACACACACACACACACACACACACACACACACACACACACACACACACACACACACACACACACACACACACACACACACACACACACACACACACACACACACTCTTTTGCGTTGTGGCACTCATCGCTGCACAATGCCACTGATCATAGACCATTAGCCAGCACCCTTCCACCACTACTTCAATCCCAACATTCATTTGCTTGCCTGGTTTCCAGTTTAATTTAGTTTAGAGATACAGCGCAGAAACAGACACTTCAGCCCTCGAGTCCACTCTGACTAGCATTCATCCGTTAAACTAGCACTATCCTACACACTAGGGACAATTTACAATCTTTATCGAAGCCAGTTAACCTACAACCCTGTATGTCTTTGGAGAGTGGGAGGAAGCCGGAGCACCAGGGAAAACCCACGTAGAGAGAACGTACAGATTCCGTACAGACAGCACCCATAGTCAGAATTGAAACTCGATCTCTGGCACTGTAAACATAGAAACATAGAAATTAGGTGCAGGAGTAGGCCATTCAGCCCTTCGAGCCTGCACCGCCATTCAATATGATCATGGCTGATCATCCAACTCAGTATCCCGTACCTGCCTTCTCTCCATACCCCCTGATCCCCTTAGCCACAGGGGCCACATCTAACTCCCTCTTAAATATAGCCAATGAACTGGCCTCAACTACCCTCTGTGGCAGAGAGTTCCAGAGATTCACCACTCTCTGTGTGAAAAAAGTTCTTCTCATCTCGGTTTTAAAGGATTTCCCCCTTATCCTTAAGCTGTGACCCCCTGTCCTGGACTTCCCTAACATCGGGAACAATCTTCCTGCATCTAGCCTGTCCAACCCCTTAAGAATTTTGTAAGTTTCTATAAGATCCCCTCTCAATCTCCTAAATTCTAGAGAGTATAAACCAAGTCTATCCAGTCTTTCTTCATAAGACAGTCCTGACATCCCAGGAATCAGTCTGGTGAACCGTCTCTGCACTCCCTCTATGGCAATAGTGTCCTTCCTCAGATTTGGAGACCAAAACTGTACGCAATACTCCAGGTGTGGTCTCACCAAGACCCTGTACAACGGCAGTAGAACCTCCCTGCTCCTATACTCAAATCCTTTTGCAATGAAAGTTAACATACCATTCGCTTTCTTTACTGCCTGCTGCACCTGCATGCCTACCTTCAATGACTGGTGTACCATGACACCCAGGTCTCGCTGCATCTCCCCCTTTCCCAATCGGCCACCATTTAGATAATAGTCTGCTTTCCCGTTTTTGCCACCAAAATGCATAACCTCACATTTATCCACATTATACTGCATCTGCCAAACATTTGCCCACTCACCCAGCATATCCAAGTCACCTTGCAGTCTCCTAGCATCCTCCTCACAGCTAACACTGCCCCCCAGCTTAGTGTCATCCGCAAACTTGGAGATATTGCCTTCAATTCCCTCATCCAGATCATTAATATATATTGTAAATAGCTGGGGTCCCCAGCACTGAGCCTTGCGGTACCCCACTAGTCACTGCCTGCCATTGTGAAAAGGACCCGTTTACTCCTACTCTTTGCTTCCTGTTTGCCAGCCAGTTCTCTATCCACATCAATACTGAACCCCCAATGCCGTGTGCTTTAAGTTTGTATACTAATCTCTTATGTGGGACCTTGTCGAAAGCCTTCTGGAAGTCCAGATACACCACATCCACTGGTTCTCCCCAATCCACGCTACTAGTTACATCCTCGAAAAATTCTATAAGATTCGTCAGACATGCAACTGTACCGTTGCGCCACCGTGCTTCCCCTTTCTGAGAGCTAAGATCCCATTGATTGATGCATTTGATTTAATGTAGGAAATGAGCATCCACAACCTTCTGAAGTACGGAATCCCTAGGATTCACAGCACTGCAGTAACATCCCAATAACAGCAGTACAAACCATATGGCCTTTTACCCTAGCAATGCACATTGAATCAGAGCCTGATGCAAGTTCATCTCCAAGACACCTTGGGAAAAAGGGGGTTCTGACTGTCTCCCATATCTATGCCTCTCATAATTTTATATAGATCTATCAGGTCCCTGCTACGTCACCGAACCTCGAAACAAAATATTCCATGTTTGCTCATCTTCGCCTAGTTACTAAAAACTCCCTAATATGGGCATCATCCAGGTAAACATATTCTGTACTCTCTCCAAAAGCACCACATCATTGCTGTAATGGGCTGATGTGACTGGTACACAGTACGCTACAGTATCCGCTCAGTCACCCACCCTCGGAACAAAATAATCCCAGTTTCGCCATCCTTGCTTTATAGTCAGTGGCGGACTGGCTAGGGTGTCAGCTTGCCCGATGGCAAGTGGGCCCCTGATGAAGTGGCCCCCCTTTGTCTCCTGGCAACCAATATTTTTAGACCCAGTCCGCTACTGTTTATAGCTAATTATAATCCAGACAGCATCCCGGTAAACCTCTTCTGCTCCCTTTCTAAAGCCTCCATATTCTTTCTGCAACAGAGTAACATGAACTGCACAAAAAAGCTCCAAATGTCTTCCCCTATCTAAGCCACTAGCATTAAAGAAGTCCCAGGCAGAATTGGGGAAGTTGAAGTCACCAACAATCCTGTTGGTTTTACATCTCTAAGAAGTTGAAAAGCTGTAGCTATTTTTCAGCCCAAGAGTTTAAAAGCCTGAAAGATGTTGAAATGTTAAAGCCTTTGCCGGAGGAGTTCCAAATACAATTTGGAGCGTATAGCCTGAGAGGGTGAATCTTAGTTTAATACAGAGGAATGTGCCAGTCTGGTTTACACGGCACAATCCCACAAACTACAATTGGGTGAATTATTTGAAGCTCATCCTCTATTATATTGGATGCAGGATAAATGTTAGAAATCTGCCAGGCCCTATCATGAGAGGAGGCCTTTGCTACACAACATACAACATAGAAACATAGAAAATAGGTGCAGGAGTAGGCCATTCGGCCCTTCGAGCCTGCACCCCCATTCGATATGATCATGGCTGATCATCCAACTCGGTATCCCATCCCTACCTTCTCTCCATACCCCCTGACCCCTTTAGCCACAAGAGCCACATCTAATTCCCTCTTAAATATAGCCAATGAACTGGCCTCAACTACCTTCTGTGGCCGAGAATTCCACAGATTCACCATTCTCTGTGTAAAAAATGATTTCTCATCTCGGTCCTAAAAGACTTCCCTCTTATCCTTAAGCTGTGACCCCTAGTTCTGGACTTCCCCAACATCGGGAATAATCTTCGTGCATCTAGCCTGTCCAACCTCTTAAGAATTTTGTAAGTTTCTGTAAGATCCCCCCTCAATCTTCTAAATTCTAGCGTGTACAAGCCGAGCCTATCCAGTCTTTCTTCATATTTTAGTCCTGCCATCCCAGGAATCAGTCTGGTGAACCCTTCTCTGTGCTCCCTCTATGGCAAGAATGTCTTTGGGACTTGGGAATAAAAGAATTATAAGCAGGCCAAGTCTTCTCCTCTCTTAAAGCCAGTTCTTCTAATCACTGGGGTCATCATTGATGTTCTAATCCAATGCCACTATTCATTTGCTATTCCCATATTTTGAAATCTAAAGTCCTATTAATTTGTACATTGAATCCGTCTAGCAACTGATCATTCATGGCCTTCTCAATTACATACTCCCAACTATTTTTTTTTTGTCTCGACAGAAATTTATCACATATTTGGCTCGGTAAACCAGGATTGGAAAGGTCAGTAACTTTTAACATCATGAGCAAACTCCAGCTCTTCGGTTCTGTCATTTTTTAGTTTAGTATAGTTTAATTCAGAAATACAGTGCGGAAATAAGTCTTATGGCCCAAGATGGAGATGTAGCCTATACGGTCTTCAGTAAGACCTTTGGTACATTTCTGCACAATGGGTTACTCTAACTTTCCATGTTAGGCCCATACACCTCAAAAATGTTCCTATCCATGTACCTATCCAAACATCCTTGAAATGTTGTTATAGTGCCTGCCTTAACTACCTCCTCTGGTAGCTCATTCCATATACTCACCACCCTCTGTGTGAAAATGTTGCTTTCCAGGTTTGTATTAAAACTTTCTCCTCTCACCTTACACTTATGTCCTCTGGTTCTTGATTCCTCTACTCTGTGTAAAAGTCTGTGCAATTGCCCTATCTATTCCCCTCATGCTTTTATACACCTCTATATCATCACTCCCCAGTCTCCTATGCTCCAAGGGATAAAGTCCTGGATTGCCCAACCTCTCCCGAATGTTCAGGCCCTCAATACCTGGCAACATTCTCGTACATCTTCTCTTCACTCTTTCCAACTTAATGACATCCTTCCTATAGCAGGGTGACCAAAACTGAATACAATACTCCAGACGTGGACAACCAAAGTGTTGTACAACTATAATATAACATCCCAACTTCCATAGGTAGGGTGAACGTGCAGAGTCTTTCACCCAGAGTAGGGGAATCAAGAACCAGGGAACACAAGTTTAAGGTGAGAGGGGAAAGATTTAATAGGAACCTAAACTATACCCAATGCTCTGGCTAATGAAGGGCAATATACTGAAAGCCATCTTGACCACTGTATCTATCTGTGCCTCCACATTCAGGGAACTATGTACCTACATTCCTAGATCCCTCTGCTCCACAACAATCCCCAGGATCCTGCCATTCACTGGAAGGTCCTGCCCTGCTTTGAATTCCCAAAATGCAACACCTCATATTTATCTGCATCAAATTCCATCAACCATTCCTCAGCCCACTTGCCCAGATGATCGTGATCCTGTTGTAGTCTTTGATAAGCAAGCCTTGGAAGTTCAAAGTTCCAAGCCTTCACCGGAATGCAGCAAATCCCTAACTGCGATTCTTTCTCTTATCTCTGCAGAAACTTGGTGCCCTGGCGATGACGGTCAGTACTTTTTAACAGCATGAGGAACTCAAAACTCTTTGAATCATAGAATCATAGAAACATAAGCCATTCGGCCCTTTGAGCCATTCAATATGATCATGGCTGATCATCTAAAATCAGTAAGTACATTAGGGATGGCATGGTGGCGCAGTGGTAGAGTTGCTGCCTTACAGCGCCAGAGACCCGGGTTCAATTCGGACTACGAGTGCTGTCTGTACGGAGTCTGAATTTGTCTGTCTGGTTTTGAATTCAGGTCTCTGGATTGACTAGCTTGATAACATGCTTGATTTCTAATCAGTCTCCCTGAATAGTACCCAGTCGTACACAGTGATGGTTGGTGCACACACCATCATCTGGAGCCAGACCTCTATCCATCAGTCCTCTGTATCTGTATTGTGCAGATTCTAACCTGTGCCCACTGGTTGTTTGGGGGTTTTGGGTTGAAGTAAAAGGCACTGCAAATGGTGTGGCCCTCTCCCTCCCTTCTCTCCTCCCCTTCAATCCCTCCATTCCCTTCTTCCCTCCCTCCCTCCCTCCCTCCCTCCCTTCTTTCTCTACTTCCCTCACTCCATTCTCTCCTTCCCCCCTTCTCTCCCTCCCTCCTACACACACACCACGCACACATCACGCACACACACATCACACACAGACACAGACAGCCACAGACACAGCCATAGACACCTAAGTTAGGATGGGGTAGAAGCCCAAAGGGTAGCATGGGGCTGCAGCCCAAAATTTAATGCCGGGACTGGTTTTTCTCCAATAGTTTTCCAGGATCTAGTTTTTCATTTCATAGTCACTAAAACAAGTGATATTGGGACTATGTACTTTTCAAAGGTGATCTACACATTTTGTTTGTTACTTGTGGGCTTACATGTATACAATTTTATATTAAAATGTAGATTAGATCTGTTTGGACGGGTGTGAGCTGAGGCCGAGGTTTGTAAACTCGCAGGCACTTTTTAAGCGCACATTTTGATTACTTCCCATTCTACCATAGAGATATAAAGCCTATAATAGACTTTATTTGTATTTCTATGATTCTACAGACCATTGGCTCACCAAAATTGTTCCCAATTGGGCCCCGCACCTCCTAAGGCCGGCCCTGCCGCCTGTCTCAGAGATCATCGTTGATGTTCTGCATCAATGCAAGCTTTTACTTTCTCTCTACATTAATCCCGGCACTGGTGAAATCTGAAATCCTAATGATTGGGGCAGTGAATTTCAAGCTCAAGTTCGAATTTAGTTACCATATACCATTATATTTGAGTTACCATACAGCCATACTAAGTAAAAAGCAACAGAACACACAGCCACAAAATAAAATTTAACATAAACATCCACCACAGCAGAATACAAATTCCTCACTGTGATGGAAGGTAATACAGTTCAATCATCTTCTTCTTTGTTCACCCGTGGTCGGGGCTGTTCACTCGGCAGTCGCCGCTGCCGACGGGCCGATGTCCGACACCCTCGCGTCGGGATAATCGACAGATTGGAACACTCAATAGACAATAGGTGCAGGAGAAGGCCATTCTGCCCTTCGAGCTAGCACTGCCATTCACTGTGATCATGGCTAATCATCCACAATCAGTACCCCGTTCCTGCCTTTTCCCCATATCCCCTGACTCCGCTATATTTAAGAGCTTTATCCAACTCTCTCTTGAAGGTATCCAGAGAAATGGTCTCCACTGCCTGAGCCAGAGAATTCCACAGATTCACAACCCTCTGTGTGAAAAATCTTTTCCTTATCTCCGTTCAAAATGGCTTACCCCTTATTCTTAAACTGTGGCCCCTGGTTCTGAGGTCCCCCAACATCAGGAACATGTTTCCTGCATCTAGTGTGTCCAAACCCTTAATAATCTTATATGTTTCAATAAGATCCCCTCTCATCATTCTAAATTTCAGCGTATACAAGTCCAGCCGCTCCATTCTATCAACATATGACAGTCCTGCCATCCCGGGAATTAACCTCGTGAACCTACGCTGCACTCCCTCTATAGCAAGAATGTCCTTCTCAAATTTGGAAACCAAAACTGCACCCAATATTCCAGGTGTGGTCTCACTAGAGCCCTGTACAACTGCAGAAGGACCTCTTTGCTCCTCTACTCAACTCCTCTTACGAAGGCCAACATGCCATTCGCTTTCTTCACCGCCTGCTGTACCTGCTGTACCTGCATGCTTCCTTTCAGTGACTGATGAACAAGATCTGTACTTCTCCTTTTCCCAATTTGACACCATTTAGATAGTAATCTGCCTTCCTGTTTTTGCTACCACAGTGGATAATCTCACATTTATCCACATTAAACTGCATCTGCCCATTCACCCAACCTGTCCAAGTCACCCTGTATCCTCATAGCATCCGCGTGATGAGGATAGCTGCATAGCTCCATGCCGTGGAGCTTCTGAGTCGGCCTCTTCTTAACGGAGACCGTGGGCTTCACAGTGTTCAAGTCCACAGGCCCCGCGGTTGAAGCTCTTCACAGTCGATCCTCGGCAAAGGATCGCAGGCTCCGCGATGTTAGAGTACGCGTGCTCACGGCTTGAAGCGCTGGGCCGGTCTTGTTGAAAGGCCGCACCAGTCCACCATGTTAGGCCATAGGGGGGGACGGAGATACGATATGGAGAAAAATCACATCTCCATCAAGATAAGTGATTGGAAAAAAAGGTTATGAAAGAACTGAAAATTCACAAGTTTTGAAAGTGCAAAATCCCAAGGATTGCTGGACTACAGCACTTTCCTGACAGCAGTTCAATCTTTTTGTCTCTACAGATTGTATCGAAGACCCAGTTAAAATACTCGAAGGTCAGTAAGTTTTAACAACATGAGGAACTTAAATCTCTTTGAACCCGTTCCTTTATTAACCAATGCAATGATAATTATATGTACTCGTATTCAGTATGGTTCGGAAATATAACAATTATATGTCTATTTTCCCAGCTACATGTTTTCCCAGAGTAAATCAGAAGCTATTGCAATCTTGAGGAAATGACATCCATCCAGTTTTGTCAAGTTCCTATCTCTAGCATTATTTTGTATGTTGCAGAAAACGGAGTACGATTATGGTACAATGGGCTCATTAACTGTGACCATGAATGTGAGATGACTTGAGTCTTTCCTGCCCTGCACCGGGTACTCAGTGTTTTACTCCACCACTGAGCGATCTCCTCCCACTATCACTTCACCATGACCAGCGATGGAAGTCATTGCCCCAACCAAGTCATGGACCTCTCACCTTCACTCCAACTCCAGATCTAAACCAAAAAGCACAGGGCTGCAGATCCTGGCAAGTGGGCCGGGGCTAATGGAATTTAATTCAGATTAGTGTGAGGTGTTGCATATTGGGATGAGAAACCAAGGCAGGACATTCGCATCTTGAACCTGGGTATTCTGGCCATCATCAGTCGGGGAATGGCGTACAGAAATTGGGACGTACATTACAGTTATGCAAGTGTTGTTGGGGCTGTATTCAGAGTATTGTCTTCAGTTTTGCTCACCCTTAATGTTAAGGAAAGATGCAATTAAGTTGGTAAGAGTTTAGGGAAGAAGGACAATGATTTTGCCAACACTAAGTTACAGGGAGAAGTTGGGCAGAATAGGACTTTATTCCATGGAGTACAGGAGACTGAGGGATGATATTATCGAAGATAGACACAAAATGCTGGGGTAACTCAGCGGATCGGACAGCATCTCTGGAGAGAAGGAATGGGTGACGTTTCCGGTCAAGACCATTCTCCGGATAATATTAAAGAGCTGTGTAAATTAATGAGGGGAATAGATAGGGTGAATGTACAAAATCTTTTCCCCAGTTATGAAATCAAGAACTAGTGGGCATAGGTTTAAGATGAGATAGAAAATAGTTAATAGGAACGGTTTCGTATTGAGGCTGGTGGGTCTATGGATTGAACTGGCCGAGGAAGTGGTTGAAGAAGATGTGGTCAAATGAGCCTAGCTTGCTGGCATGGGTGACTTAAGCTGAAAGGCCTGTTTCCATGCTGTATGAATCCATGATTGCAAAATGCACTACCGCTGTTCCCAAAGGGCGGTGGAGGCGGGTTCTCTGGATGCTTTCAAGAGAGAGCTAGATAGGGCTCTTAAAAATAGCGGAGTCAGGGGATATGGGGAGAAGGCAGGAACGGGGTACTGATTGGGGTTGATCAGCCATGATCACATTGAATGGCGGTGAAGGCTCAAAAGGCCAAATGGCCTACTCCTACACCTATTGTCTATTGTCTAATATGATCCAAAGACATAAAGCTACAGAGAACAGGGGGAATGTCCGTGATAGGGACGATGAAACGATTAACAAGACTTCGCCAACCTCTCTCCACTGCCTCTCTTGATCATTCTATGACAGGCATTCCCTGTGTTCTCGCCTCCCTGCACCCTGTTGGGACATTATGTAGCAGCTGTACCAAACATGGGTAAGGGGACATTAAGAGTACTCTGTACAGTTCTGGTCACTCTGCAAATGGGAACATTGAACAATCATCAAACTGTAAAGAGTGTAAAAAGGTTTTTGAGGATGTTACCAGATCTGGAGAGATCGAGTTATAGAAAGAGAGATTGATAGAACAGTACAGCACAGGAACAGGCCCTTCAGCGTGCAATATATGTGCGGATAAATGTCTGTTTCCATGCTCTGTCGCTCACTGACTCCATGACTCCTTTTTAGTGCTCATAAGGAATAGGAGTAGAATTAGGCCATTCAGCCCATCAAGTCTACTCCGCCATTCAATCATGGCTAATCTATCTCCCCATCCTAACCCCATTCTCCTGCTTTCTCCCCATTACCTCTGACACCTGTACTAATCAAGAATCTATCTATCTCTGCCTTAAAAATATCCTCTGACGGCCTCTACAGCCTTCTGTGGCAAGGAATTCCACAGATTCACCACCCTCTGACTAAAGAAATTTCACCTCATCTCCTTCCTAAAAGAACGTCCTTTAACTCTGAGGCCTTGACCTCTAGTTCTAGACTCTCCCACTGATGCTGGATGTGGGAGAGTCTAGAACTAGATGCTGGATGTGGTTAAAGTTTGAAATAATGACACCTCCATGAGTGTGCTTCATTGCTGCTTCAGTATATGTAGGTGGATATTGCTGTACAGGATAGAAAATGCAAAAATGTATTAGGAACAGAGGAAGCTTACTCCTTCCTTAGTGCCTGTTCTCCAAGTCATTAAGATTATTGGTGACATTCTACCGCAACGCCAACATTCACTTGCAATCCCATTGTGCACGTATTGCTGAGATGCAAAATCATATTGACATCAATCCTATGTAGTAATTGAAACATAGAAATTAGGTGCGGGAGTAGGCCATTCGGCCCTTCGAGCCTGCACCGCCATTCAATATGATCATGGCTGACCATCCAACTCAGTATCCTATACCTGCCTTCTCTCCATACCCACTGATCCCTTTAGCCACAAGAGCCACATCTAACTCCTTCTTAAATATAGCCAATGAACTGGCCTCAACTACCTTCTGTGGCAGAGAATTCTAGAGATTCACCACTCTCTGTGTGAAAAATGTTTTTCTCATCTCGGTCCTAAAAGATTTCCCCCTTATCCTTAAACTGTGACCCCTTGTTCTGGACTTCCCCAACATCGGGAACAATCTTCCTGCATCTAGCCTGTCCAACCACTTAAGAATTTTGTACGTTTTGATAAGATCCCCCCTCAATCTTCTAAATTCGAGCGAGGGTACAAGCCAAGTCTATCCAGTCTTTCTTCATATGAAAGTCCTGCCATCCCAGGAATCAGTCTGGTGAACCTTCTCTGTACTCCCTATATGGCATTTACTAGTCATAGTCGTACAGCAGAGAAACAGCTCCTTTGGCCCAACTTGCCTATGCTGACAAAGATGCCCCATCTGCACTATCCACACCTACCCATATCCCTCTAAACCTTTCCTATCCATGTACCTGTCCAAAATCCTTTAAATTGTGTTATGGGAGCTAATTTCATATACTCACCACCCTTTATGTGAAAAAATACCTCTTCAGGTTCCTATTACATTTTTCCCCCCTCACCTGGAAAAATATACCCCCAAGTTCTGCAAATTGGAGGAAGAACATCTCATATTTCACTTGGGCAGCTTACAACCCAGTGGTATGAATACTGATTTCTCTAGCATCAAGTAACCCCTGCATTCCTTCTCTCTCCATCCTCCCCCCCCCCCCCCCAACCAGTCACACCAGCTTCTCATTCTCACCAAGCAAACAGCTGACAATGGCTTGTTTTCTTTATCATCGTTACTTTTTTGCATATCTTTCAACTATATTATTAAAAATCTGATCTTGACCACCTCCTGTTGTTCTGTATATTGATTTTAGAAAAAATGCTGCCACTGACGGTTGTGATTTTTGGCCATCTTACTCAGAGTCCCCCTCCGCTGCGCAGGATAAGAGGATTTTTCCCATCGATGTAAAATAAAAGAGTTATTAGTGTTTAAAAATTTGAGATTCTCTCTCCTGTAGGACATGCCCCTTCCGGAGGGACTATAAAACCTGGAAGTGTTGAGTGCCTCAGTCAGTCTCTGCAAGATGGGGGAGCGAGAGGGTCACGTCTCTCGGTCTGAGCTGTGAATAACACTGAGCACATGTCTACTAAACTGCGAGTGGGTTTACTGACCTGTCGGTGCCCTTAATGTGATTTGAAAATATAGTTTGGAAATGCTAAAGCTGTGTTGCCTTTGGTTTGGAAATGCTAAAGCTGTGTTGCCTTTGGTTTGGAAATGCTAAACTATGTTGCCTAATTATAATTATAGTTGCTTTGCCTTCTATATAATTAAAAGTCTAATCTTGACCACTTCCTTTTTGCACTTTATATTGATTTTAGAAAAAAACGCTACCACATATGGCTGTGATTTTTAGCCATCTTCCTCAGTCCCCCTCCGCTCATCAGGTGCCGAGGAATTTTCCCATTGATGAAAAATAAAAGAGTTATTAGAGTTTAAAAAATGTTGAGATTCTCGCTCCTGTCAATCACACCATGAAGGCCACGACCCTTCTGGTGGGGGGGGGGCGGGGGAGGGGAAGGGACTATAAAACCCAGAAGTGTGGGCGTGGCTCAGCCTCTGCCTGATGGAGGAGGGGGAGGTCACGACCTGCTGTCTTTAGTGGCCTTGCACCCTGCTTGAAATGGTTTGAAACTGCACTTGAATTTGGTGGCCTTGCACCCTGTTTGAAATGGAATTTTAAGGAATAGCCGTGAGTCAACTGCGAACCCACCAGCTGTGAGCTGCCAGCACAACAGGCTTGAGTGACTGAGCCGCCAGCCCAAGAATCCATTCGGCCCACAATGTCCTTACTAGCCCTCTGGAAACCAGTCCCTTCAGCCCACAACACACATACTAGTGCTCCTCAGCCAAGCAACAACTTCCTAGACTGCACAATCCCTCCCTTTAGCTCAGGCTCTCAAGTCCTGGCAACATCCTCGTAAATTTACGCTGTACTCTTACCAACTTAATGTCTTCCTTACGCTAACAGGGTGACCTAAACTGAATACAATACTCCAAACATGGGCAACCAATGTGTTGTACAACTATAACATAACATCCCAACTTCTATACACAATATCCTAAATGATGAAGGTCAATGTACTGTGAGCCATCTAGATTACCTTATCTTCCTGTGACACCTCTTTTAGGAAATTATATACCCACATCCCCAGATCCCTCTGCTCTACAATCCCCAGGACCCTGTCATACTTATCTGCATCAAATTCCATCAACCATTCCTCAGCCCTCTTGCCCAGATGATCGTGATCTTTGAAGTTTTGGAAGTACAAAGTTCCAAGCCTTCACCAGACTGCAGCAAACTCTAACTGCGATTATTTATCTTGTCTCGACAGATAAATGTTGCGAGGATGACAAATGTAAAGGTCAGTACTTTTAACAGCATGAGGAACTCAAAGCTCTTTGAACCCTTTCCTTCATTAACCAAATTAATGACAAATATAAATACCCAGATACAGGAAGGCTTAGAAATGTTACAATTATATTTCAATTTCTCAGCCAATTAAATCAGAATGAAGTACTTTTGGAATTTATTGTAATCTGGGGGAACATGACACGCAGATTAATGTAGTTTCCGTCGCTAGCATTATTGTGCAGAAAACAGAGTGCTAGTTGTGGTGTGTTGGTTAGAAGGTGGAGCCCTACAATGGGCTTGTTAACTGTGACCATGAGCATGAGGTGACTGAGTCTTTCCTGCCCTGCACCGTGAACTCAGTGCTTTTCCCCAGCACTGATCTCATGAGCGATATCCTCCCATTATCACTTCATCATGACCAGCGATGGCAGCCGCAGCCCCAACCAAGCAATAGACCTCTATCCTTCTCTCCATCTCTGTCCATTAGATGCACAGAATCTCTTGCCCAGAATAGAAGAATCGAGGACCAGAGGACATAGGTTCAAGATGAAGAGGAAAATATTTAATAGTAATCTGAGGGGTAACTTTTTCTCTCAAAGGGAGGTGGGTGTATGGAGCAAGTTGCCAGAGGAGGTAGTTTAAGCTGTGACTATCCCAACATTTAAGAAACAGACAGGTACATGGATAGGACAAGTTTAGATGGATATGATCCAAACACAGGCAGGTGGGTCTAGTGCAGCTGGGAAATGTTGGCCAGTGTGGGTAAATTGGGCCGAATGGCCTGTTTCCACACTATATAACAAGAGTAACAGAAGAGAAATCATAACAAGAGGATTTCAGTATAGGAGTAAAGAGGTTCTTGTGCAGTTGTATAGGGCTCTGGTGAGACCACATCTAGAGTATTGTGTACAGTTTTGGTCTCCTAATTTGAGGAAGGACATCCTTGTGATTGAGGCAGTGCAGCTTAGGTTCACGAGATTGATCCCTGGGATGGCGGGACTGTCATATGAGGAAAGATTGAAAACACTAGGCTTGTATTCACTGGAGTTAATGCAGGAGTGGTTTTGTGACAAGTCTGTGAATGTCGTTGAGTGGCTCAGCCCGTGTCCGGACTTGAACCCGATCAAACTCTCTGGAGGGTCCTGAAAATAACTGTGCACCGACGCTCCCCATCCAACCTGACAGAGCTTGAGAGGATCTGCGGAGAAGAATGGGAGAAATTACCCAAATACAGGTGTGCCACGCTTGTAGCGTCGTACCCAAGAAGACTTGAGGCTATAATCGCTGCCAAAGGTGCCTCAACAAAGTACTGAGTAAAGGGTCTGAATACTTATGTAAATGTGATATTTCAGTTATTTGTTTTTAATTTCTAAACACCTGTTTTTGCTTCTTCATTCTGGGGTATTGTGTATAGATTGATTGATTTAAAAAAAAAGAATTTAATCCATTTTAAAATAAGGCTGTAACGTAACAAAATGTGGAAAAAGTGAATCCCTCTGCTCTGCAACACTCCCCGGGGCCCTGACATTCACAGTGTAGATCCTGCCCTGGTTTGACTTCTCAAAATGCAACACCTTCCTCTTCTCTGTGTAAAACTCCATCAACAGTTCCTCAGCCCACTCGATCAAGATCCTGCTGCAAGTTTTGAAAACCATCTTCACTATCTACAATACCACTCTTGTTAGTGTATTTGGAAAACTTACTAATCATGTGTTGTATTTTCTCGTCCAACATGCCGGAAGATGCAGAAAATAGAACTTTTAACTGAGCTGATATGCCTTGATTTTATCAGATTGTTGCATGTCTATGCAAATACTGCGGGCTGACACCGCTAGACAAGGACAACCGTTCATTGTTAAATGCTGCAAAAGGCCAGTGTATTTGCAATTGGTTCCAAATGTAATGAAAACTCTTTGAGATGTACCTATTTTTAATATGCCTTGTCCACAGAAGTCTCCTTCATAGCCTGTATCAAAATGAAGCCATATTTTGTATACATTAATATAACTCCGACCACAGGCAAAAAAGAATGTAGGTCTGTGTTGCATCCTGTGACTGTAGTCATAATATAGAATTCCTCAACTCATATCATCTTATGAACTTAGAATGAAGCGGAATGGAAAGAGGCCATTTTACCGATAGTCTTTGTACTTGCTCTTTCAAAGATCGATCCAAATCATACACCACCTTTCTCTCCCCATTGCTTTATTCGAGTCAACTATTTGCTTTGGAATTTTCACCCAAATGTTTAGTGTAATTTCCTTCATTTCCTATGCATTCACTCTGTTAATAGTCAAGAATTCTCTATTCTTTCATCTGAACATGGTCAACTTTAAAGATGTCTCACCTACCAACTCCAAATCCTGCATGGGGTCTACTGTTCTCAAAGGGGTGTTATTGGAGGCAGACATATTAGGGACATTTAAATAGGCACATGGATATGCAGGGAATGGAGCGATATGGATCATGTGCACACAGAGGCGATTAGTTTAACTTGGCATCATGGTCAGATTGGACATTGTGGGCCGAATGGCCTGTCTCTGTGCTGTGAAGTTCTATGTTGTTCAAAGCTCGAGTTACACCCAACAGAAGGTTGCAAGTATCAGAAGCTGCCTGTCCACACCCATTCATTTGCTTTTTGTGCTAACTCATGCAAATATCCAGCTAAATTTTCATAATTACCCATAAACTCACAGCAGTATCATATCGATCCAAAAGATATTACAGGCCAACCTCCAACATCTTCTAAAGCTAAGAATGGTTTGTGGTGCACCTGCCTCTTCCTGCCCTTTTACCCCACCAAGATACTTTATTGTTTGTAAGTTAAACACCCCGTGACATCTCAACCTGAGCAACACTCCAGAAATCCTTCTAGAGATCTTAACTAAAGCATGGTAAATGAAAGATACACCAGCTATGCACCTGGCCTCAATGGCAATGTCTTGAAACTAAGAAGCACTTTATTTCTTCCCTGGTAGACAAATGTGCTGGAGAACCTCAGCGGGAGCAGCAGCATCTATGGAGCGAAGGAAATAGGCAAAGTTCCGGGCCGAAGCCCTTCGTGTTCCCTTTACAAAGAGGCTGATTTTTTATTTGTTACCTGAATTGGACCATGCATTTATTTGTTATTTTTGGATTTGATTCACAATAAAATAATGCTACTTTCTTCTTAACTTAACATAGAAACATAGAAAAATAGGTGCACGAGTAGGCCATTCAGCCCTTTGAGCCAGTACCGCCATTCAATATGATCATGGCTGATCATTTAAAATCAGTTCCCCATTCCTGCTTTTTCCCCATATCCCTTGATTCCTTTAGCCCTAGTAATTAAATCTAACTCTCTCTTGAAAACAGTCAGTGAATTGGCCTCCATTGCCTTATATGGTAGAGAATTCCACGCTGTATTTTTGTTTAAATACTAAACGGCACCTTTCCCTTGACTAACTGAGCACTCATGTTCTCTTGCTTAATTAATTGCAACTTCTTGTACCTGGTAGATATTGTCGTCGGTAGGAAGCTCCCCAGCTAATCATCTTAGAACTATTCCTTCTTCAGAGTTGTTGAACCATTTAACCACTGCTTAACAGAGGAGACAAATGTGCAGAAATGAAAACAAATGGGACACAAATTATTTCTAAAATACTTAAAACAATTTTCTCTACTATTTCATTTCAGGTTTGCGTGATAAGTGTCCTAAAGCGGAAGAAACCAGACAAAACAATACAAATAATCAACAATTTAAAAAGTATTTTTTTCATTTGAATCAATTTTATTTTGCTGTCTGAAATAAAGTGAAAACATTTATGTCTGACGAAAAATTGTGATCAGAGAATATAGAAGCACTATTGTTGTTGTTGTTGTTGTTGGGGCGACATGGTGGCGTAGCATTAGAGCTTATACCTTACAACGCCAGAGACCCGGGTTCCTTTCTGACTATGGGTACTGTCTGTACGGAGTTTGTACGTTTTTCCGGTGACCTGCGTGGGTTTTCTCAGAGATCTTCGGTTTCCTCCCACACTACAAAGACGTACAAGTTTGTATGTTAATTGGCTATAAATGTAAATTGTCCCTAGGATCATGTTAGAATGCGGGAATCGCTGGTCGGTGCGGACTCGGTGGGCCACGCTGTACCTCTAAACTAAACTAAACTAATTTATCACGTATTTTGCAGCATGTTTAAATAAATCTAAAGTGCAAATTATTCATCACACAAATGATGCATACACTTGGAGTAAGGCACTCTATGACACATTGGAAAAAGGATCAATTTTAGATCCTTGGGCCAGCCTGTGTTAATATAGTCAAATGTTCTAATTACCCTGGAGGGTGAGGTGGAGAAATGATAAGTTGAGGTTTATTTTTGTCATGTGTACTGAGGTATGTGTGTGTGTGGTGTGTAGTGCTTCTTTGTGTGTGTGTGTGTGTGTGTGTGGTTTACCTTAGTTTAGAGGTACAGCACTGACCAGCGACCCCTGCATGCTAACACTATCCTACATATTTAGGACAATTTTCAATTTTACCAAGCCAATTGACCTACAAACCTGTATGTCTTTGAAGAATGTACTAACTCTGTACAGCACCCGTAGTCCGACTCCGTACAACACCCGTACTCAGGAATGAACCCAGGCCTCTGGAGCTGTAAGGCAGCAACTATACTACTGCGCCACCGTGTCACCCCGTGTGTGTGTGCATGTGGGTGTGTGCATGTGAGTGTGTGCGTGTGCATGTGAGTGTGTGCGTGCACATGTGAGTGTGTGGGAGTGTGCACGTGTGTGTCTATATGTGACATGTGTGAATGCAGCAGAAGTGGTGAGCATGTATCTTATATGGTGATTACTTGAACCTACCCACTCACCAGCCACCTGCCTCTTCAATCACATGATTTTACTGATGTTGGAAATGTTCAGGTGAAGGTAACCAGGGCCAGCCTTAAGCCAATTGCACCAAATGCTCCCAATTGGGCCCCGCGCCTAAGGGTGCCCTGCCCTAGAGTAATCTACTCTCGGCTCGGGTAGATCTACCCTGGGTGGAGGAGGGAGAGAGGGGTGGAGAGAGAGTAGAGGGATGGAGGAGGAAGAAAGGGGTAGACGGGGATGGGGTGTGAGGGGGAATGGAGAAGGGGAGAGGGGGAGGTGGATCAGTCCCTCACAGTCCCGGGACAGCGCTCCCGCCCCTCCAGTCACCATGCTTCACACACACAGCCCGGCTCCACCCCTCTCTCTCCCCGGGGAGATGCAGTGAACAATGGAGGGAGGGCCGGGCTGGGGGTTTGGAGCAATGTTTACAAACCTCGGCTTCAGCTCATACCCGTCCGCCGGGACCCTGGCATCTGCTCCCTCCACACACGCGCGCACACACATAACGCACACACATAACGCACACACAACTAACATACACACACACACAACTAAGTTAGGATGGGGCTGAAGCCAAAATGTAATGCCTGGACTGTTTTTTTGCCAATATTTATTTGTTTTCCAGGATCTAGTTAATTAAATTACTTTTTTTTCATTTCACAGTCACTAAAACAAGTGGTATAGTAACTATGTACTTTTCAGAGGTGATCTACACATTTTGTTTGTTACTTGTAGGCTTGCATGTATATTAAAATGTAGCTTAGATCTGTTTGGTCCACTTCAAGCGCACATTTTCATTACTTTCCATTCTACCATAGAGATATTGTTGATTCACGTTTCTCTCTCACATCGGTTGTTTCGACAATAATCGACCAGGCACCAGGGTTGCTTTAAACGTACGTTTTATTGAGCAGGAATCTCCACACAGGTTACAACCTGGCAAAGAGTCAAGCTGCCTGCCCTTAATTGCAAGGCTCTTTATATGTTAATGCCACCGTTTAGCACCTCCCACATTCCCCCCGATCAAAGGACCAACACGTTGGGAGAAACAGGAAACCAAGTATGTCCATATAAGGGGATGTTAGAGGAACCACGCATAATCTCAGACCAGTACATTCCTTAGTCTTTCTGGCTAGGGGGGGGTTGTGTATTCCTCAATCTTGTCAGACTGGGCCTGTGATCCTTTATTCATGATACACAGTAATTGCAAGACATTGTGATTTCCTTAATTGCAGCCGGTTCCAGCAAGTCTGGTCAGCAGCCATCTTATGTCCTTTGTTTCAGTCTACCTGGCCAACCATTTTGTCTTTCAGAACAATCTTATAACATTGATTCAGAATTTCTATTCATCAATATGTAGTCTATAATAGACTTTATTTATATTTCTATGATTCCACAGACCTTGGAGGGAGGGGGGAGGGGGGGGGGGGGGTTATCACAGATGATGCTGTAAAAGGTGAGGATGGATGGAGAAAGTAAAGAAAGGAATCAAGGTATAATGATAGTACATTTAGGTGAAGCAAGTGACACTCAAATCACACTATTCATTAAGACAACTGTAATTTTACCTGTTACATAACTCTGTTTATATATTTTCATATATTCTCATTTCACAGAATGAAACGAGAATGCTTAGACAAGATATTATCCTGTTTGACTTCACTGTCTGACGGTAGCCCGTTGTATGGGACTCAATTAAAATCTTTTGGAAAAAAGAAAATCCCCAAAAATAAACCAATAAGACTAATTTCATGTGCATCATCGGTAAGTCTACATAACTCAAATAGTGTCCATCAACACGCAGCCAACCAATCTTTAGATCACTCATTCAATTGCACCATTCTGAAGCATTCCCCACTAAAATGTTTATGCCATCTCATCAGCATGTCTACTCACTATCCTTCAATCAATGTTGTATCAATGCTTCCACTGACCCCTTTTAATCCACTGGCTTTTCATTGTTGTCACATCTAATACCTGGTGTTCTGTTAAACATCTTTTAAAAACAATGTGTTGGAAGAAACCGCAGATGCTGGTTGACACTGAAGATAGACTCAAAATGCCGGAGTAAATCAGAGGGTCAGGCAGCATCTCTGAAGAAAAGAAATAGGTGACGTTTCGGGTCGAGACCCTTCTGCAGACTATAGTTGCATGCGTCACCAAACACACCGTAACCTTGAACCATCCACGGAGTGCACTGTGAGAGCTCTCCTTGACGGCAGTTTACAAACCCATCTCTACCATGTAGAAACACCACTTTCCACAAGACCAACTTCAAGTCACAAATCATCTTGCAACAAGGATCTTGGGACTGACAATAGATGCTGACCTCCCAGTGACTTCTAAAATGTGCAAAAACTAAAACTATACGTGGCAGCACAGTGGCGTAACGGTAGAGATACTGCCTTACAGCGCCACAGATTTGGGCTTCCTTTTCTAAGATAAGGAATGATGAAGCATCATCGGACCTTCCCTCAGCATAGAACTACAATAGACCTTGTATAGGATGCAGTACAGACTTTGACCTGGTGCATATGTTAACTAAACACTTTTGTTTCTCAACTTGATTCTTGATGAATGACAGATATATTGCATTCATCAGCTGTTACCTTCTGAAAATTGGGAGAAAAAAATATTTGACCAAAGCTAAAGTCCCCGGTACTGTCGGTACGGAGTTTGCACGTTGTTCCCTGTGACCACGTGGGTTTTCGCCGGGTGCTCAGGCTTCCTCCCACACTCCAAAGACATCCAGGTTTGTAGGTTAATCGGCTTCTGTTAATTTTAAATTGTCCCTAGTGTGTAGGATAGAGCTAGCGTACAGGGTGAACGCTGGTCGGTGCGGACTAGGTGGGTCGAAGCTGCTGTGCTTCAATTTCTTTAGATAAGAAATTCATCACAGCAATGAAGCATAAAGGATGTCATTTGCTGCAATGCAAGGTGCAGCAAAAGATATGAATGCTAAACTAAAAGCAGAAACACTCAGCAGGTCAGGCTGCATCTGTGAAAAGAAAAGCAGAGTTAAATTTTCAAATCAGACTCTTGGTCAGACCTTGGAAGAGGAGAAAATAAGTCTGTATGAAACACAGTGGTGCAGATGGCTGAGCTGCTGCCTCACAGCACTAGACACCCGGGTTTGATCCCGACCTCGAGTGCTGTCTGTGTAGAGTTTGCACGTTCTCCCTGTGACCGCATGGGTTTCCTTTGTGTGCTCCCACTGTGCATACCAGCGATGTGTGGGTTTGTTGATCAATTGGCCTATATAAATTACCCATAACCCCTAGAATGTAGCGAGTGCGTGCAAAAGTGTGAAAGCAGAACTTGTGCAACGGGTGATCAATAATTGGCATGATTAGATGGGCCGAAGGGCTTGTTTGCATATTATATATTTCAATTAATTCAAAAAAAGCAGCAGGCTGGATGGGGGAGGAATGGATAGGACAAAGGAAATTTCTCTGATAGGGTGCAGGTGGGATGGCCCCATCAGAGGTAGATCCCACGGCGTATAGTATCGAGGCTCACTCCACAGCAATCCTGCTCAAGACCTGTCCACGATAGTCACTTTGTCCTATCCATCACTCCCTTATCTTCTCTGCCACTTCACAGCAAGTTAGTTCTTCCATTAGCAAATCCTGATAAAGCATCTTTCATCTGAAACATCAACTATTTCTCTTTCCATAGATGCTGCCTGATAAGCTATATGTTTGCAATACTTTCTGCTCTGTCTATGTCACATTTCTAGAACCTGTGTTTCTTTTTACTTACATGGATTTGAGTGATTCCAGTTGACAAGGTCTTTACTCTTTGACAATCAGATCAGTTGGTTTTAATCTATACCCATTATCGGTGTAATAATTGGTGAAATGGTCTCTCTGCCCTGCACAGATTGGTGAACGCACTAGTGATGATCAGCATGCTGAACTAGAAGTGATCCTTCCAGCCGAACTGACTGAGAGAGCTGCAGAGAATCAAAATGATCTATCAGGGTTCTCCTTTTCCGTATTTAATGACACTGAACTATTTGAGGTAAAACGTTCAAAAGTGACATTGAAGCTTGTATATATTTTCCAGTGTAATGAAATGATACCTCGTGTACTTAGTTCAAAAGGACCAGCCCATAAGACCACAAGACAAAGGAGTAAAATTAGGCCATTCAGCCCATCGAGCGTATTCTGACATTCAATCATGGCTGCCTAATCAAGAACCTATAAATCTCTGCTTAAAAATACCCAATGTATTGGCCTCCACAGATGTCCATGGCAATGTCTTTCACAGATTTACCACTCTCTGAAGAAATAAATTCCTCCTCATCTCCATTCTATAGAAGCATAGAAACATAGAAAATAGGTGCAGGAGTAGGCCATTCGGCCCTTTAGAGCCTGCACCGCCATTTAGCCTTGTGGCTAAAGGGATCAGGGGGTATGGAGAGAAGGCAGGAACAGGATACTGAGTTGGATGATCAGCCATGATCATATTGAATGGCGGTGCATGCACGAAGGGTCGAATGGCCTACTCATGCACCTATTTTCTATGTATCTATCATGGCTGATCATCCAACTCACTGACAAGGATGCAAATTTGACCGCAGATTTTTCCAAAAGATATAAACGATATTTCATGCCATGTTCTTCAACACTGCACCTTAATGGAAGGACTCACAGTTTATTTCCCCTGCAGGATGAAAAAAATAGCACACTATTAAATCAACAAGTACTTGGAATTTCTGTGGGAAACTCAAGCTTTCAGAACTTAAAAGAAGGTGTTTCCATTAAAATTAATCACAGTGTCTCAACACCGGTAAGAGTTTTGTCAGTAATTCAGAAAAATGCTCATGAACAATGCTCATTTAAATCAATGAAAGTTGGTCTCTTTATTACCCAGTCACACTACATCAACACTCTTGGTTTTGTACATCTCAATTGTTCTGCTCAAAATTGATAACTTATTCCAAACACTAACCACACTGAAGAAAATATAAGATACACTTTAGTTCATCCGATCTAAACAATTTAATATTTGGAAGCAGCTCCTTGGTATCAATAAACCACCTTCCATGATAGGTCGTCTAAACATTGCCATGTTTTATTTCCCATAGATTTGAGTTGTTGCATCAAAGCCATGCACATCACTGTTGATGCATTAACGCTAGGATATTCACATTGATATAAACCAATTTAGTCGCACTTTGTGGCTCCAATTCTAATGCAGTACTTTCTACTTGCCCGAGCAATTAGTATTCTTCCACATTATATTTGAATTGGATGGAAGATACATCATAGAAACAGGCATTTTGGCCTACTGAGACCGCACCGACCATCAACAACCTGTTAACACTTATATTTATCAAATTTGTTATTCTCTCCATAATCCCATCAACTCAACCCAGATTCTACCACACACCTCCCAATTATTGGCGATTAACCTAACAAGTTTTTCAAATGTGGAAGAAAACCAGAGCATCCAGAGGAAAGTCACACATTCACAGGGAAACAGTGCCAACTCCACAGAGACAGCACCTGAGGTCAGGATTGAACCCTTGTCTCTGGAGCGGTGAGGCAGCAGGTCTACTGTCCCACCTCTAATAGAACTGCAACTCTGTGAGATTCACTCATAGGGTCATAGAGTTATAGATTCATACATTGTGGCAACAGTCCTTCGGCCCAACTTGCCCACGCCGACTAACATGTTCCATCTACACTAGTCCTACCTGCCTGCAGTTGGCCCGTATCCCTCTAAACCTATCGTATCCATGTACATGTCTAAATGTTTCTTAAACATCGCGATAGGACCTTCCTCAAATACCTCCTCCGGCAGCATAGTTCCATACACCCTCCACCCTTTGTGTCAAAAACTGTAAAGTTGACTGTTCCCTGTAAAGTTCATGTGATTGCAGAATTAGGCCATTCAGCCCATCAAGTCTACTCCACCCTTCAATCATGGCTGATCTTCCATAGCCGTCTGTGGCAATGAATTCCACAGATTTACCACCCTCTGACTAAAGAAATTCCTCCTAATTTCCTTCCTAAAGAAACATCCTTTAATTCTGAGGCTTTGACCTCTGATCCTAGACTCTCCAACTAGTGGACACATCCTCTCCATATCCATTTTAATCAGGCCTTTTATTCGTTTTTCCAGAAAGTCGCTCGATTTCTGGATGCTGTTCTTAATTAATTTCCAAACTTTTTAACAAGATTAGAAAGTGACTCCATTGCTGCTGTTTACATGACATTACAAAGAATAAAAGCAGGAAAGTGGGACTCTGTATAATGGAGATGTACAGCTTCTCTCCATGATCTTAGTTTGACGTGTGATTATCAGTTGTGTTCATTTTGTAGCACCAGGATTTGTTTCTATAGATCCTGGTACCCACAGTTTATTGCTGAACAGTCATTGCAAGAGGTTATTGTAAAACACAAACTAACAAAAACAATTCCATTTATTACAGAGTGGATATAGCCATCAATGTGTATTCTGGTATGAAAGTGATGATGGTAGGTGGAAGACTGTTTAAAGGTTACAGTTAGTGTTGGGAAATCTATTTAAAGTATAATCTTTATACCATAATCTAATGTTACAGAAAACAGTGCGGGTTGCTGGCATTCCATGGGCTGTAATACAACAGTGGAGGGTAATCAAACCATATGCGTATGTAACCACCTCACCTACTTTGCTGTGCTAATGGTAAGTTGTATGTGTGTTTGTTATCCAGAGATTGGGATGGCGCAATGTTTGTCATCTCTAGAGAGCATCTCAGTAATCCCTTAATCTAGTACAGAGTTAAAGAGTCATTGATTATTACAGCACAGAACAGGCCATTCAATCCACCAAGTCTGAGCATCCCACACATTTACACCAATCCTACACTAATCTCATTGTATCCAGATTCAATCAATTAATCAACCACATCTTCTTGGATGTGGGTGGAAACTGGAGCACCCGGAGGAAACCGATGGGGTGACAGGGAGAACATGCACACTTCACACAGTGTCAGGATTAAATCGTGGTCTCCGGCGCTGTGAGGCAGCGGTTCTGCTGACTATGCCCTTCCCTTTATCCTCTTCTTTTCAACAGTTCATCTTCTACAGCCTGTTCTGCACGTGCTTCAAATTCGTCGATCTCCCCTTCTTTGCTGAATCACCCTGTGAAAGTATACCTACTCTGCGCTGACTCAGTGACTCTGTATACTGACTCAGCGCATCTCCCCACTGATGATAGAACCTGTTAGGCTTGACTGAGTATTGATTCCCTAGTTTAGCTGAGTTTACTTTTGAGAGAGGGCCGAGAAACAGGCCCTTCAACCCACTGGGTCGGCGCTGATCAATAGGGTGATTTCACGAAAGGTCACTGGGTCATAGGTCTTCACGCACGGAGCCGCAAAATCCAACTGGGGTACATACGTCACTTCCGGTACATGTTATTGATACTAGAAACGCGTACTGTCAAACCTGTTAAAAACCGCGAAAACGGTTAGTTTTTGCGCTGTAAATAACGGTGCCAGTCGGGGTGGCTGTGAGACACAGCTATTCTACTTTAGAGTTCCAAAGATTAAGAAAAACAAAGGTAAAGAGAAGAGAGAGCTGAAGGGAAAATAACAGCGGAAGTTGTTGGCCGTGCAGATATAAAGATAGAAAATGTCGGGAATTATCGTGTTTGCTCACTGCATTTCATCAAAACATCAATAATGCCTTAGTTTTGATGAAATGCAGTGAGCAAACGGGATAATTCCCGATATTTTCTATCTTTATATCTGCATGGCCAACAACTTGTATCCATGTTTTCTGAAGTGCCTGACGTACTGTGTTATTCCAGCAGTTTGTATCTTTTTTTCACAATTGCATGCATCAAGCATTATTAATATTCACATAACTTTATTCACATTTGTTGGAATCATCTCTAGAAATACATAATTCAAAGTGAGAATGGGTTGAATCTTTGCTCACTGGTTTCTATTATCTCCTGAAGAATCCGGGCCCAGACATAGTCTTGGACCAAACGGACTTGACCGCATTAACGTACATCTCGATGATTGGCTGTGGGGTCTCGTCCTTCTTCTTAGCCGTCACGGTGTTTGTTTACTGCGTGATCAGGTGAGTCTAGTGACCAGACGGCATTCTGTGATCACACTACATTCAGTCGCAGAGTCGTAGTCGTACAGCGTGGAAACAGGCCCTTTGGTCCAACCTGCCCACGCCAACCAACACTTGTACCCCTTGCCTGCTCTTTGCTCATAACCCTCTAAACCTATCCTATCCATGTACCTGTCCAAATGTCTCAAAAACGTTATGATAGCACCTGCCTCAACTACCTCCTCCGGCAGCTTGTTCCATATACCTGCCACCCCTTGTGTATAAAAATTGCCCATGAGATTCTTATTAAATCTTTCTCCTCTCACCTTAAACCTACAGTACAGTATGACTGGTTCATGATTTCCCTACTCTGGATAAAAGACTCTGTGCATTTACCTATTTATCCATTTCTCTCGTGATCTTGCACATCTCTGTAAAATCACCCCTCATCCTCCTGCACTCCAAGGAATAAAGTCCTAGCCTGCTCAACTCTCCCTATATCTCAAGCTCTCAAGTCCTGGCAGCATCCTCGTAAATCTTCTGTCCACCCTTTCCAGCTTGGCAAGATCTTTCCTATAACATGAACACTGAACACAGTCCACTTATCAACAAGTATATTTTGCAAATCAATCTCTTCTGCAAACCTTCTACTTGCCTTTCCTTACATCACTAAAGGAGATGAGCAATCTGATCATTCATCATTCACACTGCTGCTAACTACTCTTCAAATTACCCAGCATGGATCACCAGCATTGAGACAGTCACTAACTCCTCTACCAATTATCCAGCACTGCCATTAACTACTCTGTACTAATCATCCAGCATTGACAGCCACTAATCACTTGCCACTTACCCAAGGCAGCCCCTGCCACTTATTATTAGATTTTAGTGATACAGTATGGAAACAGCCCCTTCGACCCGTGCTGACCAGCGACTGCCCCAGACACTATCATCGTACACACACACCAGGGACAATTACAATTTTACAGCAGCCAATTAACTTGCAAACCTTTATGTCTTTGGAGTGTGGGAGGAAACTGGAGTACATCCTTGTGGTCACAGGGAGAAAGTACAAACTCCATACAGACGTCACCCGCAGTCAGGGCCGAACACTGGTCTCTGACACTTTAAGACAGCAGCTCTACTGCTGCGCCACCCCTGCTTATCTCTGTACTAATTACCCAGTAGCATCACTGTTACTCAAGTTACCCAGCACTGACATGCCTCCAACAACTTCACTAATCTGTCGAGAGCTAAGCCACCAGTCACTGACAATGCTTGTGCAACACAGGAAAGATTGGAAAAGGTTCTTTCAATGCTAAAGGTGCATGGCATTAGTTTAGTTTAGTTTAGAGAAGGAACAAGCCCTTCGGCCCACCAAGTCCATGCTGACCAGCGATCCCCACACACTAACACTATCCTACACACACTAGGGATAAATTACAATGATACCAAAGCCAATTAAACTAAAAACTTGTACGTCTTTGGAATGTGGGATGAAACCGGAGCTCCTGGAGAAAACCCACGCAATTACTCCGTAGAGACAGTGGGACTCTGGGAGGGACTAGCACGCACACGGTTTCTATTCCTTGAATGTCCACTGATGCTCAAACACCTTTAATTCACGGTGAAGCTTAGCTCCCTGCGTCTCACCAGCAGCCGTCCCACTGTACATGTCAACCCATTAGCCAAAGCAGTGATCGATCCTCTAATCAGCCAGCTCCTGGTGTCAGTGTGGGTCCCACGTCAGAGCACCAGACGCTGCAGTGCTAGCTCCGCCAACTCTTGCTGTGCGTATCAGTGTGTGCAACGCTGTGGAGGCACAATGGTCCTCAGTCAGGGCTGTCGCAGAATGCTGCTCATCCTTGCTGTCGTATGGTCTCGGTGGGCTGAGGGACAGCAGCTGAAGGAACAAGAGATGGAGGAGAAACGGAGATGAGAGGGAGTGGACGGAGGAAAGACGGGGAGGAGGAGAAGAAGCCGGGGAAGGAGAGGTAGAAGGACAATGTGGAGAGGAGAGGAGAGGCGGGGGAGTAGAGGATCTGTGGGAGGACGGGGATCGGGTGCAGGGGGAGAAGGAGCGGGATAGGAGAAATAGGGGAGGGGGAGGAAGGAGAGGGAGCAGGTGGTGGATGGATGGGGTGGGGAAGGAGAGGAGAGGTGGGGGGAGGAGAGGGCGCAGGTGCATGGGGGTGAGAGGGGAGCGGGAGAGGAGAGATTGGGTGGAGGAGGAAGGAGAGGGAGCAGGTGGAGGGGAGGAGAGGAGCAGCAGAGGAGAGACAGGGAGGAGAGGATATGGCAAAGGAGAGAGAGCAGGAGAGGAGATGGAAGGAGCAGAAGGAGCAGGGAAAGTATCGGAGAGAGGAGGAGGTTGGGTGAGGAGACAGGAGGAGGAGGGGATGCAGGAGGAGAGAAGATGGGGGTGTTGAAGGTGCCTGAGAAGTGCTACCGGCATAGGACAGTAAGAGTCCATGCTGAAAGCTGTTTTCTGCCTAGAAACTAAGCTGTGCCTTTGGTAAAGAGAATCCTGCTTCTCCATCCCACATGAAGCAAGTCATCCTATCCTACATTCACTCACCAATACCCATCCGACCTTTACTCATGTCCCGACAGCCACAGAACATTTTAAAAATGACTAAAGCAGATGAGAATATTGTGAACAACATCGTAGAGCCCAATTGTCTGTTCTGGTGTGATCCGTGTCTGTCGAGTCACAAAAGTTATTTAGGTCTGATTGTAGCTCATAGAGTTGGTGTCTGTTTATCTTTTGCTTCAGGAAGAACCAGAGGGATCATACCACCAAGATCCACATTAACCTCTGCATTGCCTACTTTCTTCTGAACGTGAATTTCATGGCCAACGAGTGGCTGAGCAAGCTGGCGATTGATGGACTCTGTAAGGCCATTGCTGTGTTCCTTCATTATTCACTGCTGAGCACATTCGCATGGATGGCAATTGAAGGCCTCCATCTCTACTTGATGTTGATCAAAGTGTTCAACATCTATGTCAGACATTACATATATAAACTGGCTATCGCGGGTTGGGGTGAGTATCAGTCATCTATTTTGCTTTTTGATGACACTTTGTGCTTTACACACCAACTGTTCATTGACCCAGTAGAATATTTTATCAAATAGCACATGCCCGTTATATCTGTTCAGCACTGGCACTCCTAAATATAACTCATGATGATGAGGTCAGTATATCTCCCATTTCTGGAGCTGGTATTAGTTATGTTCCCAAAACTGAGTTTATTTAACTTGGTGTTATGCAAGATGAAACTTACTAAACAAATCACTGAGAAAATATGTTGTTTGCTAGGAC
Source organism: Leucoraja erinaceus (assembly GCF_028641065.1). Lineage (NCBI taxonomy): Eukaryota > Metazoa > Chordata > Chondrichthyes > Rajiformes > Rajidae > Leucoraja > Leucoraja erinaceus. Next base: position 13,554,178 of record NC_073393.1, on the reverse strand, counting down.
CAGACTGACTGAAATGTCACATCCAATGGAAGAAACTACAGTGGTAGAGTTGGTCCTTTACAGTTCCTGAGGCCCGGGTTCGATCTTGACTGTGGTTGCTGTCTGTACGCAGTTTGTGCATCCTCCCTGTGACCATGTGGGTTTTCTCCGGTTTCCTCCCCCGCTCCAATGACATACTGGTTTATAGGTATCAGTCTGAAGAAGTGTCTCGATCCGAAACGTCACCCATTCCTTCTCTCCAGAGATGCTGCCTGTCCCACCAGGTTGAAAGGTATTTGCCTTTGGTAAAATTGTATATTGTCCCCAGTGCGTAGGATAGTGTTAGCGTAACAGGGATCATTGGTCAGCACGGTCTACGTGGGCCAAAAGGCCAATTTCCACGCTGTATCTCTAAACTAAACTAAATATGCCTTACTTCATGTGGGCAAGGAATTTCCTCGCACCCTGGTGTATGTGACAATAAATTAATCTGAATCTGACGTGTGCCATTCCTGAACATACATTGAATGCAAAATTTATAAAATTGCCTGTCTCCAATGCCAATCCTCAAAAAGATGAATTAATTCATTCTTAATATTCTCAACATGGCACACATTGAGTAATATTTGTTAAGTATTGATTTAGTGATGAATGCATATCATTTTCTTCTATTGACAGGCATTCCTGCCGTGGTGGTGTTTGTGTGTGTTGGAGTGAACCCAGACAACTATGGGACGTTGGAGATTCATATACAGGACACAAACAGCTCTGTTTCAACGTAGGTCAAGTTAGCCTTGCCTCAAACAATAATGTTGATACTTGATTGTCTTCCGCTGTTAAATTTCAACTGAGCTAGATATCTACTGTGCCATGCGGGGAAAGATGTTCTCAGGTTCTGTGTCCGCTGATAGCGGAATGTTTGTGGTGACCATGTTACCATTCTGAAGGTTAGAGAATGCCTTGGGGGAGGGGAGAAAAACAGGGTCAGTTTATCTATATTGTGTCCAGCAATCAAACATGGTCCTTTAGTTTAGTTTAGTTTAGAGATACAGCATGGAAAAGGGTCCTTCAGCCTACTGAGTCAATGCCGATCAGCTAGCACTCCACACTAGGACTGTCCTACACACTAGGGACAATTTACAGTCTTTACCAAAGTCAATTAAACTACAAACCTGCACATCTGTGGAGTGTGGGAGGATGCGGGAGCATCCGGGGAAAACCCACGCGTCACAGGGACCACGTGCAAACTCCGTACAGACAGCACTCGTAGTCGGGATTGAACCTGGGTCTCTCGCGCTGTAATGCTGTTACTCTACTGCTGCACCACGGTTTGCTCCTTGGTCATTCCACGCTTTCTTGCAGCACCAAACCCTTGGGTGATTTCTCCTGCATTCAGTACTCGTTGTCATAGAGAAACATTGGAGAATGTCAGTGAGCTGATAAAACATCAATATCATTTAGGAAGAGGTGGTGGAGGTGGTGGAGAGGCCAGGAAGAGGTGGTGGAGAGGCCGGTCCAGTGGCAGGATAGGTAATAAATATGAATGACTTAAACAGGCGTGTGGAACAAGAAGCATTCAATTGAGACACAGCACAGTTTCTGCTATTTCATTTCGGGGGACAAAGAAGATGGGTGGTTGCAGTGAAGTACATGTAGCATGTGGCATGTTTATAAAGAGGTTACTTATCTACTTTCCATATCCTTGCTTAGGGCCAGGAAGCGAGCGGGCAAGATCATCTCTGACCCCTCTCACCCTGGCCACAAATTCTTTGAATCACTTCCTTCTGGAAGGTGACTCCGGACTGTCAAAGCTGCCACAGCCAGACATAGAAGCAGTTTTTATCCACGAGTAGTTGCTCTACTCAACAGCCAAAAATCTGTAGGCTTCCCTTGATCTGGTATTTTGTTGGTTCACATGCTTGATCAATGGTGTTTTATCATTAACGTTTTATTATTATTAATGTTTAGTGTTTTCTGAGTCATTCAGCTATTTACAATATATATTATTGATCTGGATGAGGGAATTGAAGGCAATATCTCCAAGTTTGCGGATGCCACTAAGCTGGGGGGCAGTGTCAGTTGTGAGGAGGATGCTAGGAGACTACAAGGTGACTTGGATAGGCTGGGTGAGTGGGCAAATGTTTGGCAGATGCAGTATAATGTGGATAAATGTGAGGTTATCCATTTTGGTGGTAAAAACAGGAAAGCAGACTATTATCTAAATGGTGGCCGATTAGGAAAAGGGGAGATGCAGCGAGACCTGGGTGTCGTGGTACTACAGTCATTGAAAGTAGGCATGCAGGTGCAGCAGGCAGTGAAGAAAGCGAATCGTATGTTAGCTTTCATAGCAAAAGGATTTGGGTATAGGAGCAGGGAGGTTCTACTGCCGTTGTATAGGGTATTGCGAGTACGAGTATTGCGTACAGTTTTGGTCTCCAAATCTGAGGAAGGACATTATTGCCATAGAGGGAGTGCAGAGAAGGTTCACCAGACTGATTCCTGGGATGTCAGGACTATCTTATGAAGAAAGACTGGATAGACTTGGTTTATACGCTCTAGAATTTAGGAGATTGAGAGGGGATCTTATAGAAATGTACAAAATTCTTAAGGGGTTGGACAGGCTAGATGCAGGAAGATTGTTCCCGATGTTGGGGAAGTCCAGGACAAGGGGTCACAGCTTAAGGATAAGGGGGAAATCCTTTAAAACTGAGATGAGAAAAACTTTTTTCACACAGAGAGTGGTGAATCTCTGGAACTCTCTGCAACAGAGGGTAGTTGAAGCCAGTTCATTGGCTATATTTAAGAGGGAGTTAGATGTGGCCCTTGTGGCTAAGGGGATCAGAGGGTATGGAGAGAAGGCAGGTACAGGATACTGAGTTGGATGATCAGCCATGATCATATTGAATGGCGGTGCAGGCTCAAAGGGCCGAATGGCCTACTCCTGCACCTAATTTCTATGTTTCTATGTTTCTATTCGTAACTGTCACTATATGTCATGTTGTTACTTGCGAGCGGAGAACCAAGGCAAATTCCTCTTATGTGAATACTTGGCCAATAAACTTACTTACTTACTTACTTACTTAAGTGATATGATAGTGACTTTTAAGAGACTTTTAGATAGGCACATGGATATGCAGGGAATAGAGGTATATGGCTTATGTGCAGGCTAATAAGAATTGGTCTTGACATCATGTTCGGCACAGACATTGTGGGCTGAAGGGCCTTTTCCTGTGCTGTACTGTACTATGTTCTATTTTCTATGTTCAAGATGCATTTTGGTACCAGATCGCAGCGCTTACACAAAGAAAAATAATTATCTTGAAGGTTTAGGGCAAGTTTGGCAATGGAACAAAACATTGGATGCATTGAAAGATGAGTCATAAATTAAACCAAATTAAATACTTTAATGACTTGCATATGTTTTTTAAACAGGTGCTGGATAAAAAATTACAATGTTCATTATGTTACAAACTTTGGCTTTTTCGGCCTGATATGGTTGATGAACTTTGCAATGATGATCACCATCTGCACCAAGTTAACTCAGATGCGAAACGATACCCATTCCGGGTCGAGACCTGTGTATAAGGACATGTGGGCCATCCTTGGTCTCAGCGTTTTACTGGGCATGACCTGGGTTTTGGCTTTCTTTTCATTTGGAGAACAGGTGGTTGAAAGGTACCTGTTTTGCATCCTCAATTCCTTGCAAGGTTAGTGCAAGATTCTCCAGTTATATTGCGATGAATATACATGCATGCCATAGTAACAGCTGGCATGCAATGGTAATAATTTAGTTATGGGTGTTCAGCTTATTAATTTCTTAATTCATCTTATGATTGTTTTTTTTTAATAATACAGGGCATTAAATATGATTTTTTTTATTAACTACCTCCAGGGGGTACATTTAATATATTTACTTTCAGTTTGGAGGCACAGCATAGAAACAGACCCTTCAACCTCCAAGTCCAAACCAACCATTGATCACTCATTCATACTAGTTCTATCGCACTTTCGCCTCCACTCCCTACACATTAGAGGCAATTTACAGAGGCCAATTGACCTACAATTCCGCACGTCTTGTGGGACATGAGAGGAAAAAGGAGCACCCAGAGGGAACCCTCGTTTTCACAGAACACGCAAACTCCACACAGACAGCACCTGGAGGTCAGGATTGAACTTGGGTATCTGGTGCTGTGAAACAGCAGCTCTACCAGCTGCACCAGTGCAGAACTCTGAATTTAAATTAAAAAAATCAGTTCTAAACAACTAGCTTATTAAGTAGTTACTGTTGACAAATTCTTTTTTTTTTTTTTTTTGTTTTTGTTTATTTTATTAGAAGTTAATACATCACAAAACAGTACAGTGGCACCTAATTTTAGGTGCCAACTATGTAATACCGTAATCCATTCTACGTACAACCTCTAGTTTTATGTTATAAGAAAGAAGTAAGCAGAACAAGAAAAAGAAAGCAATAGAAAGGGGAAAAAGTGGAAAAATAGATGGTAGAGAGTAGAAAAACGTGAAGTGTGTATATAAAAAATAAAAAAAGGAAGAGAGAAAGAGGAAAGTAGAAATAGAAGAGAAGGCCCCTTAAAAGAGAATTTTTCAAATCTGTATTCGGAGATGTAGCTCTATCCGCGTCATGAACTGAAATCAGCAATCCTTACGGCACCGCTGCATCACATGATTCCAAAAAGTCGATGAAAGGAGACCAACTCTTTAAGAATTGGTCATATTTATCTATTAGTCGGAGTCTCATTTCTTCAAGGCGTGCTATGTCCATCATATTCCTAATCCACATTTTAACAGTTGGTGTGGTTGTATTTTTCCAAAATTTAAGTATCAATTTCTTTCCAATTATTAACCCATAATTAAAAAAAACATTTTGATCTTTATTTAAATTGGTATCTTCTCCTATTATTCCAAATATAATCCATTCCGTTTTGGGTTCTATTCTTGACTTGAAAATCTTTGTAAATATATCAAATATATCACTCCAAAATTTATTCAACTTTGTACATCCAACAAATGAGTGTGTTATATTAGCGTTTTGAAACAAACATTTATCGCATCTGGGAGAGACGTTTGGATAAAATTTATTCAACCTCGTTTTTGAATAATATATTCTATGTAATAATTTGAATTGAATTAAATTATGTCTTGCATTAATAGAACAGTTATGTGTATTCATCAAATATTTTTCCCATCTATCCTTAGAGATCTTTGTCATTAGCTCTTGTTCCCAATCTTCCCTTAATGCTTCTGTTGAGGGTGATTCTCTATTTAATATATTATTATAAAAGTATGATATTAATTTTTGTGAATCAGCCTTGATATTCATTGCTTCTTCTAAAGGATCTAAAAATATAGTTTGAAATCTATGTGTATGTTTCTTCATAAAGTCACATACCTGTATATATTTAAAATATTGATTATCCTTCAATTTAAATTTTAATTTTAATTGTTGAAATGATAACAGTTTGCCCACTTCATACATACTGTTGACAAATTCTAACATCCAGATGCCATTTTCTTTTTGTATCTTTGCAGGATTTTTCATATTCTTGTGGTACTGCGCTGTAAAAAGATCAGCCAATGAACAATCCACAAATTACACCTCAGATAAATGAAGAAGAAACGGAAGTAAAACTACATTCATCGACATAATAATTTTCCCAAAAAGGTTTAAATTTGTAATGAAGGGGTTGTGGGGAGAAACTCACTCAAGGAGAGTTCTGCCTAAAATTGGAAAATACAATGCTCATACCGTTGTGTTGGAGTTTACATGGGCGGAGCACAAGGTGTTGTTCCTCTGTTCTGCCTGGGTAGCCTACAGTCAATAGTAGGTACATGAGATTGTCCAATTTTGGGTAACATTGAATTTAGAAAGTTCCCACTCTCGTACCTTCCCTTCCCTGCTCCACCCTCTCTCTTATTCCAATTCCCCTCTGGTTCTCCCATTATTGTATTCCTATCCCATACCCCCCAATCCATCACCCATTCTTGCCCACTCCCCCTGCTGGTTCCATTCACCTACTACACGCACATGTCACCCCAGGCTCACCTCCTCCCATCTGGTTCTGGTTCTGCCGTCCAGCCCTCCCAGCCCCAACCCCTCACCTAATGGTTCCCAATATCACCTTCCTACGATTCCTGCACTGGCTGGCATTGACTTCCTGCTTATCATCTTCCACCAGCTGACTCTACCTTCACCCTCCCCTCTTCCCATGGAGATCCATCCGCCTCTCTTTATCCTTTGCTCTGCTTCCATCTATTATCCACCTGTAATCTACCTCTCAACTCCATCCCTCCCCCTCACCTACCTATCTCCATTTGACCATCATTCTCACCCCTCGTTGATCCAGCAATCACCAATGGCTCTTGTCCCACCACCTCCTCTCTCCCCTTTGCACTGGTTATCTCCCCTCTCCACGTCAGTCCTGATGCAGGGTTTTGATAAAAAATGTCAACAACTCCTTTCTCCCGAAAGATCCTTTACTGTTTAACTTGTAATATTAGACCTGTTATGCATCTATTACCAAAATTGTCTGATATAGTACTCGGAAAATATTCCTTTACTTTAGTTTAGTTTAGTTTAGAGACTGGGCGGAAACATGCCGTTCGGCCCACCGAGTCCGCACTGACCAGCGACCACCCCAAACACTGACATTACCCCACACACTAGTGACAATTTACAATCTTTACCAAAGTCAATTAACCTACAAACCTGTACATCTCGGGAGTGTGGGAGGAAGCCGGAGATCCTGGAGAAAACCCACGTGGTCATGGGCAAAACGCACAAACTCCATACAGACAGCACCCGTAGTTAGGATCAAACGTGGATCTCTGGTGCTGTAAGGCGGCAACTCCAACGTGACACCGAAACACTTGGTTGAAATTTGGCCGTCAATGTTTTTAACATCTCCCAGTAGGTTGGATCCCTTGTGGTTCACGAGAATGCTGCCACCTCTGTGGTTTAACTGCACCAATCACACCCCCAGTACTGGTCTTGAGTCATTCTATGAGTTTCCCACCTTGAGAAAAGTAGATTTAGAAAGTGAAACCAACACTCTTGGAAATTAAAGTTATACTATAGCAGACAAGTTACCTCAATTCACAATACCATATCTGTAAGAAGGAACGGCAGATGCTGTTTTACATCGAAGATAGACACAAAATGCTGGAGTAACTCAGTGGGTCAGGAAGCATCTCTTGAAGAAAAGGAATAGATGACATTTTGGGTCGAAATCTATCTTCAGACTCAAGACTCCGAAGAAGGGCCTCGACCAGAGACGTCATCTATTCCTTTTCTCCAGAGAAGCTGCCTGGCCCACTGAGTTACTCCAGCATTTTGTGTCTATCTTCTATTTTACTTTTCAATAGTTTATTATATTTGAGTTTATCTTCTTTGTTGCAAGAAATAGGAATTTTATGAGGATATACAGTATATATGCAGCTGTCATTTCCAGCATATGTTGTAATAATGTTTATGTTTAGTCATCATAACCATTTCACGTACAAACTTGTCATAACATTGAGACAATTATTTTTGTAACTGACCTTGTTCCGATCTAAAGAGTTCAGAACTGAAAGCCGGCCGAATCATGGTTGGTTCTGATGTTGGATGTAGTGAGTTTCTTTTTGAGTCGGTGCAGTCTCCGTGGACCAAGGAGCCTGTTTCTGTGATGTTCTTCCATCCAATGCAAATATAATGTGGCAGAATATTATTTACTGCATTAGAGTTGCAGCCACAAAGTGCACCCAGACTGGTTTATATCAATGTGAATATGTTAGCATTGATGCATCAACAGTGATGTGCATGGTTTAGCCAATGCAGCATCTCAAATCTATGGGAAATAAAACATGACTATGTATGGACGACCTATCATGGAAGGTGGTGTATTGATACCAAGGAGCTGCTTCCAAATATTAAATTGCTTAGATAGGTTGAACCAAAGTGTATCTTATATTATCTTCAATGTAGCTAGATATGAGTGGGCAACATTCTGCATTCAGGGTGCTCCCTGAGTTATGAACTCCTGACCGTAGTGAGGAGCATGTGCTTGGTTGGATGGACTTGCTGTGCGCTGCATGGCTGCAGGCATCCTCCGACGTGTGGGAGATGGGTTTGTGGCCATGGCTGAGTTAAACGCTCGGGTTTAACCACACGCTGCCCTCGGTTGGCTTCTGTCTTCATTCTTCATTCAGGCTACAAAACAGTTGCCAAGATCAGAACCCTGTGGTAACATGGGGAGGGCCTTTGTCGGGTAATACAACTCATCTTTGGCAAGTGTAGGAACCCCATACGTTTATGCAATGGCCTTGCTGGTTTCACAGGTTGAGGATCGTGGACCGTCTCCAAGTGGCTTTAACAGTGAACGAGTAGATTAATTGAACAGGACAATGTCATATGAATAAACTGACAGAGAAAACCTCCTTACAGGGTTCTACACTGTGTCCCAGTGAGATGGTGGTAGGAGTTATTCGACAGAGACTAAGTATAATATTGTGCAATGGCTGACTGGGCAGCCTCCGCTCTGACACTAGTTTACCACAGATCTCATCACCTCAGAATCCCCTCACCACCCACAGATCTCTCTCCTGCCTTCATCGCCTGCTCCTTTGGGCCCCATATGTGAGGAAGGATGTGCTGGCTCTGGAGAGGGTCCAGAGGAGGTTTACAAGATGATTCCAGGAATTAGTGGGTTAGCATATGATGAGCTTTTGATAGTACTGGGCCTCTACTTGTCTGGAGTTTAGAAGGTTGAGGGGGCACCTCATTGAAACTTAGAAAACAATGAAGGGCATAGATAGAGTGGATGTGGAGAGGATGTTTCCACAGGTGGGAGAGTCTAGGACCAGAAGTCTTAGCCTCAGAATTAAAGGGCGCTCTTTTAGAAAAGAGGTGAGGAGGAACTTCTTTAGTCAGGGGGTAGTTAATCTGTGGAACTCATTGCCACAGAGTGCTGTGGAGGCCATTAGTTGATATGTTTAAGGAAGTGTTAGACAAATTCTTGGGCGTGAAGATTGATTGACATTTATAATCTGGATTTATAGCATAAACATTAGAATGTTAGTCGAGTGAAATAGAATATGACCAGGCGGCTTGTAAAATAATGAGATTAATGCTCGTTACTGTACGTTTAATGTAGAATATGCATGAACTTTGCAACCAACAGTATCTTGTTTTCTGTATGGAGCTAATTGTTTTAATTACAATAAAATATATATACAATTTATTCCATTGGATTTTGTGTACTGTATCAAATGTGGAATCAAATATAAATAATAGCTTTTCTCACAACACAGATGGAGGCCATTTGGCCCATCATGTCTTTACTAGCTCTTGAAAGCAATCCCATGTACCCCCATTCTCCCACTCATTTCCCTGTAATCTATTCTCTCACAAAAGATCTCCACCCATTTTCTCCTTCCATTCACCTTCTGTGGCAATTTACAATGGATGATAAACACACCAACCTGCACAGCTGTGGGATGTGGAAGGCAACCAGAGGATCCTACAGAAACCCATAGTCACAGGCGGAGCGTGCAAACTCCACCCAAAGAGCCTTGGAGGACAAGATTAACCCTGGGTCAGTGGAACTATGAGGTGGCAGCACCATCTGCTGAGCCACTGTGCCAGGTAGTAATAGCATTTATAGTGAGGCTGGGCTCAGGGAAATAAGTGAGGGCTATAATTCTAAAGGGTGTCACACGATGAGTTTCCTTTGAGTCTTGTAACAGATGAAAGTTCAAGGAAAATAATGGCATAGGTGGCCCGTCAAATAAAAGGTCCTAGCCCATTTACAGTAGATATGTAGGATATTTGTATGAAATGCCAAAGACCAGAGCAGGATAAGGTTCAGTTGGAAGATATAGAAGCTTTGAACGTCTATTTAAAAACAAAATCATTGATTGATCTCCTAACCCAGGAACATATTGTCAATATAGAGGTGAAGAGCATCTGTGCCTCATAATGTTACATTCAACCATCAGGTCTCCCCACAAACTCCAGTGTTCCAGAGAAAACAACCCAATATGTCCAATCTCTTCCTTCCTTTAGTTTAAAGATACTACATGGAAACGGGTGCATTGCCCTACTAAACCCACACCAACCGTCGATCACCCGTTCACTCTAGTTCCATGTTATCCCACTTTCCCATCCACACCCTACCCTTTAGGGACAATTTGTCAGAGGCCAATTAATCTACAAACCCACACAGCTTTGGGATTTGAGAAGAAATTATGCAGAAATCCATGTGGTCACAGGGAGAACATGCAAATTCCACCCAGACAGTGCCCAGGGAGAGTATCGAACCTGTGTCCCTGGTGCTGTGGGGCAGTGGCTCTACCAGCTGTGCTGCTGTGGCAGTTCATCCTCTGGGGTGGTCCATCCCGTTTCGACTAATGCAATCAACCCGACGTGCACAAACAAATGGATCAAACAGAACAAGTTGACCCACAACTTTAGGCTGTGCACGCCCTGCGCAAGAAGAGGTTCATCCTCTGCCTGACCTCTACAGTTACAGGCTACAACCAGAGTGTGGCTTCTTCACATTCTTCAGTCAACACTGCTCTAAAGTTAATGGGTCACCATGCACTGCTTATTGGTTGTACTCTGCATTAATATACAGATGCTACATATTTTCATTCCTTTATTATACTGAAAACATTTGATTGTTATACGCTGAGCTAATACATAATTCAATATTTTGTTGGAAATCAAGTCAATGATTGTAACGATCAATGGATGAGAAAATATTCGAGTTGAGCGTGAGCTTCGACCGCCAATAGATAATAGACAATAGGTGCAGGAGCAGGCCATTTGGCCCTTCGAGCCAGCACCGCCATTCAATGTGATCATGGCTGATCATCCACAATCAGTACCCCATTCCAGCCTTCTCCCCACATCCCCTGACACCGCTATTTTTAAGAGCCCTATCTAGCTCTCTCTTGAAAGCATCCAGAGAACCTGCCTCCACCTCTGAGGCAGAGAATGCCACACGCCCTGATGGATGGTTCGTCTATCCCAACCGTGGGAGAATAAATAGGGAGATTGGACTTTTTTTTTTTAAAAACCTTCCATCACAGTGAGGAATCCGCTGTGGCGGATGTTTGTTAACTTTTATGTAGTTGCGTGTCTTGTTGCTTTTTCCCCTCCGTGTTGCTGTATGGCAATTCGCATATCACTGTACCTTAATTGGCACATGTGACAATAAAAGACCTTTGAAACCTTTCTTTGCCGAGTCTTCAGTGTGTTTCAAAAATCTCATTCATAAACAGAGAAAGCTGGACCCAATTTTTAGTCTGAAGAAAGGTCATGATGCAAAACGTCACCCATTCCTTCTCTCCAGAGATGCCGCCTGCCACAGTCTAGCATTTTGTGTCTACCTTTGTTTTAAACCAGCATCTGCAGTTCCTTCCTACACAATTTTCTTGCTCAATGGGTGAACTACAGCTCTTGGCAACACCAGGTAATGGAAAACTATTATAGGACACAAAATGCTAGGGTAATTCAGCAGGTCAGGCAGCATCTCTGGAGAAAAGGAATAGGTGATGTTTCAGGTGACATTCCACTCTTTAGTTTAGGCATACAGGGGAAATAAGCCCCTCAGCCCACTCAGTCCATGCGGACCAGCTATCCCAATAACACTTTCCTGAACACTAGGGACAAGTTACAATTTTTACAAAAGCCAATTAACCTACAAACCTGTACGTCTTTGGAATGGGGGAGGAAATAGGAGCACCTGGGGAAAAGCCATGCAGTCACAGGGAGAATGCACAAACTCCGTACAGACAGCACCTGTAGACGGGAACGAACCCAGATCTCTACCACTCTACTGTTGTGCCACCGTGCTGTCCTGCCTCTTCATCAAGTGTTGTCAAGGAATTCATTGCCTTGTCCTAAAAGGCCAGATATGGAATCAATTCAATGTCGCCTCCAACAGACAGTTAGTACGTGCAACAGGATGTTGCGTGGAGTGTTAGCCTGAAACCCACAGTCTCATGAACCAGAGAAGTGTGTACGGGCAAGCAAGCCTCACACAACGTTTGTCTTGCACAATAAATTTGCAACAGTTTACAGGCAACAGATCGTGTATGAGCCTGGGCAAAACTAAGGTAGGAGACTGGTCTTGCATTTCAATGAATGAACGTGTTGCACCTCCAACACAAGTCAAGATTACAATTAATTCTGAAAAGTAAGAGAAGTCTTTAGTCCAAAGGCAGGAAAAGGGATTCCACAGTTTGGAAATAAATCAGAGCATTCAGGAAATCCATTAATGCTCCAGCATTAACTCCATAACTCTTTCCACAGATGCTCCTTCTGGATCTCCTTCAGACCCTGCACCAACTGAGCTCGGGTGGCCATGTGTCCTTGCTGCTGTTTCCATTTGCAGAGCATCTGGTAGACAATCTCGACCAAGCCATGTGAGTGGTGATCGTATTCGATGATTACAATCTCTTCATTGGTCAACCCCAAATATCTGCCCAGTGCTTTCCAGTCTTTATTGATGAATTTGGCCAATGTCAAACATTCAATTGGCTTAACGACCAATAAAGGATCTGCAATCAGATACAAAGACCAAATAAACGGAAACATAAACGGAATAAAGACATTCCAATGCGCCAGTGCGTGAATATCTGGTTAATTCCTATCTCCTTCCAAATGCTAGGCCACAGCCTTCCCATTTTCACACATTCTACTCACATTTTCACCCGTCGAGGCAATAAACATCTTCCCGTCACATTCCCACCGATATATTTCCAAAGTTGTTACTCGTTTAAAGTTTTAAAAACAGACTGAAAACTCACCCATTTCAGAAATGAAAACCAGAGAGACATCACTATGTGACAGGGGCCGAGAACGAAGCTGCCACTAGAACTAAGGACGAGTCTGGGTTCGGGGTCGGGGACGAGCCCGGAGATGAAGTCAGGGGCCCCCTCACCCTCCCCCCCCACTCCCCCTCCCTCCAGGACCAGATGCTCTACCAGCTGTGTCACTGTGCTGCCCTGGAGGTCCACAGATAATAGACAAGGTCAGAAGGGACCAGTTACATTCAAGGTTGAGGTAACACAAAGAACTGAGCCAGTTCCGAGTCCATGACGGCACAACAACACCCTTCAGCCTCCTGACGGATTGGTTTCCCTCAAATGCTACAATTACTCACTCTTCATGATTTCCTCTCTGCTGGCATCATGGCACACGTCTAGGAAAAGAGGGAAATTCAGTAATAGTTATTTGCTGGCTGCAATGTAGGGTCAGCCATCTCTCCATCACCTCCCCTCCCCCACCCACCTTCGCACCCCTCCTTCTCCACATCTTTCTCCTCCATCCTCAGGTTCTCCCTCATTCCTAGATCCTTTTGTTTTTCCACCCGACGTTCCCCCCTGCACAGGCCCTCTCGCCCCCAACCTCTACTTATCTCCCTCACTCTCCCCACTTTTCCCCCAAACCCTCCACTCCTCCTTGAACCCTGTCCCTACTTTCACCACCTTCCCCAGCCCCCTTATTACCTCCTTGCATCCTCCTTCTCACAACCCCTTTCTTTCCCTCATCTCTTCTTTCCCCAGTCCCTCCCTGTCCCCACTCCCTTCTCTGTACACGCAAGCTGCATTACATCTGCTGGCTCCCTAGATTTCCTCAGTCAAGCCATCCACTTCGTAATCATTATTATGGCATCACACTGCGTTGACCACAGCAAAATGCCACCCAGTCATGTATTGACCAACATGGCCAATTCCATGCATTCATCTCAAATAACTATGGTTAAAGCAGCTGCTAACGGATGCTGCTCAATAGATGAGCATTAAGAAGGAATTGGCCTACTAGACTTCCTGCCACCACTGACCCTTGACAGGGGCTGGAGAACCCAGGCCAGAGATGACCCAACCGACTTGGACTGACACAGAACTTACCAGCCTTGCACCCCTTCTGGGTGCATTCCTGAACAGGCTCTAGAAGAAAAAAACATGGGAAGAAGCAGTCAGAAATGGATCACAATTCATTCAGTTCGAACAATCAGATCCCTCATGATTATAGATGGTTGAGAATATACCATCAACACAGAATGGTTCAGGCACAGGAGGCGTTACAGCCCCTCCATCCTAGCAGTTGGTTCTAGGGAGAGAGGGCTATTCGGCCGACTGTACCTCTACTTACTCCCTATTTGTCCCTTTCCTTTCTCTTCCTCAGTCAAACCACCTCACGTTTGGGAGTACTTGCAACCTTGCCCCACCACCACCACCTCCTCCCCCCCCCCCCCCCCAACAACCCCCCCCCCCCCCTCAATCAGACCACGCTATCATTGGAATCAAAGAAGATGGCTCTCAGAATCTGCACATCTGTATCCTGCTCGATGCCCGAGACTTTGTTGCTCTTGGTTTTCCAATGGAAGTGATTGGGTCTGTAATGGTCCTGTGGGTTAAGGTCTTTGCTTGTTTTTGTGAACGCCTCCTGTTCAACCTTCTGATCTAATTCCGCTCCAAAGGCTCTCTCGTTGGAGACAAAAAGAAACATTGAAATGAGAAGGGAGTTGATGCACTGACACAACCTGGTTAACTCCAGTCTGCACTGGGTTCAAACCTGTGATGGGCCCATGGGTTTCAATCAGACTTTGCGATCATTAGACCAGTTGAGAATTTCTGAAGGGTGTTGACCTTGGGACGAATTCTCCGCGTCTCCCCCTTGGTGACGGAATCAAAGACTCTTGTGAAGCCAAACAAGGCTCATCAGCTGGATTTTCCTGTTGAGAGGGGATTGTGGCTGCCAGTGTATGCTGTTGAAGATCAAGTCTGTGGTCGTATCGGGGAGAGTTGCTCAACTGTCACAGGGCACAAGGCTCACCACGAAGCCCAGTAGTCTCTCCATGAGCAGCCATCACACCCCCGATCCCTTTAACCACAAGGGCCACATCTGACTCCCTCTTAAATATAGCCAATGAACTGGCCTCAACTACATTCTGTGGCAGAAAATTCCAGAGATTCACCACTCTCTGTGTAAAAAATGTTTTTCTCATCTCAGTCCTAAAAGATTTCCCCCTTATCCTTAAACTGTGACCCCTTGTTCTGGACTTCCCCAACATAGGGAACAATCTTCCTGCATCTAGCCTGTCCAATCCCTTAAGAATTTTGTAAGTTTCTATAAGATCCCTCCTCAATCTTCTAAATTCTAGCGAGTATAAGTCAAGTCTATCCAGTCTTTCTTCATATGAAAGTCCTGCCATCCCAGGAATCAGTCTGGTGAACCTTCTCTGCGCTCCCTCTATGGCAAGAATGTCCTTCCTCAGATTAGGAGACCAAAACTGTACGCAATACTCCAGGTGTGGTCTCACCAAGACCCTGTACAACTGCAGTAGAACCTCCCTGCTCCTATACTCAAATCCTTTTGCTATGAATGCTAACATACTTTCTTCATCCCCTGCTGCACCTGCATGCCTACTTTCAATGACTGGTGTACCATGACACCCAGGTCTCGTTGCATCTCTCCTTTTCTTAATTGGCCACCATTCAGATAATAGCCACCATTCAGATAATTAGTCGAGGCACTCCCACTCTTCCCGGAGAGGTGACCAGGAAGATTGGGAGAATTCAGGCCGATTCTACACTCTCTACAGTTTGACCATGTGCACACCAGCAAAAGGGTTCCAGGGTCCGAGCTGATCCATCTCCATCCCTCACTACCCCAAGATCCATCATGGCAACGATCCCGCTTGAACCTCCACTGCCATCTACTTCACTCCTAAGGAGGACCATGCTCCAGGGATACTAAGACCCCTCACCTTGGTCCCAGGTGGGATCGGCTCAGCCAGCAGAGGGATAGACCTCCCAACTGAAGAGAAGAGGTAAAAGACTTATTTGATGACTCACCAATGCTTTCATTCCGCTCCTCAATGGGATCTGAACAAAACAAAGCAGAGATAGCAATCAGCTGGGAATAACGCAACTGGTCTTCAACATCATACACTGGTAGCCACAATCCCCTCAACAGAAAAATCGGGCCGATGAGCCATGAACTAGAGTTGAGAGCAGTTGTGGTTCTGTATTGCCACCTATCAGGGCTTTGAAGAACTGCCCTGCATTTTTTAAATTGTGCAAAATACAAGGACAAAATGCTGGAATAGCTCAGGTGATCGAAGTTGATGATTCTGATCTCTCCATCGGTCAACCACAAATATCTGGCCAGTGCTTTCCAGACTTTATTGATCAATTTGGCCAATTGCATATATTCAGTTGAAGTAACCACCGTTAAAATATCTACAATCAGATAGACAATAGGTGCAGGAGTAGGCCATTCGAGCCAGCACCGCCATTCAATGTGATCATGGCTGATCATCCACAATCAGTACCCTGTTCCTGCCTTCTCACATATCCCCTGACTCCGCTATCTTTAAGAGCCCTTCTAGCTCTCTCTTGAAAGTATCCAGAGCATTGGGCTCCACCACCCTCCGAGGAAGGGAATTCCACAGACTCACAACTGTGAGATAGTGTTTTCTCATCACTGTTCTAAATGGCTTACCCCTTATTCTTAAACTGTGGCTCCTGGTTCTGGACTCCCCCAACATCGGGAACATGTTTCCTGCCTCTAGTGTGTCCAAATTCTTAATGATCTTATATGTTCCAATAAGATCCCCTCACATCCTTCTAAACTCCAAAGTGTACAAGCCCAGCCGCTCCATTCTCTCAGCATATGACAGTCCAGCCATCCCAGGAATTAACCTTGTGAACCTACGCTGCACTCCCTCAATGGCAAGAAATTCCTTCCTCAAATTTGGAGACCAAAACTGCACACAATACTACAGGTGTGCTCTCACTAGGGCCCTGTCCAACTGCAGAAGGACCTCTTTGCTCCTATATTCAACTCCTCCTGTTATGAAGGCCAACATGCCATTTGCTTACAAAGACCAGAAACATAAACGGAATAAAGGCATTCCAATACATAGGCTTAAAATGCTTCCAATCTTTTCCCAATGGGGTAGTGCTCTGTGGCAGAGCCATCAATATATTCTTCAATACAATTTGTACTACTTAAAAAAAAAAAAAAATGCTGCAAATTCTAGTTTTCTAGAGAGCCTGGCTGATCTGGCTATGATGATAGATCTTTGACCTGTAACGTTGGTTCTCTGTCACCTTAGATGTTGCCAGACCTGTTGAGTGTTTTCAGCAGAGACACAGCAACTGCAGACTCTGGTCTAACAAAAAAGACGCATAGTGCTAGAGCAACTCAGTCTGTCCGGCAACATCTCTGAAGGTCGTGGATAGGTGAAGGGAGATTTATTTTAGTTTGGTGACACAGCATGGTAACCGGCCCGTTGGCCCGCTGAGTCAACACCAATCACCCGTTCACATTAGTTCTTTGCTACCTCATCCACTCCCGACACACGAAGGGGAATTTACAGAGGCCAATTAATGTACAATGGCCATCTTTTGGATGTGGGAGAAAATGGGAGCACCCAGAGAAAAGCAAAGTGTTCACAGGGAGAATGTGAAAACTCCAGACAGAACCAGAGGTCGGGATCGAACCAGGGTCTCCGACGCTGTGGGCCAGATGCTCTACCAGCTGTGCCACTGTGCTGCCCTGCAAGTCCACAGATAATGGACAAGGTCAGAAGGGACCAGTTACATTCAAGGTGGAGGTGACCCAAAGAACTGAGCCAGTTCTGAGTCCATGATGGCACAAAAATCCCCTTCAGCCCCACAACCTGGGTCCAGATGTGATGGGAGCCTTCTGCCGGATTGGTTTCCCTCAAATGCCAGTTACTCACTCATCATGGTTCCCTCTCTGCTGGTATCATCGCACGCTTCTACAAAGAGAGGGAAATGCAGTAATAGTTATTTGCTGGCTGCAATGTAGAGTCCGCCATCTCCATCCATCACCCCCCCCCCCCCCCCCCCCCCCCCCCTCCTTCTCCACCTCTCTCCTGTCACTACATCTTTCTCCTCCATCCTCAGGCTCTCCCTCGTTCCCAGATCCTTTTGTTTTTCCACCCGATGTTCCCTCCCTGTACAGGCCCCCTCGCCC
Source organism: Leucoraja erinaceus (assembly GCF_028641065.1). Classification (NCBI taxonomy): domain Eukaryota; kingdom Metazoa; phylum Chordata; class Chondrichthyes; order Rajiformes; family Rajidae; genus Leucoraja; species Leucoraja erinaceus. The sequence continues at coordinate 13,536,183 of NC_073393.1, read as the reverse complement.
CCAACCTCTACTTATCTCCACCATCTTTCTCTCCCCTCACTCTCCCCACTTTTCCCTAAACCCTCCACTCTTCTTTGAACCCTGTTCCTACTTTCACCACCTTCACCAGCCCCCTTATTACCTCCTTGCATCCTCCCTCTCACAACCCCTTTATTTCCCTCATCTCTTCTTTCCTCAGTCCCTCCCTGTCCCCACTCCCTTCTCTGTACACTCAAGCTGCATTACATCTGCTGGCTCCCTATATTTCCTCAGTCAAGCCATCCACTTAGTAATCATTATTATGGCATCACACTGCGTTGACCACAGCAAAATGCCTCCCAGTCATGTATTGACCAATATGGCCAATTCCATGCATTCATCTTAAATAACTATGGTTAAAGCAGCTGCTGCTCAATAGATGAGCACTAAGAAGGAATTGGCCTACTAGACTTCCTGGCAGTGCCGGATTTACGTATAAGCTAAACAAGCTATAGCTTAGGGCCCCCATTTTCTAGGGGGCCCCCCGAAAAAATGGATGGGCCTCGAGGTCTAGGCGGGCCTCCGGCCAAGGCAGAACACCTACCGTTCAACTCTGGGCGGCCCCCCTCTTTATCTCTCTCTCTCTCCCTCCATCTCCCCCCGCTATCCGTGTCCGGGCCGCCGGGCTCTGCTCGCTCCTCATCCGCCGGCACGGCAGGCCGCCTTGCACATGCGCACAACCACGGGCAGCACATCATCGGCCGCCCTGCGCATGCGCACTGCAACGGCAACTGGTCGGCGCTGGGCACTTTCTCCCTCGCTTTGAATTGGCCGCCATGGCTGTCCGGTCGTTGGGGGCCTCACAAGTGGAACAGCTTAGGGCCTCTCTTCATCTAAATCCGGCACTGCTTCCTGGCACCACTGACCCTTGACAGGGGCTGGGGAACAAGAGGCCAGAGAAGACCCAAAAGACATGGACTGACACAGAACTTACCAGCCTTGCATTCCTTCTGGGCGAATTCCTGAACAGGCTCTGGAATAGGAAGAAAAACCCATGGGAAGAAGCGATTAGAAATGGATCACAATTTGTTCAAATCGACCAATCAGATCCCTGATGATTTTGGATGGTTGAGAAAATACCATCAACACAAAATGGTTCAGGCACAGGAGGCCTTACAGCCCTTCCATCCTAGCAGTTGGTTCTGGGAAGAGAGGGCTATTCGGCCAACTGTACCTCTACTTACTCCCCTATTTGTCCCCCTCCTTGCTCTCCGTCAGCCAGCACAGGGATAGACCTCCCAACCAAAGAGGTAAAATACTTATTTGATGACTCACCGTAGCTTTTATTCTGCTCCTCAACAGGTTCTGAACAAAACAAAGCAGAGATAGCAATCAGCTGGGAATATCGCAACAAGAATTAAACTGAGCTAGAGTTGACAGCAGAACAGTTAACTGTGGTCCTGAATTGCAACCTATCGGAGCCTTGAACAACTGCCCTACATTTTAAAAATTGTGCAAAATACGAGGAAAAATGCACAAAAAAGGACAAAATATTGGAATAACTCAGGTCAGGCAGCAACTCTGGAGAAGGGTCCCGATCCTTTACGTCTCCTATCCATGTTCTCCAAAGATGTTGCCTGAACGGAACTTTGTGTACATTTCAGTAAACCAACATCTGCAGTTCGTTGTTTCGACTCCAGGTAAAATGTACAACTTTAACACCTTTTTAAGGAAGTTTATAAACTGGCGTAATACTACAATTATCTTTCCATTATTGCCTGTTTTCGTCACATTATCCACATTCTTTAGCCAATTAGTGGAGATGGCAATCCAAGGTTATTTGCCCCACTGTTTAGTTGTTAGGTTACGCAACATAGTTGGACCGCTGAATAAAAATGGCTTTGTTTATTCCAAATGGAAATTGTGATCCAAGATGCTACGGCACCTGCTCCAAGTTTTTGGTGCAGAGAGGGAAAGATTCTACAACATTAGGACATGTGTGTAAGGCGAGGAGTGAGATATTTAATGGGAACCCGAGGGCTAACCTTTTTTCACACATAGGCTGGTGGGTGTATGGAACAGGCTGTCGGAGGAGGCAGTTGCTATCGCAACGTTTAAGAAACATTTAGTCAGGTACATGGATAGGACAGGTTTAGAGGGATAGAAACATAGAAAATAGGTGCAGGAGTAGGCCATTCGGACCTTCGAGCCTGCACCGCCATTCAATATGATCATGGCTGATCATCCAAACTCAGTATCCCATACCTGTCTGCTCTCCATACCCCCTGATCCCTTTAGCCACAAGGGTCACATCTAACTCCCTCTTAAATATAGCCAATGAACTGGCCTCAACTACCTCTGTGGCAGAGAATTCCACAGATTCACCACTCTGTGTAAAAAATGATTTTCTCATCTCAGTCCTAAAAGGCTTCCCTCTTATCCTTAAACTGTGGCCCCTTGTTTTGACTTCCCCAACATCGGGAATAATCTTCCTGCATCTAGCCTGTCCAACTACTTGGATATGGGCCAAATGCAGGCAGTAGAGGCTGGTTTAGATGGGGCATTTTGGCCGGTGTGGGCAAGTTGGGCCTCAATGGCGGTATGACGCTAATATTCAACAACTAAAATGATCCACACCAGGCGGCATGGTAGCACAGCTGCTGCCTCAAAGCACCGAGACCCGGGTTTGATCCTGATGTCAGGTGCTGCCCACATGTACTTTTGCACGTTCTCCTTGTGACTGAGTCTCTTCCGGATGCTTCGGTTTCCTCCCACACCCAAAAGACATGGAGGCTTGTGGGTTAACTGGCCCTCTGTAAATTGTCCCTAGTGTGTAGGGAGTGGATGTAAAAGTGAGATAACATGGAATTAATGAGAACGGGTGACCAACAGTCAGCGTGGACCAAAGGGCCCGTTTCCATGCTGTATCTCTAAACTAAACTCAACACGTCCCAGGAAAAACATGGCCTGGTGACACAGCGGTTAGTGCTGCTGCCTCACATGTCCAAGGACCCGTGCATCTTCCTGACCTCGGGTGTAATCCATATACAGTCTGGATTCTGTGTTTTTTCTCCTAGGTGCTCCAGTTTCCTGCCACAGGCACATAGGCTGGTTTGTTGGTTTAGAGTTACAACATGGAAACAGGTCCTTCAGTTCAACGAGTCCGCGCCCACCAGCAATCCAAACACACTAACAATAGCCTATACACGCTCGGGACAATTTACACCAAAGCCAATTAACCTACAAACCTGTAAGTCTTTGGAGTATGGAAGAAAACTGAAGACCCCGGAGAAAACCCACACAGGTCATGAGGAGAACGTACAAACTCCGTACAGTCAGCACCCGTGGTCAGGATTGAACCCGGGTCTCTGGTGCTGTAAGGCAGCAACTCTACCGCTGCGCCACTGTGCTGCCTACTGAGCATTGTAAACTGCCTCCAGTGTAGTTCAGTGGCAAAAGAATCCAAGGGGAATTGCAAAAGGAGGGGTTAAGGGGGCCACAGGGAAATAGGGAGATGAGGGAATGCAAGTTTTCTGCTTGGGGCTGGTTCAGACCTGGCGAGCTGAATGGTCTCTTTGCCCAGTTGTAAGAAAGTCGTCGTTGCCAAGGAACAGTAAAGCAAAGTCATGTGCAGAATTTAGTTTTGTAATAGAGTGCAAACAGACCCTTTGGTCCATCGAGTCCATGCCGACCAACAACCACCCGTACGCTAGTTCTATCCTGCACATCGGGGGCAATTTTACAGAAGCCAATTATCCAACAAACCGACATGTCTTTGGAATATGGGAGGAAACCAGAGCACCCGGACAAAATCCACACCATCACGGGGAGAACGTGCAAACTCTGCACAGACAGCACCCGGGGTCAAGATTGAACCTGGGTCTCTGACACTAGCCTCTAGCCATAGCTAAACGACCATAGGCACGTGTAGGGAGTGGGTCATCGTTCAAAGGTACACAAAAATGCTGGAGGAACTCAGCGGGTGCAGCAGCATCTATGGAGCGAAGGAAATAGGCAACGTTTCGGGCTGAAACCCATCAGTCTGAAGAAGGGTTTTGGCCCGAAACGTTGCCCGTTTCCTTTGCTCCATAGATGCTGCTGCACCCGCTGAGTTTCTCCAGCATTGTGTAGCTTCGATTTCCAGCATCTGCAGTTCTTTCGTAAACAGGGGTCATCTTTCAAGCTGAGCTCACTCCCTCTTCTGGCTGTACTGAGCACTGCACTCAATGGAGCACCAGTGGAAATCTGAGGGTTTCCTCAGCCCTGGGGCACAAGTGGGAGGAGGGGGAAAGCAGAATTACATTAAAAACATGGACTTTACAACAAAGCACGTGAACAAGCTCCAAATTAGAACAAGAATTATGCTGTCCCTCTGAAAGTTTAGAAAAAAAGAGCATCGGATCATAGTTACCACAAAGTGTTCCACAACTCCCCATGTCTCCTCCGCTGCCAGGCGCAGAGTCCACGACCACATCATTGGACTGTTGCACAGAAAATAAATCCAGGATCAGAAAACAAATGACGCAATAGTGTACCTCACTACCATCCTCCTTAGTTGGCTAGAATCTGTAGAAATAGCAAGACGGGAACCGGCCATTTGCCAGAGCAGTTCTCTGGGAGTCCGTACCTGTTGAGTCAGGCTCTGCACGGCCTGTTGAAGCTCCTGCTGGTTCCTCTGTTCTGGTTCAAGCTCATTAACACAACCTGTGATGAAAGATAAGGGACAATGAACACAGTCATTTTTTACACAACATCCCAAGGAAACAGATTCCCTCTTTGCTCCCATCTCATTTTACCCCCACTTACTCCCTCCGACGGCCACTCCCCAGGTCATTCCCACCTAAACAGTCTGACTGCCAGTCCCCAGGCCATTCCCACCCAAACCATCCGACCTTCACTACCCCTAGGTCATTCCCCACTCACCCCTGACTGCCACCAGCTAGAGGTATAAAAAGGTTACGAACAAAACTGTTCTAAACCTGAGCTTTTTTTGAACCTTTTCATACCTCTACTTTCCCTCTCCACCGACTCCCAGTCTGCAGAAGGGTCTCGACCCAAAACGTCACCCATTTATTTTCCCCAGAGATGCTGCTTGACCCGCTGAATTACACCAGCTTTCTCTACAAACTCAAAATGATTCAATGGCTCTATTAGCTTAATGGGATCAAACTCTATGGATGGTGTTAAGTGTTAATGATATTGGAAGGTGCATCTGTGGACAATAATGACAAGGGGAGCGGTGACCTGTAAAAGTATCATTGCCCACAGACCCTCGCAGTCACACATTGTTGGTTGAAACATACTTGAAAAGGGAGGACGATCTTGTGGATTTTGAGCCCAACATCGTTTCATCAGGTTAATGAGAGTTTTACAGGGTTCCAGAAATTTTGGGGGGATTTCATCCAGGTCAGGTCTGTCTCCATTGCTTACGCACACTTTTATGTGCTCAGAATGTAGCGCATCTGAGGATGATAAATGGCATGGTACTTTGTTTGTGATATGTACTGAGGCACAGTGAAATTTTGTATACAGTTCAGTACAAGTATCACTATACATAAGCAGTTAGTTTCATATTAGATTAGCATCTCGGATATAACACAAGTGTACAACAGTCGCCGAATCAGTATACAGAGTTGCCGGTTTGGCACCATTGTCAATTTCCAGTTGTTTGAACAGGGATCTTGATCTGACCATGAAGGTCCGTTGTCCTGGCAACATTGCAGAGTACGCTCATCCAATTCAAAACATTACATAGATTATATTATTCAAAAACTAAATTAAATAAAATCTTCCCTAATGTTTCACCAATCTGTGATAAATGCCTGTGTCAAGAAGCTACCATAGCGCACTCTTTTGTTTTTTGTACAAAAATCCCAAAATTCTGGTATGAAATTTTTGATATTTTTTCAAAATTAATCAAAATAAAACTGGTACCAAAACCAGAATGGATTATCTTCGGAATATCGGAAGGTAACCCTGAACTAAACGTGTTTCAGAAGAATTTATTTAATTACGGGCTAATAATGGGAAAAAAGCTTATACTTAAATTCTGGAAAAATGCGCCCACACCAACAATAAAAATGTGGATATCAAATATGTTTGAAACATTACATCTGGAAGAGATGAGATTCCTCTTAGCAGGTAAAGCAGACCAATTCCAAAAGACGTGGTCTATGTTTCTGGACCTATTACAAGTATGAGGTGCAATAGTAATTTAAATAAATAAATAAATAAAATCAGGACCTGGTAACGGGAGGTAAAACAACAAAAACAGACTAGGTTGGTAGTCCCCTTTCTGCGGAGTTTAATGTTATAATAGAGCGATTGTTCCTATTTTCTTTTTCTTTCTTTTCTAGGGTCTACTTTCTCACTTTACTTCCTTCTCTAACTTCTTTTCTAAGGGGCTTTCTTTTCCCAACACTCTTGCACTTCACGACTCTTGCGCACTTTCTTTACTTTCTTTACTTCTATCTTTTTCTTAAAGCTCAAAAAAAAATGAAGCGGTACAAAAAATGTATTAAGATATGTGTTGTGTAGTATTGTAATTTACTGTACTTCTAATAAAAAAAAAAAAATAAAAAAAAATAAAAAAACCATTGCAGAGTAGCCACAGTGTCCTCTGCCGCCGAAACGTCGCCCACTCCTTCGGTCCAGAGATGCTGCCTCACCCGCTGAGTTACTACAGCATTGTGTCTACTGAGCATTTATGTACCTTCAGACTAGATAACACAGGAAATCTAAAAAAAATCCAAGATCCAACTGTCAGGAATCGCAAAGTTCAGGCAGCTGACTCAATAATGAGTCCAAGTGTGAGTTAGGTGTCCAGAGGGTGAGAGGGGTATACAGCCAGGGCTGGAATATACATGGTGGGCAGAAGTTGGGTTTGGAGTATGAAACAGAAGATATGGTGAAACATACGAGCTGATGTTCACCAGGATTCTTATTGCACTCTTTTAAAATCCCAAGCCAAAGAGTAAAATAAAAGTGTTGGAGTATACGTGGGAATAGCATGCAATAGTCCAGAAAACTAACATTTAGAGATACAGCATGGAAACAGGCCCTTCCGCCCTTCCGCCCTGACCAGCGGCCCCACACTGCGTACTAGGGACAATTAAATTTTTTTACCAAAGCCAATTAACCTACAAACCTGTATGCCTTTGGAGTGTGGGAAGAAACCGGAGCACCCAGGGAAAACCCATGCAATCGTGGGGAGAACGTGCAAACTCCATACAGACACCAACCGTGGTCAGGATCGAACCAGGGACCCTGGCACTGTAAGGCAGCTACCGCTGCACAACTATGCCGCCCAAACTTGAAGGAATAAAAGTTTCTGGAAAATAGTTTTGCTGAAGGGTCTTTGTGCTTTAATATTATCTTTCTCTTTCCATAGTTGCTGCCTGACCTGCCGAGTCTTTCCAGCACTTCCTACTTTTATTTAATATAATACAGTTACAGCTGTACTTACGTTTATAAGGTTCTTGGCAAGTCAGTATCTCCCAGATAACAATTCCATAGCTATGAGATTATAAACAGAAAATGATAAAAACATTATTGTCGTGATCAGTTTCAAGACAAGCAACACGACTCCATTAAAGGTCTGACTGAAAGCTAAGAGCTTAACAGGGAAATTGCCTCTAAATTGCCCCAAGTGTGCAGGGATTAGAAGTGAAAGTGGGATAACATTGAACATCGATCACCTGCTCTCACTAGTTCTATGTGAACACAGTGGACAAAAGGCCCGTCTCCATGCGGTATCGGTCAATCAATTCCAACTTGATCTTTGCCAGATACCACGGTCATCAACAACAATAAAACATCTTGCATCAGGATAATAACTTCAACTAGAACATCAATCGATCAACAATTAAAAACTCACATTACATTGAGAAAATAGGAACTTGTTTACACAAGGGCAAGGATTTGACACGTGCAATAAAGATTAATGTTAAGCTTTCACCGATAAAATGTGTGAGGGCAAGGTTCATAATCCTTGGTAGGGAAGGGCTATACGTGAAGGGAAAGTGGAACTTGGGGACTCTTGCTGTGACTCCACAAAGCTTCAAAGGAGAGTTGCATCACTTCCTGGCTACGAGACAATATAATAATAAATACTTTATTGATCCCCTCAGGGAAATTCAGATGTCCAGAAGCCCCCAACCAACAAACCCACAGATTCAAAACAAACGCAGACAGAAAATACATAGAATACACTGCGGACACTACCCGAGAGCAATAAATACTTAAAAAGACCAATAATTAACAATTAAAAATTAAAAATTGCAAGAATGCATCCCCCTACAGCCTAGCGGTCCGAATTATAAAATCTAATGGCTGCAGGGGTGAAGGATCTCCTGAACCGCTCCGTTCTACAGGGCAGGGAGAGGAGCCGGTTGTTGCTCTTTTGACTCTCCAGAATTACATGGAGGGGATGCCTGGGGTTTTTCAGGATGACCTGCACCTTGTGCCTCATACGCCTCTCAAGCACATCCATCCCAGAGTCTACTCTCCCCTCCAGCACTGAGCTAGCTCGTTTAACCAGTTTGACCAGCTTCTTATTGTTTTTTGCACTAATGCTGCTGCCCCAGCAGACAACAGCGTAGAAAATAACACTTGCAACCACAGTGTTGTAAAACATGTGCCGCATGTCATTACACACATTGAAGGATTTGAGCCTTCGGAGGAAAAAGAGTCTGCTCTGGCCTTTTTTGTAGAGGGAGTCAGAGTTGACAGACCAGTCCAGTTTGTTATCAAGGTGCACTCCAAGGTATTTATATGTCTGCACCACCTCAATGTCAGCCCCAGCAGCGTTGACCGGCTGAAGGGGGAGCTTGGACCTGCCAAAGTTAACCACCATCTCTTTAGCCTTAGTTGTGTTCAGGATGAGACAGTTCTCTTCACTCCAGGCACAAAAGGAACTGGTCAAGTTCCTGTATTTCTCCTCCTGCCCGTTCCTTACACACGCCACAATCGCTGTATCATCTGAATATTTCTGTACGTGGCATGTGTCAGACTTATAGTTAAAGTCTGCTGTATACAGGGTGAAGAGGAACTGGGCCAGAACCGTTCCCTGTGGGGCTCCAACATTGCACACCACTGTGCCAGAGACACTGTCCCCCAGCTTGACAAACTGTGGTCGACCCGTCAGGTAGTCGTATATCCAGGAGATAAATGTGTATGTCAGGATATGTCAGGCAGTTTAAGCATAAATTGTCATGGAGTCATAAATTCATAGTGTGGAAACAGGCCCATCATCCCAACTTGCCCACAACAACCAATGTGCCCCATTTACACTAGTTCCACCTGCCTACATTTGGCCCATATCCCTCTAAACCCATCCTATCCATGTACCTGAGTCTGTGCTGACCAGCGATCCCAGTACACTAGCATTATCCTACACTCCAGGGACAATTTACTATCTGTGCCAAGCCAATTAACCTACAAACCTGTACATATTTGGAGTGTGGGGTGAAACCAGAGCACACAGGGAAAACCCACATGGTCATGGGGAGAACAGAGAACCTCCATACAGACAGCACCCGTAGTCAGATCGAACCAGGGTCTCTGGCGCTGCAAGACAGTATCTCTAGTGCTTGTAGGATACTGTTAGTGTGTGGGGATTACTGGTTAAGAGAGTCAAGAGTCAAGAGTCAATTTAATTGTCGTTTCTGCAGCCATACATTACACACAAATAGACCCTAGACACAACATAATTACATTTAACATAAACATCCATCACATAACTGTGATGGAAGGCCAAAAAAACTTATCTCTCCACTGCACTCTTCCCCCCCCCCCGATGTCACAGTCAAAGTCAAAGCCCCCGGCTGGCGATGGCGATTGTCCCGCGGCCATTGAAGCCACGCCGGGTGGTGCGAGGTCGCACACCGGGTCTTGATGTTGGAGCCCCCGGTGTGCGCTCGCAAAGTCCCGCAGCCGTTCCAGCCGCGCGGGGCAATGGTGTTAGGCCCCGCTCCAGTAGCTCTTCGACCCCGCAACACGGGCAGGAGAATTCGCCGTTGCAGCAGCCCGAAAAGCGGTCTCCCTCCAGGGAGCCGCGCGGGGTCGTCCGAGCCGTCCGCAGACCCGCAGTAGCAGCCTCCGACTCAGCAGCAGCATCGGCAGCAGCAGCAGCGGCAGCGCTCCTCCACCGCTCCACCCGCTCCGGTCTCGGCCAGCTCCGCGACGGCAACGGTGAGTCGGCACCAGAGTCCCCGGCTTCTTCCCGTTGGAGGCTGCTCCTCGTTGCGGCCTCAACGACACCTGAGACCCGACGAGAAAAGGTCGGGTCTCCAGTGCAGGGAGAGATTCAAAAGTTTCCCCCCCCCACACACACACCCCAACATAAAATAACAAAAACTACACAGAAACACAGACAAAAAGTAACAAAAACGCGGACAGGCTGCAGAGGCCGCTGCTGGCCAGAGCCGCGCCGCCTACCGGAATAGGCGGTTGTCAGACTCAGTGGGCCAGAGGGCCTATTCCCGTGCTGTATCTCTAAACTAAACAAAGCTGACAGCCAGAATGTCCTCAAAGGATTTAAAATAATAGATTACATTAGCATTTCCAAATTACTTAAATAAAAAAAATGATCATTAGTCAAAAAAGGTTTGAGGTGGGTGTTGAATACAAGTTCCAGGCACATGGGACAACACTGCCATTTAGAAACTTCACTCACTCACCTGTACACATCAAACTTTTTGTCTTTCTTGGTATTGATGTTGTCCAAGCATTCAGGTGGCATGTAACTAAGGGTGCCATTGTTTTTGCAGGAATCATTGGTGTATTCACTTGTTAATTTCCGCCATTTTGCCAGACCAAAATCACAGATCTGGAGAAGAAAAAGGATGTTGCAAGACAAGAATGGGATGTTTCTTGGACCGAGGCTTTACAAGGCACTGGACAAACCACATTTGGAGCATTGCGAGCAGTTTTGGGCCCATATCCGAGGAAAGATGTGCTGGCGTTGGAGAGGATCCAGAGGAGGTTTACAAGAATGATCCCAGGAATGAGTGGGTTAACATATAATGAATGTTTGACAGCACTGAGTCTGAACTCAATTAAGTTCCTGTTCCTGTTTTGGACTTTTTTCCATTAAGCCACTGCCTGGTAATGGCCTTCTTACTTGCTACAAGCAAAACTTTAATCAAATATGTATCTTCTATCTTTACAATATCTTTAATGTGCCCCAGATACATCACAGGGCAGGTATTTGGGATTTTATAACCCAAGATATTTTTAACAACTGCGTTAACATTTTCCCAGTATGGCATTATCTCTACACAGTTCCAGAAAACATGCGAGTGGTCTGCCTCCGTACTCCAGCACAGCCTCCAACAGTGTTGTTGGACACTAAGGTTTCTGCTTTTTATTTTGGGTGTTACAAAAAAGCGAGTTAGATTCTTCCAGCAAAATTCTCTCCATACTAGTGAGCTCGTGGATGTGCATTGTGTTTCACACGTTTGATACCATTCTTCTTCTTCTGTTATTTCAATTTTTAATTCTGCTTCCCATTTTGTTTTTATGTAGAGCATTGATTCTCCCCCGCTTCCCACCAGAGCTTGGTAGAAAGCAGAGATGACCCGAGACCCCTTCTGTTTGTATGCATCCACAATCACCTTGATCACATTATTTGAAGTTTCATCTAGTTCTGGCCTCATCTCTTTTGTAAAGTAGTCCCTTAATTGCAAGTATCTAAAAAAGTCTTTGTTTTTGAGACCATACGTTGACTTTAAATCTTGGAAGCTCATAACATTGCGTTATGCCTTTTTGTGCCCATTGTTTGAACCTTGAATCATACGCGAACCACTTCAATGCATGAACCCTTCTTTTTAATTTGTATTTTTCCACTATAACATTCCATATTTCTAACATAAATGCTACTATTGGATCCATAGCACATCTCAAAGCCCCTCTCAGATATTTGTCTCACACCAAAATCTGGGTCTGGTAACCCTGTATCTCTCTTTCCATTTCTTTCCATAATCAGGTCTACACCAATAAGCCAGAGGTCTGAGTTGAGTTGCATAAAAGTATTTCATCAGATTTGGTAAAGCCATTCCAGCAGTTGAAGTGTTGTAAGTTTTATTCTTGGTTTTTTGCTATTCCAAATGAATCTAGAGATCATCTTACCCCAGGCTATGAATTTGTCTCGGGGAACATTAATTGGGAGAGATTGGAATAAATATAGTAGTTTAGGTAGGATATTCATTTTTACCATTTGTATTCTGGCACCGAAGTCTAGAGGAAGAGTGAACCGCCTTTCAACATCCTTTTTGATGTTTTCTTCAATTTTGTTATAATTAGTTTCAAACATGTTGGAAAGTGTTTTGGTTATAGTTACACCAAGATACTGCATCGTTTTAGAGTTCCATTTCAGATTATATGCGACTCTGATTTGTTGGGATGGAGAATAATTGAATGAAAGAATGTGTGTTTGTTATATTCAGTTTATATCCCGAGTAGTATCCATATGTTTCAAATAGGTTAATTAGATTTGGGAGATATATCTGGTCATTCAATAAAAATAATGACATCAGCAAAAAGACCAATGATATGTTCTCCCCCCCCTCCTATTTTGACCCCCTGCAGGTCTTCTCTCCGCCTTATTGCTTGTGCTAAGGGTTCAATATACAAAACAAAGAGTAGGAGAAAGACAGCATCCTTGTCTTGTGTCCCTCTCTAACTGGATCCTTTTTGATAGGTTTCCATTTACCTTAATCCTAGCTGTAGGCTCCTGATATATTGTTTTAATACTCTGAATTGCATCTTCATTGAGACCAAATCTCCTCAGTACTTCATATAAAAATACCCAACTAACACTACCAGGATTTTCTGTTTTTATTTTAGGTTTTCTGTCTGTGTTTCTCAGAGGCCACTCAGCTGTTAAGTGTTAAATTTGGCAGGAACAGGATGACTACTGCCAATATAGACACAAAATACTAGAGTAACTGAAGAGTCTGAAGAAGGTTTTCTCCAGAGATGCTGCCTGACCTGCTGAGTTACTCCAGCATTGCGTCTATTTTCGGTGTAAACTAGCATCTGCAGTTCCTTCCTACACATTGGCTGCTCCACTGCGATATCTCAAGATATGCCTACTTTGAAGTTCCCCTCTGATGGAAGTTCTGCAACACACCCTCTCACTGCACCCCCTCAGATTCCTCCTGCTCTCCAGAGAGTCTGAAGGGTCTCGTCCTGAAACATCATGTATTCCTTTTCTCCAGAGATGCTGTCCGACACATTGAGTTACTCCAGCAGTTTGCGTACAACAGCTTCCGCAATTCCTTCCTACCCATTTTGATTGCTCCTCAGGTTACACAAAAAAGCTGGAGAAACTCAGCGGGTGCAGCAGCATCTATGGAGCGAAGGAAATAGGCAACGTTTCGGGCCAAAACCCTTCTTCAGACTGATCGGGGGCGGGGGTGGGTGGGGACAAGAAAGGGAAAAGGAGGAGTAGCCAGAAGGCTGGGGGATGGGAGGAGACAGCAGGGGGGCTGAGGAAGGGGAGGAGACAGCAAGGACTAACAAAATTGGGAGAATTCGATGTTCATGCCCCCGGGGTGCAGACTCCCCAAACGGAATATGAGGTGCTGTTCCTCCAATTTCCGGTGCTGCTCGCTGTGGCCATGGAGGAGACCCAGGACAGAGAGGTCAGAGGCGGAGTGGGAGGGGGAGTTAAAGTGCTGAGCCACCGGGAGGTCAGCTTGGTTATTGCGGACCGAGCGGAGGTGTTCGGCGAAACGATCGCCCAACCTCCGCTTGGTCTCGCCGATATAGATCTGCTGACATCTAGAGCAGCGGACGCAATAGATGAGGTTGGAAGAGATGCAGGTAAACCTCTGTCGCACCTGGAACGATTGCTTGGGTCCTTGAACGGAGTCGAGGGGGGAGGTAAAGGGACAAGTGTTGCATCTCTTGCGGATGCTTGTTTGCTTTGTGTTCAGATAACCATGTTGGTAGTTGCTGCTTGGATTTGTCTCACCACAGCTTTTTGCCAACTTTCCTTGCCCTATTGAATTGGATGCAACCTCTCCAGGTTTGCGGATGACACGAAGCTGGGGGGGCAGTGTTTGCTGTGAGGATGCTAGGAGGCTGCAACGCGACTTGGATAGGCTGGGTGAGTGGGTAAATGCATGGCAGATGCAGTATAATGTGGATAAATGTGAGGTTATCCACTTTGGTGGCAAAACAGGAAAGCAGACTATTATCTAAATGGTGGCCGATTAGGAAAAGGGGAGATGCGGCGAGACCTGGGTGTCATGGTACACCAGTCATTGAACGTAGGCATGCAGGTGCAGCAGGCAGTGAAGAAAGCGAATGGTATGTTAGCTTTCATAGCAAAAGGATTTGAGTATAGGAGCAGGGAGGTTCTACTGCCGTTGTACAGGGTATTGCGAGTACAAGCACTGATCTACTGTGATGGCAAGATTTGGGTCATATTTTTTGGTCCGTCACGTGCACTGACCGCCCCACCATCAAAAGCATTTACAGAGGTGTTGCCTCAAAAGGGTTGCCAACATCAAGGACCCACACCACCCTGGCCACTCTCATTTCACTCCTGCCATCGGGAAGGAGGTATAGGATCTCAAAATCTAACATCCAGGTTCAGGATCAGCTTCTTCCCAACAACAATCAGACATTGAGCACAATGAACCCCAACGAAACGCCGAACTGTCTTGATTGCACGAGGGACTCAGGGCTTTGTTTTTGTTATGTATTGTTTTTTTAATTATTGAACTTTTTGTTGTTTAAGGTGGTGTCTTCCAAGTACCATGGTTACATACTTGTGCTGCTGCAAGTAAGAATGTCATTGTCCTGTATTGGGAAATGTAACAATATTAAAGGCTTGTAAGAATAGTTCATGCACTTTAACTTACCTTAATGTGATAGTCCTTATCTAGTAGAATATTAGCAGGCTTTAAGTCATGGTGATAGAGAGCTGGGCTAAGGTTATGTAGGAAGTTCATTCCCAAAGCAATCTCGTACACAAAGCGCAGTCGAAGAGGCAAACGGACGTCATGGTGGTGAATGAGTTTTTCCAGTGATCCATTCTCCACGTATGCAGTTACCAGTCCCAGCGATTTGGTTCCAGTTATCGGGTGGAATTTTGTAATTCCATACAAGCGGAGAATGTACTCAAATTGTGCCTTGTGCAACTTTCTTGCTTCTTCCAACAGTTCATGCTCATCACTGTATTGGTAAACAAAGAGATGTCACACTAATGCAACTAATCGACATATAGGCCAAATGCAGGCAGGACTGGTGCAGATGGGACAAATTGGCCAGAGTGGGCAAGTTGGGCTGAAGAGCCCGTTTTCACGCTGCGACTACGACTCTGTAATTACTTTAACCTTATTTTCAATCTCCCTTATCTCTCCTTGCCTTCATTACCTTTAACTTCTTGTGCTTGTGAATAAAACTATAACATAAAATGGAGAAATCTGAAATCACGGCTAGAATGGAGTAATCCGAGTGGAATACAATGTTGCACAAGTACTTTGTGGTTTAACAGTGATTCAATGGTTTGGCAGCTGCATATTTGCCGGTGACAACTAGTTACAGAGTAAAGTATTTATTTAATTTGTTCTCCGTTTAAAACAAGTGACGCACAAGTCATGGCATGGGTGATTTAGAGGAGTTGGGAGGAACAAGAGAGTGGATTTGAAGTGCAATTTTTGTCAGAGGGTGTTTGAACTCAGCAATATACTGGAGAAGGTAGTTACTCATGTTTAAGTATCCAGACCAGCACTTGAATCAAGGTTTAGACCGATCTGGACCAACCGCTGGTAAATGGATGGGTTATTGTTGGCCAGGGGTGGGTCGAAGGGTGTAGAAAGGAACTGCAGATGCTGATTAAACCAAAGATAGACACAAAAACATAGAAAATAGGTGCAGGAGTAGGCCATTCAGCCCTTCGAGCCAGCACTGTCATTCAATATGATCATGGCTGATCATCTAAAATACGTTCTGGGTTTTCCCCCCATATCCCTTAACCCCAAGAGCTAAATCTAACACCCTCTTGAAAACATCCAGCAAATTGGCCTCCACTGTCTTCTGTGACAGAGAATTCCAGATTCACAACTCTCTGGATGAAAAATCTTTTCCTCACTTTAGTCCTAAATGGCCTACCCCTTACTCTTAAACTATGGCCCCTGGTTCTGGACACCCCCAACATCGGGAACGTTTTTTTCTGCATCTACCCTGTCCAATCCTCTAAGAATTACATACGTTTCTACAAGATCCTCTCGCATCCTTCTGAATTCCAGCGAATAAAAGCCCAGTCGACCCATTCTTTCATCACAAGTCAGTCCCGCCATCCCAGGAATTAACCTGGTGAACTGACACTGCATTCCCTTAATAGCAATAATGTCCTTCCTCACATTAGGAGACCAAAATTGCACACAATACTCCTGGTGCAGTCTCACCAGGGTCCTGTACAACTGCAGGAGGACCTCCTTGCCTCCAAATTCAAATCCTATTGCAATGAAGACCAACATGCCATTGGTTTTCTTCACTGCCTACTGTACCGCCATGCTTACTTTCGGTGACTGATGTAGAAGCACACCCAGGTCTCATTGCACCTCCCCTCTCACCTAGCATCCTCCTCACAGCTCACTCTGCCACCCAACTTTGTGTCACCCGCAAACTTAGAGATATCACATTTAATTCCCTCGTCTAAATATATTGTAAACAACTGGGTTCCCAGCACCAAGCCTTGCTTCACCCCACAAGTCACTGCCTGCCATTCTGAAAAGGACCTGTTTATTCCTACTCTTTGCTTCCTGCCTGCCAACCAGTTCTCCATCAGTCAATACCCTACCCCCAATGCCATGTGCTCCAGCTTTGCACACTAATCTCTTGTGGGACATTGTCAAAGGCTTTTTGGAAGTCCAGACACACCACTCCCTGCACTGGAGACCCGACCTTTTCTCGTCGGGTTTCCGTTGTCGTTGGGGCCGCAACGAGGAGCGGCCTACAACAGGAAGAAGCCTGGGACTCTGGTGCTACGACTCACCGTCACCATCGCGGGGCTGGCCGAGTCCGGAGCGGGTGGAGGAGCACTGCTGCGGCCCGACCGAAGAGTCGGAGGCTCCAACGACAGGTCGGTGGACGGCGGCACCGGGAGCCCGCGGGTCCCTGGAGGGAGACTGCTTTTCAGGGCTCTCGCAACGGCGACTTCCCCCGCCCGAGTTGCGGGGTTGAAGAGCTCCTGGAGCGGGGCCTAACATCACCGCCCCGCGCAGCTTGGAATGGCCGTGGGACTCTGCGAGCGCACGCCGGGGGCTCTAACACCAAGACCCGGTGTGCGACCTCGCACCACCCGGCGTGGCTTTAATGGCTGCGGGACAATCGCCATCGCCAGCCGGGGGCTTTGACTTTGACTCTGACATCGGGGGGGGGGAAGAGTGCAGTGGAGAGATAAGTTTATTCGGCCTTCCATCACAGCGATGTGATGGATGTTTATGTAAATTATGTTGTGTCTTGGGTCTATGTGTTTGTATGTATGGCTGCAGAAACGGCATTACGTTTGGACCTCAAGGGGTCCAAATGACAATAAATGTATCTTATCTTATCTTACCACATCCACTGGCTATCCTTTATCCATTCTACTTTTTACATCCTCAAAAATTCCAAAAGATTAGTCAGGCATAATTTCCCCCTCCTAAATCCATGCTGACTTTGACTGACCCCATCACTGCTTTCCAAATGCGCTGCTATAACATCTTTAATAATCGACTCCAGCATCTTCCCCACTACCGATGCAAGGCTAACTGGTCTACAATTCCTATAAGCAACAGGATTGGTCCAAGTCAGCATGGATTTACGAAGGTGAAATCATGCTGGACTAATCTTCTGGAATTTTTTTTAAAGTATGTAACTAGGAAAATGGACAAGGGAGAGCCAGTAGATGTAGTGCACCTAGACTTTCAGAAAGCATTTGATAAGGTCCCACACAGGAGATTAGTGGGCAAAATTGGAGCACATGGTATTGGGGGAAGGGTACCGACATGGATAGAAAATTGGTTGGTAGACAGGAAACAAAGAGCAGGGATTAACGGGTCCCTTTCAGAATGGCAGGCAGTGACTAGTGGGGTACTGCAAGGCAGGGTGCTGGGACCGCAGCTATTTACAATATACATTAATGATTTAGATAAAAGGATTAAAAGTAACATTAGCAAATTTGCAGATGACACAAAGCTGGGTGGCAGTGTGAACTGTGAGGAGGGTGCTATGAGGATGCAGGGTGACTTGGACAGGTTTGGTGAGTGGGCAGATGCATGGCACATGCAGCTTAACGTGGATAAATGAGATGTTATCCACTTTGGTGGCAATAACAGGAAGGCAGATTATTATCTGAATGGTGTCAAGTTGGAAAAAATGGAAATTACAATGAAATCCGGGGGTCCTTGTTCATCAGTCACGGAAAGTAAGCATGCAGGTACAGCAGGCAGTGAGAAAAGCTTATGGCATGTAGGCATTCATATTAAGAGGACTTGAGCATAGGAGCAAAGAGGCCCTTCTGCAGTTGTACAGGGCCCTAGTGAGACCACACCTGGAGCATTGTGTGCAGTTTTGGTCTCCAGATTTGTGGAAGGACATTCTCGCTATTGAAGGAGTGCAGCGTACGTTCACGAGGTTAATTCCCGGGAAGGCGGGACTGTCGTATGTTGAGAGAATGGAGCGGCTGGGCTTGTATACTCTGGAATTTAAAACGATGAGAGGGGATCTTATTGAAAGATACAAGATTTATTAAGGGTTTGGACACGCTAGAGGCAGGAAACACGTTCCCGATGTTGGGGAAGTCCACAACCGGGGCCACAGTTTACGAATAAGGGGTAAGCCATTTAGAACGGAGATGAGGAAAAACTTTTTCACACAGAGGGTTGTGAATCTGCAGAATTCTCTGCCTCAGATTGCAGGGGCGGCCAATTGTCTGGATGCTTTCAAGAGCATTGGATAGAGCTCTTAAAGATGTGGAGTCAAAGGATATGGGGAGAAGGCAGGAACAGGGTACCGATTGTGGATGATGATCAGCCATGATCACTGTGAATATTGGTGCTGGCTTGAGGGGCCGAATGGCCTATGCCTGCGCCTACATTGGCTACCCTCCAGTCCACAGGAACCAATCCAGAGAACATTGGAAAATGATCACCAATGAATCCACAATTTCTCAGGTCACCTCCTCGAGTACTCTGGGATGCAGACCATCAGGCCCTGGGGACTTATCCGCCTTCAGTCCCAACAGTTTACCTAACACCATTTTCTGACGAATGTGGATTCTTTCAGTTCCTCCCTCCCACTAGATTCTCGGTCCCCTAGTATTTCCAGGAGGTTGTTGGTCTTCCTTAGTGAAGACATAACCAAAGTACTCATTTAACTGTTCTGCCATTTCCCATTATTAATTCACCCGTCTCGGATTGTAAGGGACATACATTCGTCTTTAATAATCTTTTGCTGTTTACATATCTAAAGAAACTTCTACAGTCAGTTTATACTCCCCACAAGCTTTCTTTTATGCTCTATTTTCCCCCCTGTTAATTAACCCATTTGTTCACCTCTGTCAAGTTCTAAATTTCTCCCAGTCCTCTGCTTTGCCGCTTCTTCTGGCCAATTTCTACGCCTCTTGCTTGGATTTGACACTATCCTTGACTTCCCTCGTCAGCCATGGTTAAGCCGCCTTTCCAGTTTTATTTTTTCACCAGACAGGGATTGTTCATGCAGTCTTTAAATCTTTGCTATTGCTGCTCCACTGTCAACCCTTCAAGTATAATTTGCCAGTCTATCCCAGCCAATTCCCATCTCATACCTTCAAAGTCTCCTTTATTCAAGTTCAGAACCCTCGTCCCCAAGTTAAACCGTGTCACTCTCCATCCCAATGCTGAATTCCACCATATTATGGTCACTGTTGCCCAAGGGGCCTTGTACAACAAGATCGCTAACTAATCATTCGGTGTGACCTAGCGGAGGCTGGGCGATCGTTTCGCCGAACACCACTGCTTGGTCCGCGATAAACAACCTGACCTCCCGGTGTATCAGCACTTCAACTCCCCCTACCATTCGGTATCCGACCTCTGTCCTGGGTCTCCTGGCCAGAGTGAGCAACACCGGAAATTGGAGGAACAGCACCTCATATTCCGCTTATGGAGTCTGCATTCTGGGGGCATGAACATTGAATTCTCCCAATTTTGTTAGCCCTTGCTGTCTCCTCCTCCTTTCCTCCCCCCCCCCCATCAGTCTGAAGAAGGGTTCGGCCCGAAACATTACCTATTTCCTTCGCTCCATAGATGCTGCTGCACCCGCTGAGTTTCTCCAGCATTTTTGTGTACCTTCGATTTTCCAGCATCTGCAGTTCCTTCTTAAACAATTCTTCTTTACACAATACCCAGTCTAGGAAGCCTGACCTCTGGTCGGTTCCCCTACACATTAGTTCAAAACCCCACCCCGTATACATTCCTGGAAAACCTCCTCCTCAGACGGTTACCAATTTGGTTGGCCCAATCTATGTAGACTAAAGTCACCTTTGCTACACGCATCCATAATTCCCTGTTTGATGCTATTCTCAACCTTCCTACTGCTGTTTGGTGGCCTGTATACAACTCCAACAGGGGTTTTCTGCCCTCGGCTATTTCTCAGTTCTACAGCATCCAAACTAAAGTCTCTCCTTGCTATTGCATTAATCTCCTCTTTAACCAGCAATGCCACCCCACCTCTTCATTTCTGTCTATCCTTCCTGAATATCGAATATTTATGTTTAGCTCCCAGCCTTGGTCACCCTGGAGCCATATCTCCGTAATTCCAACTATATATCCCTTAACTATTAACTGCGCATTAATTCAGTAACCTTATTTCAAATGCTCCTCGCATTAAGTCAAAGCTTTCAGGTTAGTTTTTCCTTATCTCCGTTCTACCCTTTGCTCCCGTCCTCATTTTATGGCCCTCTGTCTCCTTGCATCGGGTCCCACCCCTTGCTGCCTTAGTTTAAACGTAACCTTTCCAACATTCTTTCCCGTTAACTGCACAGATACTTGTCCATATTGTTGACAACCCCCCCACCCCCCACGCACTTTTTAGTTTAAACTCACCCTGCTGGAGTAACTCAGCGGGCCAGGCAGTATATCTGCAGAGAAGGAATGGGTGACATTTCAGGTCGAGACCCTTCCTCAGACTGGTTATGGATAAGGGAAACGAGAGATAGACAGTGATGTGGAGAGATAAAGAACAATTGTATGAAAGATATGCAAAAAAGTAATGATGATATAGGAAACAGGCCATTGTAAGCTGTTTGTAGGGTGAAAAAATGAGAAGCTATTGCGACTTGGGTGGGGGAGGGATAGAGAGGGAAATGCCAGGTCTACCTGAAGTGAGAGAAATTAATATTAACCCTAACCTGCAAGCCGCCCAAGCAAAATCCGAGATGCTGTTCCTCCAATTTGCGTTTAGCCTCACTCTGACAATGGAAGACAGCAAGGTCAGATTGGAGATGGGAAGAGAGTGAAAGTGCTGAGCCACCGGGAGATCAGATCAGGCAGAAGGCGGACTGAGTGGAGGTGTTCAGCGAACGATCGCAGAGCCTGCACTTGGTCCAGCCGATGTGCAGAAGTACTGAGCGGGGGTATTCGGCAGGGTGGGAAGAAGTGTGGGCGAGATAGTTGTGAGAGTCGAAGGGCTTGCTTCTGTGCTGCATGGTTCCACCAACTGTGCAGACTGCTGTTCAACTGCAGTTGCAGTCTGCTCCTTGCCCAGTTTTGACTCGGGTCCCAGGTGCCCTGTAGATGTTCTCCGGCCGTTTTACCCTCCTACTTTCAACATAACAAAAACAGGGAAGCGACATTAAAAACGAAACCTCGCAAATGCTGGAAATCCACAGCACGACGGGAAACTCCATAATCACTGAACAGCAGAGAAAAAAGCGGAAGACAGCGCCTGGACATGTTGTCAACTAACAAGTAAAGAAGGCGCCCCGACCCGAAACGTCGCCCATTCCTGTTCTCTAGAGATGTTGAGTTACACCAGCATGTTGTGTCCATCTTCGGTGTAAACTGGCATCTGCAGTTCCTTCCTGCACAAGTAGAAGTAACCACCAAGCCATGGGACGGTTGAAAAGTTACTCTTCCCTGAACTTGTTTGCAAGTATTCGTCCTGCTTCGAGTGAGGGTTTCATAACCCCGATTGCATTCATACAGGAAGGACCTGCAGATGCTGGTCTGAAGGGTCTCGACCCTGAAACGTTGCCCATTCTTCTTACCTCCCGTTCTGCCTCACGCCGAACTTCACCGCCAGCTGAATCCTCCACACTCGGTGCTGTGCTCGGTAAACTTCCCCGAAGCCTCCGACTCCGATCTTCAAACACCCCTGCAAGTCCCCAGTGTCGATGCAAGCGAAGTGAGCAGCCGAGTTGTCGCTGGAGCCGTCCGCGGATCTGCCCGGCCCTGGAGCCGGTGCCGGCCCGCGTTCGCCCTCCATTCTCCGGCCGCTCCACTGCCGAGAGCCGCCGCAATCCTGCCCGCCCCCCAGCGGAAACACAGCAAAACAGCCACTTGTACATTGAACACGCTTCTGTCGCCGTCGGCAAAGCCAGGGTAGTTGCTGCACCGAAGACAGGTTGAAGTCTGCAGTCAATACTTGACCCCTCCCCCCCTCGCCGATAGACACAAAGTGCTGGAGTAACTCAGTGTTGCTCCACACTGTGCTGATCAGTGGAGGTGCGTAAACATTAAGAGAGTTGATGAAATACGTGGAATTATTAGGTAGTTGATGGGAGGGGTTTTTCCCCTGCTAGGTCTCTCAATAGCAATCCACTGGGCTGTACATTTGAACGGTTAATAATCGAATACGGATGTCTGGACCACACTACTGGAGAAGTAAGAAGCGGATATAGCACCCACCACCAACTAAAACCTGCCCTACAGATCTTTAAACTTTGTATAGGAAGGAACTGCAGATGCTGGTTTACACTGAAGTTGGACAAAATGCTGGAGTAACTCAGTGAGACAGGCCCGAAGGATGTCCACCGGAAACATTACCCATTCCTGCTCACCGGAGATGCTGCCTGTCCCGCTGAGTTGCTCCAGCATGGAGTGTCATCTTTAAAACTTCACTCACTTTAAGCTGTGCCCTCCAGTCCAGCATTTCCACCCTGGGGAGAAAGGTACTAGTCATCGACCCAATCTCTGCCACTCAAATCATATATTTATATCAGGACTCCTCGGCTTCCGAGGCGCCAGAAAAAATAATTCAAGGTTTATACAACTAAGGACCCCTAATTCAGGTATTATTTTCAGCATACTTTCCCCAAGCCTCCACATCCTTGGCATTATGGGGTAAACAGGTGCACACAATACTCCAGTAGTGGAGTACTGGTAATCAAAGTCTTAATGCATTATGGTAACACGACTGTTAGAGAAATGGCCAGACCAATCAAGGCAAGCATACTATACACCTTTATCACTATTTGTGTCATGACAGTCTCTGCTGTTACCAAGTATGAAGTGACCTGTGTTTTCTGCAGCTCGATGCCTGAAGTTAAATAATACCAAAGCTTCCCATAGCCCGTCTCCACATTTTCTGCTGGAGTGGAGTCAGAGTAGACCATTACAGCAAGATGGATAAAGGCATAGGATGGTTAATTAACAGCAGTGCAAGAACATTAGCTCGGTTGTGGATCAGATGGATAGGATGGCTTGTGCCAAATTGTATTAGTCAAGATGGCAGCAAATTCCTATGATTGTCAACTGAAAGGATGGCCCCGTTCCTATCAATTGCCTTTCCATCTCCAAGAACTTTGAACTGCAGTGCCAGTGACTGATGCAAGAACAGATTGATCAACCAGTCAGGAAGTAGCTCTTCATCCATCGAGAAAGCCCCTGGCAGTGTCTTTCCCCAATGATCATTACACTGTACTAGATGCGATAAAGATTACAGTAGTTAAATTACTGTTAGATTTCATTCCTTCCAGCAGCAATACCTTCTCCAGAGCTGGATTTTTTTGTTTGTTTAGTAGATGTCAAGTGATTTAATGCACTCAATGTTTTGGCAGCCAATACTTGAAGATCAACCCAGAACAAATTTCTAGCAAAATAGGGACTAGCTACAGCAGGAAGACCAGTTTACTAAATACTCCCAACATGTTGACAGGCAAAGTGAACTGGCATTAACATTAATGGACCAACATCTCCACGAAGGCCCCCCAAGTAGGCTGTTGGAGATATCACATTGAAAATAGACTCCCAACCCAGGTACCATTTCCAGATCCATCTCAGCAATAGATAGAGAAAGCCTATGTTCTGCCCAGTTGAAAACCCAACATCCCAGAGTCATTGAAACGCTGTCTCATAAACAAGAAAGCATCTCACTGAACCAAAGATGTGGATAAATCCACTACATCCCAAAATATGCTCTACCCAAATGTACATCAGCAATCATGACTTTAGTCATTCTATTAGTAAAGGTCAAACACTGGGAGGTTGTGCTTGAATAAGACATGAACATTTTTCCCAACTGAAAAATAAATAAATAAATAAATCGCTTTTAAGGCTATGTCTATACCATAGGATTGAAGAATGTAATCTTTGTCACACAAGATTAGTTAGGTAATGGTTTATTCTTACAATGTTTTAATTTTTTTTTTTTTTTTATTTTTTTTATTTTTTATTAACGGTAAACAATTAAAGGTAGTCAATTTACTTTCTCATTACTTTAGCCAAAGTAATTGCAAGGACAAGGAACACCATTGAAGATATCACAACTATACCAGGAATGGTAGCAAGCACAAGATCTGCAAAAAGATGGAAAGGAATTATGCTAAAGCTTCAAACCATGAACAAGTGCAAGTTAATCTTCCCAGAAGTACCAGTCAAATTGAGCACATACAAATCAAATTCTTGGTTTAATTAGACTTTAAATCAAGAACATATGCAAATTTTTACTGCAAAATTAGTTTTTCCAGAGAGAATAAAAATTGCCAATAAACTACAGATAGTTTCAGGCAGTTATACTTAAAGAAATTACTGTTCAACTGGGAGCAAAATGTCTATTTCTCAAAAATAATACAAACCTTAAATCAAATGAAGGCCGATCTACTGGTGCAAAGTAGTGTCAGGCCATTAATATTATTTAGTAAAGAACAGTCAATTCAGCTAGAAAATGTTTTGGTGAAAGTAATTGGCCAAGGCTTGAATACCTCATGCTTTGGGCAGGTGTAATTTGGTCAAACTTGTGGAAAATGTACTCGGATGTGTCCTAGTTGTTGCAATACAATTAAAAAAAAAAAAAACTTACTAGGTTTATGAACTTCAGGCATATGCGACTTAAGATGGGTCCATTGAATAGGTCCATAAGTCAATAACCCTTTGTAGTCGGTGTGGGTTTCCCTTTTGGTTTTTAGTGATGATTGGCTCAGGCAATCCTGCACAATTTCACATTGGAAAGCAAAAAGTGTACAGCATTAAATATTATTTCCCCGTGCTACTCCAAAAGGTAGAACAAGTGCGCAAATTCTTTGTTCGAGCCAAACTTACACTCGTACAAGGCTCCAGACTGTCAGGAACACAAATTTCAGTCCTGCAATGCAGGAACACGACTGGATACTTGGTGAAACGAAACATTTGCACACTGAAGTTGGCTGTTGTCTCATTCCCGATTTGATTGTGATACTGCACAGTTTCATCAGCAGGACATCTAATAAGCAATCAAATAGCTTGCTAAAATCATTAAGTGTGCAAGTGAGAGAAATTAAACACCATTGTCAATTTTACTACAATTGGATGAGAAGCAAATTTATGCATTTTCTTGATAAAGTTTCTAACCAGCGAAGCAGCAGGAATTAAAATTTACAAACATGCATTTCAGAGACTTTGACGCAGTCACATTCACCACTCAAGTTGATTTAGTCTTTTTCCTCATTAGATGAAAATAATTGAAAGGTCATTAATTGTAGCTAGTGCAATAGCTATACTTAGGGCTATTTACAAGAACATTAACCAATTTGTAGACTGCCAAATATCCACCAACATACACCAAGTCTTAGAAAACAGTATGAATATGTTTGCGAGGTACAGACTTAAAACTATGCTATTCCATGCTGGTCAAGAACCAGGAAACTTACCCCTTCTTTATTAAGTAATACTGAGGCGAGTCACTTGGATGTTTGGTTGGTGTAGCCCAACAATCATTTATAGTCAAAACAAAGAAGTTTTGCTCTCCAGGTTCAATCTTCAAACTGATGTACAATCTTTCCAACCAAGGTATGACTGGCAATTCCACATAAGCAGTCTCATACTTGGGACTTTGATAGAGTGCCATTGATACTGTGACTAGTCCCTCTTGCACATGCAGCACTGCAACTCTTAAAATGAACAGGTTATTTTAGTCATAGTTCACAGCAACATTTGTAAATTACAGGCATAAACAAACATACTTTAATTATAAGTGCATGTTGTATGCAGTGAACAGGTAACTCAGAATGCATGTATTCATTTACCTTAGTCATCCTTTGGCCTACAATATCATGCTGAACATGCCAGGTTAAACAATTTTCTGCTACCTGCAAATTATCCATCAAAAGACTCTTGAATGCCACCATTGCATCTGCCTTCAACAAACCTGGTGGTGTTCCAGGCGTCCAACACAAAATCTGCCCTGCATATCTTGTAGTCCCAATCTCTATTGCTAATGTAATCAGTAACCACTTTTAAGAACACTTTCAAGTGAACACAAAGCTGGGTGGCAATGTGAACTGTGAAGAGGATGCAGGGTGACCTGGACAGGTTGAGCGAGTGGGCAGATGCAGTATAATATAGATAAATGTGAGGTTATCCACTTTGGCGGCAAAAACAAGGGGGCAGATTATTATCTCAATGGGGTTAGGTTAGGGGAGGTGCAGCGAGACCTGGGCTTCCTTGTACACCAGTCACTGAAAGCTGGCTTACAGGTACAGCAGGCAGTGGAGAAAGCCAATGGAATGTTGGCCTTCATAACGAGAGGATTTCAGTATAGGAGTAAAGAGGTTCTTCTGCAGTTGTACAGGGCTCTGGTGTGACCACATCTAGAGTATTGCGTACAGTTTTGGTCTCCTAATTTGAGGAAGGACATCCTTGTGATTGAGACAGTGCAGTGTAGGTTCACGAGATTGATCCCTGGGATGGCGGGACCGTCATACGAGCAAAGATTATAAAGACTAGGTTTGTATTCACTGGAGTTTAGAAGGATGAGGGGGGGGGGCGGGGGAAGAATCTTATAGAAACATACAAAATTATAAAAGTACTGGACAAGCTAGATGCAGGAAAAATGATCCCAATGTTGGGAAAGTCCAGAACCAGGGGCCACAGCCTTAGAATAGGGGAGGTCAATTATTGCAAGATTTAAAGATCTCAAATCTTAAAGTTATTTTCAACACTAATCAAGCCAACGTTTTGTAATATCTCTGTGGTAGTGAGAGATAAAGTGACCATCACAGACATGGGGCATTGACAGTACATACAGCCTTGACAAGTTGCTGCATAGGTAAGGTTAAAGTGCCAGCTTAACCAACATAGAGAGCAAAAACACAAGTAGCCAAGGGACACTAGGAATGGGAAAATACCAGCAGTAGTACAGACAGAAACAGACACCAAACTACCACGAGACAAAATCTAAATGCAGTATTCTCTCAACTTCACTTGCACAAGTAAATTCAGCACTGAACTCGAGCTTATATTTGTAACAAGATCTTTAGATGAAAGTGCACTGAACATTTAGAGAATACATTTTAAATTCCTTATTACACTTATAATAGAGTTGAATACTTTCCACTAAGTGGGAAATCACACCAATTTCTACAAAATCACTGTACCAAGCAGCTATAAAGTTCTAATCTACCCAACTTACGCGGTCCTTGGCTGGATTGGAAATGCAAGTTGCACTGTCCTTTCACGGTGGTACACACAAGTGAAGTCAATTGTTTCAGAAGGAAGCCTGGTGATAATGCCTGCTGTATGTCGAGTCTCCAATCCGTTCATGTACATGATGTGTGTTGCATTACTCTAGAATAAACAGGAACAATGTTCAACACTATGTGTTTAATGGTCATTGTTAAAAGTCAAATGTAAAATGTTAGGTTTATGAAATTAAGCTGCTTCTGACCAAGATGCAAAAAGGGATAATTCATTTTCCTCAAGAGATAATTCTATCAGCATGGGATACTTCAAATTGTCAAGTTACAGCAAGCCCAGCCATAAATCTGCTTGAAGTGCAGGTAACTGGTGTACAAGTTGGAATTAACCCTGTAGGCAATCATTCAATGCCTCATATCCCTAGTTCTTTTCATCCATGAAATGGCCACCCAATTTAATATTGAAGAAACATCCCCTAATCCTTGAAGTTTTAGACAGGCTCACAGGTCAAGCCAACAATATATCCAGATTACTTTATAGCAATCA
Source organism: Leucoraja erinaceus (assembly GCF_028641065.1). Taxonomy (NCBI): domain Eukaryota; kingdom Metazoa; phylum Chordata; class Chondrichthyes; order Rajiformes; family Rajidae; genus Leucoraja; species Leucoraja erinaceus. The sequence continues at coordinate 13,507,813 of NC_073393.1, read as the reverse complement.
AATGTAGGTCAATTACAATGTCAGGTTACTATATTTAAACTATTTGTCTGCTCTTCCCAAACTCATGGGAAACCAACTAGGCATATTTGATGAAAACAAAATGAGGTCCTCACCAGCACAACCGTACCACAAGATGAATAATTGTTATGATGTATACTGATGCTATAATATTCTTCTCCATTTACAACTTCTATTGCAGCTTTGCAGGCATCCTCAGCCAATTGTACAGAGTCCATGCTGACATTTTTCCAATCAAAGTAATCTTTGATGATTAGTACTTTTATGTAGGTTTGCTCACACTTGACTTCCATTTTTATATCTGCAGAAAAAGACTCAAGTTAATGACCTTTCTTGCCACAAGGTACGCAATTGTTTAGCATTCCAATACCAATACAAATGTTGATTTATGGAAGATGAACATTAAATGCTAAAGTAACGCAGGTCAGGCGGCATCTCTGGAGAAAAGGAACAGGTGATGTTTTGGGTCAAAACTTTTCTTCAGACCAAGGGGTCATTGGGGCAAGTTAAGCATGTAGGGAGAATGAGTGTTGCAGAACTCCCAGTGCAAAGAAAACCCATTGAAAGTAGATGTAGGCAAGGCCAAAGCCTGCATTTGTTCATGCTCAACTGTTCATAGCCAATGTCCAAGGGTATATTAAAAGATAATGCCATCAGGAGTTACAGACTGGGAAATATCCTCTTAAAAGGATAAACCAGGTGGTTTCAGTTCAGACTGATTTTAGCTTTATTTCAAATTCAGATTCTTAACGCGGGGGGGGGAGGAGGAGATTTTAAACTTCTGGGTCAATAGTGTAGACCATTCATAAACACTAGATCTTAGGTAGACAAAAGTGCTGGAGAAACTCAGCGGATGTGGCAGTATCTATGGAATGCAGGAAATCGGCAACATTTCTGCAGTTCCTTCTTAAGCACTAGATCGTAGTTTGTTTTATCATGCATTAACAGCACACAAATAGGAAACACATTATCCCGTAGAAGTGACAAAATATGCAGACCGACCTGCTAAAGAGAAAGCTATTTGTAGATCACCAGATAGTAGCACCACAAAGAATACTGTGCATTCATTCTGCACTAAGCATTCAACTATCCATGTTACATTCTCTTGGACTATTACCTGATCACAGGCCAGAGTGGTAGCCAGTTCAATTTGAAGTATCGTACAAAATTGAAAGATCTACAATACTGTTAGTCAAAAAGATTGAAAGGACAGGAAGAGGTTGTGTTTAAAAGCATCCAGTTGAATGAGCAATTCACAATTTTGTAGACCAATGGAGTTAAAAGGATTTGGACATTAAGAGAATGAAAAGGATGTTAGACACTACATGGTATCAATAGAAACAGCACAACCCAAACAATCTTATCAAGGAGTTTAGTTTAACCACACAATCCAAATTAAACTGACACATACACATCAGGATGATCATTAGTACACTGGGTGCACTTTAAAGCTTAGCTGCTCCAGACTTTAATGAGATGATTTACCTTCACAAGTCTCGCCTCTGAGCCCATGAAGACAGTTGCATTGATTAATCCCATCAACAACCACACAGGTGCCCTCATTTTTACAAAGGTCAGGATCACAATCTAGTAGGGAAATAAATAAAAGCAAAATTAGGATAAACAGAAGTAATATTTAATCATATGTACCAGAGCCAAACTTTCCACATACCGAGATTCAAAAAGTCGTGACTGAAAGATTTTTCTGACACAAAATCTCAGACCCAAGGTAACAACTCTGCCACAGATGTTGCCCAAACTAGAATGATCAGACATTGTTTAATATTTCCAACATCTGCAGTTTTGATCTATCACTGCAACACAACAGCCATTTAATATTTCTTTCAAACCTAAAAATCAACCACACGGTGGCGCAGCAATAGAGTTGTTACTTTGCAGCGCCAGAGACCCGGGTTCGAACCCGACTACGGGTGCGGGCTGTACGGAGTTTGTACGTTTGGAGATCTTCGGTTTCCTCCCACACGCCAAAGACGTACTGGTATGCAAGTTAATTGGCTTGGCGTACGCGTAAAATTGTTTCGAGTGTCGGTTAGTGTTAATGTGCGGGGATCGCTGGTCAGTGCGGACTCGGTGGCCGAAGGGCCCGTTTCTGCGCTGTCTCTAAACTAAAGGAACTCCAGTTGACTTAGAAACATAGAAAATAGGTGCAGGAGTAGGCCATTCGACTTGCATTACCCTTGACTTTTACACCGGTAATGAAAGTTCTGCATTTCTTCACTATGGGGTAGACGGTGAACACCAATTACAAGATGTACCTAGACCACTTCAATATCACCTCCCAAGTCTAGGACTTCCACCATTAAGACACTAGATCCATCGAAACATCATCAACTGTAAATGTCCCTCCGAGACATACCACCCTAACTTGGAGTTCTATTACCAGTCCTTCAATGTTAATGGGTCCAAAACCCGGAACCGAGTTCAACAGCCCCGTTGGGGCCATTTTAATAAAGGAGGCAGCAGTGATTCAACAGTCTTTACTACAAAACATCGCAAAGGCAAAATTTCAGGCGCTGCCAGCGAAACCCTAGTCCCAATATCAAAACACTTAAACCCCAGCAATTCGGTGTAGGTTTAAGTTTTTCTTGCCACTCCATCCAAACGAATACTTCACCCAAATTATCTTTAACTTAGTGGCCAAGTAATTTGATGAAGACTTTACATTACGAGAAACCTTAAAAATCAACTACTTTGGAAAGAATGGATGCGAGCGATTACAGAAGTTTTACTTTAGCGATAGAGTATAAGATAATGGGAGAGATAAAGTTCGTGTAGGATACGAGAGGAGACAACTTGTGTACGCCAGTTGTAACATAGGTTACCATTACAAGCCTTAAACCCAAGGCACAATCACTGACGACAAAGAATATTTAACATTACAAACTTACCAACACAGCACACGGGAACAAAAACCCCACAAAACAGCAGGAGCGATATCTTCAACAACACCTGCAAAACAAAACACCAAATGATATTTTAGATTCCATCAAATAACACTGACGCGCTTCATTCTACACTACCACACATACCATCTCTACCCCAATCCTCGAAAGACTATACTCAAGCACCGTCAAATCAGGCTTTTAACCTCTGGGTGAGGGGCTGGGCTCAGAAAGCCATATTGATTTCACCTGTGGTGTGTCTCTTCAAGACTAATTAAGTTTAATTAATACAAAGATTATTGCTGATTATTTGCGATAAGGAAAGGTGGAAGAGCACGATGTTGACATAATGAACGTTTGAACACAAGTCCCTCTGTTCATTGCTTAATCATTGAAGACTTGTATCACGCCACTCGGTATTGGAAGGGCAATTAACATTCATTGGGAATCCAATTGGTGGGTTGTGGGGGGAAACCCGAGACCTAAATTAGACCGTCAGTGGGAAACAGATTGTATGTTTGATGTGCCTTGGGGTGAGTGACAAATGTATGTTTGATTGATCCTTTGTCACTCACCCCAAGGCACAGGTCGCTTGGCTGAAAACTGGAAGTAGCATGAGCTGATTCTGCTACCATCACCATCTATTGCAACAAATGGAAGATGGGCACGAAAGAAGACTCACCCCCCCCTCTCCAAAAAAAATATAGCTGCACTAGTTTGCCTTTCATTTGAGATGATAACATAAATATAAAATACATGGATAAGAAAGATTTAGACAAATATAGGGCAAATGTATGCAGATGGGGCATCCTGGTGAGATGGATGAATTGTGCTAAATAGGCCTGTTTCAGTACTTTATGACTATGGCATTGGTGGAGATCCATGCTAATCCTGCACCTGATTAGTATTTCGAAAAGGACAAAGGAAATTTAGTTTTAATAAATTGCAAATTTATGATGAAAAGTTTTTTGATGAAGCACAAGAATCAATTGTACCATTTTCATTAATAAACACAAAACGCTAGAGTAACTCAGCGGGACAGGCAGCATCTCTGAAGATAAGGAATGCCAGTCCTGCTGAGTCACACCAGCATTTTGTGTCTATCTTTGGTGTAAACCAGCATCTGCAGTTACTTCCTACACTGTTTCCATTAATAACTGGTCAGTCCTCTGCATTTTACAACTTCCTGGCTGAAGGAGCTGCCAGGATGACAACCCCTAAAATATTAAGCCTGATCTCTCTTTCTCTCTCTCCCTCTCCTGTGCATATACTTGGTGGGCAGAAGGGCCTGTTTCCATTCTGCTTCTCTAAATTAAAGTACATTTGGAAGCATAGATTCACTGACCATTTGCGCTCAGTCTGCCATGACTTACGGGATCTCCCGATTGCTAACTATTTTGACTTCCATTCCCATAATGTATTTTCTGTCCTGGGCCTTCTCTATTGCCAGAGTGAGGCCACACAAACTGGAGGAACAACACCTCACATTGTGCTTGGGTAGCTTACAACCCAAAGGTGTGAACATGGAATTCTTCAATTTTGGTAACTACAAAACCTTCCCCCACCCGCCCCATCTCTGTGCTCCATCTGAATTCGCACCTATTTCTCCCCTTCCACCTGCACTCCTTTCCATAGCTTCACAATTTGAAACTTCAATATTTTTGTCACACCTTGTCTTTTCATTTCTAGCCTTTGTCCACCATTTGCCTATAAACTCCTGCTTCCCTACCCTTCACCCGTATCAGCCTATTACCAGGCTTTATCCTGGCTTTTCTTTTCTTTTCCCGCCTATCCCTCTACAATTAGCTTGAAGAAGGATTCTGACCTGAAATGGTTCCTATCTATGCTCTCCAGAGATGCTGCCAGACATGCTTAGATACTATAGCATGTTGTGCCTAAATTTAGGAGTGAATTGGGTACAGAAGTAAAGACCTCATGATATCCATTATTTTTTTTGTTATCTACAGAGAATCCATGCCCCCTACACCTTGAGAATGATGATGACTTTGTGTATTCCCATTACACTCCATATCTGTGTCTTGCAGCTGTAGGACCAGCGATGGGAGTCAAAAGTTTGATCTATCCTGGTAGTCACTGTCCATTTATGGTATATTCACTCGTTCTTAATGGGCGAGTTTGGAAATTTTTCCCTGGCTTGGAAGCCCAAAGCCCAAAGCAAAGAATCATAGTCCAAACATGGAGTAAGCAATTTAGAAAATACTGGAGTAACTCAGCAGGTCAGGCAGCATCATCAGAGATAAAGGATGACTATCATTTTGGGTCGAGACCCTTCTTCAGACTGAAAGTAGGAGGTGGGTGTGAAGAGCTGGAGGTGAGAAAAGACGAGGACAATCAGCGCCGGTTACAAACGACTTCAAGCACGGCACTGCCTGGTAAGCCCATTGTTGGCTAGGGAAGGTGTGATCTCAAGATGAAAATAATGTGGAGAACTGTGGAACTGGTAAAGCAACTAGGTTGGAGGAAGGGGGCAAGGGAGAAGGCGAATGGAGGTAGGAGTTACTTAAATCAAGATTTCAATGTTCATACTGCTGGGTTGTAAGCTACCCAAGCAAAATATGAGGTGTTGTTCCTCCAATTTGCATGTTGCCTCATTCTAGCAATGGAGGAGGCCTAGGACAGAGGTCAGTATGAGAATGGGAGGGGGAGTTGAAATGGTTGGCAACTGGGAGATTCCGTAAGCCTAGGTGGACCTGGGTAAGTGTTAAGCAAAATGGTCGCCGAGTCTACGTTTGGTTTTGCAGGTGTAGAGGAGCCCACATCGGGAACACCGGATACAGTACTGGCAACATGACTAATGGGATTGTTTTCCTAACAGCAAGCATGATCCAGGTTGGCCAAATGTTATAAATATATCTCCTTAAACAAAGGAAAATGTACAGTGTTAAGCAAAACACTGTAGCAAACAATAATACAGAAGTCCATCTGTACGTTAAGCCGAGTTGAGTATATTGGCATACACACAAGTATGGTGAGGTGACATTATAATGAAAATCTTGTTTATAGCATCATCACAGGCACATAGACTCAGACAGCACATTAAAAGATAATTTATATATAAATTATACATCACTTACATATAAATTCTAGTGAAAGGAAAAAATATTATGCAAAAAATAAGACATCAATACAAAAGAATTATAAAACAATTCCATATTAGTGCAAGAGATGGTCCGTAGTGTTCTGTCACTGAGGTAGTGTTATGGTTGTAATTCAAGAACTTGGTTGTGTTAATAAAGTAGCTGAACCAGGTGATGTCTGACTTCGGGCTTCACCTGCCTAACGGTAGCAGCAAGAAGATGGTGGCGATCCTTGATGAGCAATGACAACTTGAGGCAGAGTCTCACCTGAAGATTTTCGATGGTGGAGAGAAAGCTGTTCCCATGATGGATGGGTTGAGTCCACCACTCTCTGCATCCTCCTGCCTTCTTTTGCATTGGATTTGCTGTGGCAGGCCATAACGCAACCAGTCAAGGTGCTTTGCACAGTGCATATGTTGAAATTTATTAACAGGTTTTCAATGACATGCCGAATTTTCTTAAACTTAGAAAGCCGAGACGCTGGCGTGCCAGTTTCTGCTTGCTGAAGCTAACAATTCTGAAGTCAATGGTTTTGTCCAGAGGTCCAAGTTCATTCAGGGATAAAAACATACTAAAATAGAGAGCAAGTACAATTATAACAAGCATCAAGCTCAGGCAGCAAAACTGTGGAACAAAAACTACATTATAGGAAGAAATAGGATGCAAAGAGCTGAGGAGGTGTAAAGTGGTGAAGCTGGGAGAGTGGGTTCTACACAGGATAAAACAGGTTAATTAATGAAGAAAAAAACAAAATACAATGAATAATGGAAATCTGAAATAAATAACCAATCATGCTGTACTCAGCAGGTCAGGTAATATCTGTGGAGAGGAAGAAATATCATTTCAGGTCTTTAGCTTTTCATCAGAACTCGAGCCTGAAATGGACAGAAACAGAGCATTTGATTTAAAAAAAAATTGAAGACATACCCCATGTTCAAAGTCTGAAGAAAGGTCCCGACCCAAAATGTCACATCTCCACTTTTTCCAGAGATGCTGTCTGACCTGCTGAGATACTCCAGCATTTTGTCTCTATCTTCCTCAAGTCCGATGTCGGTGATGTTAAGGACTTGAACACGGGAATCTTGGCGAACAGAATAGACAGTGTTAGGCAGAATGCAGAAAGGTCAAGAATGAGAATGAGAAAGAATTCAATGAAGAAAGCCATGAAAACCAGAGATCTTTGAACTCTCCAACATGAAGAGACCTTGCATTGTGCACCCAATCTGTAAGTTATTTCAATACGATGGGGCAATTATGATCTATCAGTGAAGGAGGATTTTGGGCTTTGAACAGAGGCAAACCAATAGCTACAGCAGTTCTTGCAGTTGTACAAGTCAGTGGAGAAATGTGACAAAGGGTATCAAGAGGGAATGATCCTCTTTGGAGCAGAACAGGATGCAGCATGGGATTCATTCACAATTTTTTTTTTTTTAAATCAGCAAAGATACATTAGAAATATTGCATTGCTGCCTGGACTTCTAAGAAGTATACAAATTACTGCGTCAGAAACCTCCGCAAGGGAGGGTGAAAAAAATCAAAAACTTAAAATTGTGAAAGGCAGAAGAAAATAGCAAAAGTTCATAGCAACATAATCAGTTTCTTGAGACAAAAGTTTTGATAAAAATGCATGACAAACTTATTTTCCATCTTTAAAAGCCCACCAAGAAGAAAGCGCTGACTAAACATGGTGCAGCTGTAATTGTTTCACTGACTCCAAAGTGCACGGACACAAAATGATTCCATTTGAATGCCATGGTGAACAAAAAGACCAAAGAAAAGGATGTGACCAAAGAAACCCAACGAACGTCCGCCATTGTCATCCTCAGGTTGTCTGAAATACCTTGATACCAGTGAAGTATAATGTTATTGTCTTTGTGCACATTAATCCATTGCACAAAATAACCATGGGATGAGTGAGCAGGTAATCAGATTTGATAGTGATAGTCAAAGAGTAAATATTGGCCATGTTAACTTCACACCTCCACTTTGTAGAAAAGTATGCCCACTGAGGTAACACTCAAGGCTTTGCTGTGACTTCACATTTGAAAGACCAATCTCCTGCAGTGCTGTGCTGCTTTAATACTTCATATGAATTTTGGCCCAGGTTATGTGCTTTTGTCGTTAGTGTGAGATTTAGTCAGAGTCATATAGCGTGGAACAGACCCTTCAGCTCAACTTGCCCACACACACCAACATGCCCCATCTACAGTAGTGCCACCTGCCTGCATTTCACCCATATCCCTCTAAACCTATCCTAACTACGCACCTGCCCAAATGCCCTGCCTCAACTACCTCCTTTGGCAGCTCAGTCCATAAACTTACCACCCTGTGTGTAAAAAAAGTTTCCCCTCAGGTTCCTATTAAATTTTCCCCCCATCACCTTAAACCTATGGCCTCTGGTTCCTGATTCCCCTACTCTGGGCATTTACCCAATCTATTCCCCTCATGATCTTATATATCTCTATAAGATCACCCCTCATCCTCCCGCGCTCCAAGGATTAAACTCCTAGCCTGCTCCACCTCTCCCTACAGCTCAAGCCCATGAGTCCTGGTAACATCCTGGTAATCATCTCGGCAACCTTTCCAACAACACTTGAACCTTGATCCCATCAAGGTTCAAGTGTTCAAATACCATCTGTTGGGTTGTCAATATATGGGATACAGTTTGCATACAATCAATCCCATCTTCAAAAACTTACATTTAAACACACATATTATAGTTAATATCTATTAATAGGATGTGAAAATTTGTAGGATTTTGTGGAAAGTATTGTGTGGTTGTGGCCATACCAATTTAGATCAAGGAAAAATAACAGGGTGGATCATTCACTCCAGTCATCTGTGCACCATCAGATTCTTCACATAATACTCTTCCTGGATGATACTGCAAGGATCCTTTATATCTGCAAAACATTTAGCTGGATATCTTAATAGAAATTGTCTTTAATTATATAAATCTACATTTACTAATGTAATTGAAAGAGCAGATTGCAAACTAATTATCTAAAAGACACTGACATTTTTAATGACGGCTGCACCAGAGAGTTACAGTTTACCACCAAGGTTAATTTAGTGCAAGTTTTTTGGGGAATCATGTACATCTGGACTGGTCCAAGATTCGATGCATTACATTCTAAAAGCACTGTAGAGAACGTCAGTTCCAGTCTGCCTGTCTAATGCAGATTTCAGGTAGAGCAGCCACATTTGCCAATCCTCCTTACACTGCACTATCTGCAAGGGCTGTCAGTGGGAAACAGACTGCCCAGAGCTCCCTCCAGAGAAGCAAGCAGCAGTGCTCCATTTGAGCCAGCAATGATGGGTCGAAACCCATTCCAGGTGCATCAATGGTCTTTATGCCGCGGCAGTCACCTTACGTCTACTAGCCTGATTGTAGGGTGGCAGAAACCGTAACATATGCAAAGAGATAGGAAGTGACACTTTGTCACTATGATGAATAAAGATCAAAATAACTAGCATGTTCATTTGCTTCAGTTAAAAACATGTTTTTATTACTGTACACTTTGCACTAATAATGTTCCGTTATTCATGTATAGTGAGGTCATTCAAGAAGGGGAACATTCAACCAGTATGAACATTTGTCCTCGGGAGATAAATATTGTCACAGTGCTATTTGGGCTTTGTCGGCTGCTCAGCAGTCACATACTAATGCTAAGATCGGTAGTGGTTTGAACGTTTATTTCTCTCTCTGGCACAGGAGTTAGTGTTGCAGTTCAATGTCAGTGACTGAACTCTTCCTGCACAATCTGCTTCTGGATGGCTCTTGCCACATCCAGGGCTGAATCCTCCACCTGATCATCCTCTTCAAATGCTGGGGCCTGCAATTCTCTCTCTTCCGGCAACAGTGGCTCCTCGTCGTCTATGTTGAAGAGGTGGCCTTCCTCTAGTGCAAAATTGTGCAACACACAGCATGCTATGACAATTCTTGCCACCCTCTGGGGCGTGTACTGCAGAGCTCCGCTGGATCTGTCCAAGCAGCGGAATCTGCTCTTCAACAGTCTTATGGCCCTCTCCACCACAGCTCTTGTCAATGCCTGAGCCTGGTTGTAGGCCTCCGCAGCCTGTGTTCTGGGTTGGCTCAGTGGAGGCATGAGCCATGTCTGTAGTGCATACGCCTGGTCTCCGAGGAGCCACCCCTGTACGTGGTTGTCTTCGTGGAAGAGGTCAGGGAGTGTTGAGTGTTGCACGATGACAGCGTCGTGACAACTGCCGGCATGCTTGGCGTTTACGTACAGGATCTTCTGGTGGGCGTCACAGACAATCTGAACATTCAGCGAGTGGAACCCCTTTCTGTTCACGAATATGAGTGGCTGTTCTGCCGGTGCCTTTAGTGCCACGTGCGTGCCTCCTATAATGCCCTGCACCTTAGGGAATCCAGCAATGCAGCAGAAGTCCTTGCCTCTTTCCCTCTGCTGCCTGGGCGTAATACCAAAGTTGATGAACCCTGCAGCTCTGTTGAAGAGCACATCAGTGACCTGTTGAATGGCCGCCCTCACTGCTCCCTGGCTGATGTTGCACATGTTCCCCGTCGCACCCTGGAAAGATCCCGTGCCGAAAAAGTTCAGGGCAGTGGTCACTTTCATTTCCACAGACAATGCCGTTCTGGCAGTAGAGTGCGGCTGAAGATCCTCACGTAGGAGGTCACACAAATTTGCAATGGCACCCTTGGACAGCCGCACTCTTCGAATACAGAGATCTTCTGAGAGATCCTCAAAGGACTGCCGTTGTCTATAGATCCGTTGTGGAGGATAGTACCTGGTAGGATGGTGCCTTTTGCCATGTTGCCTTATTCTCTTTGCCTCCATACGCTGCTGTTCCTCTTCCTCCTCCTCCTCATCTTCCACAATGATGGTATAGAGGGGGATACCCATTGGGAATGCCATGCTGTCTCAAGAATTGGTTTGACCTGGGTATTCTGGTATGTGCTCTTGTTACAATCTACTGGGCTGGAGGAGAGACTGCAGACCTATTGGGAATTGAAATGCTGGTCTTAGTGACCAAAACTCTGCAACAATAGGTTGGGAGCCCTCCCTGTGAAACCAGAAACCAGCAAAGTTTAAGGGACTCTTCCAAAGCTCCCAATTTCCTCACTTCCGCTCGGGCCACGTGACTGGCGAAGCCGAACCCTTCCCAGGCTGCAACGGCGGCGTAAGGGCAGGAAATTCCCAGCCGCTGGCAATCTCCCCACCCCCACAGTCTAGCCAGGGCAGCCCCGCGATGACCGGCAACCATCAACGACACTCACCGCCACCCTCCATCCGCGGTTTGGTGCAGATTTGGCGGAGAAACGGCGAGGGTCTCCCCTCCCCCTGCCGGCCGCACGCCCGCACGGCCGGCGCCTGGACTGGAACACTGGAACCCCGCGCGCGCGCACGCGCCCAACGGTCGCGGCTCCTCGCGACGGCTCGAGCTCCTCGCCCGCGGTACACGATCTCCTCCCCAACTACCCCAGTCAGTATCCACTCGGTCGCCGGGCGCTTGAGTATTCCAATATATCTTTCAAGAAAAGGTCTGCGAATCTTTTATATTTAAATCCCCATGTTCAATGTTACTGGGGGACTGTTTGTGGGAATGTACGACGAGGCTGCCCGGCAAATAATCTTCCTTCGGAGAGCGAGCTCCTGCCATTTGGTACCGGGGCTGTGCAGTTACATAGAAAAATAGAAAATAGGTGCCGAGGAGGCCATTCGGCCTTTCGAGCCAGCACCGCCATTCATTGCGATCGTCCCCAATCAATAACCCGTGCCCCTTGATCCCACTAGCCCCTAGAGCTCTATCTAACTCTCTCCTAAATCCATCCAGTGATTTGGCCTCCACTGCCCTCTGGCAGGGAATTCCACAAATTCACAACTCTGGGTGAAGACGTTTTTTTCTCACCTCTGTCTTAAATGGCCTCCCCTTTAATCTAAGACTGTGGCCCCTGGTTCTGGACTGGCCCAACATTGGAATCATTTTTCCTGCATCTAGCTTGTCCAGTCCTTTTATAATTTTATATGTTTCTATAAGATCCCCCTCGTCCTTCTAAACACCAGTGAATACAAGACTAAACTCCAGTGAATACAAGACTAAACTCCAGTGAATACAAGTGTCGCCCGCAGTTGCTGCCACTATTTAGCAATGTTACAAAATTTTGAGATTTAAAAAATCAAGTCTGCAATTTATCCCATCAGATAAAGCATAACAATAAGTATAATTTGACACCTAATTCACTTTCATATCTCAAGTAATAAAAAAGTTATGGCCATTTTCATACTCGGAAATTAGCATCTTGTTCCCTATTGATTTTCTATGGACATAACAAAAAAGCTGTGATCGTGGACAGTCAAAAGCCCATAACCTTCTTAAAAATTAAGAGAACTGAATGAAATTTTCAATTATCATAGATTGAAGCATTCTGAAACAAATATAAAATAATCTTACTTGGATGACCTGAAATTAAAGCATATAATTAGTTAGTTACCCAATTGTAGCTAATTTCAAATTTCAATTACTAGATCTAAACATCTATCCATTTCTTAATAAATGATTAACATTTTTAAATAGCCCAAGTGTCCAAATAATATTCACAAATAATTCACAATAAAACATGATTTTTAAATCTCATTTACATCAATTTATAGGCCAAATGGAAGGAATTTAGTGTTCAATTGCTGTAAATTAAAGTCAATTAAAATCGGCTTTCTAGTGGGTTCCTGTGAACGCGCTGGTTTAGAACGTTCACATTGCAGTGGATTTGTGCCCTCAAATGCCCAGAAAAATACTGCGGGATATAAAGAGCCCAAAATGAACTACTCGCTATAGAAAACTTTAATTACAGGGTTATATACAAGCCCCATTTAATGTAAAAATAAGGTACATACCTTTAATTGTTTGCTTTATAAAACCCTGGGGCTGCGAGAGGTTGCGAGTTTAGAGAGTGGTTTTTAAACTACTATAACTATTTTACAAGGCCATAAAAACTAATAATACCTTTTGCGACGGGGTCTTTCAGCGATTTTCCGTTAATGATTTACTAGGCTGAACATTTTCGATTGCAACAGCCTAGTAAAAATCGCGTTTTAAACCCGCCCCCTCTAAACAGCGCCAAAATCACACACACGGGGTAGGGCAGATGCTCAGCCACGATTCAGGTAGGTTTTGTAACATACCTACACTATTGGAGCTGCAATTCAATGATTCAACGATACTTTGTTGTCACATGTACCTAGGTACAGTGAAATGCTTTGTTTTTGCATACAACCCAGTGAAATCATACAGCAAACCTCACCACGACGGTGCATAAGTGTCCCCGCGTTTCTGGTGTCGACAAAGTTGCAAAAATTCACCGAACAGTCCTATTTTCTGCCTGCCGCCGCACATGGCTGCAAGGCACCTTCCCATGCCAGATCCCACTCGTTCTTGGAGCCCCCACACTACCGTGAACCCCTTCGTTCTCGGCGCTCCGTGCGGGGTAACCCTAGGCGGTCCACCACACTCTCGACAGTCCACCTACACTGGCGGGACCCTCCTTGCTCTCAGCAGTTGCCCGCTGGTTCGGTCAACGCAGGTGGCTCAGGGCCATGTTTACAGCCGGGCCTGCTGGTGCGCTTGGCGCGGCAGTCCGGCATACTCCTGGCCCATGGCGCACCGAGTCTCCCGGGTCCCCAGCCTGACATGGAGGCCTGTCGGCCCTCTCGTTTCCACGAACTCTGACCGGCCAAAGAGACCATGGCTGACTCCAGGGAAGACAGGCATCTGCCTCTGTCTGAAGAAGGGTTTCGGCCCGAAACGTTGCCTATCTCATTCGCTCCATAGATGTTGCTGCACCCGCTGAGTTTCTCCAGCATTTTTGTGTACCTTCGATTTTCCAGCATCTGCAGTTCCTTCTTAAACAATCTGCCTCTGTCAGATCATCGGAGACCTACAAGTGAGATGGACCTGTGTTCTTATCTGCAGTCGATAGTCACTATTAATAATATTTTTAGACTTGACTACGTTAGTTTGTCTGGAAATAAGGGGGGTGTAAGGGCTTTTGGTTCAGGGAAAGGCAGCACAGTCACTGCAAATCTGTGTTCTGAACTTAAGGTCCCCCACAGAATTGTTTTGCTAATATCCAGCAACCATCAGGCTGTTGAACAAGGGGACATGACTTGAGAATTAAGGGACTGAAGTTTAGGGGTAACATGAGGGGGAACTTCTTTACTCAGAGTGGTAGCTGTGTGGAATGAGCTTCCAGTGAAGGTGGTGGAGGCAGGTTCGTTTTTATCATTTAAAAATAAATTGGATAGTTATATGGACGGGAAGGGAATGGAGGGTTATGGTCTGAGCGCAGGTATATGGGACTAGGGGAGATTATGTGTTCGGCACGGACTAGAAGGGTCGAGATGGCCTGTTTCCGTGCTGTAATTGTTATATGGTTATTATATGTTATATGGTTATACGAACACCACGATACCAACCGCAGGAGTTATGAACTGCAATTGACGATGCCTTAGGTTGCACTAGGGACTTTTTTTTTGCACAAGTATTGAGGTTATTAAATTATTAAAAATTGTACTGTTATTTATCCGCATGTACATTTATGTGTCCGTGTAACACCTGTAAGTAAAAATTGTTCTGTTCAGTACATATTACAAATAAAAACATTATTGTAAGGACTGGCATTTTTGACAGGTTATACATTCCAGAAATGTAGCTACTTTCTCATTATGACAGAGCTTCACCTGGCCACAGATTTGGCATTTCATCCGACATTATTAAGCCAGATGCACTGGAGTTCATTAAGGGGTCAGGCAGCATCTGCGGAAAGAGCAACGGTGATGCTTCAGGGCAGAGATCATTATCATGACACAGTTGCTGCCTGACCTGCTGGGTTGTTGCAGCAGCTTCCTTTTTTATTTTGGATTTCCAGTGTCTAGAATTTCATTTTTATTTTATACTTACATGAGCTAATCACGATGACTGGGTAAGAAGCAGAATATGAAGAACATGGTATTCATTAGGTGATAATATAGGTTTGTTTTTTATCAATGGATGCAGCCTGACCTAAATATTGCAGCAATTTCTCCTCTCTTAGATTTTTCACATGAGGCAGTGCATTAGATTTCATGTTATAGTGTTGAACTTCAGATGGCATTAATGTGCAGCATAGCTTTGTTACATTTATGACTGACAATTGAACAAGAATTGTGATAGTAGATTGAAAGATATTTGTATTTTAAGAAAATAATTAAAATCTATATTCAAGCTATGCTTTTGATTAAAAATGATAAATGATTAGGTCTTTGATTTGTCTGAGAAGTATTTTGGATGTGATTCAAATGGACTGATTGTCAGATAAAGCTCCTCCAGATATCAATGACCATTCTTAAATCAAATAGAAATTAATGGGTGGAGATGCCAGGCAGGTGTGTGGGGTTTCCATCCATTTTAAAGTGAATTTCTTTGACAGCTCTGATGAGGGCAGCAAAGGACAAGGCAATATCAGGAACTGTTGCTTCGGCCACTGCATCGGATAATTAGCACAGAAGCACGGTATTCAGCATTATCACTTGCTCCACTCCAAGTTTGGACATCAGTCCATACAAAATTAAAGTTCTCTTTTGGGCTTTGAAATGTAAGACACAAAGAACTGCAGATATTGGTTTACAAAAAAAAGACACAAAGTGCTGGAATAATTCTGGGTCAGGCAGCATCTCTAGAGAACATGGATAGGTCACGTTTCGGGTCGGGACCCATCTTCAGACTTAAATATAAGTTCACTTCAGCATCTCCCTATCCAATAAGTTTCTTCTGAATTCTCTGTTGAAATTTCTTGATGACTATCTTATCTTGATGACTTATACAGTCAATCAGTATCCTTTAAAAATCATGATTAGTTCGGCTATTCTCAAGATGAAAGCATCCAGTCTATGCCCCCTCCCTGTCTTTACATCCTAGCATTTCATAAGAAAATAGGAATAGGACCAAGGTTCCACTCGGTCCAACAAGCTGCACCACGGTGTTGGCTAATCTGCCTCCATTCCCATTCTGTGTCACTTCCCTGGAGTCCTGGTCTTTCAAAAATATATTAATGTAAATATCCTATATCATCTGGCCACCGCATCTCTCCAGGACAGAATTCCAGAGATTCACCAGATTGGAATACAACTGAACACGATACTATTAAGTATAGTCTAAACAAGGTCAATAAAAGCTTAGGATTCGCTTGTCTGAGTCAGGACTCGAGGGTCTGAGCTATAGGAATAGGATGAGTAGACTGGTATTCTATTCCCTGGAGCCTAGGAGAATGATGAGTGATCTTATAGAGATGTATAAAATCATGAGAGGAATAGATCGGGTAGACGCATCGAGTCTCTTGCCCAGTAAGGGAATCGTGAACCAGAGGACATAGGTTTAAGGAGTAGGGGGAAAAATTTCATAGGAACCTCAGGGGTTCCTTTTTCACACAGAGGGTGGTTTGTGTATAGAACGAGTCGTCGGAAGAGGTAGTTGAGGTAGGGACTATTGCAAAGTTTAAGAAGCAATTAGACAAGTACATGGATAGGATGGGTTTAGAGGGATGTGGGCGAAACGCAGGAAAGTGGGACTAGTATAGATGAGACAGTGAACAAGTTGGGCCGAATGGCCTATTCCCACACTGTATGACTATATCTACTTTGCTTGTAGAAGTAAGTCATTAGGGTGTATTGTAGGGTTTGTTTTTAAAGTCCTTGTTCTGGGTTATTTTCGTGGCTCTGTTTTTCCTCTATCCCTCCTACCAACTGATAAGTGAGCACTTTCAACCAAAATGTACAAACTTGCATCAAACTGATAGACGAAAAGAATGGTGCTAACCAGAAATTGAGGAGCAGCCCTTCCCATTCTTCTGATTTTGGGGCTATGTGCAGATGGGGATGGGTCATTTGGTGGTTCACTTGGTGAATTTGCTGCTGGGCCTGGCCAAGCTGGCCATTCGTGGATCATGGCAGCAGGCAGCCGAGGGATTAATCCAGGTTGACTGCCTGTCCTTCTTTCGGACTTGCGTCCGTGCCTGGATGTTGCTGGAGAGGGAGCACACAATGTCCATGGGCACCTTGGCTGCTTTCTGGGGAGATGTTGGGGCTTGTGTGCTTCTTAGATGAAAGTAACAAAGTTTTGGTTTGTTAAATATGTGTATTCCTTATTTTAGATAGATGTCTCATAGATTAGTGTTCTTACTGCCATTTTGTACCAGCAAATAAACTTATTTTGTTTAAAAAAAAGATAGACGAGAAACTAATTTGCAACAAATCTATGATAGAAACAGAAAAATAGGTGCAGGAGTAGGCCATTCGGCCCTTCGAGCCAGCAACGCCATTCAATATGATCATGGCTGATCATCTAAAATCAGTACCCCCTTCCAGCTTTTTCTCCATTTCCCTTGACTCCTTTAGTCAAAGTCAAAGAATCCTTTATTGTCATTTATTATCAACAAAATTTTGTTGCCTTGCAGTCATACATATAATAAAATAACAAAACATACAATAAACACAAATTTCACATCCACCACAGTGAGTTTACCAGACACCTCCTCACTGTGATGGAAGGCAAAAGTCTTAAAGTCTTTGTCTCTTCCCTCCTTGCTCTCCCTCTGCGTTGAGGCGAACCAGGCCTACGATGTTGTGACCCCCACCGGGTGATGGTAAGTAAGTGCCGCGGCTCAACCGTGCTCCACGAACGGGCCGGTTCAAACTCTGCGGCCCGGGGTGGTCGAAGCTGCCACCCTCCAGTCCAGCGGACGAAACTGTTGTTGCGGGAGCTCCGGAAGAACAGGTCACCAACCTGTGACCTGCGAGCTCTCGACGATGTCGTCCACTGACCCGTGGCCGAACCTCCAAAGTCGGGTCGTCGCCGCCTCAGCTCCGAGTCGGGCCGCCACCGTCTCAGCCCCGAGTCGGGCCCTAAGAGCTAAATCTAATTCTCTTGAAAACATCCATTGAATTGGCCTCCACTGCCTTCTGTGGCAGAAAATTCCACAGATTCACAACTCTCTGCATGAAGAGGATTTTCCTCATCTCAGTCCTAAATGGCCTTCCCCTTATTCTTAAACTGTGACCCCTGGTTCTGGACTTTCCTCCAACATTGTGAACATTTTTCCTGCATCTAGCCTTTAATCCTTTAAGAATTTTATATGTATCTGTAAGATCCCCTCTCATCCTTCTAAATTCCAGCGAGTACAAGCCCAGTCAACCCATTCTTTCATCATATGGCAGTCCCACCATCCCGGAAATTAACCTGGTGAATCTACGCTGCACTCCCTCAATGGCAATAATGTCCTTCCACATATTAGGAGACGTAAATTGCACACAATACTCCAGATGCGGTTTCACCAGGGCCCTGTACAACTGCAGTAGGACCTCCTTGCTCCTAAACTCAAATCTTCTCGCAATGAAGGCCAACATGCCATTAACTTTTTCTTTACTGCCTGTTGTACCTGAAGTCAAGTCAAGTCAAGTTTATTTGTCACATACACATACGAGATGTGAAATGAATGCTCACTTTCAGTGTTTAAGAAAGAACTGCAGATGCTGGAAAATTGAAGGTAGACCATCAGTCTGAAGAAGGGTTTCGGCCCAAAACGTTGCCTATTTCCTTCGCTCCATAGATGCTGCTGCACCCACTGAGTTTCTCCAGCACTTTTGACTACCTGCTTACTTTCAGTAACTGATCTATTAGCAAACCCGGGTCTCGTAGCACCTCCCCTTTTCCTAATCTGACACCATTCAGTATCAATGGGACTAATTGCATTTTCTTTGCTAATCATTTGCTTTGTTCTATTTCAACACTTCTTGTCGAGTTGATTGCTTAATTGCTTGACATTCTTGGTAAATAGAAAGCTGCTTTCAGTTGAAGAAAAAAGCCCTGCATGAATTTTCTGCCTCTGAGTTTCTCCAGCATTTTTGTCTACCTGTATGAAATGAATGTGTCCACAGGTAACAGATAGAAACACCAGTATAACAACATTCCAGCACTTTCAAATGATCACAGCGTAGGATTCAATGGAGAAGTCATTTCAAAACAATGGGAATGCCGCACATACCCCAATGTGAATGCTGTTTTTAAAGCAAGAAATTGGTACTTTTTGTTGTTGGTTTAATTTGTTTATAACATAGCTAGTCTTCTGGTTAAGACATTTAAATAAATCCTGCTAACATGTATCTATGGACACCTGGGATTAAATACTAATCTGTGTAGTTCATTATATGAAGCAGCAACAGGAAATTCAATGGCAAAAGGGAAAGAGATGTTGAGTATTTTAAGATAAGAAGCCAATGGTAAATATATAATTTAATTAAACCTTGAGGGATGTTTGTTTTTAGTAATAGATGCATGGCTCAAAATGGAAGATAACCTCTGGCTACAGATGAGGCAGGTTAGAAAATGGGTTGAAGCAATGTTAGTCAAATAAGCCACTCTCATGCTGCAAAAGAATGGTGCAATTGAGGCATCAAATACACCGTCTCTTTGTTTAGAGTTGATGATGGTGGATGAAACTGCAGTTATGGCAATTAGTGTTCTAAATTTGAAACAGGGCAAAGATGTACATACGTCAGAGCTACATGTACAGTGGAACTTTGCTCTTGCAAACATCTTGCAATCAACACCTTTCTCAGTTCCTGTGGGACTTTTTTTATAGTAAGTAAATGGAACACTAAACCCCAGAGACTGAACTGGTGACATCAAGAGCTGCATTCAGTTATTTCCCATGGGTTTATAATGAGGACTGATATGGTCCACCAGGTCTCTATATAACCGCATAACTCTTCAGTACTGTTTAGGGAGGAAGAAACTGGATTAGCATCCTCACACCAAAAGCTTGGTGCGCATGTTTGCGGCATAGTCTGCTGCAGACTTGGTCGATTCTCGGCATCATTAGTGCAATAGCTTCAGTTAGGATAGACATTGATCTTTGAATGAGCTATTGGTTTAAGACATAAAGAGAACTGTTTTGTATTGAGTAGAAAATGAATTATCTCGCCATTTTCAACACTTGTACCTGTTTATGTCTGAGAAATGGGCGATCACCAAACATTGGAGATCAACAATAATGATAATTAGTTAGGGAATAAATAAAATGTAATTTATCATAATTGGATTTTGTCTATTGATAATTATCTGATTATTTTGGGGAATTCTAATCTTTTAGTTTTACATAGAAACTGTAGATGCTGGTTTACAAAAAAGCCACAAAGTGCTGGAATAACTCAGCGGGTCACGCAGCATCTCTGGAGAACATGGATAGATGACGTTTTGGTTCAGGACCCTTCTTCAAACACACCTTTGCTGTGCCTTACCTGGGAGTGCACCCATTTCTCCCCTCCCCTTCCACCTACATTCCTTCATCCGGCTTAATAATTCGCAACTCTTCCACCCTTATCTCACACCTGTTGTCTTTTCATCCCTGGCCTGTGTCTAACCATCTGACTATCAAAACTCCCAGCACCTATATCCACCTCACTTGCCAGTCTTGTCCTGCCGCTCCCCTCCTCCAGCTTTCTTACATCCCCTTGCCACTACAATCAGTGTGAAGAAGGGCAGCACGGTGGCGCAGTGGTAGAGTTGCTGCTTTACAACGCCAGAGACCCGGGTTCGATCTTGGTTATGGGTACTGTCTGTATGGAGTTTGTACGTTCTTCCCGTGTCCTGCATGAGTTTTCTTCGAGAACTTTCCTCCCACACTCCAAAGATATACAGGTTTGTTGGTTAATTGACTTGGTGTAAATGTAAAAATTGTCCCCAGTGTAGGATAATGATAATGTGCGGGGATCACTGGTTGGTGCGGACTCGGTGGGCTGAAGGGACTGTTTCCGCGCTTGTACTTACTTAGTTACTTACTGCCTATTATGCTTCCTGGCATGTAGGGCTGCAACAAAGGTCCTCCACTCAGTAGTGTTCATTCCTTCAGTTGCTGTTTCCATAACATAACATATTTGTTTTACGGGACAGGGTTGTTAGCCCTGTGCTCAACCTCTAACCTGGAGGACTAGTGGATCGCTCTTCGTCTCGCCTCTACCCTTCGACCTGTCCAGCACGGGAGACCCTAACAGGAGACAAATCTCCCACTGGCGTAGCTCTGAGACACCCAAGCTCCCCGACCACGACAAGGTTGCAATCGAAGGGGGAGTATCTCTAAACTAAACTAAAACTAAACTAAAAGGGTCCCGACCCGAAACATTACCTATCCATGTTCTCCAGTCTGACCTGCTGAATTACTCCAGCATATTCTGTCTTTTATTTTTATTTATACTGAAATGATGAAAGCAGTCTTTCCACTTTTGTATTTTGTAATGAAAATGTGCAGTAAAATTGCACTTCAGTGTCATGAAGGAGGAGATGACAGTGCTTTTCAAGATTTTATTACACTTCTCAAAGTGGCAGGCATTTAAAAGACTAAAATCCTGCGCAAAGGACAATCTAATCTTGCACATAAAATTAAATTTTGTTTATGAAACAGGTTTGTTGTAATATCCCAGTAATTTCCCTCTGGCATGTGGTCCCACGCATTCCAGAAATTCTAGAAGAATCTTTCACAGCCAAAGAATATCCATTTGTGTCCAATGAACTGTAATGTGTAGTCAGTGTTATAATGTGGAAAATGCAACGGTTAATTTTCAGCAGCAAACAATGCTAACCAGATACACTTTCTTCCGGTGACATGGGTGGTCATGCTGCTGAGAAGAGGTCTTCTGCTCTTCAAAGTATTAGAGATAGACATGTGGCCCTTGTGGTCGGCTCCGCCTATCACCGAGACCGTATCTGAAACTTGAGGTAATTTACCTGCACTATCCCACTGCTCCTTGACTTTTTAAATACACAAATTTGTCATGTTTGAATGTAATTGACTGAACTTCGCCAGGTAGAGAATTCCTAAGGTTCAGTCCTACACTTCCCATGAAGAAATGTCTCCTCACTTCAGTCCTATGCAGTAACCTTTATTCTGAGACCATGACCACCTGGTTCTAATCTTCTCAACTAGGGATTTATTCCTGAAACCATCTGAAACTGACAAACTTTACTAATGCTTTTCAGTCACTTTAATTAGCTGTATCAATCATTACTCACAATGCTGATGGGAAACGCAGTGAATAAAAATGTCTGAAAAGCAAAATGACTCGCCTCAATGAAGGTTTGATGGCGTTCAGTCTCTGGAAGCTGATGTGTGCAGAAGTGACGGTGTTTTTTACCTGTTACTACTTCATCCTTTTAATAGATAGGTCCCAGGCCTGATTCCCATGGCTGCTTCTTACTTGGACTGAACATCCAATCTCCTCAGATCACGCACCATATTTTAGTCCAGATATATTTGAAAACTATTTCAAATTACGCCATTATGCAAAGTCTAAATTTGCAAGCAATAAGATGTTGGATTTCTCTTCAAGATTTCTGAGTTGTATGGATCTGTTATTAGTTAATAGTTTGTTGTTACGATCAGCAGTTGTTGCGATCAGCTATCTAGGCTCTTGCAAATGTAATTAATACTATTTGTCATGTTGTTGGAGAGTTGGCCCATTAAGGAATTTAATTAGGATTAGGACATTTGCCCCTCATGCCTGCTCCACCATTCAATTGATTATGGCCATTCTTTTATCTCAGCGCCTCTTTCCTACACGAATCCCACGTTCCATCACTGCCTTAATGAGAAAGTGTTATTGCATCATCCCCAGCTTTAAAGTTTTTAAAGGAGAAAAAGGGGTAAGTAACAGATGTCAGAGGTTATGGGGAGAAGGCAGGAGAATGGGGTTAGGAGGGAGAGATAGATCAGCCATGATTGAATGCAGGAGTAGACTTGATTGGCGAAATGGCCTAATTCTACTCTTATCGCTTATGATCTTATGATTCCTGCATGCTCAACATACCCCTCTATGTGTGCCAATCCCAGATGTCTTCAAGCTACTTTTCTGGCAAAACTTCCTTTCACTTCTTGTCAGCCGGCTGAGCTCACACTTTCCACCTGGAAGACACCCAAATACTTGAGTAACTCAAGGATGCAATAGCTTGGCATGCTCCCACAAGATCCCACTACCGACATTGAACCTTTAATCCTGAAGCTTAGAACACAGGAACAATATACTTGTTTACTGCCTTGCCTCTAAGTGAATGCCATTGTACTTGGAATCTTTTGAACTCTTTTGTCTGCATGGGGGTGTTTCAGTTTAATTGTGGTGACAATTTTCGAATGTAGAAAATATGGACTAGCTTGCAGGAAGTTATTGCTGTTATCGAATTATGAGCTAATTCTTCAGTCCTTTTTAATTCATCCATCTCCGGAGATTCTCCTGCCCCATATTTTAGACTACTTTGGTGAGCCCAGGACTTTGGTTTCAATGTTTTCTGCCCCAACTTTAACGTTTTTAAAGGAGACTAGACCAAGTGGGGCCCGTTGGGTAGTGGATGCTGGGAATATGCTGCCTGGGATGATGGTGGAGGCAGATACAATAATGCCATTTGAGGCATTTAGATAGGCACATAGATATGTAGGGAATGAAAAGATATGGATCATGTACAGGCAGATGCGATTAGTTTATCTTGGCATCATGTTTGGCTCAGACATTGTGGGCTGGGGAGTGTGTTACTGGGCTGCATTATTCTGTGTCCTAGGCACTATAATGGTTGAGGAAGGCTAGGCAGAACCCAAGTAGAAATGTACTAGAGCAAATAATGCAGATGCAGGAAATCGGAAAGCATATTTCTGTATGTGGTAAAAAGGTCAGATGGCATTAATGGGAAGAGTTGAAGTTTCAGGCCAATTACCTGTCCTCAGAGCTGGGACAAGTTTGAAATAAACCAGATTTAATGAGCAGGATGGACATGGAGGGATGGACGGAAGGAAAATATGTAATAGAGTCCAAGATAGAAAACATATAAAATAATAAAAAGGACTGAATGATATTTGTCTGTGCTATGTTGTAATAAGGAAACAAGTATCCTTGCTTTAAAAAAAAGAATTGCACTTCATGATTTTTAGACTTAAATGTTACAGATGCTGTGGCTTTGTTTTGAGGAAGTATGGGACAATTGTACTGGACCTGGTCACTGCCTGAACTCACCAGGCGCAATTCCCTCCTACCCACACCTACCTGTGTTAGTTGCAGAGAGTTGGACAACCTGATCCTCTACCCAAGAGATCATGGTCGAAGCTGAGTGCATCTTGATTGGCTTGTGCCCTGGTCCTGGAACAACCTGACAGCCTTCGACAACTTGTCATAAAAACCCGAAACGCCACCTAGCTGTGTTCTCCAATGATGCTGTCTGACCCGGAGTTACTCAAGCACCTGATGTTGTTTTTTTGCAAATGTTTAGATTGATTTTAAATGATGGAGAAATTTAAAAACTATTTGCATACGTGAATAAATAGATAAACAAATTGTAAATAATTAAAAGCATTCACATATAATAATTCAAACACAGCCACTTGACATATTTCACAAGCTCATTGATCCTATTCAAATAAATGGGTATAAAAAGCTGAAGTAACTCAGCAGGGCTGGCAGCATCTCTGGAGAGAAGGAATAGGTAATGTTTTAGGTCGAGACCTTAGTTAGGGAAAAGGGAAACGAGAGATATAGATGATGATGTAGAGAGATAAAGAACAATGAATGAAAGATATGCAAAAAAGTCACGATGACAAAGGAAACATGCCATTGTTAGCTGTTGGGTGAAAATGAGAAGCGACTTGGGTGGGGGAGGGATAGAGAGCGAGGGAGCTGAAATCATTTTTACTTTTTTAACTGGAGCTGAAATCCCTGAGACACAGATAAATAGGGTTGCTTTTCTTAACTCAGGTCTCTGGCATTAGACTGAGGTGCCTGATGTGCAATGTTCCCAGCCCCTCTCTCCAACTGCTTGGCTCAATTTCAGGACAGAGGGTCCAATATCCCAGAGGTCTGACCTGAACTCGAGCA
Organism: Leucoraja erinaceus; assembly: GCF_028641065.1. NCBI lineage: Eukaryota > Metazoa > Chordata > Chondrichthyes > Rajiformes > Rajidae > Leucoraja > Leucoraja erinaceus. The sequence goes on along the minus strand of NC_073393.1, from coordinate 13,482,874 downwards.
GAGATGTGAACAGCTGATGGCAGTGATTCACTGCAAAACTACTGGTATTGCCACACCAGCTGGCTTATCCAAAATTTAAAAGCCAGAAATGTGGTCCCTCATATTTGCAGATTTGTACATTTCTCAATGCATTCAACGTTTGCATGTACAGGCACATGATAAGGGCCATCGGACGACTTCCATGTTGGTGGAAGCAGGTGGTACTGGCACAGCACAAACCTAGAATAACAGCTGCTCTGGCCTTAAGGTCCTTCATCAACCCAAGAAGTGTTAGCTGAATTGATAAGACAATGAAGCAGTTGATATTTCTTTTCCCATGCAGTTTCTCATACCCTTATGGCATCCCTCATATAAACATCATAAATGCCTAGATTAAGGCACAAGCATCAAACACTCCAGCTTTATTCCCTGAGTGCCTGTCATTTGAACTTGTCAGATAAATTACTGCTCTCTGCCACTCTGCTTGTTGGACTAAATACTTTTGACCATAATACAATTTAAACATCTTTCACCCATGTTTTTATTTTATAGATTCAAATGATTGGCATTTATATAAATAAACTGGGTTGTAAAATCTTTACATCTTAATATATTGTGCCTTTGTTCTGCTATCAGATCAGGAAAGGATTGCAAACTATTGGCAGTAGTGAGCATTGAGCTTGAAAGTTGCAATGCACTCCACATTTAAGCAATGCTGATCTTAAATGCCTACTTCACAACTTGATAGACGTTTTTGGATTTCCTTGATACATAGAAACATAGAAATTAGGTGCAGGAGTAGGCCATTCGGCCCTTCGAGCCTGCACCGCCATTCAATATGATCATGGCTGATCATCCAACTCAGTATCCCGTACCTGCCTTCTCTCCATACCCCCTGATCCCCTTAGCCACAAGGGCCACATCTAACTCCCTCTTAAATATAGCCAATGAACTGGCCTCAACTACCCTCTGTGGCAGAGAATTCCAGAGACTCACCACTCTCTGCGTGAAAAAAGTTCTTCTCATTTCGGTTTTAAAGGATTTCCCCTTTATCCTTAAGCTGTGACCCCTTGTCCTGGACTTCCCCAACATCGGGAACAATCTTCCTACATCTAGCCTGTCCAACCCCTTAAGAATTTTGTAAGTTTCTATAAGATCCCCTCTCAATCTTCTAAATTCTAGAGAGTATAAACCAAGTCTATCCAGTCTTTCTTCATAAGACGGTCCTGACATCCCAGGAATCAGTCTGGTGAACCGTCTCTGCACTCCCTCTATGGCAATAATGTCCTTCCTCAGATTTGGAGACCAAAACTGTACGCAATACTCCAGGTGTGGTCTCACCAAGACCCTGTACAACTGCAGTAGAACCTCTCTGCTCCTATACTCAAATCCTTTTGCAATGAAAGCTAACATACCATTCGCTTTCTTTACTGCCTGCTGCACCTGCATGCCTACCTTCAATGACTGGTGTACCATGACACCCAGGTCTCGCTGCATCTCCCTTTCCCAATCGGCCACCATTTAGATAATAGTCTGCTTTCCTGTTTTTGCCACCAAAATGGATAACCTCACATTTATCCACATTATACTGCATCTGCCAAACATTTGCCCACTCACCCAGCCTATCCAAGTCACCCTGCAGTCTCCTAGCATCCTCCTCACAGCTAACACTGCCCCCCAGCTTAGTGTCATCCGCAAACTTGGAGATATTGCCTTCAATTCCCTCATCCAGATCATTAATATATATTGTAAATAGCTGGGGTCCCAGTACTGAGCCTTGGGGTACCCCACTAGTCACTGCCTGCCATTGTGAAAAGGACCCGTTTACTCCTACTCTTTGCTTCCTGTTTGCCAGCCAGTTCTCTATCCACATCAATACTGAACCCCCAATGCCTTGTGCTTTAAGTTTGTATACTAATCTCTTATGTGGGACCTTGTCGAAAGCCTTCTGGAAGTCCAGATACACCACATCCACTGGTTCTCCCCTATCCACGCTACTAGTTACATCCTCGAAAAATTCTATAAGATTCGTCAGACATGATTTACCTTTCGTAAATCCATGCTGACTTTGTCCAATGATTTCACCACTTTCCAAATGTGCTGCTATCCCATCTTTAATAACTGACTCTAGCAGTTTCCCCACGTTCCCCCCATGTTAGACTAACTGGTCTGTAATTCCCCATTTTCTCTCTCTCTCCCTTCTTAAAAAGTGGGGTTACGTTTGCTACCCGCCAATCTTCAGGAACTACTCCAGAATCTAAACTGAGACAATACAAACTGAAAAAGTCTACGAATTCCCCTGTGGATAAAAATTATCATTCATGATGGAAAGTTTATGCATGGGTGCTTACATGGTTCCTTTGACCACATATGCTTTGTATATGGTGACGCAGATCTGAACACAGGATGTTGAGGTTAATAGTGGAAGGCATCAAGATGATTAAGTATATCTGAGGTTTGCTCACTTTCAGCAAATTGCAAAGCTGCAAAAATGGGACAATGTGCATCAATTGTTGTGTTATTTCTAGAAAAGCCACTCTATATAATCAGAGTGAGGCCTAATGCAAATTGGAGGAACAGCACCACATATTTTGCTTGGGCAGCTTGCAACCCAGCGGTATGAATATTGATTTCTCTAACTTCAAGTAACCCTTGCATCCCCTCTCTCTCCGTCCCGCCCCCAGCTTAGTTGTTGTCCTAATTTCACTGTCGTCCTGTTGAGTTTCACTGTCTGTCTAACTCGTTATCATCTAGCCCACCACCAACAATAGACGATTGTGGACTCCACCTTTCTTTGATCATTGGTACTTTTTGCATATCTTTCATTCATTTGTTCTATATCTCTATATCACCGTTTATATCTCTTGTTTCCCTTTCCCTTAACTCTCAGTCTGAAGAAGGGTCTCGACCTGAAACGTCACCAGGTCCTTTTCTCCTGAGATGCTGCCTGACCCGCCGATGTACTCCAACTTGTTGTGTCTATCTTTATATATAATCCTAATTGCATGTTAGACCTAGTCAGCTATACTGAATGCAAGTGCCTACGAGGTCAATTCATTAAATGACGAAATAAAGACTATTATATTTCTCATTTCACAATCCCCATGGGTTCAGTAAGTGGGGCTTTCCTGTTTCAATTGCAGCTTATTTTAGCAGCAGCAACGTGCTTACAGGTTTTGTGCTTACAGCTTCATAAACTGAAGGGAAATGGAGAGTGAAAGCAAACATCGGCACAGAAATCGCACTGCTTCCTCGCCTAGCTCGTGGAAGTGAAAACAAGTGTAGAATCTCACAAACAGCCAGTTTAATCTGATTTTCGAATTAAACCTTTGCCACTGAGTTTGAAACTTTAAACTAGAACTCTTATCAGCTGTAGCAGCAATAACAGAAGCAGCTTGATTTTCTTTTAACTGTTGAATTCCACAATGATCAACAATTAAATATTTTGATTCGAGGACTCTGGGGAGCAATTTTATTAAAAAAAAATATTCACCGTATAATAAGTAATTCATTGTTTATGATAAAGAGCTCTACGTATTAAAAGAAAGGGTTGGCGAGAACCAAAAATTAATTAAAATTCAGAAAGAAGATTTCTAAACATAAGACTGAGGTGATCTCAGAGTTTTTAATGTACAAAGTGGCCAATTGTGAATATGGAAAATTCTCTGTAAAATTAGGGAGGCATTAAAGCTAAATGCATGGATGATTAAAGAGGATGTACTTGTGAGACCAAAGAATATTTGTTCTTGTTCTGTCTGTGTGGCATTTGCATGTTCAATCTGCGAACGTGCGAACTACGGGAGCTCCAGTTTCCTCCCACATTGCAAAGAAGTGCGGGTTTGCAAGTTAATTGTAAATTGCCCTAGTGGATGTGACAGTGGTATAATCTTCTTCTATACTATTACTAAAAGTCTCATCTTGACCACTTCCTGTCTACGTTGTAAACACATTTTAGAAAAAACGCTACCCTATATCGCTATGATTTTTTTTGCCATCTTTTTTTTGTCACCGTCCTCTCCTCCAACCGCCCCAAGGTTTTTTTCGATTGGTGAAATAATTTAAAAGTTATGAATGTTTAAAAAAAATGGTGAGATCAGCAGATTGGTCTTCTCGCCAGTCAATCACCATGATGAAGGTAACGCCCCTTCCGGGGGCCAGGAGAATAAAGCTCCGGAAGACCTTGAGTGAGAGTTGTGTCCAGAACTGTCAGTCTATGCCGCGAGTGAACTGAACTGTGAGTCTTCACTGTGCTGCTTGAACTGAATTGAATGGTTGGTCTACACTGTGCTGCTTGAATTGAATTGAATTGAATGGTTGGTCTGCACTGTGCTGCTTGAACTGAATTGAAGGGGTGGTCTGCACTGTGCTGCTTGAACTGAATGTCGCGCTCATTCCCGAAGTCCCGCTCATGGGAGAGGCCACGCACAACCGTGTGAGTAGATTCAAGATAGTTTTACTGTCATATACAGTGCATTGAGAAAGTATTCAGACCACTTCACTTTTTCCACATTTTGTTACGTTACAGACTTATTCTAAAATGGATTAAATTCTTTTTTTTTTATCAGCAATCTACACACAATAGCCCACAATAAAAAAGCGAAAACAGTTGCTTAGAAATGTTTGCAAAATAATTAAAAATAAATAACTGAAATATCACATTTACATAAGTATTCAGACCCTTTACTCAGTACTTTATTAAGGCACCTTTGGCAGTGATTACAACCTCAAGTCTTCTTGGGTATGACCCTACAAGTTTGGCACACCTGTATTTGGGTAATTTATTCCATTCTTCTCTGCAGATCATCTCAAGCTCTGTCAGGTTGGATGGGGAGTGTTGATGCACAGCTTTTTTCAGGTCCCTCCAGAGATATTCGATCTGGGCTCTGGTTGGGCCACTTCACATTCACAGACTTGTCACAAAGCCACTCTTGCGTTGTCTTGGACGTGAGCTTTAGGTCATTGTCCTGTTGGAAAGTGAACCTCTGCCCCAGTCTGAAGTCCTGAACGCTCTGGAGCAGGTTTTCATCAAGGATCTTTCTATACTTTGCTCTGTTCATCTTTCTCTCGATCCTGACTAGTCTCCCTGTTCCTGCCACTGAAAAACATTCCCACATCATGATGCTGCCACCACCATGCTTCACCGTAGATATGGTATTGGCCAAGTGATGAGCGGTGCCTGGCTTCCTCCAGATGTGACACTTGGCATTCAGGCCAAATACTTCAAGCTTGGTCTCATCAGGCCAAGGAATCTTGTTTAGGTGCCTTTTGGCAAACTCCAAGTGGGCTGTCATGTGCCTTTAACCGAGGAGTCGCTTCTGGCTGGCCACTCTACAATAAAGGCCTGATTGGTGGAGTGCTGCAGTTATAGTTGTCCATCTGGAAGTTTCTCCCATCTCCACAGAGGAACTCTGGAGCTCTGTCAGAGTGACCATCGGGTTCTTGGTCACCTCCCTGAATATGTTAGTAAGTCTCTATCCTAAGGCTCTTCTCCCCGGATTGCTCAGTTTGGCCAGGCTCTATGAAGAGTCCTGGTGGTTTCAAAGTTCTATTTAAGAATGACGGAGGCCATGGTGCTCTTCGGGACCTGCAATGCTCCAAAAAATGTTTTATATCCTTCCCCAGATCTGTGTCTCAACACAATCCTGTATCGGAGGTCTATAGACAATTCCTTCGTCTTCATGGCTTGTTTTTTGCTCTGACATGCACTGTCAACTGTGGGACCTTATATAGACATGTGTATGCCTTTCCAAATCATGTACAATCAATTTAATTTACCACTTGTAGACTCCTATCAAGTTGTAGAAACATCTCAAGGATAATCAATGGAAACACGATGCACCAAAGCTTAATTTTGAGAGACACAGCAAAGAGTCTGAATACTTACGTAAATGTGATATTTCAGTTATTTCTTTTTAATTATTTTGTAATAATTACTAAACACCTGTTTTCGCTTTTATATTATGAGGTATTGTGTGTAGATTGATGATTAAAAAAATGACTGTAATCTATTTTAGAATAAGGCTGTAATGTAAGAAAATGTGGAAAAAGTGAAGGGGTCTGAATACTTTCTCAATGCACTGTACATGTTGTGTGAGAGTGTGTGATGGATGGTGTGAGTGTATGTGTGAGAGATGGTGTGTGTGTGAGATGGAGGGTGTGTGTGTGAGATGGAGGGTATGTGAGTGTGTGTGTGAGATGGAATGGGTGGCGATGGGATCTAACCAATGAGTTGTGGACTCTTCCCAATTACCTAGACAGACACCCATTTTTCCCATTTCCCCTCAAAATTTGTGTCATTGAACATCAACTGGAAAACTATGGAGTCATGTATTGCACAAAGCAAAGTAATTGTGGTTGTTGAAAATTAATTGTCCCTTGTATTCACAGCAGTAGTTCCTCAGAGTAGTGTCCTAGCCCAGTAATCTTCAGCTGCTTCATCAGTGATCTTCCTTCTGTTGCAAGGTTATTGGTTCTGATGGGTCCTTGGTCTTTATTGACTCTGGGGTACATGTTTACTTTCGATGGGAAAGGTTTCAGCTAACGTATATCTTCCCGATGTCTTTTTAGACTTCAGATGTACAGGCCCTGCAGCCCACCAAATCCGCGCCGACCAACAGTCACTTCGTACACTAGCACTATCCTACACAAGAGGGACAATTTACAATTTTACAGAAACCAATTAACCCACAAACCTGCACGTCTTTGGAATGTGGGAGGAAACCGGAGCACCCGGAGAAAACTCACATGTTCACAAGGAGAAAGTACGAACTCCGTACAGACAGCACCAGTAGTCAGGATTGAAGCCGGGTCTTTGGCTCTGTAAGGCAGCAACTCTACTGCTGTGCCACGGTGCCATTCTCTATATTTCAGTTTTGGGTGGCTTGAGACCTTTTTGCTGATCTCAGTTTTTGAAATATTTGCCTTTCATTTAAGAACAGTGCATCTAATTCCTTCAAACATCTTGTACAACATTCCATAATACCTTTGCCTATGACGCCTCCATTATACAGGGCTGTGACTCCAATAATCAAGTTCAAGGGCTTCACAATTGAGTGTATATAGAGAGTCACAGAGTCGTACAGTGTGGAAACAGGCCCTTCGACCCAACTTGCCACACCGACCAACATGTCCCATCTCCACTGGTCCCACCTGCATGATGTATTTGGCCCATATCCATCTAAACCCGTCCTATCCATTATATTAGAAAGTAACAATTCTATAAACTCAGATGTAATTTATTTGGGGTCTTATTAAACTGACCTGCATTACTCAGTATATTTAGCTATCTCACAAACTCTGAACCATGTCCTTGGGTTTTGCTTGCTTATTTTGTTCAAAAGGAGTGTTTTGTGCAAATCTCCATTGAATTATTTTACTGGGTTTGAAGTATATCTTTTCATTTATGTAAATTTTGTTTATCTTCCAACAGCAAAATTGTGACCTAATTTATCTGTAAGACTTCATGACCATGGTACAATGTGCAATCTGATTTACCACATAGTAGGTTTAACACTGTGGTTAAAATGCAGAGATAAGTAGAAGAAATATAAATGACTTGCATTTCTCAAGCTTGCAAAAGTATTCATACCCCTTGAACTTTTCCACATTTTGTCACGTTACAACCACAAATGTAAATGTATTTTATTGGGATTTTATGTGCTAGACCAACACAAAGTGGCGCATAATTGTGAAGTGGAAGGAAAATGATACATGGTTTTCAAATGTTTTTACAAATAAAAAACTGAAAAGTGTGGCGTGCAAAAGTATTCAGCCCCCTTTACTCTGATACCCCTAAATAGAATCCAGTGCAATCAATTGCCTTCAGAAGTCACCTAATTAGTAAATAGAGTACACTTGTGTGTAATCTAATCTCAGTATAAATACAGCTGTTCTGTGAAGGCCTCAGAGGTTTGTTAGAGAAAATTAGTGAACAAACAGCATCATTAAGCCCAAGGAACACACCAGACAGGTCAGGGATAAAGTTGTGGAGAAGTTTAAAGCAGGGTTAGGTTATAAAAAAATATCCCAAGCTTTGAACACCTCAAGGAGCACTGTTCAATCCATCAACCGAAAATGGAAAGAGTATGGCACAACTGCAAACCTACCAAGACATGGCCGTCCACCTAAACTGACAGGCCAGGCAAGGAGAGCATTGATCAGAGAAGCAGCCAAGAGGCCCATGGTAACTCTGGAGGAGCTGCAGAGATCCACTGCTCAGGTGGGAGAATCTGTCCACAGGACAACTATTAGTCGTGCACTCCACAAATCGGGCCTTTATGGAAGAGTGGCAAGAAGAAAGCCATTGTTGAAAAAAAGCCATAAGAAGTCCCGTTTGCAGTTTGCCACAAGCCATGTGGGGGACACAGCAAACATGTGGAGGAAGGTGCTCTGGTCAGATGAGACCAAAATTGAAGTTTTTGGCCTAAATGCAAAACGCTATGTGTGGCGGAAAACTAACACTGCACATCACCCTGAACACACCATCCCCACTGTGAAACATGGTGGTGGCAGCATCATGCTGTGGGGATGCTTTTCTTCAGCAGGGACGGGGAAGCTGGTCAGAGTTGATGGGAAGATGGATGGAGCCAAATACAGGGCAATCTTGGAAGAAAACCTGTTAGAGTCTGCAAAAGACTTGAGACTGGGGCGGAGGTTTACCTTCCAGCAGGACAACGACCCTAAACATACAGTCAGAGCTACAATGGAATGGTTTAGATCAAAGCATATTCATGTGTTAGAATGGCCCAGTCAAAGTCCAGACCTAAATCCAATTGAGAATCTCTGGCAAGACTTGAAAATTGCTGTTCACAGACGCTCTCCAGCCAATCTGACTGAGCTTGAGCTATTTTGCAAAGAAGAATGGGCAAAAATGTCAGTCTCTAGATGTGCAAAGCTGGTAGAGACATACCCCAAAAGACTTGCAGCTGTAATTGCAGCGAAAGGTGGTTCTACAAAGTATTGACTCAGGGGGGCTGAATACTTTTGCACGCCACACTTTTCAGTTTTTTTAGTTGTAAAAAAATTTGAAAACCATGTATCATTTGCCTTCCACTTCACAATTATGCTCCACTTTGTGTTGGTCTATCACATAAAATCACAATAAAATACATTTACGTTTGTGGTTGTAACGTGACAAAATGTGGAAAAGTTCAAGGGGTATGAATACTTTTGCAAGCCACTGCACATAACCTCATTCACTGTATTAATGCAACCAGTAAAGTACTACATTCACTGTGTATAAAATCATGTGACGAATAGATCAGGTAGACACACAGTCTCTTGCCCAGCATGTCATTCAGCTAATAACAATTGTGTCAAGCAGACACAACCAACTATAGATGCTGGTTTACCAAAAATGACATGAAGTGCTGGAGTAATTCAGCGGATCAGGCAGAATCTCTGGAGAACATGGATAGGTGACGTATCAGGTTGGCACCCTTCTTCAGTCAAATTATGGTAAGTGAGGGTAGAGAAAGCTGGAAAAGAGGAGAGGCAGGACAAAGCTTGCTAAGTGATGGGTGTATATCAGTGTGGGGGTGTTTGATAGTTAGGTGTTTGGACAAAGAAAGGAGATGAAAAGACAAAAGGTATGAGATAAGGATAGACAAAGTGAAAATCGTGAAACCATAGGTGGAAAGGAAGGGGAGGGGGAAGGGGCGAATTTGATACGTCCAGGTGGGGCACAGGGAGAGGGGATAAATGGGAGAGTGTTGTTTGTCAGTTAACCAAAATTGGAGAATTCAGCGTTCATACCGTCAGGTTGTAAGCGAACCAAGCAGAATATGAGATTAGATGCAAAATACTGGAGTTACACATTGGGTCATGCAGCATCTCTGGGAAATAAAATAGGTGATGTTCTTCAGACTGCTGTATCTCCAGTTTGCACATGGCCTCACTCTGGCAATGGAGGAGGCCCAGGACAAAAAGGTCAGTGTGGGAATGGCAAGTGGAGTGAAAATGGTTAGCGATCGGAAGATCCACTTGATCTTGTTGGACCAAGCACGAGTGTTCAGCGAAACGGTCATCCAGTCTACGTGACAATTGTGACGAGTTCAATTGTAATAAACGTCAAGTGTGAACAAAAGGTGGAACTTGAGTTTATCACTTCACCGTATGTTCTTACAGTTGTTTAGGGCGTTTGACAATCATCTTTTAGAATAATACCCTATCAACTTTGTAGATTGAGGAGGATTCTGGCGCGGTCGCTCGGCTCTGACAGTGTTTAGTTCAGCCGTGATGCTTGCACAAGGTGCTTTCAATCAGACCCAGCTCAAACACGAGAATAAAAACCCCACCTGCACAAGGATTTCAGTGTCAGTCAAACTATCCCCATGCATTTGGTTAGGCAGAATTCAGGTGGGGGATGTCACATCAATTAATCATTTGTTGAGAGTGATGTTTACTGCCTTTTCCATTTAAGCCTAAAATGCAAGATAAACACACACAATTTCAAATGGTCAAAGAAAGATGGACTTAAATTGTACTCTTGGAGAAAAATCATATTCAATTCTGTATATCTGATTGCAATGTTGACATCTAATGTCTTAGCCAACTATTTTTTTCATATTTGATATTGTTTATAGAGTACTAATTTTACCAGTCTGATGAAGGGTCTCAACCCAAAAGTTCAACTCTTCCTTTTCTCCAGAGATGCTGCCTGACCCGCTGAGTTGCTGCAGCGTTTTGTGTCTATCTTCTCACTAAGTTTACATATTCTTTGCAAGGGCTGTTGCAAGTAAGAATGTCATTGTTCTGTCAATAAAACGGTTTTGACTCTTCAGAAATCTATTGAGCTCAACCAATATTCTCAGTGACTGGGCACTGAAAGTCTTGTTAATCTAAGTGTTCAGAGTGAAGATATTCTGCCTGATTTTACTCATTCATCTAACACAGTTGTAGAGTGATCAAGAATCAGCAGGGAATAACCCCTTCAGCCCAAGTCTGTACATACCTCTAGTCACCCATTAACACTAATGCTGTATTATTACTTGTTTTAAATCTTCCCATATTATCATCAACAAATTCCTCTGTCATCCCCCCCACAAAGGTTCTCACACTCACCTAAACACAAGGAACAATTTACAGTGGCCAACTAACCTACAAACTCACACGTCATTAAGTTGTGGGGGGAAACTGGAGTGCCCAGAGAAAACACACGTGGTGACAGAGAGAACGTGCAAACTCCACACAGACGCCACCCGAGGCCGGCAATAAATCTTGCTCTCGGCCGCGCTGTGAGGCAACAATTGTGCCACTGTGCTACCCTCCTCCTGAACTGTCCAGCCAGGGGTAAACACCCTCTCAGGTTTACTGTGTTGAGCCCCTTCAGAACCCCGTACATTTCAGTGAGGTTACCTCTTTTGTTCTTCTGAAGTATTTATTCTGGATTTAATCCAGTAATTTTTAACGTGTTGTCATTACCCAGCACTATTTTCTCAGTGACGTAATGCAACATGATATATGTTTACAGGATGCTATGTACAAGATATAGCTGGGATGAGTAACAATTGAACAAAGGCAGGTGATGCAAGACTCCATTGTACTGAAATTCTAGCAAGCTGGACAACATTAGGATGTCCTGAGGTATCAGATGTTCCAGGGTATAGTTTCAGGCACTTGTGTTTGAGTGCAGGGTACATTTCCTAATGTATATCTGAGGGGGGGTGAGGGACAGGCAGACAAGTACATTGGGAGGGGAGGCTTGCAGAGAGATGATAGAATGGGGGGGGGGAGGGGGAGAGATATTGTGGAGGAAATGGTAGATAAAGATGCAGATTGTTGGGGAGGGATTCAGATAACGTTGGAGGAGTGAAGACGTTAAGAGACCACTGTTGTGGTGGGGGGGAGAATGGGGGGGGGGGGGGGGGGGGGAGATGACACAGCTTGTGCAACAGGGTGGCACGGTAATGCAGAGGTAGAGTTACTGCTTTACAGCACCAGAGATCTGGGTTCGATCCTGGCTAGGGGTGCTGTTTGTACATTGTTGATGTGGGTTTTCTTCGGGTGCTCTGTTTCCTCCTACACTCCAAAGGCCTCTGTAAATTGTAAATTGTCCCCAGTGTTACTGCTAGTATATGGGGGTTGGCATTGTCCCGGTGGGCTGAAGGACCTGTTTCCATGCTGTATCTCTAAAGAATAAAAGGCGTGGTGAGCAAAGCTCTATGAACTTTGGTGGTGAATGCTGATAGACAGTGTGGGGGAGGATTATACAGAGGGGAGGGGAGTGGAGTGACTGGTGTTTCAAGACGGATGGTGTGGTGGGGGGTGGGGGGGGAGGGAGGAAGGAAGAGAGTGAGTCCCTACACCAGAATTGATGGGGATTTCATCCTCGTGTTCCTCCCTCTCTCTCTCTATTTCTTCAGCCCCTTTCCTTCTCTATTCAACCTACTCACCTCACCCCTTCTCTGTCTCTCGTCGTACCCTGCCCCCCATCACCACCATCACATTCACACACACTGAAGATAAAAAGGAAATCTGAATTTCTCGGAAGACACAGCATTTTGGAATTTGAGATAATATTTTAGAATTTTAACGATACGAATGCACACGTGGAATGTTAAAACATGTTTCTGGCGCTTTCAGTTCATGAACCGATTGATTCCGACAATGACTTTTCCTTATTGTGAAATTTCGTGCTGACTTTTCAAGTTGCACCTGAATTTAGGGATTGGCAGCAATCCTGAAGTGAGGTGATTAAAGTGTGTTGACAACTTTAAGCTGGACACCCCCTGGACAGAGAAAATTTGCTGCCTCCCACCAGTCACCTCCCACCAATCACAAAATACCTGGCCTGTGTACACAGAGGGGAGCTAGAATGCTTTAAGAAAAAAAAAGACCTCCCCAAACATTTCAGTTTATTAAGGAACATCTTGATGGACGAGTGTTTTAATTTCATCTGACAAGGATATATTCCTCTGAGCTGGGGCAGTTGGTATTTAACTTCTCTGTTTTGAACTATTTGCCAGTTCACTGAAGCAACTGCAAGGCTGCTAAAACAAGTGGATTGATTTTTACAAACTGCGACTTGGTCTCACAGTAGCTAGCGCTGGAGAGTAATAGAAGGACGTTGGCTACGCAACTGAATGAGCTTATCTTCGCAGCTCGTCATAAAATTATTATCTGCAGTGGATTAGTTGCACCTTGGATATTACATGAAGTCTAAAATGTCATTGCACAAATTAGCCGTTCGACCCATTTATGCCTGTATTAATTCACCCCACACTCTGCCTTCCACCTCTCCCTGGACCTGACCATGTCCTTTTATTCCTTAGATAGGCACAAAATGCTGCAGTAACTCAACAGGGATCAGGTAGAACCTCTGGCAAAAATGGATAGGTGACATTTGGGGTTGGGACCCTTCGTCAAACATAAAATTCATTTTTATTCCTCATTCCCTCGCTTTCCTGTTTAGTTTCTTCTTATGTGAAGGAGGGAACTGCAGATGCTGGTTTAAACCAGATAGACAAAAAGCTGGAGTAATTCAGCAGGTCAGGAAGCATCTCTGGAGAAAAAGAATAGGTTACGTTTTGGGCTTAGACACTTCTTCAGACTGAGAGTCAGGGGAATGGGAAACGAGAGATAAAGAAGACACAGAGATAAAGGGCGTGGCTCAGTCTCTGCAAGATGGGGGAGGGAGAGGTCATGACTCGCTGTCTTTGGTGGCCTTGCACCCTGCTCGAAATGGTATGAAACTGAACTTGAATTTGGTGGCCTTGCACCCTGCTTAAAATGGAATTTCAAGGAATAGCCGCGAGTCAACAGCCGTGATAGGGTGAGCTACCAGCACAACAGGCTTGAGTGACTGAGCCGCCAGCCCAAGAATCCATTCGGCCTACAATGTCCATACTAGCCCTCTGGAAACCAGTCCCTTCAGCCCACAACACCCATACTAGCGCTCCAGAAAGCAGCCCCCCTCATATTGGAATTGGTGGAGAGGTGGAATATTGCGTCGGGGGACTAGCCCTCCCGTGAGATGCTGGGACTCAATGGGTCCCACTTAGTCTAGTAATGAATATAATTGTGAGGTTTTTTTTGAACGAGACAGCCACAGTGTGCAGAGTGGGGGTCATGGCTAAAGTGGGACTGGCACAGTGCCAGGCTGGGGGAAGGCTAAGGCATCTTCCACTGACAGGAAAATGCTTAACCCTAACTCACCCCCCTTCCAGAGCTGCCCACGGCTGGAGCTGGAGCAGGTTTGGGACGGACTGCGGGCTCCGTTCGTGTGGCCCCGCAGTGCGTCCACCTCGGCCGGCGTGGTGTTCTGGTGGTGATGATGGTGGGGAGCAGCACTGCCCTGCACTCCGCCTAGGCCGGTTTGAGCACCCCCATAGTGCCGGCTCTGCTAGACTGCCCGCAAGCTTGCTGCAACACCGGCAGCCTGACAGCCTGACCGACCCCTCACAGCACCCACCGGAGGCCCGGCCCAACACTCACCGCCCGCTGGAGGCCCAGCCCGACCGACTGCCCTCACCACCCACCGGAGGCTCGGCCCAACGCACACAACCCGCCGACGGCCACGACCGATCCTCCACAGCATCCATCGGCCTACCGACAAGCCCGACCAACAGACTGACTGATTGACCAAATGACTGACTGACTTATTGACTGACTGACCTATTGACTGACCCTAATCCTAACCCTAGCTCTACACTTGTTATTTATCATTTTTATTTAACAGTTCACATAGCTTTATAAAGATAAATCAATTGGAAAAACGAAATTATCAGCAAGGTGAGCATTACCTTTATCCTTGGAAACCTTGTAATTGTTTTAATGTAATGAGGAGGCAGCCATGATCCCCGGGTCCTTGCTGCCTAGCGACCATAAAACAAAGCGCGGGATTGGTCAATTTGCATCCGACCTCAATGTCAAACGTGCATTGATTGGGCAATTACTACTCAGAAAATTTGAGGTTTTTCTCATATTTCTTAAAATTGTGCAGTTTTTGGTCTTGACGAGTTTCAGGTATGATTTAAATAATATTTTTACACAATATGTTAAAAATTTAGATAGTTCCGTGAGTTGGGTCACAAACCTGAACGAAAAAGCTCCTCGGCCCACGGCCTATAAGGGGTTGGACACACTAGAGGCAGGAAATATGTTAACGATGTTGGGGGTGTCCAGAACCAGGGGCCACAGTTTAAGATAAGGGGTCGACCATTTCAAACAGAGATGAGGAAAAACTTTTGCACCCAGAGAGTTGTGAATCTGTGGAATTCTCTGCCTCAAAAGGCAGTGGAGGTCAATTCTTTGGATGCTTTCAAGAGAGAGTTAGATGGAGCTCTTAAAAATAGCGGAGTCAAGGGATACGGGGAGAAGGCAGGAACGGGGTACTGATTGTGGATGATCAGTCATGAGGGCCGAATGGCCTACAGTTCTGCACCTATTATCCATTCTCTATTGTCTATTGTCACTCAAACAATAAATCTTCTCAAAGTATTAAACATTAACCTTTCACAAAATGGAAAGATAAGGTTTGAATTTGAGTAAATTCAATTTTTTTACTTTTACAGGCCAGGGTTTAATTGATTGTTGACCTTGCTTGTTATAATTACCAGGTGGATATGTTCTACAATGTACTATATTGCAAGTTGGTAACCTTGCTCTGCACATGAACTTGGTGACTCCGAACTGCCTCTGAAGCATCGAAACATTATCCGTTCTTCTCAGCTTACTGAATTACTCCTCCAATACACTGGCTTGCAACATGCTGAACAATACATTAACATTCTTTCTTGTTTAATTTTTCATGTGGTTTTATAACTAAAATGTTTTCTACTTTTCATTAACCAATGCTATGGATCTCTATTTATCTTCTGTTTCTCTCATCGATCGATCCCACAAGTCTCAATCCGAGGTCACTAAACTTTCGTGAAATGACCTGCAATTGAATGTGGTGTTCATCCCTCCAGCCGAGAAGTGCGCAACCCCAGAATTAAATTGTTCATTATCCCTGTTGATTCCCTTTTGTTTGCACGAGATTCCGGGATATCTCCAGCATTGACCGTCTTTCAGACTTGTTTTATTTCATCCTGACATAAAGCTCTCGTTAAAAGGGGAGGTGGCTGCATACTAAACACTGCTTGAAAAGGCAATAAAGCCGCCGAGCCAGCCCATGCTCGGAGGACCTGGCGGACTGGAAAGGGGAGTCTACCTCGCTGCGCGCCGCCCGAAGATCAGAGACCGGGGAGGATGGAGCCGACGACGGACGCGATGGGAGAGGAGAGAAGCTGGGAGTAGAGGAGAGGGAGTTATAGTCTGGCCTACCCCGCCCTCGAGGCCGGCTGCGGGAGGTACCCCCGGGGCATAAAGGTGGTCGGGCGAGGAGAGGGTGCTGGTCGACCGAGGAAGGCGCCAGCCTGGAGCTTGCCTGAATCGGGCACAATCTTAGCATCTGGAACGTGGACTGGACTTGGAAAATGGCACCAAGCATGACGATTCTTGCATGTGGGCTCAGGAGACTATTTCTGTACAATTGCTAATTGGGGGTGGTATGGTTACACTCTACTGGACTGTTTGTAAGAAAAAGATTTCACTGTGCGTTTGCACTTCTCACATGTAACAATGAAGCACCATCAAACCATCGAAAAGACAAATATTTCTCGAAGCACTCCCTTTACCGTAAAGTTCATATGCAGCTGAATGGCACAGATGCTGGACAATGGGGGTAAAAGCATACCTAACATCACCCTCATCCTGATGGTCACCTGTATATGAGGCTGCATCAGGCTGTGCTTGGAAGCAAAGTATTCAGGCACCAAGTGTGTTGTTACACGTTGAGATACGATCTATTCCACATTTTGCAAAGGATAGGCCTGGCCCCGTTGCCTCGCAATGCCCCAGTCAGCTGGACATTGCCACACTACCTACCTTCGAACCCTGAAACTCAGTGCAACCATCACAAAGGTTTTGTGGGGAATGATGACAGTCTAGAGTCCTCATGCCACCAGACATCCGGGGGCTTGGTCCGGTGTGGAACCCCTCAAACAATTGAAGTTCACATCACCTCAAGGGCCACATATGCAGTGATGCTGTACATACAAATGTGTGCTAACACTACAGGTACTAATATATGGAAACAATGACACTCACTACATGGACTGTGCAACACCCTGAATGTAAAGACCCATGCATGTGATTTTTGTATTTGTATATTTTTGATTATGCATAAAGTTAAAACATTTTTTTAAACAGTTGCAATTACACTGGCTCTCTGTAAATATTTAATTTCATTTGCCACACCCTTTCATCTTACATATTTATGTTTTTCTTCAGTCCCTTTCAGAGGTAGTGCTAGATTGTGCTCTAACTGCTATGTCTGCTGGGACATTCCCCTCGTGCTAAGAATCCCAGCCCTGAGATGTCAGTCAGCACTGACCAAATATAAACAGCTACATTGATCTGTGGCTTGCTCATTCAATAATGGGCAGTCTTAGCATGCAATTCTTGTTGGGTTTAGATCATAATAGCAACCTTCATTCATACAGGGCCTTTAACGTAGCTAAACTCCCTCAGGCACTTGACAGAAGTATTATCAAACAAAGTCCGCGATTATGTGCACTGTGACGCAGTGGAATAACTGCGCAGATTCTGATGTGAATCTGCAGGTACTGTGAGATTGCCTCATAGAGATGTCTCACTGCTTGTGCTTGGTGCAGTGTTGGCTGCAGTTTAAGTACAGGGTCCTGCTTTTTTCTATAAAATAAAAAAATTCCCTGACGTTTTGATGTTTAGTTTAGTTTTAGTTTAGAGATACAGCATGGAAACAGGTCCTACAGCCCATTGATCACCCATTCACACTACTTATAGATAGGCACATGGAGGAGCAGGGAATAGAGGGAAGTGGATCAGGTACTGGCAGGTGAGATCAGTTTAATTCGGCATACATGTTTGGTACAGAAGGATCCACTCCTGTGCTACAATGTTCTATGTTGTCCTACTTTCATTAGGGCAGCTTTCAGAGGACAGTTAACCTATAAACACGCACGTCTTTGAGATGTGGGGGAAAACCGGAGGACACGGAGAAAACCTACGCGGTCATAGGAAGAATGTGCAAACTTCACACAGAGATCAAGATCGAACACAGGTCTATGGAGGTAGCCTTTGTGAGCTGGCAGCTCTATCAGTTGCACCACTGTGCCATCCTGATCTTCACTGTGTCTTCTGCACAATTCCTAAACAAGGTTGAGGGATTTTAAAACATCCTGAGCGAAGTGGGTATCTTATATTCACTTATCAGTGTTTAACATTTATCAGACAGTATGGTTAGTGTCTAATGGGGTGTGCAGCCTTGGACTGCATTCCAATCACTGGCCCACCATGCCCTCCCACTCACAAAGCAGACTCTCACAAACTAGAGCCTAAAGAAGGGTCTCGACTAGAAACGTCACCTATTCCTTTTCGCCATAGATGTCCAGGAGCGGAAAAGACTACAAAAAGTAGTAAACACTGCCCAGCCCATCATCGGCCACGACCTCCCTACCATCGAGGGGATCTATGGCAGTCGCTGCCTCAAAAAGGCTGGCAGCATCATCAAGGACCCACACCATCCTGGCCACACACTCATCTCCCCACTACCTTCAGGTAGAAGGTACATGAGCCTGAAGACTGCAACGTCCAAGTTCAGAAATAGCTACTTCCCCACAGCCATCGGGCTATTAAACTCAACTAAAAAAAACACCTGAACATTAGTAGACCATTATCTGTTTATTTGTACTTTATCTGTTTATTTATTCATGTGTGTATATATTTTTAGAATGGTATATGGACACACTGATCTGTTCTGTACTCATGCCTACTATATTCTGTTGTGCTGAAGGAAAGTAAGAATTTCATTTTCCTACATGACAATAAACTCTCGTGAATCTTGAATCTTGCTAGTAAGAATGTCATTGTTTTGATGTCGGTAAACATGACAATTAAATACGCTTGACTTGATTTATCTTGATGGCCGAAGGGAAGGTGGTGAACAACGCAATCTGTGATAAGCATCTGCAGCAACCCAACTTTATAATTTCTGCTTTAAACTAACTGCACAGTTTCAAAAACCGTGAGTTTATTATCAGTTTCACTGTGTGGGGATGGCAAAGTCCTGATGATTGCATCATTGTGACTGCCACATAGTTCAGAGCAGCATTTGAAAAGATATGGAGGAAAGAGCAGAGAAATAGAATTAATGATACTTTTCAGAGCCAGTGGATCTGGAGCTGAAAGGCTTTGTTTCAGTACTTCATGGTTCCACATCTGATCATGCCGATCTGTCCCATCACCTGATTTGTATGTCTCAAGGGTTTCTGTAGACAACACAACTAGGCTAATTCTAAAAACAAACCGATCCACGTTAGGTAAAAAGATGTGAAGCAGCTAACTTGAGGAATTGAATATGCAATTAGATATATTTGGAATACGTTCTGCCTGTAGTTCATAGTCAATCGTGCTCTATTTGTCACATATGCAACGACACAGTGAAATTCATTTTGTATTCATCACACATGTGTGATGAATATCCAGTTGGCCCGCGCACTCAACTACTACTGCCTTTCATGAAACTATATCGTAAATGTATTGTATTTCATCAAAAAGCACTGATCCAGCAGCCTAGATTTGACCCTTCCCACCTCTGTTGTCTGGGTTGAACATTCTCTGCATGTATTTCGTCTAAGTCCTCCAGCTTCCTTCCTAAACCAAAATATGTGCCAACAAGCTTATTGGCCACTGTAGGCTGTCACTGGTGTTTCAGTGAGTGGTAGAATATGAGGAGAAATGATGGGAATGATATGAGCGGTGGGCTGACGTGCCTGTTTCCCAGTTGTATGAAATACACACAAAGATATTCCATAATTTGGAATATGATTGCACTTTGTTCCACAATTCAACATTCTAATGTTGTCCTGCCACGTTTCATGACCCACCAGCCTCGGTAACACATGAGCTGTTCCTGTTTTAAGATAATCTAGTTTAGAGTTTGGTAATTATTTGGGCACTGCCTATGAACTGCAGTACTTTGAAAGACATTGTCACGGGCAGCTTTAGCAGGTTTGTTTTTAATCATTCAAATGAAAACAATCTATTCCCATTCATCATGTTCCTTTATCTCCTTACACAATACACCTACCCGAGATAAGCTGCTTTATTACAATACTATTTGCCAGTTGTTTAAAGAAACGGACAGGTGAAGTATTTATTAGTGCTTTTCAGGGCTCAGGATGCCTCAAAGTGAATGAACATTTTTGAAGTTTGTTCACAGTTCTGTTGTTGGAAAGTTGGCAGCCAATTTATGCATTGCGCAGTCCTACAAACAACATTCAGACAATCACATTGACTTCTGGTGAAGCATCAATGTCCTGATTTACTCGCCGTCCATACCATCTGACTCACTGATTATTTCCCCCAACTTATTCATTTACAATTACATCTGTTTTAACACTGCTAATTGTGATGAACATTGTCCAATTTTTAAGACAGAGAGCAAAACACAAACTATTGGAGGAACTCAGAAGGTTAGGTGGACAAAAGTCTAGGGAGCAGTTTGAAGAAGGATCCTGACTCTAAATATCATCTGGCGATTTCCCCCCACAGATGCTGCCTGAACTGCTATGTTCTTTCAGCAGATTTCTTTTGCTCAAGATTTTGCTCAAAATGTGTAGGAAATAACTGCAAATGCTGCTTTACACCAAAGATAGACACAAAATTCCGGAGTATCTCAACGGGACTGGCAGCTTCTCTGAAGGAAAGGAATAGGTGATGTTTTGGATCAAGATCCTGCTGCAATTTTGTGATAACCATCTTTAAAATCTATGTTGCCACCCACTTTTGGCTCATCTGCAAACGTGCTAATCATGCCTTGAACATTCTCATCCAAATCGTTGATATAAAACGCAAACAGCAGAGGGTCCAGTACTGATCCCTGAAGCACGCCACTGAGGCACAACCTTCCAGTCCAAAAAACAACCTTCCACTAACACCCTCTGTTTCCTTACATGAAGCCAATTCTCTATCCTGTCAACTAGCTCTCACTGGATCCCATGCTATCTAACCTTCAAGAGTAGACTACAACACGGAACCTTATCAAATGTCTTGCCAGGCTGAGTTAGTACATGTCATTCCTACAGCTACCCCGCAGAGAAACAGGTCCCTCCTGTTGCTGCAGAAAGAGTCGGATGTGGAGTTGACTATCATTGGAGAGAGCTGTCACTGGCAACCAGACACACTCTGTCAATCTGCTGAAACACGCAATCCTCGGCAACAACCTGGTGAATCTCCTTTACATCCTCTCCAGTGCACTCTTGTCCCTCATAGAGGCTGACCACCAGAACTATACACAGTCTCCATTTATGGTCTAAGCAATGCTTTGTAAAGTTGTACTATCACATGGGTAGACAAAAATGCTGGAGAAACTCAGCGGGTGCAGCAGCATCAATAGAGCGAAGGAAATAGGCAACGTTTCGGGCCGAAACCCTTCTTCAGACTGATCAGTACTATCACATCCTTGCTCTTATTTTTTATGTCATAGAGTTAGCATGGAAACAGATCTCTTGGCCCAACTTGCCCATTTCGGACGCCTTCTTCGCCCCCTATCTACTAATGCTGCCATCTTCAGAGATCCTTGGATTTTTACATTGAGGTTCCTCTGTAGTTCATTACTCACTACCATTAATTGTAAACGTGTCACCATTACTATTAAACACGATGCACTCATGCTTTAACACCAGGATACGCACTCTGTTGTGCTGCAGCAAGTAAGAATTTCATTGTTCTATCTGGGACGTATGACAATAAAACACTCTTGACTCAACCAAGAAAAACAAGCCTGATGTTGAAGTGGTATTTAAACTGTCTATACACACATATGGTAAAGGACAATAAATAACTTCATAATCAGTAATAAGCTATCTGCATGGTGACAAACACAAAAGCTAAATGTTAGCATCACCTTGCACTTATCGGGATTAAATTTAATCTGCCATTGACTTCCTAGCCATATTTATTCATTGATTAAAGGTAAGATTCTGTTGAACTTCACGTGATCGACAAAAATCAATTTACATAGATCATTTAATGTAGCCGAATACTATATCCTAAGGCGTTTCAATGGAGTGTTACTGTATTGAATAATGGCTGCTTATTAGGCAGGGAAGCTGGTAATGAAATTAATCTGCGATGTTTTCATACTTTCAATTTCTTACTTTGTTTAGGGATGATACCAAGTGGAGCAAATGCAGAGATGTTTGGCGGTGACGACAGAGCTGGGACATTTCAGCTAGAGAAGCTGGGAAATGTGCAGGTGTTCAAAATATGATGTTGAAGGAGATTAAAAAGGAATTGTTGCCAAAAAGCAGGTGATCAGCAAACAGAGGATAGTGGACTAATACAATTGTCGAAAGGACAAGGGAGATCGGAGTTCTTGCAATGCACTGAATTGTGATGGTTTGAAATACGGTGCCCGAAGGTGGTGGAAACACATTCATTAGTCACTTTCAGAAACAAATCAGAAATCGACTATGATTTGCAACAAGAATATTTGAAGGGCCCTTGGGCAAAAGCAGAGGGTTGGGCCTAGACGGGCCTAGTTCTTTCAGAGAGCCTGCAGACCTTGGTGGCCTCGTTTTGTGTGGTTACAGGCTGCTGATAGTTTATCACATCAGAGTGTGACGAAATTGCTGGAAACCCTAAACTTGCTGAACTGTTGGTCAATGTTAACTTTGCAAA
Organism: Leucoraja erinaceus; assembly: GCF_028641065.1. Classification (NCBI taxonomy): domain Eukaryota; kingdom Metazoa; phylum Chordata; class Chondrichthyes; order Rajiformes; family Rajidae; genus Leucoraja; species Leucoraja erinaceus. The sequence continues at coordinate 13,460,188 of NC_073393.1, read as the reverse complement.
GACCACAGGTTCCATGGTGAAGCGAACATCCCGATCCTTTTCTCTAGTAGTTCTCTAGTAATAGAAACAAGGAACTGCAGGCTCTGGTTTATACCAAAGATAGACTCAAAGTGCTGGAGTAACACAGTGGGTCAGCCAGCACCTCTAGAGAAAAAGTTTGTCAGAGATGCTGCTGAGTTACTCCAGCACTTTGTGTCCATCTGATCCTTTTCTCCATGTTTTACACCCACAAAGTATTTACAAGACCTTTTTCTCACATCATTTTACTGGGGCCTGCGTAGTTTTTTCCAAAAACACCAGCAAGTTGCTTCAGTGTTGCCTCAGGAGTGTACTTAACAATTTTCAAGTTTCCACATTATGAAAGTTCCTTGTGTTCTTGCACCTTAGAGTAGACAATCAGTGATATAAATAAAAATGTTTCTTTAAAATGATCTGTAGAACTGCATGCCTGCCCCTGATCTTGAGACTATAATCATTCCACACCAGCTCACTTCACTGTAGACGGTAAACCTCACAACAGACAACTCCCTTGGTTTTGTTCCTCTTGTTGCACTTGTTCGTCGCAGATATGAACATAAGAAACTGGAGCATTAATAAATCATTAGATTCAATTAGATCGCCTCTCGTTCTCCTAAACTCTGGAAAATACAGGTCTTGTATACTCAGTCTCTCCTCACATAGATCCCACCATAACTGGAATCAGCCTGGTGAATTTTCAACTCATTCCCTGTATAGCAGGTACACTCTCTCTTGGGTAAGGAGACCAAACCGTTACACAATACTTCAGGTGCAGACTCACCAGGACCCTGTACAATTGCTTTACTCCAGTATGTAATTCCAACTGCTACTCAAGGTTAACATACCATTTACTTTTGCTGGACCCGCTGGAGTTTAGAAGACAGTGGAGGACCTCATTGAAACCTACTGAATAGTGAAAGGCTTGGATAGAGTGGATGTGGAGAGGATGTTTCCACTAGTCTATGACTAAGTACTCCTTTTAGAATAAAAGTATGTACGTTTAGAAAGGACACGAGGAAGAATTTCTTTAGTCCGGGAATGGTGAACCTATGGAATTCATTGCCACAGACAGGTGTGGAGGCTAAGTCATTGGGTATTTTTTAGACCCAGATTGACAGATCCTTGATTAGTAAGGGTGTCAGGGTTATGGGGAGAAGGCAGGAGAATGGGGTTGTGTGGGAAGGATAGATCAGCCATGGTTGAATGGCAGAGTAGACTTGATGGGCCAAATGGCCTAATTCTACTCCTATCCCTTATGACCTAATGAAAATGCAGATTCTGGAATCCTGAGCAGAAAACAAAGTGCTGGAGGAACTCAATGGGTAGGGCAGCATCTGTCTAAAGAAGGGCATAAAGAAGTGTCCCGGCCCAAAACTTTGTTTGTCTATTCCCTCCACAGAAGCTGCCTGACCCACTGGCTTCAATCTGCATTACCTCCATGAATAGTTCAAAATGAACATCAATACTTTGGGATATTCTGCCATTATAAAAGTAGATCCTTCTTTCCCTTTTAAGGAAGGTCCACCCCAAAGAAAATGATGTTTTTTTTTTAATGTAGTTAGGAAGGTTACCAGCAAGACCATTGCACTTTCCCAATGATATCTGGACTGAGAGGTTATGGTCCATTTCAGCAGACAATTAAGAATCAACTATATCACTGCCAGAGATAAACTGGGTAAGAACAGTAGGCTTCCTTTCCGAAAAGATGTCAGTGAGCCCAAATGGATTTTACAAACATCAGGCAGTTTCATGATCATCAACACTGATTTATAACTTTGTCCTCCAAATGCATTTAATTAACTGAATGTAAACTCTTCAAGGGGCAGAACGGTGGCACAGCAGTAGAGTTGTTGCCTCACAGCGCCACAGACTTGGGTTCGATCCTGACTCTGGTTGCTGTCTGTGTGGAGTTTGTACGTTCTCCCTGTGACCTCGTGGGTTTTCACAGGTGTCTCCGGTTTCCGCCCACATTCCAAAGACATGCACGTTTGTAGGTTTGGAGCAACATACATGCTTTGGTAATGATTGGAAATTGTCCCTGGTGTTGAGGCTTGCGTTAGTGTCTGGGGATCGCGGGTCAGCGCGGACTCCGTGGGCCTAAGGGAAAGTTTCTGCGCTGTATCTCTAAAACCAAAAGTGCCTCGGTGGAACTTAGACTGGTGCCTCCAGCTTGCTGGTTGGAAACACGACCGGTATTTGCTCCACCCGCAGATATAAATAGATGAATTAAAGCAGGAGTTAATTTGACAGAACACCAGTGAGACATTATGTCAACAGTCATTTTATTGGTGCTAATAATGGACAAGAATGTGAGAAATGATCAGTATTCTCCAGCATTCAGTGACTGCCACTGAAAACGATGTTCTCTAAAACACAATCATTTGTTTTAAAACAAACTGAAAATTGCCACCTAATAATATACAAAAATAGTGTATATAAAATGTCAGCCACTTTGAGGACAAGCCTTTTATTATATTTTCACAACTTGAAAACATGCACTATTACAACACCAAGATTGCACCACTTTTACTTCAAAATGTGGAAAAAAAACCCTTAAATTACTTGCAAAATTTGACCAGCAGTCTATCAAAATACAAATATTAACAGACCGAAAAGGAAGCATCAAATGGGTAAAAATAATACAGCAATCAAATGAAAACAGAAAGGTATTTACAGTTAGAGCATTTGAGTGTAGATGTGATGCTATTTATTGGCTGGGATTATTCTGCGACTTTATATTGATGATAAATAGTTTCAGATAAATCCTAGCAGGGCCAGGTTGAGGTTAGTAACTACTAGAGCCCTAAGATCTGAAATCATCTGAGTTTTCAAAGGATGCAGTATAAATCCTGCCTAAATTTGACTTTGTTCCAGATTAAAGTATTGTTTTGTGTAAGAAGGAACTGCAGATGTTGGTTTACACTGAAAATAGACACAAAATGCTGGAGTAACTCAGTGGGTCAGGCAGCATCTCTGGCGAAAAGGAATAGGTGACGCTTCGGGTTGAGACCCTTCATCAGACCCTAAAGTTTTGTTTTTCCTGCTTGATGGTCAGGATATGGAGTCAGTAAGGGTCAGGAATAGTCCAAGAGAGGAGAGAGTTTAACCTGCTACCTACAGTGACAGTTCACGGCACAACAATTCAGAAACACATCCGAAAGCTCGTCACACCGAGGCCAGCTCTAAACCTCAACTGCTGCCTCTTCCTAGAAAGCGAACTGCTCGTCTCCATCTAGCTACTGGGTGAAGACGGCAAGCGAGAGGAGCACATCACAACTCCCAGTCTCTTCTCCGTACTTGGAAGCCTGACTGGAGGATCCTCACCATCAACCAACTTGCTTGACGTTGCGACACTTCCTGAAGCACGTGACACACCGCTTCCCCTTAGTTTGGATGGAAGAGCTGGAAGCTGCTGGCAAAACCTGAACGGTTGGTCTGCAAGAGAGTTTAGAAGAAGGTCATTGACTTAAAGATATTGTCTCCTTTGTTTTTTAATGAATCAAATATCTTATTGCGCAACAAAGGACAATTGCGAAAGGGCTCTTGGTTATAAAGCCCCTACCGAACCTCTCCTTAAGGGTATACCCAGTTCAGTTTTGTTTATTGTCACCTGTACCGAGGTACAGTGAAAAGCTTTTGTTGCCTGGTAACCGGTCAACGGAAAGACAATACATGATTACAATCGCGCCATTCACAGTGTACAGATACATGATAAGGGGATAACATTTCTGAAGAAGGGTCTAGACCCGAAATGTCGCCTGTTTCCCTCGCACCATAGATGCTGCCTCACCCACTGAGTTTCTCCAGCATTTTTGTCTACTAGGGGATAACATTTAGTGTACAGCTGCTGCCCGACAACATCAGAGACCCAGGTTCGATCCTGGCCTCAGGTGCTGTCTTTGTGGAGTTTGCAGGTTCTCCGTGTGACCGCGTGGCCTTCCTCCGGCACCTCCCGTTTCCTCCCACATTCCAAAGACATGCGGGCTTGTAGGTTACTTGACCCTGTTGTAAAATTGCCCTCAATGTGTAGGGAGTGGATGAGAAAGTGGAAAAACACAGAACTAGTATGAGCGGGTGATTGATGGCCGGCGTGGACTAGGTGGTCCAAAGGGCCTTTCTCTATTCTGTATCTCTAAGCTGAGGTGCTCTGCTCTCCAACAGCAAGAGTTAAAGTGAAAATTCATCCCCAGCTGTACTGCAAACTCTAATGAACAGCAACATACAATTGACCAGATCAGATTACATGCGCTGTGTTGCTTTCTAGTTAGAACATATTTCCCATGCCATTCCAACTCCTAGGGCTGTGGTGGGAGATCCAGAGAATGGTTTGAATTTTAGACCACGCTTTTCAGACCACACCTTTTTTTGAAACACATGTAGTCATTTTATTTGACGATTCTTTCGAAGAAGTCAATACCAGCAAGGGGGTCAAGAGTTGACATGAGGCAGCCGGTTAAAGCCCCAGCACAGTGTCAAGCCCAGCCTACTCCAGTAACAACACTCCCACACTGTTGTCCAGACACAAAAGCAATCAGTAGAATCATAACAGCCAGCTCGGGAAGTGCTCCCACTCACACTCATACGTACAGCTTCACCTCTTATTTTAGCCCAACGTTCATCTAATTATTTTATGAAACTGTAATTAATGTCATTCTCTGCATTGCATTAGCCAGGTGGTAATCACTGAGCAAGCCTGGGCAGTCGTTGCTAAATGATAGTCAATAGGACGGCACAGTGGTGCAGCGGTAGAGCTGCTGCCTTACAGCACCAGGGACCTGGATTCAATCCTGACTACAGGTGCAGTTTGTACGGAATTTGTATGTTATCCCTATGACTGTGTGAGTTTTCCCCAGGTGCTCCGGTTTCCTCCCACACTCCAAAGATATACAGGTTTGCAGGTGAATTGGCTTTGTACAAAGTCCCTACTGTATAGGGTAGTGCTAGTGTAATGGCAGCACAGACATGGTAGACCTGAGGGCCTGTTTCCTCGCTGTATGTCAAAGTCTAAATCACTTTGTGTTTTCCTTTCAAGGAGCCAAGATCTCCAGTGCAAGCTGGTGGGATACTTAAGAGTGTGGCTTGAAATGAGCTCAGCTACATTCAATGATAATCAAACTTATAGATTGACTCTTAAAACCACCAAGTAGTTTAGAGATACCGCGCGGAAACAGGCCCTTCGGCCCACTGAGTCCGTGCCCACCAGCGATCCCCGCACATGAACACTATCCTGCACACACTAGGGACAATTTACATTTGAACTAAGCCAATTAACCTACAAACTTGTAGGTTTATGGGGTGTGGGAGGAAACCAAAGATCCCGGGGAAAACCCATGCAGGTCATGGGTGGAACATACAAACTTTGTATGGATAGCACCCGTAGTCAGGATCAAATCCAGGTCTCTGGCACTGTAAGGCAGTAACTCTACCACTGCGCCACCATGCTAAGGTATATCAATTTAATCGCGTTGTTCCCCAGTGTCATTTTAATCAAAGCCTTCTTGTATCCATACTGTTTATTTTCCCTCTTTGAAGGGACTGGAGGCATTCTGGTCCCTAAACTGAAGGATCATTGTTCATCTGGGAACATTGCCACTGAGCCTAGCCAAACTACTTTACTGACAGGAAGGTGAAGATTTCTGAGATGAGCTGCAGGCATCTACACCTGCTCAGCTCAGTCAGGAGTTCAATCCTGTTTGATGCCACATTCCAATATCTGGAGATGAACCCAATTGTAATGTCAATCACCAATAGCACTTCGGCATAAGCCAGAGATCAAATCTGGGACTTTCCAGTGCATTGTATAAAATGCTGAGCTACTAGAGAGCTGACAGTTCTACCCTGTACTTCCACCTCTTTTATAACAGGAATAATAGGGACGGCACAGTGGCGCAGCGGTAGAGTCGCTGCCTTACAGCGCCAGAGACTTGGGTTTGATCCTGACTACGGGAGCTGTCTGTACTCAGTTTGTACATTCTCCCCGAGATCGCATGGGTTTTCTCCAGGTTTTCCTCCACACTCCAAAGACATGCAGGTTTGTTAGTTAATTGGCCTTGGTAAAAATTATAACTTGTCCCTAGTGTGTAGGATATCGCTAGTGTACAGGGAATCGCTGGTCGGTGCAGACTCGACGAACCTGCTGCCGCGATGTATCTCTAAACATAACTAAAAATACCATATTTTCAGCAAATACCAACTTTATTACTGTTGATGTGTCTAAGCTACATAGCTGATTATTTATTCCCCCCTGACTGTTGGCATTATTGTCAACATTAAAATAGCGTTAACCCTAAAACCCAGCCTGGACAAGGTCCATTATGTGTAGGAAGGAACTGCAGTTGCTGCAGTTGCTGCAAGAACTCAGCGGGTCAGACAGCATCTCCGGTGAAAATGAATGGGTGACGTTTCGGGTCAGGACCCTTCTTCAGACTGCGAGTCAGTGGAAAGGGAAATGAGAAATATCGACGGTGATGTATAGATAAAGAACAAATGAATGAAAGAAATGCAAAAAAGTAACGATGGTGAAGGAAACAGGCCATTATTAGCTTTGTTAGGTGAGAACAAGTACAGACAATGAGACTCAACTCAACGCCTTTGAAGCTGGATATCTCTAATTTCAAGTAACCCCTGCATTTCCTCTCTCTCCATCCCTCCCGTCGTACCAGTTTCAAAGTCACCTTGTTTTTTAACCTAATATGTTGCTATTTTTCATTTGCTTGTCATCCTCAGTTACTGTTTGCATTTGATGGGTTGACGTGAACCAGTGATGTTACCGTCAACCAGTATGTTTGTCCGGTCACTGTGCTTGGGCTAGGATTTTGTTGCCTGTACATCAGCTTGCACTTACTTTGCAGCTCTGGAGATCTGTATCTCTCGTACATCTCGAGCCCGCAACTGTCGAAGGCGACGGATGACCTGGCTGATGTGGCGCATTGTTATATCTGGCCCTTTGTAAACTAGCTGCGGACGTGGCCCTGTGATGCACGGCGGGTAGGAGAAGATGGAGAGGCAGCTGTTCCTCCCGATTCCCAGCAACTGGAGTGCTCGGTGGTTGTTGTAGCATGAGGCATACTGCAGAGGAAACACATCCACCTCATGTCATTTAAACACAGCAAACTCCTTACCACAGTTCTCAATAACTAAAGCATATTATGTACGCAGCACAGTGGTGCAGCTAGTAGAGCCGCTGATCACAGCGCCAGAGTCCCCGGTTCAATCCTGACCTTTGGTGCTATCCGTGTGGAATTTGTACGTTTGCTAGATAGGGCTCTTAAAGATATGGGGAGAAAGCAGGAACGGGGTACTGATTGGGGATGATCAGCCATGATCACATTGAATGGCGGTGCTGGCTCGAAGGGCCGAATGGCCTACTCCTGCACCTTTTGTCTATTGTCTATTTCTCCCGATGATTGTTTGGATGTTCCGGTTTCCTCCCACATCCCAAAGGCATGAGGGTTGCTAGCTTCACTGGCTCTAAATTGCCTCTAATTTGTAAGTGAGAGATAGGGTTTCGAATGAATTAATGAGAAAGGTGTTGAGAGGGAAAAATAAATTAGCCACAAATGAATGGCAGAGTAGATTCGATGGGCTGAATGGTCTGAATCTGTTCCTATATCTTATGGTCTTGTGGAATATACAGGGAGGGAGAATAAAAAATAGGATGAGTGGGGGATCACTGTAAGTGGGTGAAAAGGCCTGTTCCGTGCTGTATCTCTCAATGGCACCAAATACATTTATCAATTGACTGAACTAAGATGTCAAAACATGTTATGGGATAAAACCCAAGGGTCAGCCTGAAGCCAACAAGCACATTGGATATCAAATTGCAGCACGGGCACATTTCAATATTTAACACACTTAAGCAAAGGTTTTGACACACGAAACCACTGTGTTTCCGTGTTTTTTTAATGCAAAGGTTTAAACAGGAGTAACAAAGCAGCCTCTCCAGCATCAGCAGTCTCTTGTGTCTCAGTAAGGTTTACTGTTGCACATCAGACTCCTGTTTCGTTAGACAGTAGACTGATGGTTTGGGTCTGCGCGGTTACTGATGGGTTGAGGGAAAGGCAAAGCATTCCCACAAGGAACGCTGCCGGAATTGGGAGGTGAATCCTCACTCTTCTAAAGTCAAGTCTTCCTCATTTCCCGCCCAGGCTTTGGGCTCGGCAGAGTTAAACCTCTCAGCTCAGCAGAAAATCATTATAAAAAGATATCATACTCTAATGGTTACATGCAAACCTCAGTCATGTTTCGGATGCCAGGACAATATAACCTTTGTCCTGATCCGCCCAGGTAAATGAGGTTATCTCTGGTTACTTTGTGGCGTGACAGGTGACGGCATTAGGAATAAACAATGCTGGAGAACTATAAAATCTCACAGCATCTTATCAGACGTTCTGGTTCATGATATACAAATCCAGTTAGTCTTACACACCTGCTCTCCCCACAACTGTTGATGCAATGACTCTTTGAATGCTATTTTTGAAGTAGTGGACAAAATCATGAGAGGAATTGATCGGGTAGATGCACAGAGTCTTTTGCCCAGAGTTGGGGAATCAAGAAGCAGAGGTCATAGGTTTAAGGTGAGGGGGGAAAGATTTAATAGGAATGAACCTGAGGGGAAACTTTTTCACGCAAAGGGTGGTAGGTGTATGGAACGAGTTGCCGGAGGAGGTAGTTGAGGCAGGGACTATTACGATCTTTAAGAAACATTTTGACAGGTACATGGATAGGATAAGTTTGGAGGGATATGGGCCAAATACAGGCCGGCGGGACTAGTGTAGATGGGACACATTGGTCAGTGTGGGCAAGATGGGCCGAAGGGCCTGTTTCCATGCTGTAAGATTCTAGGACTCTATAAACTGCTTCCTTCACCCGTTCAACCACAGTACTCCAGATTACAACAATATAAACAGTTTCTAATTGTATTTAACCTCATTCATGTTTATCTGAATGGGATGGTGAATGACTAGTAACCAAGTCATCTTTTAACAGTTAAGACTTTCAAGTAAATTGAAAACTGAATCAAATTTTTGTAAATTACAAAATATAATTGTGAAAAAATTCAGAGCATCAAGTCTTGGAGACTGAATGAGTTGAGGCAGTGATTAGCTAGTCTGGAGTTCAATCAACAAATCATTATAGGGTCAGGCAGCATCTCAGGAGGAAAAGGATAGGTGACGTTTCAGGCCGGGACCCTTCTTCAGACTTGAGGAGGAAAACTTCTTCAAAGTCTAGGAGATTCTTCTAGGAGATTCGTCAGATTTGGCATTTCGGGCTGGGACCCTGGTCTGAAGAAGGGTCCCCGCCCAAAATGCCACCCATTCTTTTTCTCCAGAAATGCTGCCTGACCCGCTGAGTTATTCCAACACTTTGTGTCTATCTTTGGTATAAACCAGACTCTGCAGTTCCTTCCTACACAAACCATTATAGGTACTGGTATTGGTAAGCAGACGCAACAGGTTGGATTCTTCTCCTTTTGGCAGTCCCTTGGGATCAAGGATGCCTCTACTCCGGTTTTGCAGATTCGGGGGAGGCTGCAGTTGCATCAATTCGTTAGAGGATACTCTTAATTTTTCCTTAATTATCCTTTGTAATTTGCAAGGATTTGATCTTGTCCTTTAAACTTTCCGTGAGAAGACTTTCTGCAGGCGGGGTTAACAGGGCGAAACACTGCCTTGATCGTAAAGCCCTCTCATGCATTGCCATATTGTAAAACCCATCAACAGAAGGAAACAGCCACAACGAATAAATCTTTTACAGTGACAGAAGGGAATATAATTATCACTGGAGCCTCACTTGACACTCAATGACAATTGAATTGACTTTGTGTTTATGCCAGCTTATCTTCAAAGCCATTTAACTCGTCAACGTCAATAACTCTTACAGTTTATTGCCACTATAAATTGTACAAAATTTACAAAAATTGTACGAAAAAGAGACAAAAGCTTTTAAAGATTTCAAAGGTCTTTTATTGTCACATGTACCAATTAAGGTACAGTGATATGTGAATTAACATAATATATATAATTTTTTTAACATTCTGCTTAGTTTCCACTTACCTGAATAAAAGTGGCCATCTCTCCCTACAGACAGCGGTGGGCTTTCGGATATCACAGACTGCACGGGTCCCTGAGCAAGGTGAAGCTGCAGAGGAGTTGATTGAAGAAGCCGGCAGACCTCTCCCTTTTATCGGCTGGCTGGCGATGGTGTCAGGGCTGGTGGCCAATAGAGTTGTCATGAGCTCAGCTTGCCTGTCACCGTGGAGCTACTGCAGCACTGACCTCACCCCTCTCATATTTCCCGGACTCAGGAACTCAAAAGACGAACAACGATAACATTTCTAAACCAAGAGAGGTGTGCTAAATAAACAAATTAATTATTTAAGCAATCTTGTTGTTGATGAAGTAAATTTAGCTGTTCCCGCAATCAACCTTGCACATCTAAGCAAATGAATGAACTTTGCTGTTGGAACTCTTTAAAATTAGAAACACTGCGTATTTGTGCCTTTGTGGACCCTTTGAACTAAAGTCTATTTTAGTTAAAGCATGTGTACTTTACCTTGTATCTATTATAGGGGACTTGATAATAGCTACTGGAAAACAACCAACCCTTACCACTGGCTAGAAATCATGTCTATGTAAATGGCAGCAAAATTATCATCGGGAGTTTTGTGCAATCATTTGCTAGATGCAGCTTTGAAATCCTGATGGGTAGTTTCCAACTTATTTTTTCAAATAAAGATAATGAGTTTGCATCCCAAAGTTTCGACGGAGATGGCTAGAGAAATGGTGAACACTTTGGTTAACATTTTCCAACATTGTGAAGGCTCTGGAATTGTTTCTGTGATTAGACGACAGCTCCAATCCACAGCTTTTTTTTTTAAAAGGAGAAAGAAAGAAATCATGGAATTACTGGATTGTTGGCTTAATATCAGTCATCAGGAAAATGCTGGAATCTGCAAACACCTTAAAATGATTGAGATAGATCTATGAGAGGTAAATCATGTTTGGCTGGAAGTTCCTAGTACTGGAAGGTGGTATATATATATATATATACTGTAAAACATGCTGTCAAGCATGGTGGTTAAGGCAGATACAATAACATTTGGAATGCAATTGGACAGGTACATGAATAGAAAAGGTTTTGAGGTATATTAGCTGAATGCAGGCATTCAGCCCATATCCGACTGGGCTTATAATCACTGGAATTTAGAAGGGTGAGAGGATATCTTTTTTTTTTTTGCACTCAACATTTATTAACAAGACAAAGTACACGTGCAAACAAGATATACAAATCACACAGCAGCTGTCAGCATCACATCAGATCCTCCTAGAGTTCTGTCGCAGAAGCATCACACTCACAGGCACCCAAGCAAGCCCATCATATTTAATCCTACTTAATATATAATCACCCGTTATGTTAAACCAGACACTTGTATGCCACTTGAAGAACATTATTTTGTCATTGATAGCCCCTATGTATGTACTTATACACAGTCACGATCATGTCTGTACATATGGTTCCAAATACACGTATACAGTACCAATCGAACTCCTCCCCTCCACTGGGGCTATGGAGATATCGTGTCCTTAATCAGTCTTGGCAGTTGTAGTAATACCGGTGTCCACATAATGTTGAAAGCATCAGTCCTTAACTGAAGTTTAGCTGTTATGCTTTCCATCAAATATACACTTTTCAATCTTTCCCTCCACTCTTGAACATTTGGTGGCTTTACATTTCTCCATGACACTGTAATCACCTTCTTTGCAATCAACAGCAACACCCCAAGCAAGTATGTCTGATTTTTGGTATCTATATTTTCTGGAGTCTCTCCTAGTATGAAGCATGCCGGCTCCAGAGGTAGATCCACCCCCAAGATTAGCTTGATCTCCGCCTGAATGTCTCTCCAATATTGATACAATTTGGGACAATCCCTAAAAATATGGGTATGATCGCCAATCTTCCCGCATTGTCTCCAGCATAAATCTGAGGTGTTGCTGTATCTTGCTAACATAAGAGGAGTCTTAAATACTCTAATTCTAGTTTTCCATTCAAACTCCCTCCGCGGGGCTGTTTGTTAACTTATGACCCAGAAGACATGTCTTTTCCCATATTTTGTCAGTATTAATAACATTCATTTCCAATTCCCATTTCTGTTTCGTTTCTATAGTGTTTTCTTTTACATAATCTTGAAGTCCTTTATATAAGTGGGATATCAGATTCTTTTTTATTACACCCTCCATAGTCAACAGGAAGATCTTTTCCAAATCAGAAGGTAATTTACATACCTGCTCCCAATCTACGTGTGTCTGCAGGTAATGCCGTGTTTGGAGAAATCTAAAAAAATCCATCCCTGACAAACCAAATTCTTTCTGAAGATCCTCATGCGATTTCAAAACCCCCCACAAAAAAGCTGATCCACAGTAGTGAGCTCTTTGTCTGCCCAATTTCTGAAGCCGTTGTCAAATTTGCTGGGTAAGAAATCAGGAATAGCAGCTATCTTCAGTACTCTAGATATAGAATTGAAGAGATTTCGTTGTTTTCTTATAACCAGCCAAGGTAGTGAGAGGGGATCTTATAAAAAAATTATAAAATTCGTAAGGGATTGGACAGGCTAGATGCAGGAAAAATGTTCCCGATGTTGGGGGAGTCCAAAACCAGGGGTCACAGTTTAAGAATAAAGGGTAGGCCATTTAGGACTGAAATGAGGAAAAACATTTTACCCAGAGAGTTGTGAATCTGTGGAATTCTCTGCCACCGAAGGCTATGGTGGCCAATTCACTGGATATATTTAAGAGCGAGTTAGTTATAGCTCTTAGGGCTAACGGAATCAAGGGTTATGGGGAGAAAGCAGGAACGGGGTATTAATTTTGGATGATCAGCCATGATCATATTGAATGGTGGTGCTGGCTCGAAGGGCCAAATGGCCTACTCCTGCACCTGTTTTTCTATGTTTCTTAATGACACCAGCTTAGATGGGCATGCGATCAGCATAGATGAGTGGAGGCAAGGGGCCTGGATGGAACAGCAGATGCAGCATCTGTGGAGGGAATGAACTGATGATGTTTCAGGCTTCATCAGTCTGAAGAAGGGTCCCAACCCAAATCAATGGCTGTCCATTTCCCTCCATAGATGCTGCCTGTCCTGCTGAGTTACACCAGGAGTTTGTTTTTTGCTCAGTACTTTAGATTTAGCAGATGACTGATTTGCCACATCTAGAAGATGTTTGGACAGGTACTTGGTCAAAGAAATGCATAGAGAGATACAGGCCTATTGCAGCTGTACACTGTGGATGGCTCGGTTGCAATCATGTATTGCCTTTCCACTGGCTGGTTAGCTTTTCACTTTACCTCGGTATATGTGACAATAAACAAAACTAAACCAAATTAAATGGAATTAGCATAGATAGGCATGACAGACGTCATGGGCAAGGTGGGAGGAGAGAGCCTGTTTCTGTTTATTGTTTGTATGATTCAATGATTTCCACTTGCTATTGTGAGGATTATGCAAGGGTTTGGATTGTGAAACAAAGAATAAATCTGGAAAGTTCTGATGAAGAATCATGATTGAATGTAATTATTGCAACACAGGAGTCCATTCAGCCCATTGGCTCCATGCCCGCTCTCAGCATACCTGTTGCACTTGTCCCACTAGCCTCTGTCTATCAGCATGCTGTGCTGTGTTGTATTCTCTCTCACAGGCCCATCTACCCAAGCGAGGGTCCTCTTTGAATCCTTTTGTCCCTTACGTACTCTAGGGTGATTTACAGTCACCAAATAACTTGCCTACAGCTCTTTTGAGATTTGGGAGGAAACTGTAGCTCCCAACAGAAGCCCAAGCATTCCCGGTGAATCTTGCAAACTCCACACAGAGAGCATCCGAGGCCAGAATGAAAGCCGGGGTCACTGGAGCTGTGAGGCAGCGGCACTAACTGCTGCTTTGCACTGCCGCCCATTTTAGTTTGGTACATTCCACGGTTCTTTATGGTTGCCAAAGTGTACACAGATTGATATGGCTGGTCCTGACTTTAAAGCCTTTGCGCAAAGTAGTTACTCCTCTTACTTCCCATCCGCAACCTGTCTCTCTGCCTCTTCCCTGTTGGGAATAACAAGAAGATGAACATGGACACGATGATGGTATGATGACCTGGCATGAAAATACATATACAATACAGGGGCCGCACGGTGGTGCAGCGGTAGAGTTGCTGCCTTACAGCGCCAGACACCCATATTCGATCCCGACGACGGGTGCTGTCTGTACGGAGTTTGTACGTTCTCCCCTGTGCCCGAGTGGGTTTTCTCTGGGTTCTGCAGTTCCCTCGCACATTCCAAAGATGTGCAGGTTTGTAGGTTAATTGGCTTGGTAAAATTGTAATATTGTCCCTAGTATGTGTAAAATAGCATCAATGTGCAGGTCGGCACAGACTCAGTGGGCCGAAGGGCCGCTGTATCTCTAAACTAAACTAAACAAATATCTCCAGACCAGACCTCCAGGAATTTAATGCCAACCTTTCACAGCAGCTGGTGAAAGGACCTTGCCCTTCATTTAGACTTTACTTTAGAGATACAGTACAGAAACATAGACATAGATAATAGGTGCAGGAGTAGGCCATTCGGCCCTTCGAGCCAGCACGCCATTTTAGATGATCATGGATGAACATCCAAAATCAGTACCCTGTTCCTGCTTTCTCCCCATATCCCTTGATCTGTTAACCCTCAGAGGTTTATCTAACTCTCTTGAAAACATTCAGTGAATTGGTCTTCACTGCTTTCTGGGGAGAAAGCAGGAACGGGGTACTGATGATACACGCCATGATCATATTGAATGGCGTGCTGGCTCAAAGGGCCGAATAGCTTACTCCTGCACCTATTTTCTATGTTCTATGTCTATGACTATGTCTATGTTTCTGCACTGTATCTCTAAAGTCTAAAGTAAAGTCTAAATGATGGGCAAGGTCCTTTCACCAGCTGCCGTCAAAGGTTGGCATTAAATTCCTGAAGGTCTGGTCTGGAGATATTTGTTTAGTTTAGTTTTGAGATACAGCATGGAAACAGGCCCTTCAGCCCGCCGAGTCCATGCCGACCAGCGACCCCTACACATTGATGCTATCTTACACACACTAGGGACAAATTTACAATTTTACCATGCCAATTAACCTACAAACCTGCACATCTTTCATTGGAATGTGCAAGGAAACTGGAGCACCCAGAGAAAACCCACACTGAGAGCTGTTCACCTCTCTCTCTCTCCCAACAGCTTATCCATCTCCTCTTACACTTGTGTTCAAGAAGGAACTGCAGATGCTGGAAGATCGAAAAATGCTGGAGAAACTCAGCGGGTGCAGCAGCATCTATGGAGCGAAGGAAATGGGTGACGTTTCGGGTCGAAACCCTTCTTCAGACTGAAGGTCTTACACTTACACTGACACTTCCTCTTACACTTTTCCCTTTCCCCCAGTTATGATGTATTCCAAGGGGAATGTTTAATCAGGTCCTGCAAGATACTATGAGGAAAAGTGACTCATTGCCAGACCTGTTTGGTCGGCATTAACCTGGGCGCTGGCCACAAACTCCTACCTACGTCCTGTATCGCAAGATCACCTGCAGGCATCCTTTGAGCTTGCAGCAAGGGTAGGGATCATACCTCACCTCCTTCTGCAATGTTCCCTTCACAAGGGTGGAGTGAGAGGGCAGGGAGAGAGGTATAAAACATAGGACATGGAAAAATACAGAAGCACGTCAATGCTTGTTGTGCAATCTGTGTGAGCAATGGAAAAGCTTCCTCATACCTCTCCTGAATCTTTTATTCAACACCTTGTACAGTATTTGTAGCCATTGTTTATTGATCCTCCAGCCCCCAGATACAGTTTCCGTGCCCCTACTCAATCTAAGCACATCATGGTTTAAAAAAATGTTTCTAAAACCCCCACCCGCTGTGATTTTCCAACACATCCACATCCTGTAATCTCTCATCCCTGTTCAATGTATTCACACCATTCCTAAAGGTCGTGCCCAGAATACACCAGCTGGGGTCAAACAACGTTTGAATGGTTTAGCCTGGCTTCTTGGCTTTTACATTGTAAGCTGGCGTTTATAAAGCAGTGGATCGAAAGCATTAACTGTCTGAGTGAGGTCTCAGGTCCAGTGTCCGTGTACGAAGGTCCATATACAAATGGACAAAAAGTGGTGGAGTAACTCAGCGGGTCAGGCAGCATCTCAGGAGAACAGGTGATGTTTCGGGTTGAGACCCTTCTTTCAACTGATTGTATTGGAGGCGAGGAAATCTGTAAGAGGGGAGATGTCGGCCTAGCAGGTAATTGGTGGACATAGGTGAGGGGGGGTTTTGATAGGCAGAAGGTTGGAACAAAGGCCAATGATAAAAGCTGGTGTGGGACAGGATTGAAGGTTGACAAACTCTTCAGAAGGCGAAAAGGGATGGACACTTGGGGCAATCCTACAGAGGCAAATGAGCCTTCAAACCCGCACGTCCTTGGGATGTGCAAGGAACTGGACCGCTCAGGGGAAACTCATGTGGTCAAAGGGGAAATGTGCAAACTCCACCCAAACAGCACCCGGGCGCTCAGGATCGAACCCGGGTCCCTGGTGCTCCAAAGCACCAGGTCTACCAATTGAGCAACTGTGCCGCCCAATGGTTGTTGGGAAGAAGCTGTTTCTGAACCCAAGGTGATTATTTACAGTTTAGGAAAATAATTCCCTGTGATGGATTCCAGATGCGATATAGAGTCATAGAGTCTTGCAGCTTGTAAACAGGCCCTTCAGCCCAACTTGTCCACACCGACAAACATGCCCTGTCTACACCAGTCCCACCTGCCTGCCTTTGGCCCATATCCCTCTAAACCTACCCTATCCATCTACATGTCTAAATGCTTCTTAAACGTTGCGATAGTACCTGCCTCAAATATCTCTTCCTGCGGCTCATTCCATATACCTACCTCCCTCAGTGTAAAAAGAATTACCCCTCAGGTACCCATTTAATCTCCCCCCCCCCCCCCCCCCCACCTTAAACCTATGTCCTCTGGTTCCCAATTCCCCTACTCTAGATGTGCGCTTACCCAATTTATTTTTCTCATGATTTTGTACACCTCTATAAGATCACCCCTTATCTTCCTGCTCTCCAAGATATAAGGCTCGGTAGCACGGTCCCTCGAGTCCTGGCAACTCCTGGTAAATCTTCTCTGCACCCTTTCAAGGTTGACAACATCTTTCCTATAACATGGTGCCCAAAACTGAACACATGAACTAAATGTGGCCTCATGTTACATGACCTTCTAAACTCTATACTCATTTTGGGTAAACATTATTTATTACTTGCGATAATTCCAGGTAATGTTTAATGTTTCCATGGATAAATTCTTTCTGTAAGGGATGGACAATAGAATTAAGTTGGGCTTTATACTATAATATAAAGCATTGGACAGCAAACCAGTTGTTCGGTTTCCAATGCTCCCAGTTAATTGCAATGGGAATCAAAGCTAGGAAAAAAAAAACATTTGTTGCCAGCCGTTTTATACCACTGTATAATCTCAAAATTACTCCTGTGCATTAAAAAGCTTTAGAATCAGACAGGGTTTGGGAGGAATCTACAGTTTGCTGGTCAACATCTCTATTGGGCAGAGGCCAGTTAATAAGTGAGGCCAGTGTAACATTGCACTGAAACTGTCAGAGTGACGTTCCCTGTTGACAAGTTGTGTTCTTAGTGTTGTCAACATGTAGGGCACAGCTGTGATCCTGGCAGGCAGTTCTTAAAGAGACCTACCGTAACAATGCAGCAGCACTCTTATAACGACAGAGGAGAGTTGCTACCAAATGATGGGAGGGGATGAGACAGGGTTCCTAAGGATTCAGGAGGGGTGCGGGGCATGGACAGACTGCTGCAGTGTTTATTGAAGAACCGAGTGCACAGGATCTGATGAGATCTCTAAAGGCTACAGCCAGTTGCTCCTGGCAGTGATTGGCTGAGAGGTATCAGAGGTTATGGGGATAAGGCAGGAGAATGGGGTTAGGAGGGAGGGAGAGACCAGCCATGATTGAATGGCGGAGTAGACTTGATGGGCCGAATGGCCTAATTGTGCTCCTATCACTTATGAGGTTATGATCTTATGATGTATCATTGGAAGAAGTACAGTCTATGAATGCCTCTACTTTGGAGAAGCCTGCAATACAAAGGCCAGTCTGCCTGCTCCTGACCGCTAAATATTAAGTAAATGATGTGTCTGCTCCATGAGTATTGTGGTTGGTGACTTTCCCAATGAGGAAGTAAGTGATAAGTGCAGGCAAATGGGACTAAGTTGGATGGGGCATGGTGTATGGTCCTCAAGCTCGGAAACTGAAAGTGAATGTAACTTTGATCCAATCAGCCAAAGCTTCAGGACACAGATGTGAGGTAGTAGTTGAGGTTACAGGAGGTCAGAGATCTCAATGAGGACAAAGAATGGAGTTGAAATGTTGGCCCTACAATTGGCACTGCTTCAGGGGAAGTGAGACAAGTAAACAGGAACTGCCATTTGTCGGACCAGCGAGGTTGACAACGTCACTTTAGACAAGCTGTCTGATTTGTACTGCTGCTGATATTATTTGGGGAAGAAAAGTGTGAGCTAAAGCAAAGGTCCTGCCAACAAATGGGGAGCGAGGACAACCAGAACTGCACGGAAAAACGCACCACTCTGAGATAGCCGCATTCTCCACGGCAAAGCACTTTTCTTCATGTTACACGTGTGAAATTCTAGCTCCGTGGTTCTGTTTCTCATATCGTGGGATGTCTTTCCACGTTGAAGTTGCTACATAAGTGTACATTGCTGATTCATGAAGGGAGATTTGGTCAGTGCTCCTGGGAAGGAGGTTTGGTCAATGCCTTTCTGAAGCATTTGATATCATCCCACACCAGAGACTGTTTCGGAAGCTTGACTTCGATGGTATTCGTTTCATCACAAAACGATGGATCTCAAGATTTCTGATAAAACGTCTTCAGCGCTTGTGTGTGAATGGAAATAGCTCTGATTGGCATCCAGTGTTCAAGAAGAAACTGCAGATGCTGGAGAATCGAAGGTAGACAGATTTGCTGGAGAAACTCAGCGGGTGCGGCAGCATCTATGGAGCAAAAGAAATAGGCAACGTTTCGGGCCAAAACCCTTCTTCAGACTGATGCAGGGTGGGGGGGGGGGGGGGGGGGAAGAAGGGCGTCCAGTGTTGAATGGTACACCTCAGGGCACAGTACTGGGCCCACACCTGTTTTTGCTTTACATTAATGACATCCATGAAAAAGTCACAAGCACGACCTGACTATTCGCTGATGATTTTTTGCTGTACCGTCCAATTAAGTCAGCTCTCCAAAAAGATCTCGATACTATGGTTGAGTGGTCACAACAATGGGGCATGCAGTTCAATCCTTCCAAATGTGAAACCATGCGTGTCACCAGGTAAAGGAAACCTGGCGAAACATCATACAATATCCTTGGTGCCACCCTGAAGAATCCAAAGAGACCAAGTATCTTGGCATCAAATTACAGAACGATCTACGTTGGAATGGGCAGACTCATCATGCAACGGTGAAAGCAGCAGGTGTGCTGAATTTTCTGAGATGCAACTTTCATCATTGTTCAACTTCTATCAAGGAGAAGTTATACTTCACCCTCGTTAGACCACATTTGGACTACGCAGTGGGGGGGGGGGGGGGGGGGGGGGGGGGGGGGGGGGGGGGGGGGGGGGGGGGGGAAAGGGGGAGGGTAAGGTGGTGGAAATGCAGCAATAAACTACTGTAGCTAGACTTAGTCCCTGGCAGAATTTGATTGTTGTTAATAGTTTCATTAGTGTTTTGTTTGGTTAGTTGTGTTTAGTTTAGAGATACAGCGCACTAGGGACAATTTGCAATTCTACCAAGCCAATTAACCTACAAACCTGTACGTCTTTGGAGTGTGGGAGGAAACCGGGGATCTCGGAGAAAACCCACGCAGGTCACAGGGAGAAGATACAAACTGTACAGACAAGCACCCATAGTCAGGATCAAGCCCGGTTTTCTGGCAACAACTCTACCACTATGCCACCGTGCCATTTCAAACAATATTTATTTTTATCAGCAGATTAGATTTGCTCTAAAATTGGGGTGTGGGGCAGGGGACCTATCAATGACAATACATTGTTAAAACCTTTATATGATCGCCTCTCAAAATATAAAAAGTTAAAGTAAAACCATGTAAATAGATGAGGTAAATCTTTCCTGTTTTCAAACATAACGTTCATTTGGCAGTAACGTTTCACTTGCACAAACAAATCTCTAACATACAGTTGGACAATGAACTCCAGTTGGATGATCAATTTATGAATATATTTAGATATTAATAGCAAAGATAGTTATGTCATTCTGCGAGTGGGAAGCAATGCCTATATTTATCAAGGTTAATAATTGAAAATGTGTGTTTGCAAAGCCATCATTTCTAATATGTCACTGGTGATGTTAATATTCATAACTGCGTGTTTGTTCAAAGAGCAGCGATGAACCCGTCAGATTGGGAGTGATAACTACAGTGGCAGACTATGATACGTATAATTGGTTGCACCTTGTGACTCATCCTAACCAAATTTTGCACATCACTCAAAGGTTTCTGAAAACTGGGTGCAGTTGATGTTTTATCTAGCATCGCTGGTCAATTTAAACTCGGGCAATCAGACAAGTAACTAGCAAGAAATTACAGATACCTGAATCTTCTTTAAAAAAAACCACACTGCTGGTAGAACTCGATGGGTCAGGCAACCTCTGTCGAGGGAAATGGACAGACGACATTAGAGGTTGGGACCCTTCGTCAGACTGATGGAGCCACAGTAGCTCGTCCTGTGAATCTCCTCCCTGTTGTATAATTGCTCTACGTCCCTCCAGTGGTGGCCTGAGGGAAAACATGCACAACATTCATTTACTACACGATTAATTTCCTTGATTAGTTTAGTTTAGTTTAGTGTAGAGATACTGCACAGAAACAGGTCCATCGGCCCAGCGAGTCCACCCACCGGCCCAGCGAGCCCCATACTCAAGCACTATCCTACACACCAGGGACCATTTACGACTTTTTTTTACCAAGGCAATCAACTTACAAACCTGTGTGCCTTCTGAAGGAGTGAAAGGAAACTGGAGCACCCAGAGAAAACCCACGCGGTCAAAGGGAGAACGTACACAACTCTGTACAGACAGGCATGTGTAGTCAGGATTGGCACGGGAAGGCAGGAACTCTATCGCTGCGCCACCGTGCTGCCCATGAATTATTCAGCATGTTACTGGGTAACGATGGCGGGCTGCAGGAGTGGGGCGCCGTTGTGCATGGCTGCTCTTCCCGCAGTCCGCCCTTTCACCCTTTTTTAGTTTTATTTTTAGTCCTGTTAAAAAACAAATGTTAGTTGGAGGTTTTTAATGTGGTGGGTGGGGGAGGGGAAGGGGGAAACTTTATTTCCTGGTCCCTACCTGGTCGGAGAGACAGCTTCCCTCCGAGCTGCTTCTTCACCCCTTCCTCGCGGCCTACCATTGGACTGGAGCGGCGTTTCCCATCGGGATCGGCCGGGACTACAGCTTCGGCGGCGGCACAGCGCTGGGATACCATCAGGGAGCGGGCGAGGCCTTACCGGGTCGCCGTGCGGTAAGCTCCGGAGTGCGGTGACCGCCGACTCCAACATCCGAGGAGCTGTGGCTGCGGGCGTCCAGCCGCGGGCGGCGCTGGATTTAAAACACCGTTGAGCCTGGGATCCGAGATCGGCAGAGTCGGGGCTCCTACCAGCGCGGCCTGAGGACTTCGGGTGCCGCGGTCTCCGGGGAGGGAGCGGCCGCTCCAGACATTTCCAAGCCGCCGAGGAGTGTTCACCCGACGCCGGAGTTCCAGCTTTCCGGCAAAGAGGGCCTGAAAACATCGGACTGGCTGCGGAGGCCACAAATAGGCTCCGACCTCGGGTGCTTCACAGAGGAAGAGGACTTAACTTTTTGATGCCTTTCCCCACAGTGGAAAATGTTGATTCTGTTGTGGGGGGACGTTCATGTTGAATTCTATAATGTGTTGTGTCACTTTTCTTATTTTTCTATGGATGTACGGAAACTTAATTATTTATTTTATGTAAAGTACTTTGGTTTCAACGCGAGTTGATTGAAACGTGCTATATAAATAAAACTTACTTACTTACTTACTTAACGTGAAGTCCTAAACTGTGGCCACTGACAGGAATTTGGAGACGAATAAAAGGGAAGTTCTTGAAAAATGCTGAGTTAGTTGCTGTCAAATGGAACTGCTGTGATGGAACTGTTACCCTGGGCCTGAGAACTAACTGCTCCTCTCCCGTTGCTATCCCCTGATACTTGTTGAAAGGCACATGAACATAAAGGAAATCCATTTGATTGCATCACTAATTTCAATAATAAATTACTTGAGAGTATTAAATGATTTTCACTTCACACGAACCTTACCCTGAAGAAATTTAAAAAATAATTTGGATTGGAATCATCTGCACCATTTATCTCCAATGTTCTGCCTTCTTTATCGACTGATCAACATAGATAAAGAGGACACATAATTGCTGATAAACAGTGCAGATTTTTCTGTTGAGCTGTCTTCCCAATATTGTTCTACAATTATCAATAAAAGTGGCAGTATTTTTGCACCATTGGACACTTTTCTTTCTCCATCATTAACGCTTGGAGGAGTAGCGGGTGTTCAGAGTCAAATTTATTGCTTGAGAAGCAGTTTCCACACAGCTATGACACTAAGGAGCAGCCCATGTCGTGTCACATTAGCACTCGGGAGGGTTGGGAGGGGATTTGGCAGAGTTCCAAGGGGGGAAGGTGGAGCTCAGGCTTCTTCAGAACATGCATGCAGCACAAAGCCTCTTTGCTCAGTGACAGGAAGGTGGCAGGGAGGAGTCTGCATGGCATTGAGTGTCATAAATACAGAGTGGGGTTTCTCCTGGGTACTCTGGTTTTCTCCCACATCCCAAAGACATGTGGGTTTGTAGGCTGCTTAGCCTCTGGAAATGTCTCCTAATGTGTAGGGAATGGATATGAAAGTAGGATAACGTGATGTTGGGACTATGATGTTGTGGCCATTGCGGAAACGTTTGGTTGCGAGAGGGACATGACTGGCAGCTCAGTAGTCATAGAATCATACTGCATGGAAACAGGCCCTTTGGCCCAACTTGCCTGCACCGACCAACATGCCCCAGCTACACGAGAACTCAATGTTCCGGGGTTTCGATGTTTCAGGCATGATTGCAGGGCATGCAAAAGAGTTGGAGGTGTTGTGCTACTGATCAAGGAGGCTGTCACGGTGGCACTCAGAGTGCAAGACCAGTTTGAGATGAAAAGGAGGTGGTGTTGGGGCTCATGAAGAGCGTTAAGGTGATAAATCCCCAGAACCTGATGGGATCTATCCCAGATTATCGAGAGAGGTACGAGAGGATAGCAAAGTCAGGGGATATGGGGAGAAGGCAGGAGCTGGGTACTGATTAGTGATGATCAACAATTATCACATTGAAAGGCAGTGCTGGTCAAAGGGCCGAATGGCCTACTCTTGCACCTATTGTCTATTGCGTATAGGAGATGACTGGAGCCCTAAGGAAAATCTTTGTGACTTCTCTAGCCACAAGTGGGATCCCAGTGGATTGACGAATGGCTAATATTGTTCCTTTATTTAAGAAGGGAAGTAGAGAGAATCCAAGGAATTATTGGCCGGTGATCCTCACGTCAGTGGTCGGAAACTATTGGAGAGGATTTTTCGTGTTAGGATTACTCCCATTTGGAAGAAAATGGGTTAATTTGGTCTGCATGGCTTGATTTTTTGAGAAGGTTTCAAAGGTGAATAATGTGGATGTTATCTACATGGATTTTAGGAAGGCATTTGAAAAAGTTCCCATCGCAGGCTTATCCAGAAGATTAAAATACATGGGATTAACAGTGATGGTCGGATGGATTCAGGACTGACATACTGATAGAAGACAGAGGGTTGTGGTGGAAGGACAATATCCAGGCTGGGGGTCTGTAACCAGTCGCCTTCCGCAGGGATCTGTACTGATCACTGCTGTTTGTAATTTACATCAATGACTTGGACGTGAACATAGACGGGTTGGTTAATAAATTAGCAGGTGACATCAAGATTGCTGGGGTCGTGGACTGTGAGGAAGGTTGTCAAAGTATACAGTGGGATAAACTGTAGATCAGCTACAGAAATGGGTGGAGAAATGGCAGATGGCATTTAATCCAACAAAGTCTCAGGTGGAAGGTCAAATGTAAGGGGAATATACAATATTCAACTTCAAAGATGCGTGTTATAACTGTGCTTGCTACTTCACTTCAATGAAAGAGCATGGAGGAGTAATAGTGTACTGAGCAGGAGACTCAATGTGGCAGAGTCACAAATCCTAGCCCTTCACACACTAACCATCCAGGCCGAGTGTGTTCCCAGTAAAGTTGCCCAGGGAGCCCACACTTTGCTGCCTGACCTCCTGCCGAGCTGGGCACCACTGATCCACTGATCCAAATCTGGGGCAGATTCCTTTAAACTGAGATAACATCTAACAACATAAAAAAGAGGAATTGCAAATGCTGGTTTACAAAAAAAACCCCACAAAGTCCTGGAGTGAATAAATGAATGTATACTTTATTGTCACATGTGACAAGTCACAGTGAAATTATGTCGCCACATAAGGGGCACTGACAACCTTACAAAGTATACACAGTACAGGTGCACAACCTTTTATCCGGTGTTCCAGAAACCGAAAAGCTCCGAAAACCGGCCATTTTTTCCAGATGTCGTCTGCGCACCAAAGATCGCGTTTGGCGCCAAACTTGACCCAAAACGACCCACGGTCAACCCAGGTCTGTACTACTGTAGCGGCTGCCTCCTCCCTGGAGACCGGGAGACGCTTAAACATCTGTAAATCATTGCTTAAATGTTAGTCAGTTAGTTTGGAGGGCTTTTATGTGAAGGGGGGTGAAGGGGTAAACTTTAATTCTTAGTCCCCTACCTGGTCGGAGAGGCGGGGAGCGGTCAATGCCTTACCGGGTCGCCGTGCAGTAAGCTCCGCAGCGCTGTGGCCGTGGGGCTGCGGGCGGTGCCGGTTGCAGCTCCGACCCCGGCAACTCTACCCCTGGCTGCGAGGCGCTCCAAATCCAGCGCCGCCCGCGGCCTGACGCCCCAGCTCCGCAAATGTCGGGAGTCGGCGGCGTCGCAGCGCTGGGATACTAGCGGGAAGCGGGCAATGCCTTACCGGGTCGCCGTGCAGCAAGCTCCGGAACGCTGTGGCCGCCGACACACAACATCGCGGAGCGTCGCTGGATTTGGAGCCGCGCAGCCAGGGGTAGAGTTGCCGGGGTTGGAGCTCCAACCGGCGCCGCCCGCGGCCGGACGGAGCCCCCAGCTCCGCGGCTCCAAATCCAACGACGCTCCGCGATGTTGTGTGTCGGCGGCCACAGCGTTCCGGAGCTTGCCGCACGGCGACCCGGTAAGGCATTGCCCGCTCCCCGCTGGTATCCCAGCGCTACGACGCCGCCGACTCCCGACATTCCCGGAGCTGGGACGTCCGACCGCGGGCGGCGCTGGATTTGGAGCGCCACGCAGCCAGGGGTAGAGTTGCCGGGGTCGGAGCTACAACCGGCGCCGCCCACGGCCGGACGGAGCCCCCAGCTCCGCGAGGCTGGGAGTCGCCGACCAGGTAGGGGACTAAGAATTAAAGTTTCCCCCTTCACCCCGACTCCACCACCACCACATAAAATCCCTCCAAACTAACTGACTAACATTTATACAATGATTCTCCCGGTCACCGGGGAGGAGGCAGCAGCTCCAGACTTTTCAAGCCGCCCGCGCTACCTACCTAATCTACGCTAAAAATCTTCCATTCTGAAATCCGAAAATGTCCGAAATCCGACAAGTGTCTGGTCCCAAGGCTTTCGGATAAAAGGTTGTGCACCTGTATCTGCGCCAGGTCTCCCTTTGTTCTTCCCCTCCCCTTTCTGCTCTGGACCCTTGTTCACAAACTGAAGAAGTGTCCCGACCCGTAACATCACCTAACTATGATCTCCAGAGAGGCAGTCTGAACAAAATGTTGTGCCTTGCAGTCATAACATAGGATAAAAATAACAAAACACACAATAAACACAGATTTAACATCCACCACAGTGAGTCCACCAGGACCTCCTCACTGTGATGGAAGACAAAAGTCTTAAAGGCTTAGTCTCTTCCCTCCTTGTTCTTCCTCTGCGTTGAGGCGATCCAAGCTTCAGATGGTGTGACCCCACCGGGTGATGGTAAGTTCCGCGGCTGAATCCGAGCTCCGCAAACGGGCCGGTTCAAACTCTGCGGCTCGGGGCGGTCGAAACTGCCGAAGCTGCCGCCCTCCAGTCCAGCTGACGCAGCTGTTGTTGCGGGAGCTCCGGAGAACAGGTCATAAACCTGTGACCTGCGAGCTACCGACGTTATCGTCCACTGGGCCCGATGCCAAGTACACTGGGCCCGTGGCCAAGCCTCCGAAGCTCCGAAGTCGGGTCACCGTCTCCGCATTGCCGCCACAGCCCCACTGAGTTACTCCAGCACTTTGTTTCTCCTTTTTTTTTAAAGCAGATTACAAAGCTGCACGTGATGTGAGCTCAGAAATGCTCCAACCTGGCATTTCTCGGCACTTTTCCCTCAAGGCTCTGCTGCTTTATGAGGGAACACTGAGATAAAACTTGTTTCTCCACTGATGCACGTAGCAGGAGAGACAGAATACACACACATACACACACACACACCCAAAACTCCAGCTCTGTACACTGCTGGCTGGGTCAACTGGCTTTCAGCCAGAAACTTCACAGCATCAAACAAATCCAACTCTCCCAAAAACACAAGTAGCAGGATGACACTTGATGTTGATGTAGAACTTGGCTCTTTGAACAGTTCAGTAAAATATAGGAGAAAAAAAAAAGCCTCCATTAATATCTGATCAATGATTCACAAAGTAGATGATTGGGAAGCACAAAGTACAATGACTCTGTCTCTTTCGCAAAGTGTTATTTGTAAGTTGGCACTGTCAGACAGCTGAAGTAAGGCTATAAGACCATGAGACACGAGGCCATTCAACCCATCGAATCTGCTCCTCCGTTCATTCAGGCTGATCTATATTACCCTCTCATCCGCATTCTCCTGCCTTCTCCCCTTCATAAGTTCGAGGAGCAGAATTAGGCCGTTCGGCCCATCAAGTCTATTCTGCCATTCAATCATGAGTGATCTATCTTTCCCTCTCAACCCCGTTCTCCTGTCTTCACCCCTTATCCTTTGACCCATTTACTAACCAAGAACCTTTCAATCTCCACCTTAAAAATACCCAATGGCGGCCTCCGCAGTCCTCTGTGGCAATGAATTCCACAAGTTCACCGCTCTCTGACGAAAGGGCACAGTGAAAGCCTAATACAACAGTGAATTCATTGTGAAAATGAAGCTGAATATATGTGATGAATTTTAACGCCATTATTAAATAAGAAAGATGAAAGATGAAATGTGTGCATGTGTATACATAATGTAATATCACAAAACCAGAAAGAACAATAAATATCACGGACTACCTTGCCGTGCTGGAATAAGTTGTTTGCATTAGTGAGAATAATTGGACCTGGAGCGTCCCGTTGTGAGGTTTGTGGTTTGAGTATCTGTAAAGAGAGGTGAGAAGTGAGACGGAATCATTTGTTCTGGTTGTTACAAATGCTGGAGACACTTTTCATCCAGATGGTGAAGTAGGTGTGTGAGAAAGAACTGCAGATGCTGGATAAAATCGATGGTGGGCACAAAATGCTGGAGAAACTCAGCTGGTAAGGCAGCATCTATGGAGAGAAGGAATGGGTAATGTTTCGGGTCGAGACCCTTCTTCAGACTGAAGTCTTGCAAGATCTACCCCGTGATAGACAAACTGATTAGAAGTCTGAAGAATGGTTTCGGCCCGAAACGTTGCTTATTTCCTTCGCTTCGATGTTCTACCTTTGATTTTCCAGCATCTGCAGTTACTTCTTGAACAGACAAACTGATTAGTTGACCCACTAAAAAGGGGGCTTAATCTGTGTCAGCGCATTGAGTATCAGTTAAAATAATTGCATTACAATGCAGAGGCTTTATCTTGCTATGGTGTTTTTAAAGACAGAACAGATAGAACAAATTGGATTTTTCTGCCTTAAATGACTTTCTTGACTGACATGTACACCAAGTAGCTAAAGCTGTATGGGCACCAAAGGGATTGTGTTGTTATGCAAGGTGAATCCACGGAAAGTGTCCGTCCCCGAAGGTGTATCTGGCCGCGTTCACCTATGTGGACCAACTGGCTGGAGCTTTTGCGGATAGCTTCACCCTCTCACTACTACGACACAAGGTCCCCACCTGCTTTAAAGGACATCCATAATACTGCTGCCCAGGAAGAGCAAGGCGACCATCAATGACTACCGACCTTAATGATACTTATTGATGCATAGTGGCATTAATGTCCGCGCTGATGGAGTCCTTCAAGAGATTGGTTATTATGAATATCAACTCATGCCTCCATTAGGACCTGGACCCACTACAATTTGTCTACCTCGACAATAGATCAATGAAAGGGTGCGATCTCGCTACCTCTCCACTATGCATTGCACCAATTGGGCAATAACAACACATGGATCAGGCTGTTGTTTATTGACAGCTCGGTGTTCAACACCATCACCCCACTACGCCTATCATCAAACTCAGTGAGCTTGGTCTTTGCTCATCCCATAGAAACATAGAAACATAGAAATTAGGTGCAGGAGTAGGCCATTCGGCCCTTCGAGCCTGCACCGCCATTCAATATGATCATGGCTGATCATCCAACTCAGTATCCCGTACCTGCCTTCTCTCCATACCCCTGATCCCCTTAGCCACAAGGCCACATCTAACTCCCTCTTAAATATAGCCAATGAACTGGCCTCGACTACCCTCTGTGGCAGAGTTCCAGAGATTCACCACTCTCTGGGTGAAAAAAGTTCTTCTCATCTCGGTTTTAAAGGATTTCCCCCCTATCCTTAAGCTGTGACCCCTTGTCCTGGACTTCCCCAACATCGGGAGCAATCTTCCTGCATCTAGCCTGTCCAACCCCTTAAGAATTTTGTAAGTTTCTATAAGATCCCCTCTCAATCTCCTAAATTCTAGAGAGTATACACCAAGTCTATCCAGTCTTTCTTCATAAAACAGTCCTGACATCCCAGGAATCAGTCTGGTGAACCTTCTCTGCACTCCCTCTATGGCAATAATGTCCTTCCTCAGATTTGGAGACCAAAACTGTACGCAATACTCCAGGTGTGGTCTCACCAAGACCCTGTACAACTGCAGTAGAACCTCCCTGCTCCTATACTCATATCCTTTTGGTATGAAAGCTAACATACCATTCGCTTTCTTCACTGCCTGCTGCACCTGCATGCCTACTTTCAATGACTGGTGTACCATGACACCCAGGTCTCGCTGCAACTCCCCTTTTCCTAGTTGGTCCCAATGCATTTGGATACTAAACTTCCTCATCAGCGGACCACAATCAGTATGAACTGGCAACCACACTTCCTCCTTGATAGCCATCGACACTGGAGCATCACAGGGATGTGTGCTCTGTCCTCTACTCTGCTCTCTCCATTGGCATAACTGTGTAGCCAGACACAACTCCAATGCCATCTTTAAACTTGCAGGCAATATTGGATGAATAATGGGCTATGATGTGTCTGATTAAAGGAGGGAGATTGATATTCTGATTGAATGCTGCCAGAACAACTGTCTTGTTCGTGACGTTAGCAAGACCAATGAGTGATTGTCAACTTCAGGAAGGGAAGGTCAAGTGAACCTGCTACATGAACGAGATGGTGGTGAAGTGAGTCAACAGGTTCAACTTCTTGGATGTGCCGTATCTGAAGATCTATACTTGGCCCAGCACATTGATGCAATCACCAAGACAGCTTCATCAATGCCTTTAGAAGATTGAGAAGATTTGGTAAGTCGCTGAATACCCAATCAAACTTCCACAGGTGCACAGTGGAGAGCAAACTGACTGGTTGTATCAGGGCCTGGTTTGATAAGTCAAACACCCAGGGACAAAGGAGGCTTCGGAACAATGGAGATACGACCCAAAATGCAGCTAATATTGTCCAATATCCACACCTCTCTGGCCACACTCTCATCTGACTACTACCATCAGGAAGAAGGTACAGGAGCCTGAATACCGTGATCTCGTTTTACGAGCAGCTTCTTCCCAGAAGAACAATAGATACAAAGTGCTGGAGTAATTCAACGGGTCAGGCACCATCTCTGGAGCAAACGGACGGGTGACAATTTGGGTCAGGACCCTTCTTCCCAGCAACTATCTGGCCCTTGAAACTGCACAACACTAATCACGAACCTACCTCAGTGATCTATTGATCTACTATGGCCTTTGGCTTGGTTTACGGACCAGTTTTGCACTACTCTGATCTGGTTACCTTGTATTACTGAATATTAATTAGATATTATGTATATGGGCTTCAGCAAGGACTTTGATAAAGTTCCACATGGTTTGCTGCGCTGGAAGGTTAAATCGCATGGGAGAACAAGCTAATTGGATACAGAAATGGCGTAATGGAATGAGTTTGGGACTGTGAGGGTGTTTTTTGGACTTGAGGCCTGTGTTAAGTGCCGTGTCTAATGAACCAATGCCGGGTCCATTACTGTTTGTGGTTTATATCAATGATTTGGATGGGGTATCTAGATGGGTAGATAGCCAGAATATCTTAGCCAGGGCTCCCGCAATATCTTCTCTAGTTTCCAACAGTGTCCTCAGACATATCTGATCATGACCGGGAGATTTAGCTACCTTCATACAACCTGGAACATCCTGTATCACCTCAACCATAATATGGACTGTCCTCAAGACATCTCCATTAACTATCCAAAGATCCCTCACCTTCATGTGTTATTCCACTTGTTGACCTTTTAATATCCTGACCGTCTTCTCCTTTCAGTTGCAAAATCTGAATGTGTGCCGCTAAGAATCTGCAAAGAAAGCGATTCAGTGGATGAGTAAAAAGATTAGAGGAGGAGGAGCAATGTGGGCGCATGAGACCTTATCTACATTGGTAGGGAGAACATCTCAACAGAATGTCGTCCAGAGAGAATATCGAAGGCTGCTACTGAGCAAGATCTGGGTGTTCCTGTACATGAAAGGCGGAAAGTTATCATTCAGATCTGGTAACTAATAGGGAAAGCAAATGAGGAAGTTTGCGGTGCTCCAGGTGTGGCCTCAGCAATGTCCTGCATCATTGCGACAAGGTGTCCCTCCTATTGCATTCTATCCATCTTGTGATCTGGCCTTGACTGCAGGAAGGATGGAATATAATAGTAAGGAAGCCGTGTTGCAATGGTGCAGGGCGTTGCCGAGACTACACCTGGATCACTGCAGATCACCTCATTAAAGAAAGGGCATACGTGCTGGAGGCACTCCAGGGAACATTCACCAGCAGGGTTTTTCAGCGGAAGCGATTATCTTATGAGGAGCAGTTGAGCAGGAGTCAGGCTTTTACAGAATGGGATGGGAGGAAGTATCACCAAATCAGCTCAGCTTCTAGAGGTAAAATGTGATGAGAAGTGGGACAACATAGAATGGGAGATTGATGGTCTGCGTGGAGTCGATGGGTTGAAGGGCCTATTTCCATCCTGTGTCTCTAAGTCTAAACTAAATTAAACTAAACAATGACTGCTGTGCTTAAGAACAATACAGTGTGTCAGAGTGTCAGGGGTTATGACATGAGGAAAATGCAGGAGAATGAGGTTGAGAGGGAAAGATAGATCAGCCATGGTTGAATGGAGGAGTAGACTTGATGGACGGAATGGTCTAATTCTGCTCCTAGAACTTATGAACCTATGAGTACAGTACAGGAAAGGTACAGACCATGATGCCAATTTAAATTAATCCTGGCTGCCTGTATCTGTTCCATATCTCTCTATTCCCTGCCTGTTTATGAATCTGTCTAAATGCCTCTTAAACATTGCCATCGTATCTGCAGTAAGCTTGTGATGAGGAGGAGCAGAGGTGAGGCAAAAGTCTCAGTGATCCTGCTCCACCTTTCCAGAAGGTCAAGGCTGAAATTTCAATCTCAAGTCTACTTTCTTGGACAATCAACTCTTAAAGATTACTCCAGGATACCACACCTGGAGTATTGCGTACAGTTTTGGTCTCCAAATCTGAGGAAGGACATTATTGCCATAGAGGGAGTGCAGAGAAGGTTCACCAGACTGATTCCTGGGATGTCAGGACTGTCTTATGAAGAAAGACTGGATAGACTTGGTTTATACTCTCTAGAATTTAGGAGATTGAGAGGGGATCTTATAGAAACTTACAAAATTCTTAAGGGGTTGGACAGGCTAGATGCAGGAAGATTGTTCCCGATGTTGGGGAAGTCCAGGAGAAGGGGTCACAGCTTAAGGATAAGGGGGAAATCCTTTAAAACCGAGATGAGAAGAACTTTTTTCACACAGAAAGTGGTGAATCTCTGGAACTCTCTGCCACAGAGGGTAGTCGAGGCCAGTTCATTGGCTATATTTAAGAGGGAGTTAGATGTGGCCTTTGTGGCTAAGGGGATCAGAGGGTATGGAGAGAAGGCAGGTACGGGATACTGAGTTGGATGATCAGCCATGATCATATTGAATGGCGGTGCAGGCTCGAAGTGCCGAATGGTCTACTCCTGCACCTAATTTCTATGTTTCTGTTTCTAATCCAAATTTGTTGGGAACCCTGTTTTGCGTACTGCTAATCACCAAGCATCCACAGCCATCTTGTGTTATGAATACACAAGTGTTTGGATAAAGACATTGCTCCTCATCTCCATTGTGTGTAGCCGGTGCCTTTTTCTTAGACCATGCCCCCACAGTGGCAGACTCTGGCAGCCTCCCTGTCACTTCCTCTCAGAGATAGGTACAAAGCGCTGGAGTAACTCAGTGGGACAGGCAGCATCTCAGGAGAGAAGGAACGGGTGACGTTTCGGGTCGAGACCCTTCTTCAGGCTGTTCCTTCCTACACACTTCCTCTCATTTCCTTCCTACACACTTCCTCTCAGAGAGTTAGGTTTCCATTAGATTACCGCTCAGAAATGACAGTGAATAAAGACCTCTTACTTCATTGGTTGTAAACAACCTATCTTTGGACATTCTGAGACTGTGAGAAAAACCACGCAAAATATTTTTATTGGAAGAATCACACGTTCTTCAACAAGTCCAGTGACCTGGGTCAGACTTTTTTACACAAAGGGTGGTGGGTCTATGGAACGAGCTGCCAGAGGAGGTGGCAGGTCCTATCGCAACGTTTAAGATCTATGATGTGAACCCTAATCACTTTAGTCAGGTACATGGATAGGATAGCTTTCGAGAATATTGGCCAAACGCAGGCAGGTGGGACTAGTGTCGACTTGGTCGGAATGGGCAAGTTGGGCCGATGGGCCTGTTTCCACACGGTACGTCTCTGTGACTCAATGATGTGAATGCCAATTATTTTCCCTTCAAACAAAACACAAAGTGCTGCTGGGGGAACTCAGCAGGCAACGGCAGCATCCTTGGAGAGAACGTACAGACGATGTTTAGGGTCGGGACCCTTCTTCGATTCCTTGCCCCCTTGTTGATGGGACTCATTGCTGGACAGTGATTGAGTCTGGAGCCCGTTCAGAGGCGCACCATCCCACCTGCAATCAGTTCAAATCACGCTTCCAACAGCTAGAATATGGCTTCTGTCTCTGATGGGGGGGTTTTTGGGGGTATTTTTCCATTCACTCTCTAACATTTGCAGAGCTACATGTTAACGCTCTCCAGAGGGCGATTGTTTTGTTTTTTCGCAGTCTAGTCGCAGAGTCACTGTGAGACAGAATAAACAAGGTTTATGTCCAGAAAGCTTCTTTGCATTCATTTATTTTTGTTTCTATATCTGAGACACCGCACTGTACTGGATGGTGACCATCTGTACCAGACGCCATCTGCCTGATCGTGGAACATTCACAATGGAAGTACCAATACATTTTCCATAGCAACAACCAAAATTATATTACAATTTTAACTCTTCCCTCTCTTTATCTCCTCCATGACAGAGTTGGAATAATCTATTTCCCCGTGGCTGAGATGATGATAGCCGGAGCACATGGATTTGTTTAGGAAGGAACTGTAGATGCTGGTTTACACACCAAAGATAGACACAAAATACTGGGATAACTCAGCAGGTCAGGCAGCATCTCTGGTGAGAAGGAATGGGTGACGTTTCAGGTCGAAACCCTTCTTCAGTAATCCATTTGTTCTCTCCAGAGATGCTGCTGAGTTACTCCAGCATTTGGTGTCTATCTTCGATATAGATTTGTTCACTGGTGGAAAGATTAGAGGGTTGGTGAGAAGAAACTATTGACCCAAAGACTGGTGGGTGCCTGGATCCCACAGTGGTGGAGGCAGAAGCTGTGTTGTTTTTAAAAGGCACTTTAATAATCATTTGGTGTGTCGTAACCGATAAGACTCTGGAAGACACTCAGCGGGTCAGGCAGCATCTCTGGAGAACACAGGTTGGCAATATTTCAGGTCTGGAACCTTCTTCCCAACATCACCTGTCCATGTTTAGTTTAGAGATAGTCGAGTTTAGTTCTCCAGAGATGCTGCCAGACCCGCTGAGTTACTCCAACATTTTGTGTCTTTCTTTGGTATAAAACAGCATCTGCAGTTCCTTGTTATTTCACTTAAGAGTCTGGACAGGAAACTGGGAAGTGGGAGTAACTTCACAAGTTCAACCTTTGTCTGCCATCAAGACAATGGGCTGAATGGCCTCCATCAGTACTTTATCCTTCATCGTTGTGTGATCTTTGCCGAGTACTGCCGAGTACCGCACCCCAGTTTGGTGCCGTAGCCCTCATGCCAAGAAGCTGGATGCTGCCTTCAACAGCGCCTTGTGGACTGTCTCCGGATGCCTACGAGCCACCCCAGTAAACCTACTGCCCGTCCTCGCTGGCATCGCCCCGGCCAACATCAGATGAGAAGCGGCCACGCTGGTCCTCTCTCGAAAGGCGCAGACCAGTGAATCCCACCTCCTCCATCAGACCGTCACAGAGACACCACGACATGCGTGCCTCTAGTCACGCCGCCCCTTTGCCACGCAAGCCCAAGATCTGCTCTGCACAACACCAGCTGACGCTTCCAAGGCCGCCTGGATCAAGATGAGATGGAGAGACCAGTGGAAGTCAGCGAAACCATCTAGGCTACACCAGTACATCAATGACCCCATGGATGTCCCTGGCCAGGACCTGCCCTGAAAGCAGTGGACAACTCTCAAACACTTGAGGACAGGCGTTGGACGCTATGGAGTAGCGATGAAGAGGTGGGGCCTTGTGGACACCGCCTCCTGCGAGTGTGGGGACCCAACACAGACAGTGGAGCACATCGTCACCAGTTGCCCCAAACACCGGCCACCGAATGGTGAACGAGGTCTGATTGACCTGGACGATGACACGTTGGTCTGGCTCGCCTCAACGGAGCTGCAGGTCTAAAAGACATTCGACAGAAGAAGAAGCAGAAGAAGTATGATCATTTACCCAGACTGTCTCTTCTCATCTCTTCTCACTCACTGTCTTGCTCTTCTTATTACTTCCACTTTCTTTCTATCATTTGCCTTCCTCACCTCTGGAACGAGCTGCCAGAGAAGGTAGTTGAGGCTGGTACTTTAACAGCATCTAAAAGGCACTTGAACGGGTACATTGATAGGAAATGTTCAGAGGCGTATGGGCAAAATGGGGGCAAATGGGATGAGCTTAAATGGGCATCTTGGTTGGCATTGGGCTGAAGGGCCTGTTTTTGTGCCGTATGACTGTTACATCTGTCACAAACCCCTTCACTATCTTAGTTTAGTTTAGTTTAGAGATGCAGTATAACAACTGGCCCTTCAGCCCATTGAGCTTGCACTGCCCATCGATTAACTGTTCACACTAGATCTATTTTCACTCCACTCCTTACACACGAGGGGCAATTTACAGAGGGCCAATTAACCCACAAACCCGCATGTCTTTGGGATGTGGGAGGAAAGCAGAGCACCCGGGGGAAACGCAGGTAGTCACAGGGAGAACACCACACAGCTAATTCCACACAGACAGCAACTCAGGTCAGGACCAAAGACAGGTCTCTTGCGCTGTGTGGCATCAACTCCACTAGTTTTGCCACAGTGCCGTACAACCCAGTTCTTCCTCCCCCCCCCCCCCACACACACACTCCCCTCCTTCCCTCTTCATGCCTCCAGTTCCTTTTCATTCTCCTCCTGCATTCGTCTGTTTGTCTGTTTACAGGTCCTCCTTTGTTGTGCTGTAGTCTGTATTCACCAGGGATGAAAGGATGCAGCCCAAAAACAGTGCATAAACTGAGCACTGACAAAACAAGCTGTGCCTTTCATATAAATCGCCCAATGAAGTATAACACATGGATCGACAGTGTGCATTTATGTAGCGTTGTGACCAGCAGAGATGGGGCAAGAAATATCACCTCCTGTTGTTATCTCCGGCACATGGGCAAGTGAACAATCCCCTCCATCCCCATCCCTTCATTGCCAGGAGCTGACAAAACCACAGTAGACCAGCAGTGAGATTTTTCCCTTCATGGCTTATACAAGCCTCCTTGCAGAATAGAAGCACAGAGCACTGCTACTTCTATTTGCAAAACCATTGTTGCAAAACCAGGTTTAAAAGGCAGACAAATGTTTTTATGCACAACTTTCTTGTGGAACCCGGCAACTCTGCCTGCTCTGTCTAATATTAGACCAAAATAAAAACAAAGCACTTCTGTGGACGAACATAGAGACGTGGTCCCACAAACCCCCAAAACGGAATAAATCTGAACTAAAAAGGGCGTCAGAGTGGTGCAGTTGCTGCCGTACAGCGTCAGAGTCGCGGGTTCGATCCTGACTATGGGTGCTGTCTGTATGGAGTTTGCATCTTCTCCCTGTAACCCGCGTGGGTTTCCTTTGGGTGCTCCAGTTTCCTCCCACATTCAAAAGACGTCCAGGTTTGCAGGGAAAGTAGCGGGAGGCGTGAAGAGGGAAGGAGTGGGTGAGGTGTTGGGAAGATATAGAGAGGGTGTGTGTGTGATAGAGGTCATGGAGCCATACACATGATCACAATGAATGGCGGTGCTGGCTCGAAGGGCCGAAGGGCCTCCTCCTGCACCTATTTTCTATGTTTCTATGTTTCTAGGCCCTTCGGTCCAACTCATCTCTGCCAATCAAGAAGCCACATTTAAACTTGCCCCATTTTCCCCCATATCCCTCTAAATCTTACCTATCAATGTACCCGTTAATGTACCTGACTGCTGTAAATTGCCCCTTGTGTGTAGAATGCGAGACTGGGAAAAACATGGAACTAGTGTACATTGCTCGGCGTGATCGCGGTGGGTTGAAGAGCCCGTTTCCACGCTGCATCTCTAAAGTAAAACAAGAAAATGCTGTAAACCAGCATTTTTGCTCCAATTTGTGTGCTTGTTCTTGAGCTAAATCTCCCCTTTCATGCAATTTGCGGTTCCTTGTTAAAATTTAATTTGAGGGACATCTGTGCCACTGGCAGGGGCAACATTTATTTGGCTTTGGTAAAGATTGTAAATTGTTCTTAGTGTGTAGGATAGTGCTAGAGTATGGAGTTATTTCGGCGCTGTATCTCTAAACTAAACAAAAACTAAACTAAACTTGGCCTCACTAATACCGATATTCCCTTTATCTTCTTTATTCTTTTCTCTATCTGCTCTGCAACTTAAAACTACCTTTTCTTTCATCTAAGGTAGACAAAAACGCTGGAGAAACTCACCCTCGACCTTAAGCGTCACCTATTCCTTCGCTCCATAGATGACGCCTCACCCGCTGAGTTTCTCCAGCATTTTTTGTCTACCTTCGATTTTTCCAGCATCTGCAATTCTTTCTTAATCTTTTCTTTCATCTATCTTTCTGAGGTCTGACAAAAACACTCCGACCTTAAACGTTGATTGTTTCTCGCTCCACCACTGCAGCCTGGCTTGTGGTATTTCCGGCATCTCTGGTTTTATTCCATGTGGCACACCCCATGTTGGCACACATTACCTCATCTGTGCCCCACCAAAATAGTTTCCTCATTGGGAGTTTTGGTCGCATTCCAATGGTTGTCTAATGAGAAGCATGCGACTCCATTCCTCCTCGTACCAGGCCATTTTGGTATCAAAATGTTGGGGCAAAATGCACTCAATGTATCCACTTGCGTGGCCATACTGTGATTGCATTGTATCAGAGGGGACAAGTGTGATGTGCACACTGTAAACAATGTAACTGTGAAACACTACCTGGGACAGTCAATCTCTAGCCCAGCTTGAAGACTCACTATCCATACAGGTGAAATGTTCTGGCTTGCAAATAAACCATTCCTGCTTTTAATAAATACATGCCTTATGCTTGCATGAAGCTGCCACCTGTACTGTTGGGAGTGCATAGAGCAGCAGGTAACGCTGGGCCAGGGGCGGTGGCAATTATTGTTCACTCCACCATCTCAGGAGTCACGTATCTGCATCAGCGTGGAGCAGGAATGGGATAACATGTCCAACCCCAACCAGCTAAGCCTCAACACGTGCGATCGAGCTGAAGAATTGCTTGGCTCACATTTTGAACGTACGAGCATTTTCTTTATAGTGAACGGCATCATGGAGCTTGAAGAATATGTGAGCCCAACAAGAGGTGATATCAGCCATGAAGCAGCAAAACTGGTGAAGGACATTGGCAGATGCTTATGGCAAACCGATTTTTGTAAGATGTATTGTAATAACAAGGAACTTCAGATGCTGGTTTTATACCAAGGATAGACACAAAATGCTGGAGTAACTCAGCAGGTCAGGCAACATCTCTGGAGAAAGGTGACCTTTTGGGTTGGAACCATTCTTCAGTCTGATTTATTCACCCACCCATTTTTTCCAGAGATGCTGCCTGACCGGCTGAGCTGCTCCAGCATTCTTTGTCTATCTTTGTAAGGTAAAGGTGTTTTGTTTAAAGATATACTGTATAAACAAGGAACTGCAAATGCTGGTTTACCAAAGAAAGACACAAAGTGCTGGAGTAACCCAGCGGGTCAGACAGCTTGTCTGGAGAAAATGGATAAGTGAATAGATCAGACTGAAGAAGGGTCCCAACCCGAAATGTCACCTATCCATTTTCTCCAAAGATGCTGCCTGACCCGCTGAGTTGCTCCAGCATTTTGTGTCTAACTTTCTAAAGTGAAATATATTTCATTAAAGATATAACAACAAGGAACAGCAGATACTAGTTTACCAAAGCACGACACAAGGTGCTCAAGTAACTTAGCAAGTCAGGTAGCAACACTGGTAACATTCAGGTAACATCTCCTATCCATGTTCTCCAGAGATTATGCCTGACCTGCTGAGTTACTCCAGCATTTTGTGTCTTTCTCCTGTTTAAAGATGTTGTACAAAAACTTTAAATAGAAGTCATGAAACCTATGAATTTTGGATAAGGAATCAGAAGCTGGTGAAACAATCACAGTGTATTATCCCATTTAAAGGAATAGATCTGGCATTATAATTCTGTTTAGAGATACAACATGGAAACAGGCCCACCGGCCCACTAAATCCATGATGATTATTGATCACCCCTTCACATTAGTTCCCTGTTATCCCACCTTCACCCATTACACTAGGGCTAATTTACAGAGGCCAATTAACCTACAAACACATAAGTCTTTGTGATGTGGGAGGAAACCGTAGCACCAGTAAGAAACCCACAAGGACACAGGAAGAACATGCAAACTCCATACAGAAAGCACCTGAGGTCAGGATCGAACCTGGGTCTCTGGGGTGTGTGAGGCAGCAGCTCAACCAGTTGTGTTTCCTTTTTAAGTCGCCCTTTGCACAATTGGTTTTCTTGTGGTCTGTGAAATTCAGTCAATGCTGTTGAGCATGCAAAACCTGCCCATTGATCTTGCATGTAAGATGACTGTATTGATAGAATTGGTATCCAAGCATGTTAGATAACTCTGCCCACCACAAACAACTGGTTTAGTTACAAACAATAGACAAAAGCCATTGCGAAACCGAAGCTGAAGCAAACTGGTGAGACCGGTTCAGTCAAATCCTGTCATTCCAATGGCATGCACTCACCTCAGCTCTGTTTGTTTAGAGCAGCCCAGAGTTGCAGTTGGCAAAGGAAAGATCACGTTTTGACAGCCTGTTGAACGAAGGGTAAGAGGAGCAACAGAAACAATTTAAATGGCAATTCAAAATGACGACAGATAGGAGGACCTCGCAGTTTGGGAGCTTACGGTCAGACAAGGAGGCCATAAGCAGACTTAATTTTGAGTTTAGACACAAAATGCTGGAGTGACTCAGCGGGTCAGGCACCATCTCTGGAGAAAAGGAACAGGTGACGTTTAGGGTTGAGACCCTTCTTTGTGACAAAGGGAAACAAAGGGATATGATCTATTGTGGGCTCCACTTTTTCCTGGGATATCATGGGGCCCACCTTTCCTGGCCATATCCCTTCATTGTCACCTCTTCCACAGCCAGCAATGGACCGCTGTGGGCTCCACCTTTCCTGGGTCATTGGTGCCGGCTCTGATTGGTTCTATACCTTTTCATACCTCTAGCTTCCCTCTCCTCTGACTCTCAGTCTAAAGAAGGGTCTCATCCTCGACCCTTTCCTCCAGAGATGGTGCCTGACCCGCTGAGTTACTCCAGCTTTTTGTGTCTATCTTTGGTGTAAACTAGCATCTGCAGTTCCTTCCTACACACATGACATTTGAGTTTAGTCGTTCGTCAGGGACCCATGAATCTGCCCATGACCGTACTACGTCTTTTTTTTCGTCGAGTGATCTATCTTGCTTGCTATAGGATCTTTGGTCCCAACCTGAAAATGTCACCTATTCATGCTCTCCAGAAATGCGCCCTGACCCGAGTCACTCCTGCACTTTGTGTCCTCTAATGTAAACCAGCATCTGCAGTTCCTAGTTTCTACAATTGCCACATAAATCCTGTATGCTTTAATGGTTCAAGGGGAGGAGCAAATGGATTGACTAGAACAAAATGACGTGTTTATGAACATACATCAAATGAGTGGGCCATGCCAACAGTGGTTGGGCCCAGAGCAGATTTTAAAAAGTGAGGTTATGTGGAAGGTTTAGTTTAGTTCAGACAAGCCCTTAAGCCCACGCTGACCAGTGATCACATGTAATCTAGTTCTATCCTATGATCTAGGGACAGTTTACAGAAGCCAATTTACCTACGTCTTTGGAAAGTGGGAGGAAACTGGAGCACCCGGAGAAAACCCAAGGGAGAACGAACAAAGTCCATAGACAGCGGCCATTGTCAGGATCGAACCCAGGTCTCTGCGCTGTATGGCAGCAGCTCTACCGCTCCCACCCTTAAGTATAAAATCACACAAATTAACTTTCAGATGATGAACAATAACTGGTGTTATTGTTCATCACAAGACTTATATGGTCCAAGACTGATTGAGCAAGATTAAAGATAGTCACAATATTGGGCCTTTCTTAGTGTAGACACCTTTGAGCTTTGATGAAGATACCTGTAGTAGGATTTGACCATCAACATATTCTGCTCCACCAGGTCAAACGTTTGCCCAGGATCTTCCAGGTAATAATAGAGAAACTCTTGCAAGGAGTGGATCATTGTATTTGTAAACAAGATCATTGTTTGATTGGCAAAAGCCCAGAAAAGAAAATGTTCTGATTTTTGAGGAATTGTTTAGGAAATTACTTAAGTGTACTTTGGTGTAAACTATTAACTTTTATGGACTGTATTTGCTTGCATTGGGTTTTGTTTTGCACTTTGGTTATTATTTTTTTTATGTTTATTATATATCATCGATGTGTAATGTGTTTACAGGCCTGCTATGCACGTGCAAGTAAGAATTTCATTTTTCCATTGTCGGTACATTGGTCAATTAAACATTCTTGACTCGTGACTCTCTTGAAGGTTGAGGCCATTAGCCTGTGAGTCATAGTCTTACAGATTGGAACAAGCCCTTCGGCCCAATTTGCCCACACCAGTCAACATATCTCAGCTACACTAGTCCTACCTGCTCGCATTTGGCCCATATCTCTCCAAACCTGTCCTATCCATGTACCTGGCTAACTGTTTCTTAAACGTTGGGATAGTCTCTGCCTCTCTGCCTTTTTGTGTGAAAAGGTTACCAACGTTCTATAGATTCAGGATCAGTTCCTGTGGATTGGAGAGTAGCGAATGTTATCCCAATTTTTAAGGAAGGTGGGAGAGAGAAAACAGGGAATTATAGACCAGTTGTCCTGACATCGGTGGTGGGGAAGATGCTGGAGTCAATCATAAAAGATGAAATAGCGGCACATTTGGATAGCAGTAACAGAATTGGTCCGAGTCAGCATGGATTTATGAAGGGAAAATCATGCTTGACTAATCTTCTGGAATTTTTTGAGGATGTAACTAGGAAAATGGACAAGGGAGAGCCAGTGGATTTAGTGTACCTGGACTTTCAGAAAGCATTTGATAAGGTCCCACATAGGGGATTAGAGGGCAAAATTAGGGTACATGGTATTGGGGGTAGGGTGCTGACATGGATAGAAAATTGGTTGGCAGACAGGAAACAAGTAGGGCTTAAAGGGTCCCTTTCAGAATGGCAGGCAGTGACTAGTGGGGCACCGCAAGGCTCGGTGCTGGGACCACAGCTATTTACAATATACATCAATGATTCAAAGTAACATTAGCAAATTTGCAGATGACACAAAGCTGGGTGGCAGTGTGAACTGTGAGGAGGATGTTATGAGAATGCAGGGTGACCTGGACAGGTTGGGTGAGTGGGCAGATGCATGGCAGATGCAGTTTAATGTGGATAAATATGAGGTTATCTACTTTGGTAGCAAAAAATCCACTTTGGTAGCAGATTATTATCTAAATGGTGTCGCTGGGAAAAGGGGAAGTACAACGGTATCTGGGTGTCCTTGTTCATCAGTCAATTAAAGTAAGCATGCAGGTACAGCAGGCAGTGAAGAAAGCGAATGGCATGTTTGCCTTCATAACAAGAGGAGTTGAGTATAGGAGCAAAGAGGTCCTTCTGCAGTTGTACAGGGCCCTAGTGAGACCACACCTGGAGTATTGTGTGCAGTTTTGGTCCCCAAATTTGAGGAAGGAAATCCTTGCCATTGAGAGAGTGCAGCGTAGGTTTCCAAGGTTAATTCCCGGGATGGAGGGACTGTCATATGCTGAGAGAATGGAACGGCTGGGCTGGTATACTCTGGAATTTAAAAGGATGAGAGGGAATCTTATTGAAAGATACAAAATTAATAAGGGTTTGGACACGCTAGAGGCAGGAAGCATGTTCCCAATGTTGGGGGAGTCCAGAACCAGGGGCCACAGTTTAAGAATAAAGGGGTAAGCCATTTAGAACGGAGATGAGGAAACACTTTTTCACACAGAGAGTTGCGAGTGTGGAATTTCCTGCCTCGGAGGGCAGTGGAGGCCAGTTCTCTGGATGCTTTCAAGAGAGAGCTAGAAGGGCTCTTAAAGATAGGGAAGTCAGGGGATATGGGGAGAAGGCAGGAACGGGGTACAGATTGTGGATGATCAGCCATGATCATATTGAATGGCAGTGCTGGCTCAAAGGGCCGAATGGCCTACTCCTGCACTAAAATATGCCAGTTCAACATGTGTAGTGTAGACTATAGGCAATAGACAATAGACACCAATCTGTTGTCTGTTGTCTATTGTCTATTGTCTATTGTCTACCCTACACATGCTTAACTGACATATTAAAGTGTAGGTGCAGCAATAAGCCATTGATGGATTATGGACAAAATAATCTGTTGCTTTTGTTACTCAACCAACAAATAATTGTGCACAATCGAAAGGGAAGTAGCTGGGATAGTTTCTCAAAATATCTATTATGGCAGGAATTAAGATGCAAAGGCGAGGAATCTTCCTATAATTGAGAGCAGAATGTCATTGCTAGTGGTCTGTAGCAAATAGTATAGGGTGTCATAGCAAGTCGAGCAATTGCTTCACAGTGTCAGAGACTTGGATTCAATCCCAACCTCAGGTGCTGTCCATGTGGAGTTTTCACGTTCTCTCTGTCACCTCATGAGTTCCTACCAGGTGTTCCAGTTTCCTCACACATCCCAGAGACTTATGGGTTGGTAGGTTAATTGGCCATTTTTAATTGTGCTTGGTGCACGGGTGAAGGGTGGGTTGGTGCCAATGTGAAGGAATTAATGCAGAAATATGTAACTGGGTAGTTTACAGTCGGCGGGGAATCGAGGGAGCCGAAGGATCTGTTTCAGTGATTAATGTCTCACTGCCTCCACGACAGTGACTGTGAAAGCACAAGTGCGATAGGCACCTTATGTGTGGTTGATGAGGCCTCTCCAGTAAACTCATCTGAAAGTACAACACAATTGGCAGCAGCACTCGGTGTTGAGAAAGGTCTGAGAGACAGACATGGGAAGGATGAACAAATTTTGACCGGATGAGGAACTGAAACTGTTCCACTGTCTTCACAATGAGTTGTCATATGGGAAAGGGTGAAACTAGTAGAGTCATGAACAAACAATTTCAACAGCATTGAGAGAAAATTATTTTAACACAACATAGGAATGGTTAACTCCAACACTGTCACGGGAAGATAGACACAAAAAGCTGGAGTAACTCAGCGGGTCAGGCAGCATCTCTGGAGAAAAGGAATAGGTGATGTTTCGGGTCGAGACCCATTTTCAGACTGAGAGTCAGGGGGGGGGGGGGGGGGGGGGGGGGGGGGGGGGGGGGGGGTGGGGGGGGGGGGTGGGGGGGGGGGGGGGGGGGGGGGGGGGGGGGGGGGGGGAACTAGTGATTTGAAAAGGTTCACAACACTTCAGTGCCAGCACCGATGACCAAGGTAAGGTGGAGCCCACAGTCATAGAGTCATACAGTCAT
Source organism: Leucoraja erinaceus (assembly GCF_028641065.1). Taxonomy (NCBI): domain Eukaryota; kingdom Metazoa; phylum Chordata; class Chondrichthyes; order Rajiformes; family Rajidae; genus Leucoraja; species Leucoraja erinaceus. Next base: position 13,415,229 of record NC_073393.1, on the reverse strand, counting down.
ACAGTGTGAAAACAGGCCCTTTGGCTCAACTCGCCCACACCGCCAACAATGTCCTAGCTACACTAGTCCCACTTGCCTGTGCTTGGTCCATATCCAATGTTGGGGAAGTCCAGGACAAGGGGTCACAGTTTAAGGATAAAGGGGAAATCCTTTAGGACCGAGATGAGAAAAACATTTTTCACACAGAGAGTGGTGAATCTCTGGAATTCACTGCCACAGAAGGTAGTTGAGGCCAGTTCATTGACTATATTTAAGAGGGAGTTAGATGTGGCCATTGTGGCTAAAGGGATCAGGAGGTATGGAGAGAAGGCAGGTACAGGATACTGAGTTGGATGATCAGCCATGATCATATTGAATGGTGGTGCAGGCTCGAAGGGCCGAATGGCCTACTCCTGCACCTATTTTCTATGTTTCTATGTTTCTATCCCTCCAAACCTGTCCTATCCATGTACCTGTCTGACTGTTTCTTAAACGATGGGATAGTCCCAGCCACAACTACCTCCTCGGGCAGCTTGTTCCAGACACCCACCACCCTTTGTGCGAAAAAGTTACCCCTCGGATTCCTATTAAATCTTTTCCCCTTCACCTTGAACATAAGTCCTATCACTTATGACCTTATGAGTTACAATTAGAAGCACTCTACCCAGTTGATCCGGCACTAACTCTGTGAGAACAAGAGGCTCTTATAAACCGGTTACCATGCTAGAATTAAAGCTGTTCATTTAAAACAAAGTTATACTTGAGTGAAACATGTATATTGATCAATTACTTGTACCTCACTGTCGAAAGTGTATAAAGATTTAGGGAACAGAGTAGTATATCTATACACATGGATGTAACATATTCATATTATACTGCATTGACTATATTGAGCATAGAAAAGTACAGCACAGGGGCAAGTCTTTCAGCCCACAATATCTGCGCCAAATATGATAACTAGATAATCTAATCTCATCTGCCTGCACATGGTCCATATCCCACCATTCCCTACATATCTTCTTGCCTATATAAAAGCCTCTTAAATTCGACTATTGTATTAGCCGACACCACCAACCCTGACACTGCATTCCAGGCCTCACCACCCTCAATGTAAAAAAACTTGTCCCACATATATCCCTTAAACTTTGCCCCTTTCACCTTAAAGCTATGCCGTGTGTATCTATGCGTGTAGATAATCTATACTCTGTATCTATTTGTGAGGGTGAACTGTGATCCTGTTGAGTAAGAGTCACGCCACATGCAGTAATGTAATAATGTAATATTGACTGGAATACTTCAACACTTAGTTGGTATCAGGAGCTTGTCGATTCAATGATCAATCGGGGAGGAGTTCTGCCATTTATATAAACCACAACCTCTTTTTATATATACACATTATTTACACCCATATTTCCACCCTGTACATTATTGCCTTGGTCTGGCTTCTTCAAGCAGTATCTGTTACCTCTAGCTATCTCGAAATTATAGTAGTTTGTTCCCAATAACCTCTTTGAACTCCCTATTCCTATCAGTATGCTGTTACACAGGGCAATCATGTTTCTCTTCTCAAAGAAAGACAAAACATGCTGGAGTAACTCAGTGGATCAGGCAGCATCTCTGGAGAAAAGGAATAGATGACATTTCGGGTCGAGACGTTCTTCAGACTGAAGAATTCTGAAGAAAGGTCTGAAGAAGAGTCTTGACCTGAAACACCACCTATCCATGTTCTCTGCAGATGCTGCCTGACCCACTGAGTTACTCCAGCATTTTTTGTCTTTCTTTGGTAAAGCAGCATCTGTAGTTCCTTGTTACCGAACAATGTTTCTCTTCTCCCTGACCTCCCACTCCCCTAATTAATTAATCAGAAGTGAAAAGAATTTGGAAAATCCTGAGTTTGTTGGATTCTCATGTAGCTGGAATCACTCGAAATAACACGGTGATTATGAAGGAGACTTCCCATTTGCCACAAGCAATCTCACTTACAGGCAATAAGGATGTTTTATGTAGGATGTAGTTCAAAGGCACTGTCGCCTTCTGTGGGATACCTAAACTAAAAGGCCATTCTTTATATGTATGCTGAAATAGCAGTACAGTGGACCATCATTATTACTGATCTCTTTATAACGGATTTTGATTATAGTGCATGGACCGACCGACTTTCAGCAGCAGGCCGTGCTGCTGATGCCAGCCTGGGCCTGCACCATCTCCCGACACAACCAGGCTAAACCTACTACCACCACCACCAGCCCACACAGCTTCCTCGGACACGTCCTGTCCATGCCTGCCACCATCATCGCCACTGCCACCCCCTTACCTGCACTCCAGCCACTCTGCCCATCCTTGCCTCTCCCTGGCCACTAGCAGGCTGAGGCCGTCAAATCACCTAGATTCCAGTTCCAAACCGAGAGTCGGAAGAAGGTTTCTTGACTCGAAACATCACCTATCCATGTTCTCCTGAGATGCTGCCTGACCTGCTGAGTTGCTCCAGTACTTTGTGTCCTTTCGCGTGTTAACCAGCATCTGCAGTTCTTTGCTTCTACTTATGCAATGAAACACCATTACTTGGTAACCCCTTACTCGGTTATAGCGGACAATCGGCAGCAACGGACACCATTCCTCCATTCTAACGATGATTCACTGCATTCACAAATGAAGTAGTAATTAGCTCAACCATAACTCCTCCCACCAACTTGGAAGGCAGCGCAGTCAAATGGAAATCACTGACCGTAAACAAGAACGCAAGCAACATTTTCCATCCCTAGTCCAGAAATAACCAAACTCATTGCAACATTGGCAGTTGTCCACTGACTAAGGTGAGCTAATTGGGAAATAATTGGTGTTGAATTCAAGACTTCCTGAATCTACTGGGGAGTCCAGTGATAAATGTGTGTAAGAGTGTCAGCTGGTGTTTACAGTCACATCCAGCAGTGAGTTAGTGGAGATGAATATGCTGAGGGAATCCTGCTGGTGGACCCCAGATTCAACTCTGCATTTCTTAGTATTTACTCCATTCCAGTGTCCGATCCTAACTCTGCGTCAACTTCAGTCAGTTAAGGAGATTGCTGATTCCACAGCCATGTACCAAAACTCGAGTTTACAACACTCAATCTGAAGAAGGGTCTTGACCCGAAACATCACCCATTCCTTCTCTCCAGAGATGTTGTCTGTCCTGCTGAGTTACTCCAGCATGTTATGTCTAACACTTGAGTTTATACCCTGGGCTGCCAGTCCAGTTCAGTTAGGTCACAAGGTCATAAGTGATAGGAGTAAAATTTGGCCATTCGGCCCATCACTTCTATTCCGCCATTCAATCATGGCTGATCTATCTCTGCCTCATAATCCCATTTCCTGCCTGCTCCCCATAACCTCTGACACTTCTACTAATCAAGAATCTATCTATCTCAGCCTTAAACATACCCACTGACTTGGCCTCCACAGCCTTCTGTGGCAAGGAATTCCACAGATTCACCACCCTCTGATGAAATAAATGTTTCCTCCTTCCAAAAAGAATGTCCTTTAATTCTGAGGCTATGGACCCCTAGTCCTTGATTCTCCCATTAGTGGAAATATCCTCACCACATCCACTCTATCCAAGCCTTTCACTATTCTGTATGTTTCAATGAGGTCCCCCTCCCCCCGCCCTCATTCTTCTAAACTTCAGCGAGTACAGGCCCCGTGCTAACAAACACTCATCACAAGTTAACCCACTCACTCCTGGGATCCTTCTAGTCACAGCGAGAGTTCTGCCAGATTGCTCCATATCTGGGTTGTTATGTCAGCCCTCGCCTGCTTATTCCGCTGATTCAAGTGAGCATCGAACATCCCATGGCTTTCAGATGATAATGGGGAATTTGTCAAATGTTCTGACTAATATCTTTCCTTCATTTCGTAACACAAGAAGCTTGATGTCATTGATCTTGTTCCTGGTTGTTAGAACTTGCCCGCAGAGATTGGCTATCATGTTTACCCACAAAACAATAGTCGCAGGATTTTATAAAGCAAGTTGTTAAGACAGTCTAAAACCAAATATAATCATTCAAATGAAAAACACAATTGAATTCATAACCACATCCTACGACGTGGGGTTGCTATGCTGGGACTTTGTTTGTGTATGCAGTTCATTGATGAAGCTATTGTTAGACCTTCTCCGAAGGTTTTATCCCAGCCTGACTTCTAGTTCAGAATTATATTGTGGAAGGTCAAGAAGGACCTGAAGGATCACAAATGTATACATTGTTTCATTAGTTACCAATGTTAAGTTTTAAGATCTTTTACCAATCGCGTCAAACACAAAAGTCTTCTGCTTTGTACAATTACCGCACGCACCACCAGACTCAGGAGCTTCTGGACGCTAAGTTACTGTCTGATTCAACTCTGTCCCATTGTGGACCTTGGACTTTGTCTATAGAACTGCTGCACTACCATGGTGAGGTAGACACAAAAAGCTGGAGTCACTCAGCGGGAAGGGCAGCATCTCTAGAGAAAATGAATAGGTCAGAAGAATGGTCTAAACCCGAGTGATCACGTATTCCTTTTCTCCAGAGAAGCTGCGTGACCTGCTGAGAAACTCCAGCTTTTTGTGTCTAACTTCAGTGTAAACCAGCATCTTCAGTTTCTTCCTACAATGCTAAGAACTATATTCTGCACTCTGTATCTTTCTCTTTGCTCAACTGATTGTACTTGAGTTTGACTGTTTGATTGTGTTTGAACTGATTGGATAGCATGCAAAGCAAGGCTTTTCACTGTATCTCTGTACATGTGACAATAATAAACCAAAACCTAAATCTAATGTTTATTACAGTGAAAACGCCAGGTCACGGGGACACGGAGAGATGAAGGAAACGGACCCTTCAGCCCATCAGATCCATACCAATCATTGAACATCCATTTTCACTAATCCTTCATTAACTTTACAAAGTGCTGGAGGTGCTCAGTGGATCAGGCAGCATCTCTAAACAACATGGTTGGGTGACATTTCAGGTCGGGACTTGAAGAAGGGTTTGGACCCGAAACGTAACCTAACCACGTTTGCCAGAGATGCTGCCTAACGTACTGAATTCTTTCAGCATTTCGTGTTTTAGCTCAAGGTTCAAGCATCTGTAGTTCCTTGTTTCTTCCACATTAATCCTATATTTTATGCTTCTCGTGTTCTCAATGGGCATAATTTGTGGTTGAAATCCTGTCCCACTTGTCGAATAAGGATAGGCAATAAATCTGGCCTTTTTCAGCAATGCCCACTTCTGAACAGAAAAACAATACATTGCTTCAGAACTTAAAGATATTGCAGTATTTAATTCAAGTACAAGAGTCATAGAGCATGGAAACAGGCCCTTCGGCCCAGCTGCCCCATGCCCACCAAGGTGCCCTAAGAATCTGGGTGGGCAATCATATTAATGAGGCTGGCCACGTACTGTTATTTATCTTGAGTTTGAGTTTGAGTCTGAGTCTGAGTTTAGTTTATTGTCACAGTGGTGGCCGATTGGGAAAGGGGGAGATGCAGCGAGACCTGGGTGCCATGGTACACCAGTCATTGAAGGTAGGCATGCAGGTGCAGCAGGCAGTAAAGAAAGCGAATGGTATGTTAGCTTTCATTGCAAAAGGATTTGAGTATAGGAGCAGGGAGGTTCTACTGCAGTTGTACAGGGTCTTGGTGAGACCACACCTGGAGTATTGGGTACAGTTTTGGTCTCCAAATCTGAGGAAGGACATTATTGCCATAGAGGGAGTGCAGAGACGGTTCACCAGACTGATTCCTGGGATGTCAGGAATGTCTTATGAAGAAAGACTGGATAGACTTGGTTTATATTCTCTAGAATTTAGGAGATTGAGAGGGGATCTTATAGAAACTTACAACATTCTTAAGGGGTTGGACAGGCTAGATGCAGGAAGGTTGTTCCCGATGTTAGGGAAGTCCAGGACAAGGGGTCACAGCTTAAGGATAAGGGGGAAATCCTTTAAAACTGAGATGAGAAGAATTTTTTTCACACAGAGAGTGGTGAATCTCTGGAACTCTCTGCCACAGAGGGTAGTTGAGGCCACTTCATTGGCTATATTTAAGAGGGAGTTAGATGTGGCCCTTGTGGCTACAGGGATCAGGGGATATGGAGAGAAGGCAGGTACGGGATACTGAGTTGGATGATCAGCCATGATCATATTGAATGGCGGTGCAGGCTCGAAGGGCCGAATGGCCTACTCCTGCACCTAATTTCTATGTTTCTATGTTTCTATGTCTACCGAGGGACAGTGAAAAGCTTTGGTTGTGTGCTAACCAGTCAGCGGAAAGACAATACATTGAGACATCCATGGTGCACAGATACATGATAAAGGGAATGACGTTTAGTGCAAGATAAAGTCCAGTAAAGTCCGATCAAAGATAGTCCGAGGATTTTGCATGAAGTTCACAGAGCGTTAGTTGAAATACTTTTTACTGCTTATTTTAAAGGTTTAATTTGATAGTCTTTGACATCTTGCTTCGTGTGGCCACAAACATTTTGCCATAACCTTTCATGTAAAAGATGCCCGTAAGCCCTAACCTGTCAGCACAAGCCGGTGTGTGTTTATTGAAGAGCTTCTGGAATCATTTGTCCCCAGTTGCCTTTCATTATCCCATGGGTTGTATCCTCATTGACACAATTACGTATAAAATGCTGCTTGAATCATACATTTACAGAGATGCATCCATGTAATGTATGAGAGACAGAAATATAACCAAGTGTATTGTGTAACAATGTTTTTTTGTACTCCATCAGGAAATAATGATGTTGACAGAGTTCTGCACTGAGTAACATTCATCTCAGAAGCTAAATGCAAAAGATTGTGGATGCTGGAAGTCTGAAATTAAATCAGAAACAAATGGAAATGCTCAACAGGTTGAGCAGCATTGGTGGAGGTGGAAACAAAGACACTACTTTGGATTATTGACCTGTCAGCAGACTGTGTATATTTGGCGATTAAACAAGTTATAAGATGCAGAGAAGGAGGAGAGGAGAAGAGAGAATGAAAGGGAAGAATCTATGTTTAATTAGATGACAGGGGTGGGAGATTGCAACCTTCACGTGGTCCACCCTGTTTCGACTAATGCAATCAACCCGACAAGCACAAACAAGATCAAATAGAACAAGGTAGACAAAATTGCTGGAGAAACTCAGCGGGATGGAGAGTATCACCATTCCAATACATGTTCCGATTACACGATGATATTCAACACTGTGACAATGAGCAAAATGGAATCATTTAAGGTAAATTATGCACCAATCCACAATTAATTATTTGACATTAATACGTTTATGTAAAGAGATATGATGTCTATCCAACGAGCATTGAAAGGAAAACACAGTGCAGATCTGTCAAGGGATGAGTTATTAAAATGTTACTCCCCCCCCCCCCCCCCCCCCCCCCCCCCCCCCCTATGGACTATTGCATAAAGTAATTGAAACAAGAAAGTACGGTCAGAGCTTATTTTTAACAATATAAATATGACATCAGTGAATCACAAGATGTTATTTCTGCAGTGTCATACGGCACAACATTTTTCTAATATAGGCTCATGGAGCCATCGAGCACTGAAACAGGCCCTTCAACCAAGATGTTCCCATTTACCCATGTGTGGCCCATATTCCTTTAAATCTCTCCTATTGAAATGTATTTTAAGTGTTGCTATTGTACCTACCTCAAATACCTCCACTTGAATCTCGTTCCATATACACACCATCCTCTGTGTGAAATAGTCGCCCCTCAGGTTCCTATGATATATTTCCCATCTCACCTAAACCTATGCCTTCAACTTCTCGATTCTCATATTCTGTGCAT